>NC_064841.1:1282500-1918750 GCF_024166365.1 Elephas maximus indicus
GGTTTCATATGGGATTGGAATTTACGACAAAGAGGAGGGCTGACCATCAGAAAGCGTGTTCAGGGAAGACTACAGAACCTCCCCTGGAGGATTTGGGATGGTTTAGGCACGGGAGACAAGGGTTTTCAAAGGTCAGTCTGTCTGTACTAGCAGAGCTTGTCTGCACTAAGTTTTCACAGGTTCACAGTGAGATGAGGAAAATGAAGGCCATGAAATAAAGATATGGACTCACATATGGCACAATATAGATATGGTTGTTATTTAGAAGGACTACTCTGTACTCCAAGATTTTACCTTTTCTAGTTATTTTGGAGTTAAAACATCTTTAATGAAATCATGGTGATAGTAGAAATTGGTATTTTTAAAATGTCATCACTTTTTAAATAAAATATTAGCAACCTTATGATGTGAGCATTTTTCCCTATCAAAAAGTGTCTTCAGAAATTTTGCTGGCCCATGCAATCCACAGCCAGGCACCCCCTAGGTCAGCAGGCGCAGTGGGGGGTGTGGGTGTAGAGATAGTTTGGATCAGCTTTGTCCAGATAAGGTGTAACCTTCAGTCCAGCGGAGTCCAGAAAGTCAGTGATTGGCTAAGCCCAGAGAGGCGTGTTAGACACAAATAAACAGGTAATATTAACAGGTAATGTTTATTGAATGCTTACTCTATGCCTCTATGTGAAATGTACGTGGTTTTATTTAACTCTCCCATGCCCCAATGATACCACTATTAACTCAAATGAGGGAGCTAATGGGTGGGGAGGTTGAGTAATTTACTCAAGGGCACAAACTGGTAAGTGCTAACACCAGGATGTGAACCCAGATTTGCCTGAATTCAGGGCCAGGCCCTTACTCACTGTGCTATACTGACTTCCATTAATATTTAAGTGGTTGTTGAAAACCCTGAGTAGAGGGAAGCTTGCCAAGAGGACCAGTGTGGAAGGAAAAGAGCAGAAATAACTTGAGAAGAGAGAGTGAACAAGTTGATGAACAGCTGGAAAGATGCTAAAGAAGGGGCCAGAACTCATAAATTAAAAACCAAGAGAGGGGAGCCCTTAGCCAAGGCTGAGGAGGATAGCAAGACGCGGTGATGATTCACTCTGTCTGGTGTGGAAGGTAGCTGAAGGACAGAAGCAGAGGAGCTGCTGCTCTGGGCCAAGCCGAGGTCAGTGGAAGCAAGGAGAAGGAACTATTGATGGAGCTTTGGGACCAGAAGCCATATGGAAGAAAGAGAGGGCTCCTGACACAACCAAACTGCACCACTGGATTCCAGCAGAAAACTCTTCATCAAAGCAATTACATAATTTGAAGCAGTGCATAGAAAAGAAATCAAAGCCACCAGAAAAGCTGTGCTCTGACTTAGGGCTATCACGGAGTATGTCATTTACTAATTCAATGATTTTTTTAGGAGCTTTTATGCCAGGTACGATTCTGGACACCAGGGTACAGGGTGAGCAAGGAGACAAACTCCCTGCCCCCGTGGAGTTTATATTCTAATGTCAGGGAGGGACAATGAACAATAAATATATAGGGATAATGATAAATAGATGCGATAATGATCAAGACAAAAGGACAGAGTAATAGGGTGGGTGGTGATTTTAGTCACTTAGTGGTGATACGCATATTATGTTCCTGACACTCGACTCCCACACTCAAGGAGAGATTTAGCACAATTTCACATATCACCCTATAACAGAGCCGTGTCGGGTAACAACCTGTGACATACAGTTCCTGTTACAGAATATTCTAAAAGTAGAATATCTGTCTGCAAAGCAGTATCAATAGAGACAGGCCAATATGATTATACTTTACATCAGAAGACAGCCCTGTCAAGCCTGCCATCTCTCAGGTGCCCACACCAATCCTTGTCTCTTCAGGGCGTGGGGATGGTAATGAATTCAGCAGAGTACAGGCATCACTCCAGGACGTCAATGTCAGGCTCAATTCTTAGCAGGAGACTAAATACCAGATTCAGGAGCTGGTGTGTGGAGGACGCCTGCCCTCTAAACCTATTAGAGGCTTCTTTTTGCACTGAAACACTTAAAAGCATTATCAGCAAACTAGGACCATCAGAGGGAATGAATGGCACCCTCTCCCTGCCACTCCTGTGTACACATGTGGATTAGCTACTAAAGCACCTGACAGATGTGAATTTTATAAGGACTACCTCAAATCTATCCCACCCTGAAGGGAAAAGGCCATGCACACCCCTGCATGATGCGAGGATTAGTCAAGTCCAGGTTTCATGATGCGTTCTGAACCCATGAGTCATTTCTCTTCCCAAGTCTTTGTGCTAGCTGAGTCCCCATTTCTGCCGCCCAGACTTTCAGAGGTGACATTCAATTTCTTTCAATTCCAAACCACAAAACAGCTCTAAAGCAGAGTGCTGAGGTAATATTGCCTTGGGGAAAGCTGCAGGGAAAATGATACAAACATTTTTGGCTATAGATTCATTCCACAGACGTGAATGGAGCACCTACTGTGTGCTAGAAATGTTTACAGACATAAACTTCTCCCCTGTGGCACAAAGACTCCTTCCTCTGTGAGTCCTGACCTTACTGCCATTGATCACTTATATGCTGTTTTAATTCCTATACCAGTTGTTCTAGGAAATCTGTATCTCCCAGGCCACAGAGTCCTTTGTAATACACCAGGAAGTGTTTTTATTGAGCGTCTACTATGCGCTCGACTTCTAAAAGTAACGTTGTCATAGATTACATGTTCTATTGGCCACTTGGAAGTCTACATCGAACTCCTAGTCCCTGTTTCCTAGCTTTACTAATCTGCAGTCCTTCTCTTGAGATCAACGGAAAGTGGTCAGCAATGACAGTAAGATCTGCTCTCAACAGAATTTGAAAAGTTCCCAAATTCTGTATTAAACTATTATTAGAACCAGAAATATGCGAAATAGGCATGTGTCATCGTGAGAAAACAGACAAGGCTGCCTACTGTGGAGCTGCTTGTCCAAAGAAATGCAGCTTCCATTACACAGAAGTTGAAGAGTTTCAATCAGTTTTCCTGTGCGGATTCAGGTGTATTCTGATTTCCTTTTTTATTCTTCTTCAGCCACCTAGAAAAAATTGGCCTCATTTGTGGTATTTCTGTTATAGCAGCACTAGATAACTAAGAGAATTGTCAAGATCTCTCCAACCGAGGCACGTGTTCAGTGTCAGGAATGGCAGGCTTCTGGTCAGAAGTGGAAATCTGGGCTTTACAAGAGAGGAGCCCTGGTGGTGCAGTGGTTAAGAGCTTGGCTGCTAAATGAAAGTTCGGTGGTTCAAACCCACCTGACGCTTCATGGGAGAAAGTTCCCTAAAGATTTCTAACCTTGGAAACCCTATGGGGAAGTTCTACCCTGTTGTACAGGGCCGATAAGAGTCAGAATTGACCCAGTAGCAATGGGTTTGTTTTTTTGTTTACTCTACGAGGAGGTGCTGCTCCTGGGTCTGCTAAGTTTCCCTCGGGGCAGCTGAGGGGGAGTGGAGATGGAGTAGTTACTTGAGTGGTGAATACACGAACACTTTCCACTTGATTCCTAATTCAACCCACTTGAAACGGGGCTGGTTTTGGGTTCCCAGGAAAAAAAGCCATTCTTGGTAAAAAGGTACCTCACTAATCATGTATGGAATTATGAACGGTCTGCCATATTAGGCAAACTTAAGCAATACAAACACTTGAAAATTGTAAAGTGCAATGAAAATAAGCACCGCCACCATGCTATACAAGAGTTCTTCTGTAAATCTCACTGGCTGCCTTCTCCCCCACAGCAAAGACGAGAAAATTCTTCACTATCATCCTCAATAAAATGTGAAATTTGGAGATGCATTTACAGAATGAACAAAACTGTCCGCCCCATCTTCCTTACTCCTCACATACGTGAAAAATAAAAAATTATCTTTATTATTAACTAATCCTCATATCTGTATTTAGTGCCTGACAAGTATTTCATTGTGAAATAGAAGAAAAGTCATTATATGGTCAAAAATCAGCAGTATAGAAAAATCTCTCTTTCCCTTCCTTCCCCTCTCTTCTTTTTCCTCTCCTTTGAATGGAAGAGTTGATGGTACTGATGGAGGAGAAGACACCGTGGAAGCAAAGAAGGAAGGGAGGAAGGAATGGAGGGAGCGAAGGAGGGAGAGAGGGAGAGAAGAAAAAGAAGGAAGGGCTACCCCACAGAAAAACCCAGGCCAAACTCTGGGAGGAGTTTAATATCTGAGAGAATGGAACATCTGCCTTGTTTCATGTCTCCAGCTAGTTTAACTAAGATACTCAAGACAGGAAGATGACCTGTGCCTGCTCTGTGTGTACTACCATTCAGATGTTACATCGAAAATAAGCCAAAGAAAACGTGGTCCCTGGATTGAGAGAAAAGCAAATAAAAAATATCTAGATAATACAACTAATTATTTATTTATATTGTACTTTAGATGAAGGCCTACAGAACTAGCTTCTCATTAAACAGCTAGTCGACATATTGTTTTATGACATTGGTTAACAACCCCATGACACGTCAACATGCTCCTTTCTCGACCTTGGGTTTCCTATTACCAGCTTTCCTGTCTCCTCCTGCCTTCTAGGTCTTGTCCCTGGGCTGATGTGCCCCTTTAGTCTCGTTTTGTTTTATGGGCCTGTCTAATCTTTGGTGGAACAGTGAACCTTAGGAATGACTTCATTGCTGAGCTAAAAGGGTGTCCAGGGGCCATGCTCTTGGGGTTTCTCCAGTCTCTGTCAGGGTAGTAAGTCTGGTCTTTTTCTGTGAGTTAGAATTTTGTTCTACATTTTTTTCCATCTCTGTCCGGGACCCTCTATTGTGATCCGTGTGAAAGCAGTCAGTGGTGGTAGCTGGGCACCTTCTGGATGTATTGGACTCGGACTGGTGGAGGCCATGGTAGTTGTGGCCCATCATGTAACTAATTTTAGATGACAAAGTAGAAACTATAAGGAAACCTGTCTTACAAAAGAATTCTAATTAAAACATTAATCTATAAATCATGTGTTTGTAGCTGAAAACAGTTTGCCTCATAAACAATCCTCTCAATGCTGGTTGGGTTACCAGATCTGCTTACAAAGGCCTGATATAGTAAAACCTATGAAACCCAGAACCTGCGTAAGGTGGAAACCTGTCAGACAAGGAAAGCTATTTTCCATTAAAATGAGCAATAGAAAAGAGGTAAGCCTGTACCCTGTCAAAGGCAGAAAATTTGCAAGACCCAGAAAAACAAGGCAGTCCTGTCGGGTTCTGGATCTCACAGGTTTCACTGTGAACATGTAACTCAGTGGAAAGTCTATAAAATAGCTATACAATAAGGGGACCACAGCTGCAGAGTCACCTGTCATCTTTTTGTTTTTTTCCTTTTCAACCCTACAATACGTAATTCAGTTATATCAAAACTCTCATTAAACAGATACCGAATCTGCATGACCTGCTACAACCAGCCAGGCCATGAGATTGCTGTGGACCTCAACCATTGCCTGCTGGTCCTAAATATCCCTGTAATCCAGGTAAAGGCTGCCATGGAGGGGATGCATGTCAGGCTGTGGAAAAGCACAGGGACAGAGAAGATTAGGGGTTACAAGGATGGAAGTGGCACCAATAGACAGGCATCTAAAGGCTAATAGGTTGGGAAGCAGAGAATGTAGGGTACCTGCATTCATGTAGCAAAGGCGCAGGTGGTACAGAGAGGTAAACTCTTAATGGAATTCCTTAAGTGCAGCATCAGGCAAATGGTTTGCTTGCCCTCCAGCAACTATCCATCCATCTAACCAACCGTCTATACATCGACAGATATTTATTGAACACCTATCTTTGTGTCGCACTAGACATTAAGATTTGCCACATGTCTCCAATTGCTCCACACTTCTTTTCACTGCTTTTCTGGCTTCTTGCTGGTAAAGTTCTCTTTCTTGATTCAGTTCTTTCAAGTATCCCTTTCTCCTCATGATCAAAATGTATGGATCTGATGTGTACATGGTTCCTCTTTCATTATATTTGCATTTTAACAGTCAATACTTCTAATAGTCAGGTTTGGAGCATTTTTAGCCATGTTGTGTTTAATAATTGAAGTCAAAGCTATTCTAGTAAAAGCCTTTTTCTGCCAACTTCTATAGCTTCCCTGGTAAAGTTTGAAAAGGCAAAGTGACCCACATTGGCTCAGGTTAGGGAGAAAAGGTCTCTTTGAGGGACTGAGTTGTCAAGGAAGGGATGGCTCAGGACGGGCAGTGAGCATGCAGAAAGCGGACTGAAGGAAGAGACAGCACGGCCAAAGGCCAGCTACTGGTCTACGTTTCACTTCCCTTTGCAACACACTTCCTTGAAGACACCCTATCTTCAATTCCTCTCTTTCCATTCTCTTTTAAATACACTCCAACTGAGATTTTGTTCTATCACTTCACAAAACTGCTCTTGTCAAAGTCATCAAAGACCTCTTCACTATTAAACCTAGCGGTTTATTTTTGGTTCTCATCTGTTTATTCTCAGTTCTCATTTTTTATTCTCAGTTCTCGTACTTATGCTCAGCATCTGACAGAGTTGATCACTCCCTCCTCCTTGGAACTTTCTTCGCTGGTTTCCAGGGGAAAAAATCCTCTTGGTTTTTTTTCCCTACCTCTACTGTCATTTCTTCTAAGCCTCAGTAGGAGCTTAAACAGCTCCCCTCCCCTCCAAAAAATGTTAATATTGGAGTGTTCCAGGGCTAGTCCTTGGACTTCTTTTTTCTTAGTTTACGGTCACATCCTAGGCCAACTGACCCAGTCAGGGGATTATAAACACCATCTATACACCAAAAACTCTCAAATTTATATCTCTAGCTCAGACTTCTCTCCCAAACTCAAGATATAATCAAAATCTTCACAGGTATCTAATATCCATCTTACATTCAATATGTCCTGACCTTCTCTCCCCAAATCTGTTATACTCATGTCCTTCCCCATCTCATTTGATGGGAACTTCATCCAGCTCTGCAGGCCAAAATCAAATGAAGTTGTTCTTGAATGCTCTTTTGATCACAACCCACACCTAAACTGTTAGAGAATCGTGTTGGCTGTATCTTAAACATACATCCAGAACGTGAAACTTCTCACCTCCACTGTTAATACCGGGGTCTAGGCCACCATCAGCTCTCTCCTGAATTACTGAATTACTTCCCCATCGCCCCCTGCAACATGTTCTCAGAATGCCGGAGTGATCATTCTAAAACATACATCAGATTGTGCAATGCTTCTTCTCAAAACCCTGCAATGGTTCCCATCTCCCTCAGGGTAACAACCAGTCTCTTCACAGTGGCCTATGTCATCCCCCATGTTCTCATTCCTCACCCCCAATCACCTTTCTGACTCATCTATCGCCTTACTCTCCCTGCTCCAGCCAGCTGCCCTCCTCTCTCTCCTTTAAGCGCTCCAGGCATGCTCTCACCTCAGGGCCTTCGAAATGGCTGTTTCCTCTTTCCCCAAATATATCTTCATGACTAACTTCCTCACCTCCTTGAAGTCTTTCTCAGAAGTCACCTTCTCACCAAAACCTGCCCTGACAACTGTTTAAAATGGCAACACCACCCCCTCTACCATCCCCAAGGGCCCTTATTTCACTTTACTTCTTCTTTTTTCCATTATTGCTTTTCACTTCCTAGCATACCACATAATTTGCTCATTTATTATGTTTGTGGTTGATCTATACTAGCTAGACTACAAATTCATAGGAACAGGGATTTTGGTCTGTTTTATTTACTGTTCTATTCCGAGTGTCAAAAATAGTTCTTGGCACATAGTACTTGCTTAAATGTGGAACAAATAAAGGTGAAAATAAGCCCAATGTTGTCGGAGGAGATTTGAGAATCCCTAGCAGATCCCTGGCACTAGGGAGCAGCTGATGGAGAACTTCTTGTTTCTTGACAGCAGAGTCCAGGGCCTCTCACATGTGACTCTCCAGCACTGTGCATCACATCCTGATTCAAAAATAAGTAGTCAGTAACTATTGGTGGAATAAAGCTTGGCTCCATTGGTGATAGGAAGCTACTGGTGCCCTTCAGGAGAAGTAAGACTCATTGTAAGAACCACTTATGAGGATGGACTCCCTGTCATGGATTGAATTGTGTCCCCAAAAATATGTGTATCAACTCAGTTGGACCATGATTCCCAGTATTGTGTGACTGTCCACCATTTTGTCATCTGATGTGATTTTCCTATGTGTTGTAAATCCTGTCTCTATAATGTTGATGAGATGGGATTAGTTGCAGTTATGTTAATGAGGCAGGACTCAGTCTACAAGATTAGATTGTGTTTTGAACCAATCTCTTCTGAGAGAAGCGAGCAGAGAGACAGGGGGACCTCGTACCACCAAGAACCCAGCACCAGGAGCAGAGTGTGTCCTTTGGACCCAGGATCCCTGGGCAGAGAAACTCCTAGTCCAGGGGAACAGATGACAAGAACCTTGCTCTTATAATGAGTCTTACTTCTCCTGAAGGGCACCAGTAGCTTCCACTCACCAATGGAGCCAAGCTTTATTCCACCAATAGTTACTGACTACTTATTTTTGAATCAGGATGTGATGCACAGAGCTGACAAGGAGAGAAAGCCTTCCTTTGGAGCTGACACCCTGAATTTGGACTTCTAGCCTACTAGACTGTGACAGAATAAACTTGTTTGATAAGGCCATCCACTTGTGGTATTTCTGTTATAGCAGCACTGGTTAACTAAGACACTCCCATCCACCTCATGTATCAAAGACAGAAGAAAAAGCACATTGTTCATTAAAACTAATCCTATCTCCAGTTGAATGTGAGTTCAGCTTTCTTCTGATGGCCTGTTCTAGGTGCACTTCCATAATAACTTGTCATAGCTTAAAATCTGAAACACAAAGGGCCACATAATATGTGACATTTTGGAAAAGGTGGTGCTGTAACAGCAGAGAACAGATTAGTAATTGCCAGGGGTTAGGAAGAGGAGTGTGGTCTGACTACAAAGGGTCACCACGAGGGAGTCCTCCGGGTGTTGGGACTGGTTTATCTCTGTTTGCGGCGATGGTTACAAGAATCTATGTGTGTGCTAAAACTCATAGAATCATACAGAAGAAATACTGAACACTACTGTACGAAAAAAAATTTTAATGACATTCTCCATTTACAAGATACTGCTGATGCTCTGCTAAAATCTAAGCTGGAAGGCTACATGCTCATAAATTGAAAGAAACTGGAAGCTTAATGGTCCCTGGGCTCCTTACGATGTTTGCATTGAGCAACTTCAGGCATCCAGGGAGGGCTCCACCGGGTCTGGACATTTACATTTGCCCAGTCATGCACTATTTGGCAGTGAAAAGTTCTGGCTATGTGTTTGCTCCAAGGTGTCATTTATTAAGCCCAGCCTGGCCTGTCACCTCCGCATTCCTGCTGTCAACTAACAAACAAGGGAGGCGCACCACGCACGCCTGTGAGCCTCTGTCTCCACAGCAGCTCTGCTGTTCACAATAGCTGCATGGCTAGATCTGTTTTCCCTTCATCAGACTTAGCTCTTCACAAATCTAAGGCTTCTTGTTCTTTTACAGGAGTCCTCTGATTATCAGCTTAAGGAGCGAGCTTCTTTCTCCTGTGACCACCCCTAACCCACTCCCACCTTGCGTTTTTGTTCTACTCTAATTCCCAGTTCATATAAAGTACTATCTAAGATAAACTCATCTTAGAATTTAAAGTCATAATATTAATTACTTTGATAATATCTTATGTTTAAAATGCATCTTATAATTTATCAAACACTTTTACCTGTGTGGTATCTTTTAATTCTCACAATGATTAATCAAGTTGATAGGCAGGTAGGATCACTTTCATTTTAAAAATAAAGACACAGAGATTCAAACTGATTATGTTTCTCAAGGTCACGTGCCCAATCAGAGGCAGGGCAAAGACTAGACTCCAGTAAAATGTAAGCAAACGGTAATCCTCATTTCCCTTACGAAAAATGAATTCTCATACCATTTTATGTGACTTTGGAGCCTATCAGCATATGATCATGTCCTTCTTCACCTTGTCCTTTAAAAGACTGATGAGTACTAAGTTATACAGACATTTGACTCAAATATCATATGAAATTCCAAGTGCATTTCAATTCATAACACCATGTTCGCATTTCTCTTTCCACTACCAGGCAACCCTCTCCTGTTTTTTTTCTACCAGGCAACCCTCTCCTGAGAACAGCCTTCGCATGTCCTAGTCAGCTGTATCTCACCTATTCTCTAGGCTTCCTTGTGAGTTTTTCTCAGATGGCATCATCCAAGCCTACATAACACACCAAGAATACTTTAGCCCAGTGTTAACCTGTTTTAGGCACATGTCTTGGACACTATGAAGCCTTCACTTGGGAAGCTGAAAAGCTAACAAAGCTTCCATTGGAACAGTTCCATCAATAACAGACTGGTTCTTTTTTGAGAAGTGCAGTTTAACAAATCTTCCTGGAGATTCAGGTACCATGTTGGGGTCTTGGGTCTCCCACTGGCTGCTACGAGTCCCTGCTATGCAGAGATGGCAATTACTGCCAGAGGCATTGTCTTCCACTAGGTCATACCATTGCACTTCATGCTCATGTTCCACACTCAAGCCACACATACCTCCTTGCCATCACTAGGTTGTACCATTGCACTTCATATTCATGCTCCACACTCAAGCCATGTGTACCTCCTTGCCATCACTAGGTTGTACCATTGCAATTCATATTCATGCTCCACACTCAAGCCATGTGTACCTCCTTGCCATCACTAGGTCGTTCCACTGCGCTGCACTCTACACTCAGGCTCCACACTCAAGCCATGCGTACCTCCTTGCCATCACTAGGTCGTTCCACTGCGCTGCACTCTACACCCAGGCTCCACACTCAAGACATGCGTACCTCCTTGCCATCACTAGGTCGTTCCACTGCATTGCACTCTACACTCAGGCTCCACACTCAAGACATGTGTACCTCCTTGCCATTTCCCAATCACACTGCACAATTAGTCTTCGCTTAGGCTCTTCTCTCTGCCTGGATCGTCTTTCTTCCCCCTTGTTCTGGGGACTTGCCAGACACCCTTATCCAGCTTTACAGGGGACCACGGCCTGGGAACTACTACCCTGGCTTCTGGAGATAATAAAAGACGGTGTAACAGCCAGGCAATTACCAACAGAAATTGCTATCCTGGCCTTAAAACTACCCCTCTTTCCTCGCCCCTCTTAACACTCTCTTTTCAGGCTCTGAGCTTCTTCCAGGATAGTGATTGCTGGCTCCTGGGCTATAGGGTCACTACCAGTCAGAATCGACTCGACAGCAATGGGTTTGACTTGTTTTGCACTAAATCAAGCCCCTTCACAATCTGTCTTTTGACTGCTGTTTATGTGTCTGCATTCCCACATGCCAAGCCTCACCCTTCAAAGTTTTGTTCAAACACCACCACCCTCATAGGCCCACCTGCAGAAACTTTCTCCTCTGCGCACCCCAGGGGGGCAGAACCAGTTTTCCTTTCACCTGAGCTCCGTGACCACTGAGTCATCTCCCCCAGCAGTCCTCAGATTATCCCCAGCCGTTTACACCTCGTAGCCTCTGCCGGCTGTGTACAGACACCACGTTCTCATTAGAGATCCAGGTCGTTGCTGGTGCTCAGTGAATGCCCAATAAATGTTCCCTGCTTGAGCAAATGAGTAAGTGCAATTTCACCCTTTCTTAAGACCATTTTATACACATTGATGTAGTGAAGAAAACAACTCCAATGAAGAAAAAACGCTGATTCTGAAACAAAATGAATAGTTAGATATGTGGGTCTGAGTCATCCTAGCTACACAGTAATTCCTCCCCTGGAACAGTCTACTCCAAAGGGCGACGGTTCTTATCCACTTCTTGATAAATGAATAGTTAGATATGTGGGTCTGAGTCATCCTAGCTACACAGTAATTCCTCCCCTGGAACAGTCTACTCCAAAGGGCCGTGGTTCTTATCCACTTATTGATAAATGAATGGTTAGATATGTGGGTCATCCTAGCTACACAGTATTCCTCCCCTGGAACAGTCTACTCCAAAGGGCAGTGGTTCTTATCCACTTATTGAGAAAACTCACCGAGTCTGTCTTGATTTGTTGTACAGTTTGTGTGTTTGTGTGTCTGTGCCGGTTTTGTGCCAAGTCTATTATGTGAATAATACACATCCCCCTATAATTTGAATTACTATCAACAACCTTGAAATATACGAGAAACAAGAGCTTTATCCTTTGCCTTTTCTGTGTCTTTATGGGTAGACGTGCGATAATATCCCAGTAGGTTCTATGGGGTCTCTCTCCTGAGCTTAGATTTTCATAGCTTTATTTTAGTAACAAAAACCACCATTGCTAGACACTGAAACATTCTGAATACACGTGATATTCAATTATAGGAAAACTAGCTTTCCATCCTGAAACAGGTCTCTCTCCTTTAAAGGCTCATTCTACAAATTTGTTAAGGTGTTTTATCTTAAATTTGATCTAACCCAACGCAAATAAGGGGGAACGCAGTGAAATTATGGGAAAGGAACACATAAAACCAGGCTGGTTGTTCAGATTTATTTTCCTTTAGATATCAATTTGGTTTAAAAGAATTGAATTCATTTGCCATGTTCTCTTTGGGAAGCATTGTGAGACGGATAATTCAGACGCGCTCTCTCCTCGCATGGCCTCTGTGAGATACAAGGGGGCCCACGTGCATGGTTCGCTAAAATGAAGGCTCTGTTCTATCTGTCTGCCTCCGTGTGAACTGCTCCTTCAGACAGAAAGTTAAAAACCATAATGAGTCAAAATTCTCCCAGGGCCTACACTACTCTTAGGGAGCAAATTAGGCATCTTTGGATGTTTAACTCTTTCAGACCCTACGAGACATTAAAAACAGTTGCTAATGGTTCAAGAAACTTGATTCCGCTGTCAAAGCTGTCTAATTAGCTAATGAGGAGTGGCTAAACTAAGGACCTCCTCATGCCTAATCCAGGCTCTAGTAACAAAATCAAAATTATTGTCAGGTTTCTCCTGCTACGGCTCTCAAGTACAGGAAGCAGCTGGGAGCTGCTTAATAGCAGACAACCACCTTCCAAAGCAAACAAAAACCCCACCAAAGCCTGGATGTTGACCTAATACTCCGAGACAATAAACTATGGTTCTGTCACAGAGAAGGCAGAATGGCACGACCAGAAAGAATACGTGTCATCCCGCATATGCTGACTTTTCTCATTGCCTGAAGAACACATTCAAGGTTCAGCACTGGGTTAAAGAGTAAAGCACTTCAGTCTTCAGAGGAAGTTTTCTGGTAAACAGTACTGGTCTTCCTTAGGGAGTTCCAGGTTAAACTATTCCCCTCAGTTTCTAAAATTAAGCAGTCAAAAAATGACTTCACGAAATAATAGTAGTAAGTATTGCCAGTCATTAGGGTTTGTAATCCCCTAAAGACATTTCAATTTAAATTGTCTAGGTCAAATTTACCCTCATTAAGAAAAAATAAGGTGGGAAATGGCTGAGGCTTGGTAAGCAGAGGGTGGGGTGTGGATGGGGAGCTGGACGGTTGTAGAGAGGAGGGGCTAGGAGGAAACACGAGTACTAAGAGTAGGGACTGGAGTGATTCCTTCTCTAAGACCTTCCACACAATTCTGAATCCAGGAAAATGCTGGGTACCAGAAATGCAAGACAGCTGATCAAGCTTCTACTTCATGCATCTGAGGAAATTGATTTTCAGATTTCTGAGCATAGTTATCTGATCTTATATAATGTCACCTTCTGTGTACTGATGACTAAGATAAATGTCCTGGGCTCTGCTGTTTTGATCTAGTCATTTCCTTGTTTTTGCTCTGACACAGTAATAGCGTTGGGGGAGAGGGGCTCAATGCAAGAGAGAGGCTGGCTGTGTTGGGGTGGTGTCATTGATTTATGCCCTCTGACAGGCTTCCAGGGAGTAACTTATTAGCTCCCTTTTCATCCTTTTCGAGGGCTTGCTCAGTTTCTTTAAACTCTTCTCCAGTGAACTCGGGGCATGTATGCGTGTGTGTATGCATGCATGTGTGCGTGTGTGTGCAAAAGCACCTTGTCTGTCCTGCACAGCCAGGCCTGCCGTAACGTCTACAAAATGGGACAACTCTAGGCTCAAAATCTCCCTTTGTCTGTGAAGTGGTCACAACCGTGGTGGGGCTTCTAGAAGCCTTGGCAAATTCTTTGTCGACACACGTAACCAAAAACTCAGTCCATCTTTGGGAGGCTATGGACTCGGCCTTGCCGAATCTGTTTACGTTGAGCATCTTAACAGGACAGGAAAGACAAGGCGTACTTCCAGTGGAATCCATCTCTTTCTGTGGTTCCTTTTCTTCAATACTGCTGTGATGAATCCAAGTAGGGTCCTATTTGCATTTTCCTACTTAACACGCTTCCAGAACTACATGTGGAATAAATGCTTAAAGTTTGTTTCTTAAAAGCAGCTTTTGTATTTACCTGGAATAAACTATAAAAACAAAAAAAGAAAAAACTAACCCTACTAGTTCTCTTTGTATACTTTGCCAAGATATTCCCCACCTGTAAGGTTTGGAAGTACAAGAGTTAGCCTGGCATTATAAGTCCTTCTTCAATTTAATTTCACATCACTATTAAGCCATTGCAGCCCTGGTGGCACAAGTGCTTAAGAGTTCAGGCCGCTAAACAAAAGGTCAGCAGTTCGAATCCACCAGCTGCTCCTTGGAAGCCCTATGGGACAGTTCTGCTCTGTCACTATGAGTTGGAATCGACTCGACAGCAACAGGTGTTTTCGTTTTTATTAAGCCATCATCGCCCATGCTTTTTCCTCAGGAGAATAATGACTTTAAATTTCCCAAAGTTCCAATAATAAGAATGTTATACACGTCTTGTTTATAAAATTTAGAGCAAGAAATTAAGCTTTTTTTTTCTTTCCTGAAATAACCATTGAGAAACTCCAGATGCATCTTTCTGAAAGAGAATACACACTGACTGTCTTCATAAAATTCAGGGAAAAAAATCCTATGAATTAATGTAGTGATAAATATCCCTCTAGATATACAGGGACATGATGTTACCAATTAAGATGCAGCAAGATTCTCAAGCACAAACTCGTTCCTTTATGTCGAGAGCCAGAATTAGAATAACTTGTATTAAAGACTAACTGTGGCACCAACCCATTTCCACCGCGTATTCTCAGTCAAAGCTGACTAAACTTTTTTTTTTTAGAAAGTAATAAAATTTTGGAGTGAATCTAGAGGAAATAACAGATTTGTTTTTAGTGTTGTAAGTCAGCGAGTAACAGAATTTTTCATTCAGTTTTGCTGTTGTTGTTTAGAACTTCAAAGGAAATGAAAATACAAATAACATTTTTAATTAACTGTAGCGTTAACCATTCGTTTTCATAAAATGAAATTTGCATTTCACTCGGAAATGAAACAATTTGTAACTTTTAGATTCACTGTTAAACTAATAAAAGTCATCCTAAATTAAATCAATGAAGTAAACAGCAGATATTTACTGAATATCTGCTTGGTACATGGCAGAGTAAAAGGTAGTGTTTAATGGAACTGATGTTGCATTTTTTCTGGGCCAAGACTTAATTCAGATCCCCAGGGTCGCTATGATTCGGAATTGACTCGAAGGCAACAAGTTTGGTTTTTTTTTGTTATTGCTGTCTTCATTTATCAGATAGAAGATAAGTACGTTTGGGGGTTGAAGAATCTATTCTTATTACTACAAGAGCTATTTTGATGAAGGATTTTTTTTTAAATACATGTACGTAAGCTCTCTTATATTTAATCACTTTTCCCTGCTCAAATGCATGGGGAAAACTGGCTAACTCTGAAGCTGAGCTCTCAAAACTAGACTAGAATTAATTGGCTTAGAATACCCAACCCACATTTTTTTCTGAAATATTTTATTATGTTTTTGGTGAAAGTTTACACAGTTAACTTACACAGTAAGTTAGGTTTCCACCTGACAATTTCCACACAAATTGTTCAGTGACATTAGTTATATTTTTCACAACGTGTCAACATTCTCTCTAATCGCATATGGTTGTTCCATTCCCAGTACTCTAATTTCCATGCCCCCTTATCTTCTCATCTTGGTTTCACAGTAAATGTTGACCTTTTGGTCTCCTATGCCTCTCTGCTATTTCACTAAAATGTGATCTCAGGGGATAGTTTCAGTTCAAGGTTTAAAGAGTGTCTCAGGGCAATAGTCTCAGGGAGTCCTCTGGTCTCAGCCGGTCCAGTTAGTCTGGACTTTTTTAAGAATTTGAGTTTTGTTCTATATTTTTCTCCCATTCTATCCTGGACCATCTATTAGAATGGTCAGTGGTGATAGCCAGGCAACATCTAGTTCTGGTCTCAGGGTAGATAAGGTCGTGGCTTAGGTAGGCTATCAGCCGTGTAGACTTGTTTCTTGTCTGAGGTTTTAGTTACCTTCTTATTCTTTCGCTCCGGACAAGTAGAGACCAGTAGTTGTACCAGCCCACATGTAAGGATAACTTGTAGAATTAAAAAGGCGTGATCAGATGGTAGAGCCCTGGTGGATCAGTGGTTAAGAGCTACAGCTGCTAACCAAAAGGTCAGCAGTTTGAATCCACCAGGTACCCCTTGGAAACTCTATGGGGTAGTTCTACTCTGTCCTGTAAGGTTGCTGTGAGTTGGAATGGACTCAACAATAATGGGGTTTTTTTGAATCGATGGTCTCTGTCTTAGTCACCTAGTGCTGCTATAACAGAAATACCACAAGTGGATGGCTTTAACAAACAGAAGTTTGTTTTCTCACAGTGTAGTAGGCTAGAAGTCAAATTCAGGGCATCAGCTGCAGGGGGAGGCTTTCTCTGTCAGCTCTGGAGGAAGGTCCTTGTCATCAATCTTCCCCTGAACTAGGAGCTTCTCCGAGCAGGAACCCCAGATCCAAAGGATGTACTCTGCTCCTGGCACTGCTTTCTTGGTGGTAGGAGGTCCCCCTGTCTCTCTGCTCCCTTCTCTCTTTTATACCTCCAAAGAGATTGACTCAAGACACAATCTAATCCTGTAGATCTCATCAACATAACTGCTGCTAATCCATCTCACTAACACCACAGTGATAGGATTTACAACACATAGGAAAATCACATGGATGACAAAATGGTGGACAATCACCCAATACTGGGAATTATGGCTTAGCCAAATTGATACACGTATTTTGGGGAGACGCAATTCAACCCATGGCAGTCTCCCTGCCTTCAGCTCACTTCTAGCCCCTCCCCAATTTTGCTAATTCTCAAACACATAATCTCCCACCTTCACAATTTTATCATGGATGTTCACCACCTGAACTATTGTTTACTTACTATATTTCTTTAAATTGACTCCCTTAAAAACAAACAAAAAACCCTTAAATACCCAAGTTATCCTCATCCTGAGCAATAGCTGTAAAATCATCTGAAATCATGGTTTTGAAGTGCTAATTTTCTCTAGCACAGGTTAAAGTAAGAACATAGCTACTAAAAAATATTCATCTTCTGACAAAAGTGTAGAGATAGGGAACAAATTCATGGTTTCCAGGGGTTAGGGAGGGAGGGGTGTGGCTGTGACTGTCAGTGATGAAGGTGTTGTGTACATTGATCGTGGTGGCTGTGTCAATCAGCACATGGGATAAAATTGCACAGAACTAAATGCACACACAAATGGGTGCATGTAAAACTGGCGAAACCTGAGTCAGGGGATTGTAACAATGTCGGTTTCCTGGCTGTGATGTTGAGCTAATGAGAGACGTTACCGTTGGGGGAAGCTGAGGGAAGGGTATATGGGGTTTCTCTGAATTATTTCTCACAACTGCGTGGAAATCTACAATGCTCTTAAAATAAAACGTTAAAAAAAAATACAGGTTGCCCAGTTAAATTTGAGTTTCTTATAAGTAATTGGTAGTTTTTACAGTATTAAGTATGTCCCACGTAATATTTGAGTCATATTTGTGCTAAAGGCGTGTCTATTGTTTATACGAGATTCAAGTTTGGCTGCGAGTCCCATATTTTATCTGGCAACCCTACCATTAACCCAAGACCCAAACTGGGGAAGAATTTAATTGTGTAGAAAGAAAGAAGGCAGAAGAGCATTACAGGCAGGGATTCACGTGTGCAAAGGGCCTGGGGCAAGACAGCACTTGGTGTATTTACGAAACTGAGTAAAGCTTGGTGAGCAAGGTGGGGAAGAGCAAGAAGAGGGGCAGGAAGAATCTGTGGCTTACGTGGTGTATCCCACAACAGGCTAGAGGCGTGGCAGCTGTCTAGTCTACTGCAGCCCCAGGTCCCGAGGCTGAAACACAAGGACTCTTAGAGACTTTCTGAAGCAAGGGAGCCACCCAGATCTGGAAGAGGCAGGGCTTGGCCAACTTCTGGGAAAATACCCTCTGTTTTTCCATGTCTTTTTCAACAGTAAGAATAAAAACAAATAACTCGGTAAATTTCTAAAAAATGCTCAACTCAGTAGACCTAAAACTATCCAGGGTAGTCAACGTGGTCTGCACCTCCTGCTTCTTGCCTCACTCTGCCCTAACAACCTGTGTAACCTGGGATGCCGCCCTTCACGCCTGAGGCCTCAGTTTCCCCATTTGTGTAGCATGGGTTCAACAGCCTCTAAGGTTTCTTCAAGGCCCTGTATTCTATAATTTCTCTGCTCATCCTGCTGTTAGTGTGCCGGGACCGAACCAGGGGAAGGGATCAGGACACTGATAAAGAAAGAAGAGCCTCTTGCAGTGTTATCCTCTCCTCACTAATGTACACATGACTGCAACCACTGCCACAGCCGTGGTGCTACGAATGAGCTAAATCCTACAGGCACTCTGTGGTCATTACGTCGCCAAGGACACCAAACGCTGACCATTGTTTCCCAACTCTTTGAAAACACAAGCACATAAACAATTACATGTTGGAGTGTTGCAAGAATAAGTGGCATGTATTGGGAAAAGACTGGATTTAGAATCTCAAGGACTGGGTTTGATTCCAGGCCCTGCCACTTACCAGCCAGAATGTGGGTAAGTCACTCCCTCCTCCAAACACTGGCTTCCTCATCTGTAAAATGGGCACACTGACAAGCACAGGTGACTCATTGGGAAGCTGCAAGGTTGCTGGGAATCCATGCACGTGCACAAGGCTCAATTATCACCAGTCTGCACACTGTTAGCTCTGTGAGACTGAAGAGCAGGAGGGTCTCAGGAGCTGCTCAAACCACAAGCTGGTCAACCAGTTCCTCCAATGGGCCCCTGAGAATTCTTGTAGGGTGTTGAAACAGCTGACATGATGTTTTTCTTATCTAGAGACCTAACTTTGAAATAGTGCACACGATCAAGAGTCTGGATTTCGGAACTGGGCGGAAATTTATTTGGACGCAATACTTACTAGCTGAACAACTTTAGACAAGCTAGTTTAGCGCTCAGAATTTCGTTTTGCTTTACTGTAAAATGTGGATTTTTGGAGATTATTAAATAAAATAGCATACAAAGCACATCTCCTATAAACTTCACAACAGCAATGGGCACATAGTAAAACCTGTTACCACCAAGTCAATTCTAACTCACAGCGACTCTACGGGACACAGCAGAACTGTCCCACAGGGTTTCCAAGGCTGTAATATTCAGGAAGCAGACTGCCATATCTTTCTCCAGTGGTGTGGCTGGTGGGTTTGAACCACCTACCTTTAAGTTAGCAGCCGAGCATTTAACCACTGCACCACCAGGGCTCCTTGGGCGCACAGTAGGTGGCCACTAAATAATAACTATCATTATAATTTGGTAATGGTGCTCAGATATCCTTGGCTGACAAAGTGTCAAGAATATAAGAAGAATGCAAGTACTTCATGGAGGAGGGGGTACTGATGTAATATTTATGTACATGTAGCAGTAAAATCCTAAAGTTTATGTGCAGCCAGTCTTATTTAAAAAATAATAATAAATAAAAATACAGGAGTCCCCTCCATCACACCTGAAACTCCCATACCAGCACACAGAAGGATCCCTTTTGGAGGAGCTCTTATGTGAGCTTCGGACCACAGTGGACCCTTGCCCAACAGTGACTGGTATTAAGTCCTGGTATGCCTGACAAGGAGCTCCTAGAACCCACCCGCTGTGTAAAAATCTCTGACAATTAAATTCTGGCCAAGGGAGCTTAAGTCATTCACTTCTATCAGTACATACACTTGGACCTCTAAAGCACCCTCCAGGAAATTAGTTCTCTCTTGGTGTCTATGTGATGCCAAAATCACCCAAACGAAAGCAAAGATACTCAGACAAACTGGCTGGTAGGCACTCTACCAACGGATTCTACTGTTTTGCCGATTGCTTTTATACTTAAAAAAACAACAACAGCTTAGTAAAACCAGTGCAGCAACAATAGGTTCAAGCCTAGCCAACGATTGTGAGGATGGCGAGGACTGGGTGGCGTTTCCCTCCGTTGTACGTAGGGTCGCTATGAGTCAGTGCCCAACGACAACAACAGAACTAGTGCTGCATACATAGGCAGCCTTACCCGACATTCCTGCCATTTCTCGACAATCAGAAAACCTCACTGCACTGTGAGAGCTAAGCACAATTCCGTGGAAGTAACTTACACACAGACAAGAGTAGAAACCGTGCTTGCCAAACACTAACCACCTCACAGAGTCAAACAGGAAAGTGGCTGAGATGCTTTAGTAAAGTTTTAAAAAGTTACATTTCCAATAATACTGCTTGTCCTGGAAGACAGTCTTCTAGAAAGTTAGAGCTGGAAGGGATCTTGCCCATCGTCTTTAACCCTAACCTTCAGTTTAAAAACAAGGAGCATGAGGTTCAGAGATGTAATTACTGATCCAAACCCTCAATAGGTAATGGAGCTGGTCTGGAACCAAGCGCCCTGACTCCCAGGCTGTTGTTTTCTCTATTAGGTCACATACAATAACTGTATATGATATAGGCCACATTTCCTGAAGTCTTCTACCCTTTCAGGACTCGTGGAACGGATGGTATCCCACTTTTTATGCCTCTGGCGTTCTTTGGGAGTATTTGCTTCCCTCCAGTGGGGACTTGTGTAATGGTGAAAGGTGAAAGAAATCTTCAATGAAGCAAAATAGCTGGGGTATCAAGCAAAGCCAGGGGTGCCCCATGCACCCAAATGGAAGATGTCCCGCAATAAAGCCAGCTACCCAAGACTGGTGGGCCAGACGGGCTCCCAGAAATCATGTATTCTCACATTTCTCAAAATCTATATTGCCAGTCAAAAACTTAAACACACTCAATGACCCAGCAGACATTTCACTATTGAAAACACACAATGTCAACAAAAAATTCAAAGCAGAAAATAACTGGCTCTGGAAATGGTCAAACCAAACAATAGGTTAATTAGTAAAGACTGTCTGCCTTGAGCACTGTGCTCTTTTTAAAGAACTGTCTCTATGGGATCAAACTAACAATAGCAACTTGAAAGATTAGACAGGAAGCTTAGGGCGCAGTGAGTTTATGTTAACGTGGGAGGAACAACTCGGAAAAGGAGGGTGAGAATAGTTGCACGGCTTGAAGAATGTAATCAATGTCACTGAATTGTACATGCAGTTCCTGTTGAATTGGTATATGTTCTATGGTGCATATTTTCAACAAAAACAGAAATAATAAATGATTTTTTAAAAAGTGTGGGTGGATGGGTAGCAGCAATGGCAATGATAATAAAAGCCAGAAGAGTTTCGGTAGTAACACCCTAAATTCTCTGAAGTTTACCCATGCCAGGACCGGGGGTGAGTACTTCATGTATAGCATCTCCCTCAGCTCACAGAACAACCCCAAAGGTTGGCATTACTGTTACTGCTCTTTTCACAGACAAGCAAAGAGGATTACAAGGGTTAAGGAACTAGCCCAAGGCAAATAATTGATACAGAACGAAATTCAAATCCAGTTCTGTCTGACTCCAGCCCAGGGATCTTAGCCACCTCCTAATCTATAATAATAATCGATGAATTTTGAAGATTATTAAGTAAAGTAGCATATAAAACACCTTTACTATCTCTATCCTCACTTCACCAGAAAATATCAACCTCCCCTGCACAATACGGTGAAAACATAGGTGTTATCTGTCAACACTGGTGAAAAATAAATGAGTTTCTAAAAATTTGGTCTACCAATTATCAGGAATCTCAGAAATGCAGCTCTGAGGATGAATGTTATCTGTGCATTAAACAAAAAGTGGCATTCACTTAAGTAAAAGAGAAGATTCTTGCTCTAAAATATCCCAGTTCCACCACAGTCACCTGTCACTAGCTCAGCACCTCACTCTTCCACTCAGGCTGAACCAGGCTCCAGAAAAAGCAGTTAGACTACTGAAACAGCCACACCTCTGCCGGGTAGGAATTCGTTTTTTTTTTTTGACCACCAAACAACCATTCCTTATGGACAGAAAAGGTAAGATACGAGTGAGACATGTACTGAAGAGAGAACTATTTCCCCAGGACAGTTCAAAATAGGTAGAAACCACTGCAGTAAATCCTTTCCAACGGGATAGTTCCTTTGCTTATTAAATTTTGAAGAGGTTATCAATTTGGAATATAACCTATAGAGTTTATGTTTCATAATTTTACTTTATTGCCGAAATATTTATGCAAATATTCAGTGTAGGAAGATGCTGCCAGATGGGAATGCAATCGTTGTGAAATTCTCCCCGGCGTTTCCGACAGAATATGTAATACCAAATCGCTTTATGCTAATGTCTTGCCATGGAATACATATTTTATAGCTACTTTAAAATGC
Organism: Elephas maximus indicus; assembly: GCF_024166365.1. Classification (NCBI taxonomy): domain Eukaryota; kingdom Metazoa; phylum Chordata; class Mammalia; order Proboscidea; family Elephantidae; genus Elephas; species Elephas maximus. Next base: position 1,305,224 of record NC_064841.1, read on the forward strand.
AAATTTAAAAGATCCGAACACTTCAGAAAGCATGCCAATGCAGAGTAAACTAATATAAAAAGTAGGAGTTGGACAGATAAATTACCAAGATGTCCCATCAACTGCATTTCAGTAAAAGTAATGGGCCATGTCTTTACAACCTTTGTGTAAACACATTTTAATATTTAGAAGTAAAACTGTGTTTTGGTAAGATTAATGTTAACTAACCTCAAGATACATACGACGTCTGTCAAGTATCTTTCTGCTAAGAGGCACACTTCAGGGTACTTGACTTTCTTATCTCCTTTCTCCCCCAAATTTTCCTCGCTGATAAATCCCACGATATAGGGTATCCAGAACTACATCCAGAACTAAACGGCAAATTTGGGGTGTGGGTGTTTGAGTTACAACAGGATTGAAGTTTTATTGTTAATAAAGACCATCAAGTCTGAAATTGGTTAAGTTTCTACAACTCCTCTAATCAATTTTATTTTGCTACATTATAATAACTTTTAAGAATCAGTACCATGTCCTAACACGGTCATTTCTTAAAATTGTGGTCAGAAACTCAGAGTTTAAATACCGTTCTTCAAAAGGCACTAGAAAGCACAGTCTTCTCACTGAGTCCATGGAACAATTTCCTCTTTGAAAACTGGGATTTACTGCATCTGATTCCAGGGTTTTGACTGAAATGGTACACGGTTCTGAAAGGCATGGCTGTTCTTGACAGTACCCTCAATTTATACTCTCATTTTCAGGGCTATTTAAATACCAGTTGTGACTCAGGGATTGAATCTGGGCAAGAAAAAGGAAAGCGTGAGCTTCTCGTGAATGATTAAAATTATAAACCAGAAAGCTTGATTAAAAATAATTATTTCGGTGCATTAAGGTCCTAAAAAAATGTGGAAAATTTTCTATTTTGCTTCATTCCTCCTTAGCCTCTGAGAAGATTTTAAAAACAAAACAAAAACAAACTAAAAAAACAGGAACAATAAACAGCATCAATGCCACTGGACTCTTTTATACAAAATATTCAAATTCAAGGAAAACTATGTCACTAAATTCACCGTTAATACAGTATTTGACCATTTCAAAATGCTTCAATAGCCATTATCCCATTCATTCCTTGTAACTAATGTAGCAGGCAGGTATTATTATTTTTTTGCAGTTAGCGGTTAAGTGGCTTGTCCCAGTCGCCTACCCAGGGAATATCACTGCTGGTTTCCCCCGTGACACTTCAACTTTGATGATTAAGGCTTGGCTCAACTACATGAAGTAATTGTGACTTAGAACCCATCCACACCAGTTTCCTTCTGCTCCTTCTAGCAAGGGAGAAATTCTTTCAGAATAATTACTGCCCTCTGGTCTATTTTTTCTTTTATTACTATAGAAGTGGAATGTGTAAGGTATGCTTATTTGTGGAGGACAGAGTTTGTGAGGAATTCAGATTTGGTCAGGAAGCGAGTGAGGTGTCAAGCTGCAGAAAAAAAATCAAAGAGGAACAAGGTTACTCTCTCTCCCATCTCACTGAAGCTCTGACCACCACCATGAGTGGACCCCTGTCTGTCCAGTGGAATTTATTACCTTTGAAGCACTCAAATGCCACCCTGCGTTTGCAAACCCCACACGGATACCCCACGGGTTTTATTTATTAACAAGGAAGCACTAGTCAATCTCCTTTTTGAGAATACATGCATTCAAATTTAACACAAACATCTTGTTCACATCAATAAAATTCCTGAGTAAATATCTGCAAGACACAGCCACCAAGTCTGATGGCCACGCCCCCACACCTACATACCCCACTTAGAAGGATGCTCTGGTGGTTATTTCTCATAACAAAATTACTATTCTCTACAGTGCACAAACCGAAGCTAATCAAAAACGAATCATGTGGCTCCCAACACGCTGGAGGTAAATTAGGAACCACCATCTGGCAGTGAGCTTCTCTTCTTAAAAGTGCTCTCTCCTTTTTTAATTAAAATGTGTTTTAATTAAAAATAGACATGTCAAGAAGCACTGTATATCAATTACATGGCTGACAATATGCTTCCATCTTTTCTTCTAAAACACATGAACCAGAAATGGGATGTCATGGTTCCTCTAGAGAGAGAAGCAGTGAAACACAGAACAGGGACAGAGTGCACGGCCGCTGGAAGCCATTTCAACTTCATCGTAAGCCAACCAAATCTCTTCTAGAATCCTGTTATTGTTTTTAAACCATTTGAAAAGGTGCTTACTCCTGATTTTTTTACATGACTTATGGCGAAGTTTTTCACTCATTCCCTACCACCAATGGTTTCGGAAAGGCCCTCAAACGTTCTCAGCCAGCCTCCTCTGAGCGACTTTGGGATGCTCCAGGACCCACACTCACTGCTCAGGCCTTCCTTTTAGCCCTTTTCTGTCCACATTCCAGTCTGAGAGGAGAAAAATAGTATCATCAGATTTCTCTGTCTACCGGAAGTGCCAATAGAGGGGGTAGGGCAGGGTGAGGGACGTAGATGGGGGCCCAACGGCCACAGAAGAAGAGAACAAGAGACCACTGGGAGCATGAATGATGCCTCACACGCAGTGTGTGTGTGTCTGTGTGTGTGAGAGAGAGAGAGAAAGAGAATGCTGCAAAATAAACTGGATTCCATTCCGTAAGTCCAGCGTTTGAAACTTCCTGGTGGTGCAATAGTTAAACACTCAGCTGCTAATCTAAAGGCTGGAGGCTGGAGCCCACCCAGCGGTTCTGCGGGAGAAAAGACCTGGTGATCTGCTTCTGCAGAGATTACAGCCTAAAAATCCCTGTGGGGTAGTTCTGCTCTGTCATATAGGGTCGCTATGAGTTGGAATTGACTCAATGGCACCCTCAACAAAAACAGCGGCACTGTCTTAGGAAGTCCTGGGTGGTGCAAATGATTGATCTGCTCGGCTGCTGACCACACAGTGGAGGTCAAATCCACCCAGAAGCACTTTAAAAGAAAGGCCTGGCAATCTACTTCCAAAAATCAGCCACCGAAAACCTTAAGTGGCCCAGTTCTACCCTGACACACATGGGGTTGCCATGAGTTGGAACCCACTGGATGGCAACTCGGTTTTTCTAGCACTGCCTTAGCAGTACCAAAGCAATTCCTTCAGGACGTGCCACTCTAAGTATTTAAAGGTCAAATGTTAATGATCACCCTGAGACCCATTTAGCAAAGGTCCAACAGTTCTTAGCTTTTACTGGTTTTCCCAACTGCCACAATTATCTACCTCCACTGCAACATTCTTCCTTTTTAAATTTTTCTCTAGTATTTTGTTTACCCTTTCAGTTTTTTCATTATCTTTATTTTATATACGATTTCATTTTTCTTAATTTTTTAAAATTTAGAATAGTTTTATATTTACAGAAAAATTGCGACGATGGTACAGAGGTCTCATACACTCCACACGCAGCTGCTCCTCTTACCGACGTCTTACGTTGTGTGGTACATTCGTCACAACTAAGGAACTGATACTGATATGTGACTGTTAGGTAAAGCCCACGCTGTACCTGGAGTTCCTGGGTGGTATAAATGCGTCTGGCTGGTACCTGAAAGGTTGGAGGTTCGATTTCACCCAAAGGTGCCTTGGAAGAACAGTCTAGTAATCTACTTCGGAAAAAATCAGCCATTGAAAACCCTATGGAGTCCTGTTCTCCTCAGACACACATGGGGTCACCTGAGTCAGAATTGACTTGACAGCAACTGGTATACTTTATCCAGATTTTATTAGTTTTTATTTCATGTACTTTTTCTGTGCAAGTAAGCCATCCAGGACACCACCTGACATTAGTAGTCGAGTCTGTTTAGTCTCCTCTTGAATGTGATAGCTTCTCACCCTTCCCTTGTTTCTCATGACCTTGACAGTTTTGAGGCGTACTGATCTGATATCTGGTAGAATGTCCCTCTACTGGAATTTGTCTGATGTTTTTCTCACGATTAGACTGGGGTCATATGTTTTGGGCAGGAAGACCATAGAGGTAAAGGGCTATTCTTGTCACATCGCATCAACAGTACAGAGTATCAAGACGACGTCTCACCTGATGTTAACCTTGACCCTGGTGAGGTCTCTCCACAGTCAAGTTCCTCTCCCTCCATTCTCTGTACTTTACTCTTCAGAAGGGCTGCAGATCAGGCCACAGCGAGCTCTCATGGTTGGCTCCTGTGCCCCTTCCACATATCCCATCTCTGTGGGGTTCTTTATCATCGTCTTTGTTTTTGTCCTTGAGCATGTATTTGCTTTCCAGCCCTAAAAGATGCTCCAGGCTCATCTTCTACTTTTGGCCCTAGCTCTAGGGCCAGCCATTCCGCACTTCCTTTTACTGGGGGAATGGGATTAGAAAATAAGATGCAGTTTATCTTTTATTTATGTCTACGTGTGCTTTTAAATAGCCCATCTGGTCCTGACATAATTTTAAGCCTAATGAGAGTTATTTCTCCAAATTGATGGAAATTTTTTAAATTAAGGGATTAGTACGTTTAAATTTTGTCTATAAAAACAGAGACCCCACTCGATAATTTATGATCTACTTCTGTGTGTATGTTACATAGAATCTGTGATACACACACGCCTTTATTGCACAGGTTGAGCACACTCAGGTTGATGATAACACAGGGAAGCACCTTATCTGCAGCACTGCACGAGAAACACTGGATGTGCTTACCTAGTAACGGAACTCTTCTCTCGCTCCTCCTTCTCCCCGTGGGGTGCAATATGCTTCTCTGCCTACTGACTTGGGCCTTGGCCCTGAGGTCTGCATTGCCAACGGACTGTGAGCAGATGCAACGCAGAAGAGAAGCTTTAAGCACGTTTGCAGAGGTCAGGTGCCCTCTTGTCCTCCTATGATTTGGGATAAGAACATGGCCTAGGGAGAACATGGTGGCATGTGGAATAGACCTGGACCTAAGCCCAGCTTCGAGCTCAGCCCACCTAACACAGAGCTTAAAACAGGGTCTTCCTGGTGACCCACACCACTGTGATCAAGAAAAACAGATGTTGTTTGTTGGAAGCACTGAGCTTTGGCGTGTTTTGTTACGTAGTGTTATTGCAGAAAGAGCTAATTAACATAAAACATACATGTCTATAACTGACTCAGTGGCAACAGGTTTGGTTTGGTTTTGGTCTACCTTAAGAGCAACATTTGATTCCAGGAATCCTAGAGTATCCCTGCTCACTACATTATACATACTTGGGAAGGGGCAGGGCTAGGTATAGGGGAGTCAGATGCATCTGGGCCCCAGTCCTCGCAATGCCACTTACTGGTGTTGTCCTGGACAAGCTGCCTGTCCTCTCTAAACTCGTTGTCCCCATTTCTAGAATGGAAGAACAATAATGCTCATTTTGTGTGGTGTTATGAGGATCAAGTGAGATCAAACCTTTCTGTAAAAGGCCTGGCGCAGGGTTTATTGTTGTTGGTTGCTGCTGAGTCAGCGCCGACTCATGGCGACCCCACGTACCACAGAACGAAACACTGCCTGGTCCTGCACCGTCTCCACAACGGTTGGTATGCTCAAGTCCATTGTTTTGGCCACTGTGTATTTTGAGTATCTTTCAACCTCAGGATTCATCTCCTAGAACCATAGTAGACAATACTCTGTTGTGATCCATAAGGTTTTCACTGGCTAATTTTTGGAAGTAGATCACCAGGCCTTTCTCTCTAGTCTGTCTCAGCCTGGAAACCTGTCCGCTGTGGATAACCCTGCTTGTGTTTGAAACACCGGTGGCATAGCTTCCAGCAGTATAGCAACACTCAAGCCATCACAGTAGGACAAACTGACAGATGGGTGGCGGTGGTTTAGCATAGAATAACTGCTCACCAAACGTCAAGTGAAAGTCATAAAATAATTAAGATTTACCTTATTCAGAAATTTACAGACTACAACAAGACATTGTTAATTATGAGGCAGGGTCAGCCTAAACGAGGGAAAATATAATGTTTTGGGATGTTTTTATATTCAGTTTGGGAAGATACATAAAATAATTTAGGATAACTAGGGAGCCCGCTTTTTGGGAACCTGCTTTGGTAACAAAGTAAGACTGATTCATTGTCTGCATTTTAATTGTCTGGTTATCTCTCAAGTATTCGGGCAGGCATTCAAAATTATTTCATTTAACTTCATTTTTCAGTTCTCCAATCATTATGCTTACATAGCTAATTTAAAGTGTAAGGAATTGGTGTTAAACCGAGATAAACTTGAGTCTATTTTCTGTCCAAAAAATTATAAAGCCTGAATTGACAGAGACTGAAAAAAACAGGCATTTGTCCTGTGGCCTATCTAGTTATTTAACACAAGCACCAGCATTTTGGTAAACTGTGTCGCCAAGATTTACGGCCACGTAATTCTGCTGAATCACTTAGACATCAAAGGGCAAATTTTGTCATTTATCCAAAAGTGGTTACTTTTTTTTTTTTTCTAATTTTAGTGATGAACAAACAATTTTATAATCTTTTAACAGGAACCTCTGGTTAAATGTAATGCCAAAGAGGGTGTTACATAAAAAAAAAAAAAAAAAATTAGGTTTAACAAAAAGGAAAATTGAGAACCTGATTTATGACAAGTAATGTGCTAGAAGGTACTAGAAGGTTACTGAGAAGTAAAGATGTTTTCTGTGCTATACATTGTACAGCATTTATTTTGAAGCAGACTATTTCAAATTGCTGACCTGGCAAAGCAAAATTTTCTGTAATAATTCTTTTTTTTCCAGAAGCAATTCTGAGTTCTAAAATGTATTAATGTTGGTGCAAAATTGAAACTTCAATTTTATCTAAATCAAAGCGACTTAAAAAATTCTATGATAACTAAGACACATTTGTTACTATGCCTCAGATCAGTCACGCACTCCCAGAAGAGTATGGAAAAACCACATACCCCTTTGCATATTTTAAAATTTGCATCTAAGATTTTCATCATAATTTTAAATAATGCCAAAGGATGTAATTCTTGGCATATTGTATATATTAATATTTAAAATAAAGTTGAAACATCACTTTTAAATGGTATTAATGAAAACTAAATACCAAAATGATTTGATATTCCACAATCATCAGTTTTAGGGCACATTTGAGCAGGACCTCTGGTTTGGATGTAAAAAGTCACAAAAGACTATCACCCCCACAAATAAGCTACCAAAACAGCCACATAGGATATAAAGACGACAGCAGCAGGTTGGTTTGTTTTTGTTGTTGTTAGGTGCTATCAAGTGGACTCTGACTCACAGCGACCCCTAGAGGACACAGTGGAATTGTCCCACAGGGTTTTTAAGCCTGTAATCTTCACAGGAGTAGATCTTCAAGTCTTTTCTCCCTCAGAGTCACTGGATGAGTTTGAACTGCCAACCTTTTGGTTAATAGCCGAGCACTTAAAATTCCAGAAAGTGACAAGCCGTTCATATGGGAGAGAACAGATACATGGCTGTTTCTATAAAGAAGGGTAAGGAGAAAGCAGCAAACATTCCACAAATATTGAACGTGGTCTGCATGCTGGCATGAAGGATTAAATTCCTAGGAATCCCACCAACTCTGTGAGTATGCACCACCTACCAACTTTCACTCACAAGCCTTTACTGAGTGTGGAGCATCATACGCAAAAGGAAGGGGTTCAAAGAAGAGCTGAGGACGATTTCCCCTTGAGGCACATGGAGACTCTCAAGTGCAAGCCCTCTTTAAAAGATAGAGACTGTTGGGGGACACAGCAGGGAAGCTTAGAGCAGTCAGTACATCAGAGACATCCCAAGCTTTCGACAACTAAAGATTAATAACAGGGTAGGCGAGCTATGAGAAATCCTTCTGAGGCATTCTGGTCTTCACAGAGCGCAGGGCAGCAACATTCCAAAAGCCAGAGAAGAGGCGCTATGGCTGAAAGACCTCCCCAGGAGCGGAAAGCGGGGGACAGGATGAGATAGCAAAGAAAACTCCCTAGTGACTCAACACCATGCCAGCTGGTCTGTAAGCAGGAGATATCAACCAAGTTCCAAAAGCTGATCGCTCAACTCAGAAGCACAGGAAGATTTCCAGAATATTCCGGGGCTTGGATATCAGAACCTGCTGAAAGGGAAGTCTGGACCACACCCTCAAAACTTTTGAAGCCAATGGGGAACCAACTCAAACTTAAGACATAAAAACAAACAACAACAAAAAACCCAAAGTCTGCTCAAATTCAATTCAGATTGACTAAGTGCCAACAGCAGACGCCTGAGAGAAAAAGGGTGTTCACACACTTTCTGGAAGCAAATATTATTTTTTCAGTCTCTTGCTCTCCTACACAAAATGTTTATCATAAAAAAAAAATCATAATACATACAATGAAAGCAAAAAAAATATGACTCATGGTCAAGAGAGGAAATAATCAACAAAACAGATTCAGATCTGTGAAACATTTCATAACATGGAGGAACCTGGAAGGCATTATGCTGAGTGAAATTAGTCAGATGCAAAAGGACAAATACTGTATAAGACCACTATGATAAGATCTTGAGAAATAGTATAAACTGAGAAGAACACATTCTTCTGTGGTTACGAGAGGGGAGAGGGAGGCAGAGTGGGAGAGGGTTATTTACTGATTAGATAGTAGATAAAAACTACTTTAGGTGAAGGAAAGGACAATGTTCAATACAGGGAAGGTCAGCGCAACTGGACTGGACCAAAAGCAAAGAAGTTTCCAGGATAAACTGAATGCTTCGAAGGTCAGCGGAGCAAGGGTGGGGGTTTGGGGACTATGGCTTAACGGGACTTCTAAGTCAATTGGCAAAATAATACTATTATGAAAACATTCTGCGTCCCACTTTGAAGTGTGGTGTCTGGGGTCTTAAATGCTAACAAGCGGCCATCTAAGATGCATCAATTGGTCTCAACCCATCTGGATCAAAGGAGAATGAAGAACACCAAGGTCACACGATAACTATGAGCCCGAGACAGAAAGGGCCACATGAACTAGAGACTTACCTCATCCTGAGACCAGAAGAACTAGATGGTACCTGGTCACAACCGATGACTGCCCTGACAGGGAGCACAACAGAGAACCCCTGAGGGAGCAGGAGAATAGTGGGATGCAGACCCCAAATTCTCATAACAAGACCAGACTTAATGGTCTGACTGAGACTAGAGGAATCCCAGCGGTCATGGTCCCTAAACCTTCTGTTGGCCCAGGATAGGAACCATTCCCGAAGACTACTCATCTGACATGGAAGGGACTGGACAATGGGCTGGAGAGAGATGCCGATGAAGAGTGACCTACTTGTATCAGGTGGACACTTGAAACTGTATTGGCATCTCCTGTCTGGAGGGGAGGTGCGAGGGTAGAGAGGGTTAGAAACTGGCAAAAGGGTCATGAAAGGAAAGACTGGAAGAAGGGAGCGGGCTGACTCATTAGGGGGAGAGTAAATGGGAGTATGTAGTAAGGTGTATATAAGGTTATATGTGACAGACTGACTTGATTTGTAAACTTCCACTTCAAGCACAATAAAAATTATTAAAAAAAAAAAAAAAACAGATTCAGAGATGGACCAGGCACTGGAATTTTCAAAGAAGTGAAAATAAGTATAATTAAAGTGCTAAAAGAACCAGGGTACAAGATGGACATGAATGAACAGATGAGGGATTTGACATTCTACTTCACTTACAGAATTTTATCTGAATTTAATGTCAATTTTATACTTGGAATGTTTTTATTGATCACCCAATTTCATTTCTCTACACAAACTGTAAATGCATTTTTAAAATATATTTCTTATAATGCTAAGGCTTTATGTATTTAAATTTTCTAGTTTCTACTATATTTATAATTATTAGTAGCACATAGCTAAGTAAAATATAAGTATTAAACATTTGATAATTATAAAAATTATTTTTACTGAATTGAATAACTAGATGAATTAAACAATTTTTTTTATTCATCTATCTTTGAATGACTTACCTTTTAGGAGAATGAGAGAGGACTTTGCATCAATTCTACCCTATTTCTCAGTTCCATAGATGTAAGCCTAAGAAACCACCTTATTTATATAAATAAGTAGATGGAATAGATGGAATTTGATTATAGAAATGTTGCTCAAATCTCTGAACTCCTTCCAAGTTTCATTCCTAAAATCACACTGTCTATCATCAAACACTATATTCAATGCTCTATCAGTTGACAATTGGATTAGGCCCTTCTTCAATTTCACTGAAAACAAAGAATTGGGAACTACCTGGCTTGCAAAATAATTTGTTACATAGTCATTATAATCAGTCCTTTCTCAAAAGCAACATCAATATTTTCAATCTTCTCTTTATTTGATCACTTGGAGTTTTTTTATACCTTGGGGCAATGCGGCATATTACATTTTGGGTGGATGAGAGGTATGCCTTCTTTTTTAAAAAAGTGTTTAAGTATAAACAGTTATGAAAGGGGAAGTGGGAAAGGAGAAATAACCTGAAGTATCTTCTCAGGCAGGTCAGTTTTAGAGAAAAGTTAAAAGAAAGTTGAGAATCTGGAAATTGTTCCACTAAAATCCATTTACGCTCTCATGTTGTTGTTAGGTGCTGTGAAGTTGGCTCCAACTCATGATGACCTTACGTACGACAACAAAATGCCGCCTGGTCCTGTGCCATCTTCATGACTGCTGGTATGTTTAAGTCCACTATTGCAGATACTATACAGTGCCTTCCAACCTGGGGCACTCATCTTCCAGGATTTATTAGACAATGTTTTGTGGTAATTCACAAGGTTCTCATTGGTAAATTTTTGTAAGTAGATCACCAGCTCTTTCTTTCTAGTGTTAGTTTGGAAGTTCTGCTAAAACCTGTCCACCATAGGTAACTCCGCTGGTATGTGAAATACCAATGGCATAGCTTCAAGCATCATAGCAACACACAAGCCACCACAGTACAACTCAGCAGACAGATGGTGGTATGCTCTCACACCCCTTATAAAAATTTTTGGATGTCCCCAGTTTCAACAACATGAGCTTAAAATAGGTATCAAGTAAGTCAAGCCATGAATGAACATTTACCAAACTGTTCCCAAAGAAGTTTGTTTCTTATCTCAGATAAATGAAACTGCTACCAGAAAGGTAGTTTCATGTTTTAAAATGTTTGGTAGAAAGGCAGAGAACTTCTACATACAGAGAAAAACTTCATATTCTGATACCTCTTCCCAATGAAATTTCTTGAAAAGTAGCTCTAAAGAGGTGATGCTCGTTCTTGGACAAGATTTCTTTCAAGACCATCGGCAGAGACGAACATCAGTGCTTGCTGACGTGGAAACAAGGAGTTTCTCTCTTCACCAAAACAAAAAAATCAGACGCACAACCAAGCATCACAGTCCTGCCATCTGAGAAAAGGGAACAAAGAAGTTTTTCTTCTAATCATGTTTGGCTTCGCAAAGACAGATTTCATCATTTTGAGTAAGTCAGTGGCCCTTGTGGTTTCTGAGAGGGGCACGTGATATAATAATTCTTTGATGCAATAGGTGTGCACGTTGCTGTTGTTAGGTACCATAGCATCAGTTTCGACTCAGAGCGACCTTATATAGGACAGAACAAAATGTTGCCTAGCCCTGTGCCATTCTCACAATCATTGCTATGTTTGAGCCCATTGTTGCAGCCACTGTGTCAATCCAACTTGTTGATGGTCTTCCTCTTTTTCGCTGACTTGCTGACTGTCTACCCTACCATGCATGACATCCTTCTCCAGGGACTGGTCCCTTCTGACAACACGTCCAAAGTATGTGAGATAAAGTCTCACTATCCTCGCTTCTAAGGAGCATTCTGGCTGTACTTCTTCCGAGACAGATTTGTTTGCTTTTCTGGCAGTCCATGGTATATTAAATATTCTTCATCAGTACCATAACTCAAATGCATCAATTTGAAGGCATCAATTCTTCTTCTGTCTTCCTTATTCATTGTCCAGCTTCCCCATGCATAGGACATAACTGAAAATACCACGGCTTGGTCAGGCCCACTTTGGTCCTCAAAGTGACATCTTTGCTTTTTTAACACTTGGAAGAGGTCTTTTACAGCAGATTTGCCCAATGCAATACCTCGTTTGTTTCTTGACTGCTGCTTCCATGGGTGTTGATTGCGGATCCAAATAAAATGAAATCCTTGACAACTTCCATCTTTTCTCCGGTTATGATGATGTTGCTCATTGATCCAGGTGTGAGGATTTTTGTTTTCTTTATGCTGAGGTGCAATCCATACTGAAGGCTGTGTTCTTTGATCTTCATCAGTAACTGCTTCAAGTTCCTCTTCACTTTCAGCAAGCAAGGTTGTGTCATCTGCATATCACAGTTTGTTAATGAGTCTTCCTCCAATCCTGATGCCCTGGTCTTCTTCATATAGTCCAGCTTCTTGGCTTATTTGCTCAGCATAAAGATTGAATAAATACGGTGAAAGGCTATAACCCTGACACACACCTTTCCCGATTTTACCCATGCAGTATTCCCTTGTTCTGTTTGAATGCCTGCCTCTTGGTCTATGTACAGGTTCTGCATTAGCACTATTAAGTGTTCTGGAATTCCCATTCTTCACAATGTTATCCCTCGTTCCATGTCCTCTTCTGAATATGGCTTGAATTTTTGGCAGTTCCCTGTCGATGTACTACTCCAACTGGCTTTGAATTACTTCAGCAAAATTTCATTTGCATGTGATATTGATGATATTGTTTGATAATGTCTGCATTCCACTAGATCACTTTCTTTGGAAGGGGCACTATATAGATCTCTTCAGTCAGCTGGCCAGGTAGCTGTCTTCCAAATGTCTTGGCACAGACAAGGAGTGCTTTCAGCCTTGTTTGTTCAAACATCTCAGTTGGTATTCTGTCAGTTTCTAGAGGCTTGTTTTTCACTAATGCCTTCAGCGCAGTTTGGACTTTTTCCTTCAGTATCTTAGGTTCTTGATCATATGTTACCTCCTGCTGAATGCCAACCAATTCTTTCTGGTACACTGACTGTATTTTTTTGATCTTCTTTTGATGCTTCCTGTGTCGTTCAATTTTTGCCCATAGAATCCTTCAATATTGCAGATTACAGCTTGAATTTTTTCTTCATTTCTTTTAGCTTGAGAAACACTGAGCATGTCTTTTCCTTTTGGTTTTCTAAGATGTGGAGTTAGGAATGCATAGAACGATGAGAACTTTCACTTGATTATTTCATCTGGCTGCTTGTGAACGGCCATGGTACCTGCCAATATCTGCTACAAAATGTTGTATATTGGGTTTAATATGGATACTCCCTAGACCTTCAGCCTTGCACTGGGGGTAGATTGTACCATTTGGCTGAGGCACTGCACTCCTCAGTATAAGCTGTAAATACAGCATTTTCCAGGGTACACTGGACACTGGTTCAGGCTTCTACAACTGATGTAGCTCCTCTTGTATGAAATTGTAACATGCACCATGTAGATTCTTCATGCACAAGCTTTTGTGTTTGGTGAAATCCAAACATTCGTAATATTCCAGCATTTTCAAAGCGAGCCTTCTTTCCCTTAAATATAACTGTAACAACCAATGTTATCAGGATGCTAAGATAGAAAGTTTTCCTTCGGCTTGGCTGGATTCGTGTTTCCATTGAGCGCCATCCTGGTCCAAATCATCATCATCTCTTGCCTGGTTGACTACAACGGCCTCTAAACTGGTCTTGCTGAGTCCATTCTTGGCCCCAGATCTATGCTCCACATGGAAGACAGAGTAAGTCCCATCACATCGCTTCTCTGCTCAAAACCCTCCAGTGGTTTCATCTAGAGTAAAAGCCAAAATCATTATACTGGTATAGAAGGTCCTACACAATATGGTCCACCATTATCTGTCTTGTACTACCTTCCTGCTCACTCCCTCCACCAGCCACCCTGGCTCTTGGCTGCTCTTTGATCACACATACATGATCCCTCCTCAAAGTCAATGCACTTGTTTCCTCTGCCTGTAAGGCTGTAACCGAGGCTGTTACCAAATTTGCCCTCATGTCACTCAAGTTTTCACTCAAATACCACGTCACCAAGGCTTTCCAGATACTTAGATTCTAGATATTTAAAATTGAAACCTTTTCCCCACTTTATTTTTGTAGCTCTGCATTTAAAATACTACCCATTTCAATTGTTTATTTTCTATTGCCTGACCCACTCTAAAAAATTTAGCTCTGTGAGGGGAAAGGTTTGTGTCTGTTTTTTTGTTTTTTTTTTTCACTCTTGTATTTCCAGCATCTAGAAAAGTTCCTGGCACAAAGAAGAACTCAGCAAATATTTGTTGAATGCAAGTTTTTTGGAAAGGAAGCAACAATGTGCCTGCTTCATCACAAGCGGTAAGTAAGGTTTTATTGAATTTTCTTTGACATTTTCGATTTATGCATTTAAGCTAGTCCAATGTAAACATAAATGAATGCTCATCTTCACAATGGCAGGGCGTGTCTACTTACTGACCAGAAAGAAGGGTTCTAGCTGTCACAGCATGGGGATGACAGTGGTTTTATAACACCTAGCACTGTGCAGAACCTTCTCACGCCATCCCTCACTTTTTGGATTAAAATATGTCCAATACTATAAATTAGAGAATATGCCCCAAGATTCCTTGACAAAATAATTTGGGCTGAAAGCTACCACTGTTGGTCCCTGATGGTACAGAGAATAGAAACCTGATTAATAAAAGATAGGGCAGAATTTGCCAGCACTGGTTCTGGGGCAAGCTGAGGGTCTAGGGAATATCCATACCAAATCCAATATAATATTGTTCCTTTTAAATCAATAATCCTTATAAATCATCTTCACTTGCCTCTCCCCTACACCACATGCAAAACCAACTGGTGAGGCAGTCTCGCCCACAACTTCCAGCCAGCTTAGGGCGAGCAGATATCATCAGGCTTCCAAGTAATATTCCATTGGATGAAATTGTTTCCTTAATGCTACATCCTTCTTGTGGCCTTACAAATTTAGAGGTAAACCTTATGGAATGTGTTTTATATATATATATAGGTATATGTGTATGTCTGTATATATATAGACAATGTTCCACTGCTATTCATAAGGTTTTCACTGGCTACTGCTTTTCAGAAGTAGACTGCCAGGTCCTTCTTCCTAGTCATTTTACTTGGATCCACAATCAACAGCCATGGAAGCAGCAGTCAAGAAATCAAAAGACGCATTGCATTGGGTAATCTGCTGCAAAGGATCTCTTTAAAATGTTGAAGAGCAAAGATGTCACCCTGAAGACTAAGGTGCGCCTGACCCAAGCCATGGTATTTCCAATCGCATCATATGCATGTGAAAGCTGGACGATGTATAAGGGAGACCGAAGAATTGACACCTTTGAATTGTGGTGTTGGCAAAGAATATTGACTATACCATGGACTGCCAAAAGAACGAACAAGTCTGTCTTGGAAGAAGTGCAGCCAGAATGCTCCTTAGAGGCAAGGATGGCAAGACTGTGTCTTACATATTTTGGACATGTTGTCAGGAGGGGTCAGTCCCTGGAGAAGGACATCATGCTTGGCAGAGCACAGGGTCAGCAGAAAAGAGGAAGGCCCTCAACGAGGTGGATTGACACAGTGGTTGCAACAATGAGCTCAAGTGTTAACAACGATTGTAAGGATGGTGCAGGACAGGGCAGTGTTTCGTTCTGTTGTGCATAGGGTCGCTATGAGTCAGAACAAACTCAAAGGCACCTAACAACAACAACAAATATATATATATATACTTTTTTTTCCCCCTCCATAGAGCACAGTCTTCAGCAATGTATTTGGCTAAGCTGTTAGGATGCCTGTTTCAGAACTGATAGGTACGTGTTTATTGCTTGTTCTCTTTCCTATTAAATATCATCTCTGGCTAACTTGGAAGACATCATTTATCAGGAGTAAAGACCAACAACTATCTCCTAAATTTCAATGTTTACTTGAGAAATCTCATGAACATTGGTATTTCTCTTCTCCAATTTAGTATGAAATATTTTTACACGGACAGAGTTGGTAGAAAAGCACTTTGGTGATTACCAGACTAATGCAAAGATTTTATTCCTAAAGGTTAAACTTGAATAAGCCCCTTAATAGCAGGTATTGTAAGAAGGTCCCTACTTACAGGAGTCGTCTTTGGCATCTTCTGTTTGTTGTTGGTGTCTGCTGTGTTCTTTGAGGACGGAATTGTGACCACCTGACAATCACGAATTTAATTTCAGTCTCATGGGAAGAATCGGTGGGGGTGTGTGTGTGTGTAACTGCTAATAGCTAAATATTGACTAGTGTTAGCATCGCAGGAGAACGAGATCTCATAACTGTATTTTTAAAATGATATTAATAATATTTGTAGCATTTATTGTTTAGTCTATGCCAGTTACTATATTGTGTTTTACATTTATTTTCTCATACATTCATCTTCCACATTTTCACACAATGCGTGAATTTTCCATGACTCGTATTTTTCTTCAGGGAGCCTACTGATCCAGAGTTTAAATGGGTGTCAAGAAAACATAATTCTGTATCTTTACATTTATAGAAAAATTAATAACTTTTGTAAACAAGTAAGTTGGTATTCCAAGTTCCTCAGCGTAAAAATCTCCTGTGAGGCTGACATAGTTTCACCTTGGAGAATTATTTCCTTATAAAATTTCCAAGGTACATGTTTTATTTCCAAAGTAATATATTTTCTTTCAGCGCCATCCCTTTTTTTGTTTTTTTTTTTTTTGCTCTTGTTTATTTGTTTCTAAATTCAGTGACTGCTCTGTATTTCCAACACATGTTGAGACTGATGCTGACTGTCAACCTTGGAGTGTGTCACATAAGAAGCTCTTTCAGGAGACTTGGATGCATAAAACCCACAATATACCACAACTGATGGGTAACGATTTCACTTCTATAATCAGTATTACATGAAAATTTACTGCTTGTATTTCCAAATGTCCTTACCCTGCCCACCCCTCAGACCCTAACATATATCCTCTTGGCTGTCACACGGGCTGAGGCTTATTTAAATTCCACAAGCTCAGAGACATGGCAATCTAGCCTGGATATTCATTTCCCTGAAGTTTTGCTACAGTCACAGGATACTCTCAGCAAGCTCTACAGTGCCCCTTGCAAGCCTGGTATTCCTGGTGGCTGAATATTTCATCTCTAGAAGAAGTAACTACCTGTGGATACACTCATTTCTTTAGAAATAAAATAAGATTCAGGTTATATTTTTAAAATTCATGAGGAGTGGAATATAGGAAAGGTTAGTGCTTTATAATAGTAAAATTAACATAATTTAATGGCAAGAATATGGACACTGGAGACAGATTTGGGTTTAAATCCTAACTGGATTGTTTATTATCTATGTCATCTTGAGCAAGCTGTTTAATCTACCTGACCTCAAAATTTTTATCTGCAAAGTGAATATAACACCTATGTTATAGGACTGCTTTGAGGATGAAAGAAGGTAATTTAGGCAAATTAATTAATTCAACAGCTGCTTATCACGGTTGGTGCCTTCAGGGAACTTGCAGCCAAGTTGAAGGAAGTTGTTAAGTGATGGAGGTGAGTAAGCAAGCACTGCCAAGGCAGGGAAGCCACACAGTCCTAGGAGGAGTCGGGATTGGACGCTCCCAGGAGGTGGCCCCTGAGCTGGGCCTCCAGGATGAGCAGGGACAGGGGAAAGCCTAAAGCCGCAGTGGCTCGGTGTGGCTGGGTGTATGGGGAGGCAGAAGTGTCATGGGATGAGAAGGCAATGTAGCATGAAGGGCTTTGTATGCAGCCACAAGGGCCCTAAACTTCATCCCAGGTCATTATTAACAGACTTTTAAGCAGAGAAGAGACATGGTAAGAGCTGCATTTGGCTACAGGAGGAAAGAAGGATTGTAGGTAGGGATGCCTAGAGGCATACAGACCTTGAGGCAGGGGGCTACTACGGGAAGGTGTGTGAAAAAATAATGAGGATCTGAAGCACAGTGGTGGCAGTGCTAAGACAAAAAAAGAGGAGAGTCAGGATCCACTGAGGAGGTGAAATAACAAGACTTGGTCCCTGAGAGGAAGCTGGTGATGGGGAGGTTTCTTCCTGGGGCAGGGAGTGAATTATAGCACATTCCCCAGGACGGGGAACAACGGAGAAAAAACGGGTTTGGGGGCAAGTTTTGGGTATTCAGAGTTTGGTGAATCCAGATGACATCTATGTAGAAACATCAGTCCCAGACCCTGCTGGTGCACTCCTCATCTGCCCTTAGCCCTCACCTTTCCTCGTAGACACCTGTGACTTTTCACCCTTAGCCTTCACCTTTCCTCGCACACACCTGTGACTTTCCACCTGAGGGCTTTCTCTCCCCCATTTGCTCATCGGACACCCACAGAAATGTAACAGGGAGTCAACACGCTCAGAAGCAGCCTTCAGGAAGGACAGAGGAGGCTGAACAAATACTCCAGCTCGTCCTCATTCCCCGACCAGGGTTTCCTGGGGATACACTCTCAGATTAACTACCTGTACTCAAATCCTTGTCCCAGGGTCTACTTAAGTGGAAATCCGACTCAAAACATCCTATAGACATCTGGGCCTATGGATCTGTGTATTGGAAGAGATATAAATTTAGAAATTTAGATATAAATTCAGCATCTAGGTGGGAGTTAAAGCCTGAGGAGGGGATGAACTCACCTTGAAGAAGGGATGCAAAGCGGAAGAGAAGAAGCTCAAGGCCCATGTGTGCAACCAGACAGACGTAGTGAGCACCAGGCCCTTCTCAGGGATCCGTGCCAGGGAAGTTCTCAAAGTTGTCTGGAAATACTGAACTAATTATTTTTTAGTTATGTAGTCAATTTAATTTATAGTTCTTCTGCTGTACCTTGAAAATTGAGTATTTACTGGTTCTTTATGAGCTGTAGCATTTTATGGCCTGTCAGGACACTGATTGATATGGTACGCTGAAAAATAATCACATACGATTACCTTAAAATATGTACCCATATCTGTCACTTTGACAGGGGAATTACAGTACTATAGATCCACAAAGATTAAAATTTTTAAGTGAAATGTTTTAAGGTGAATATTTATTAAAATACCTCAGTTCACCAAAAGAAGAAACGGAAACAGATTACTAATTCGACTTTAAGAAAATTCAGCTCTGGGGTTCCAGGGCTACAACAGGTCTCAGATCTTCCATGAACCTTAAATTTACCTGCCATTCTTACTACATTTCTCAAGACAAATTACTTCTAGACTGGCATGTAATCTTACAGGATGCCATCCCACCAATTACATTTCTAAGCAACACGTAGGAAAGGAGAAAAAAAAAAAACGAATTCCTGATCTCTGCATACTTTGATAACAGTCTACTCCAAAAATCAGGAAAAATGTGTAAAATTGTGATTGTCTTTTGAGAATATTAAAGATGATGTGGTTGGTCTACCCTTCCTATCACAATAGTCCTGCTATATACCAGTGACCCACAGTCTGTTCACCCCCTAATGTCCCTTTATCACCCCCTCCATGGACCAGGTGGTGCAATGGTTAAGAGCTTGGCTGCTAACGAGGTCAGCAGTTCAAATTCACCAGCCGTTCCTTGGAAACCCTATGGGGCAGTTCTACTCTGTCCTATAGGGTCACTATGAGTCTGAATTGACTCGATGACAATGGGTTTGGTTTTTTCCACGGACCAGGCATTTTTAAAGATCTTATGCATCAAACTACGTATATTGACAATTACTTTTCCAATGTTTATTAATCAGAGATATCAACGAATACTACTCAGAGCCTTAGATCAACAGGAAGTAGCTATTTTCACCACCCAGATTTGACATATTCTAACCAAATTTTTTTGTTTTTTGTTTGAAATATTTGGGGCGTTGTGTCCCTTTTTTATTTCCACCAGTATGTGGAAGCTCAGGATCTTCAACTGGGAACCCCTACTCTAGATTATTCCCAGAACTAGACTCCTGAAACAGTATCTAAACACAATTTTTAATTGTCAAGAGGAAACAGGAAATGAAGCAAAGAACAAGTGGGAGTGAGATGATGGCCATAGAAAAAGAGGCAGGGTTTGGTAAAAAAAATCTGAAGATAGGTTTTTTTTTATAAAAAATACACCCTCTCCTCACTTATCAACATGGTTACATTCTAAAGACCAGGCTGTTATGCAGAATCAGTGTTATGCAAAAAGAAGGATGGCTACATCAGATCACAAAATAGAAGATGGCTACATCATGACATAACTGCCAAATTACATCATTAAATAACTGCCAAGTTACATAATTACATATCTGCCAAACCACTGAGGATCATGGCCCAGCCAAATTGACACATAACCTTAACCATCACAGCCAGCATTACTCTTGCCTTGCACCTCGGCTTTTGTCACTGCCAGACATACGTCACTAATGCACAAAGTAGTCAGATAGTAGATTTTTTTGCTATGATTGTAAATGCAAAATGTCAGGTAACAGTTGATAAAATGAGGAGAAGGTGTAAGAAGGAAATCAAACTAAATCCACAGCTCCACATCGAAGACCTGCACCCTCACCTGGAGCCCCACTGTGCCCTTCCTTCCTGCTCCCTCCCAGTTGGTGAGGCCCCAGAGAGCTTCCATATCAGTAGGCTCCGTATCTTTCTACCTCAGCCCTCATTGGAGACCACCTTTATTTTCTCTTCTATGCAGCATTACCTCCTCCTTGGTTCTCTTGGCTCTTAAGCATCCCCACTCCCCCACTGAAAACTCGCTGCTGTGTTTAGCGGCTGTGTGTTTTTTTTTTTTTTTTAGTCAGCCCCAATTCATGGCTACCCTGGGCACCGCAGAACTAAACGCCACTCAGGCCTGTTCCATGACCATGGTTGGCTGCAGTTTGGACCGTGATGATCCACAGGGTTTCAACTGGCTAAATTTTGGGAGCTGATCGCCACACCAAACTAGGGGTATTTCCCTGATCGCTCCATGCTGTTTTACCTCTCCTTAATTTGATATTCTACTTTTTCTGCCTATAATGCTCTTCTCCATCCTTGTCCACCTGAGGAAAAACTACTCACCTTTTAATATTTACCTTACGTTTTCCTCCTCTGTGAAGTCTTTCCTGAACAGATGTCCTTTCTTAGTCCTACTATATTTGACCAACAACTGTCTTAACCCCCCTCACACTGCAGCCAAACCCGTGACATAAGTTGACATACTTCTGTCACTACCCTAGTAACTAACTTGTTTACTTGCCCAACTGTCTTCCTAGACATTAAATTCCTCAAGTGTAGGAGTCATGTCCTGGCCATCCAAGTCCAAGAGTCTTCAAGTATCTTCAGTCCCACTCAATCACTTCACCACGGGAGACTTTCTTTGCCATTATCATCTTCCTCATATACCCTCCAGGACTGGCTGGAGAAACTCTTCTCTCTTGGAATCCTTTCTGACCACCAATATGGTTCCTTTGCTGCATTTCCTACCTCCGATTTCTATGGAAGCTGTAAAATAGGGTTGTATTTCCAACTGAGTCTCATTCTACAACATGTAACCGTAAAACATAGAAGCAGGGTTATTAAAGCCTCAAGGGAAAATGGATGAGAAAAATATCAGTCTGATTCATTATAAACAGTTATTATAAACAGTGGGCTTGCTAGCAAGTGACAGGAAAACTAATTTGCATTTGCAACAAAATTACACCACTGGTTTTCATCTGCCACTGCTTCCATCCCCCACTCTACCATATTACTAGAACTCTATAGTTGAAGAAATCCTACCAACTTAGAAAGCTTTGGGGTCTGTGACTCGTGCTCATGAGGGCATGACCTGAAATCTTTGCTAATAATCTATGTTTTGCCCAGACTTCCAGGTGGCTAGGAAGTCCTCCAGAGACCTAAGAGGAGAACCTTAGCAATAGTTAGCGGGTACTTACAACATGCCATGTACTGTGCTAAAAACCTCTTCCCCCCAAAAAAAACTTCCTGAGTAGATATTAATATTTCCATTTGGTAGATGAGGAAGATGAGGCTGGGGAAGTTACTACTTCCCTGCTATTCCCAGTGAGTCAGCTGGGAACACTGTCCAACTCCAAAGCCCATGTCCTTCTCATCCCACCTCCCTGCCCCTCAGAGACTTCAAGCCTTTCTTCTGAACAGTCTACCGGGTAACTGTCTCTAGAGAAGAACCTTTTCTTTATATCTGACTTTAATCTTCTAAACTAATTTTCTTTTTCATTGTCCTCCCGAAGAGAAATTTTAAACGTAACTGTCTTTTTTCCCTCCACATAAAACCTTCATCGTCGTGCGTCGTGTTTTTAAACTACCCCTTAGACTTTGCCCTCAGATTAAATGATCCCTGTTCCTTCCACTCTTCTTTAAGTTTCATGTTCTGTAAGCCTTCATCCTCATTCATCATGTTTTTTAAACTACCTCTCAGACTCTGCCCTCAGATTAAATGATCCCTGTTCCTTCCACTTTTCTTTAAATTTCATGTTGGAAACCCTGGTGGCATAGTGGTTAAGTGCTATGGCTGCTAATCAAAGGGTTGGCAGTTCGAATCCACCAGGTGCTCCTTGGAAACTCTATGGAGCGGTTCTACTCTGTCCTATAGGGTCGCTATGAGTTGGAATCGACTTGACAGCACTGGGTTTGGTTTTTTTGGTTTTAAACCTCTCCAAGTTCTCCACAATCACCATAAGGATGAAGCTCCAGAACAGGGGAAGAAATATCCACGATCATGGAGACGGCACAGGACTGGGCAGCATTTCACTCTGTTGTACACAAGGTTGCCAGGAGTTGTGACTCAATGACAGTGTCTCAGACTTGAGGGTAGGAGGCTGGTCTTAAGTTCTATTAGCTAATCACTTGGGGCTAGTCCTCTAATTCTGCCCCAAACGCCACACAACTTTGGCGTCTTCTGCCTGAGGAAAGTGAAATGAACTGCTGGCAAAGGTGTAGCCCAGGTAATGGTCACACAGACAAAATGGACTTAACGCAAAAGACACTGATGTATTCTGACTAAAATGCTGCTTAGAAAAAGTAATTTACTAAATATATTCCCCTAGAGTAAAAACCATGTAGGAAATATAATGTTGAAATCATGCTGAGAGGATAACTAAAAGAAATACCAAAATCTTTATTATTTGATAATACTTAGGATACATACCATTCTCTAGAAAACCTGAAAGGTGTTCTTTTTATTTTATCTGAGTAGATGATGCCTTTATCCTCCCCCCAAATAGTACAAATCAAAAAAGAGAGAGAGAGAAAAGAAATTAAAAACTGATAAAAAAAGAATTTTTTTTATTAACTTTTATTAAGCTTCAAGTGAACGTTTACAAATCCAATCAGTCTGTCACATGTAAGTTTACATACATCTTACTCCGTACTCCCACTTGCTCTCCCCCTATTGAGTCAGCCCTTTCAGTCTCTCCTTTCGTGACAATTTTGCCAGCTTCCCTCTCTCTCTATCCTCCCATCACCCCTCCAGACAAGAGTTGCCAACACACTCTGAAGTGTCCACCTGATATAATTAGCTCACTCTTCATCAGCGTCACTCTCCCACCCGCTGACCAGTCCCTTTCATGTCTGATGAGTTGTCTTCGGGGATGGTTCCTGTCCTGTGCCAACAGAAGGTCTGGGGAGCATGGCCGCCGGGATTCCTCTAGTCTCAGTCAGACCATTAAGTATGGTCTTTTTATGAGAATTTGGGGTCTGCATCCAACTGATCTCCTGCTCCCTCAGGGGTTCTCTGTTGTGCTCCCTGTCAGGGCAGTCATTGCTTGTAGCTGGGCTCCAACTAGTTCTTCTGGTCTCAGGACGATGTAGGTCTCTGGTTCATGTGGCCCTTTCTGTCTCTTGGGTTCTTAGTTGTCGTGTGACCTTGGTGTTCTTCATTTTCCTTTGCTCCAGGTGGGTTGAGACCAATTGATGCATCTTAGATGGCCGCTTGTTAGCATTTAAGACCCCAGACGCCACATTTCAAAGTGGGACGCAGAATGTTTTCATAAGAGAATTATTTTGCCCATTGACTTAGAAGTCCCCGCAAACCATGTTCCCCAGACCCCCGCCCCTGCTCCGCTGACCTTTGAAGCATTTATTTTATTCCGGAAACTTCTTCGCTTTTGGTCCAGTCCAATTGAGCTGACCCTCCATGTATTGAGTGTTGTCTTTCCCTTCACCCAAAGCAGTTCTTATCTACTGATTGATCAATAAAAAACCCTCTCCCTCCCTCCCTCCCTCCCTCCCCCCTTCGTAACCACAAAAGTATGTGTTCTTCTCAGTTTTTACTATTAAAAAGAATATTTTTAAAAAATAAAATGTACTTTCTTCTACTTCAATTTTTGCTTGAAAGAATAAATCATTGGCATGATTTCTTCATGTTTAAGAACTTATCTTAACACATTCTGCTTCATAAATGAAGGAAAACATATCTTATTCAACCATCTTTGGAACACCAGAATCTTGACTGCTCAGGTTCCGGGTTATTTTCCCAAACGAAAGTACAGAGATCTTCAAGTCACTGAGGAAAGGTGGAGGGTCGCGTCACTAAGGTCACAAGGCAAGCATGAGGGAGAGGGATGTTTCTTGTAATTAAAATCACCACCATGAATTAAGTGCCCACCATGTGCTGTTGTTGTTGGGTGCCATCAAGTCAATTTCGACTCATAGTTACCCCATGTGACAGAGTAGAACTACCCCACAGGGTTTTCTTGGCTGTAATCCTTATGGAAGAAGATTGCCAGGTCTTTCTCCCACGGAGCTGCTGGGTGCGTTTAAATCACCAACCTTCCGGTTAGCAGCCAAGCGCGTAATTGTTATGCCACCAGCGGTCCTTACCGTATGCTAGGTACTTCAAATTTATTACAGATAGTTCCCGACTTACAACCTATTCAAGTTACAACAAACTGTGCTTGCGACCCTCCTTTATTTTCTTGTACGTCTTACCATTGGCACTATGTAGTACATAAAATGTCGCAGTGAGTGATTGGCTGATGTCATCATATCTGTACGTTTATACATAATGTTTCCAACTCACAAAGACAAATTAAGATCGGATTTATAAAGATGCTGATAATAAAGGCAATAACAATGAAAACTTTTTAAAAAATGACCTATGTGACTTATGTCAGAACCGACTTAAGACGGAGTCGTCGGAACTGAACCCTGTTGTAAGTTGCGGACTACCGGTGTATCTAAATCTTCAAAACGTTTCCCAGGTAGATGCTGCTGCTGGTCTCATTTTGCAGTTAGCACAGGGAGATTAAATGACTCGCCAAAGGTCACATGGTTGGTTGGCAGATAAGGGAGCTGGCCTTAGAAGTACATCTATGATACTCCAAAGAGTACACTCAGTTCACACTGCCCTTTGAACAATTTTGAAAATTATAAAAGTCAGTTTCCTATAAACAAAAGTGCGCTTCACAAACAGAAATGGCCATGGTTCAACCAGCCAAGATGACACAATTTCTACCAGGAAAACCAGGACTCACAACCATATGACCAAAATAAATGGCCCTGGAATACAAAATGCCAAGGGGATCTGAGCCTGCATTAGACTGACAGCGACGAACCACTGGAACCAGGCTGCCAAGCGAATCCACATGTCATTATCTGTGCCATAAAGTGATGTCTGTAAAAGTATCGAGAGAGCAAACCTATGAAATGCTAAAACACTTAATTGGCAAAAATTAAGTACCGCCTGTCAGATTCAAATGAAGAATAACCCTGAAAATGTTTTTATCATTAATTATACTTAAAAACGAGAAATGAACGTGTAGATGGATGTTTTCAAAAGAAGACATAGTTCTACAGAGCAACAAATTTCAAAGCAAATGGAAAATGAGTCATAATGTCAGAGAAAATATCTGCTTATACAGCCAGGCTTTAAATATTAACACTACTGCCCAATAAACAGAGAAAAATTATTCCCACTGACATTTTAATAGAGGTTTTAAACATACCGTTAGGGATTGAATTGTGTCCCCCCAAAATACGTGTTGTATAACTTATACCCATGATTATAATCCCATTTGGGAACGGATTTTCTTTGTTATGTTAATGAGGCATTATTAGTGTAGCCCAAAACCCGATGCCATCAAGTCAATTCCAACTCATAGCGACCCTATAGGACAAAGTTGAACTGCCCCATAAGGTTTCCAAGGAGTGGCTGGTAGATTTGAACTGCCAACCTTTTGGTTAGCAGCCATAGCTCTTAACCAGTGAGCCACCAGGGCTCTTAAATCAATTTCTTTTGAGATGCAAAATAGCAGATTGAGCAAGCAAGCAAGTAAGCACAAAAGAAGGAGAAGATACAGGCTGTGTAGTCATCATGGAACCCAGGAACAAAAGCTGAAAAGGGACAAGGACCATCCCCCAGAGCCCATAGAGAAAGAGAGCCTTGCCCCAGTACTGGTGCCCTGAATTCTGACTTCTAGCCTCCTAAACTGTGAGCAAATAAATTTCCGTTTGTTAAAGTCACCCACTTGTGGAATTTCTGTTATAGCAGCACTAGATAACATTATCTACTAGATAAATGATCAGGCTCCATTCTCCACCACAATCCTTGATCTTAAAAAGATACCCTGGTACAGCTATCGTGGAAAACAGTTTGTCGGTTCCTCAAGAAGCTGAACATAGAACAACCATCTAATCCAGCAATCCCACCCTTAGGCATATACCCAAAAGACCTGAAAGCAGTGACGCAAACAGACATATGTGTACAACAGTGTTCACTGCAGCACTGTTCACAACAGCCAATAGGTGGAAACAGCTGAAATGTCCATCACCTGGTGAATGGATAAACCAAATGTAGAATAGGTGTGTGTGAAACATCACTCAGCCATAAAGAGGGGTGAAGTCCCAGTGCACGCCACAACATGGATGAACCCAGGGGACAGCATACTGAGTGAGGTTAGCCAGGCACACAAGGACAAATACCATATAATATCACGTATGAAATAAGCAAATATATAGAAACCATACATAATTAGTGGTTACCAGGGGCCCGGAGGAAGACGGGGAGTTGTTTTTTTTTTTGGCATAGAATGTGTATTAATGGTGGTGGGACAATTTGGAAAAAGATAGCGAGAATGACTGTACAACTTGAAGAATGTAATCAATATCGCTGAAGTGTACACTCAGAAATTGATAAAACGCTGTATGTTTTGCTATATGTACATAGCCATAAAAAAAAAAAAAAAGTACACCCTAAATACGTATGCAGACTTGCACAGACATTCATAAGAGTATTTAGGTTTGGTCACGGTATCAGGAGGGCCCAAGCCCTGGACAAGGACATCATGCTTGGTAAGGTGGAGGGTCAGCAAAAGAGAGGAAGACCCTCAATGAGATAGATGGACACAGCGGCTACAAGGATGATCAGTTGAGGCTCGGCCCATCGTGATTCACAGGGTTTTCACTGGCTGATTTTCGGAAGTAGATTTCCAGGCCTTTCTTCTTAGTTTGTCTTAGTCTGGAAGTGCTACAAATCTGTTCACCACAGTCAGGGAGTGGTTGTGTGTGAGGTGCACTGAACGGGAATTGAACCCGGTCGCCCACATGGAAGGTGAGAGTTCTACCACTGAACCAACAATGCCTCAACAGCGGCATACCACTGCAAATGTCTCACTTTTGATAACTGCACCCTGGTTATGTCAGGTGTTAACATCAGGGGGAGCCGTGTGAAGGATACACAGGAACTCACTGCACTATCATTGTGGCTCCTCTGTAAGTCTACAGTTATTGTGAAATGAAGAGTAAACAGAAAGCACAATTACTTATTTGCTATTCTTTTATCACCGCCTTAGATATTTGAAACGCCCTGTAAATACTAATAGACTTTCACATATTTTCCCTGTTCTCTACAGCAGTGGTATTTGTGCCAACAAAACAAAGTGAAAATCATTATGGTTCTTAGGCATTAAACAAAAAAAAACATAGAAAGTGCCCGAGAAGTTTGGGGAGATATAGAAAGATATAAACCAGTTAACAATAATTTGAATGTCAAGAAACCAAATAGCTCTGTTTTTATACTATTTTTTCCTTTTCTGTAAATCTTGGTTGGGAAGTCATTTTCTCAACTCTTTCAGAGCTCATAAATCTTCCATAATCCTTATAATCACTGATTAAGCTCTTTTTTGTTAACTCCATCATACGCTTTAAATAAAAAGGGTTGTAGACGGTCTTACTAAGGAGCTTCGCAGTAGCTAATCTAAGCTACAAGAGAGCAAACAAATTCAATGTGCTCTTAATATGATTCAAACACGTTTCCAGTTTCTTATGAGGAATAACTAAAAATCAAAGGTGGTGACATACTTGTGATTGAAACTAAAGAATAATTCGAGGTTCTGCAAAAAGCAAAAGTAAGAAAAATACTTTATAGTTTACTATTGATTATGTTTTTCCCTTTAGTAAACGTTGACCAGGGTGTTTATCCCAGCTTTACCATGGTTTACGGAATGTATGGAAAGGTAGGTGGAGAGCTGATAACTTGGCTTTCTAATTCATAAGAGAGTAGATCCTAAGGGACTGGGCACTTCCTGGAGACATGAGACTTGAGATGTCTACTCTATGTGTCAAACAAGTACATGGTGACCAAGATGGCACACAACGACAGAGATTGCTATGTGTTCACCAAACCCCATTTCCACTTCCTCCTAGGTGAACAGCCAGACCATACTCTCAGTCTCCCTGGCAGCTAGGTGGGGTCATACAATTGAGTTCTGGCCACAGAATTTGGGAGCAAGTGATGCATGCCACCTCCAGAACTGGCCTGTGACCATGTCCCATATGGTCCTCCACACTCTTTCTTCTCCCATCTTCTGGCTAGATGTTTACATCCAAGGCAGTGTTGCTTGTCCCAAGTTCAAGAGAAGGGAGCCTCTTTGCCTAGGTTGGTTGGCCATGACCCATCGATCACCACATCCAAACCAATCAGCATTGGACTGTGACATGAGTGAGAAATAAAAATTTATTGTCTTACACCATTGGGATTCCTTATGATTTAGGAACAGTGATATATGAGACTCCCAACTTTCAATAAGCTAAGTGATATGTGTTGTGTCTAAATAGATCAAAGTCGAGCAGGCATTCACGAATGTCTTTTCACTACCCTCCCTTCTTCTTCCTTTTTCCTCTTCTGTCTTATGTTATCTAGACCATAGTTTTATTCTACCTGAGCTTTTTTGTAAGCCAGGTAACTATATGTTCCACTTTTCCTGAAAGACTGCTGATTTATGCCTGTAGTCCCCCTGTAATTATTAATATTAAATTTCACTCTCAAAAGATTGGCTGATAAATTATAGGGTCATGCTAAAGGTAAGCCACCCTGTCTCCTTCTTGGTAGAGGACGGGATACAAATAAAGGAATGAGTAAAACAGATGGATCACAAAGGGTACTATACTTTATGAGCATTTAAAGTTGCACTTTTTCCCTATTATTTTTTAGGTGGCCAAAATTATGGTACTTTCTCTCTGATGTATTATACAATATCATTTCTTTACAAGTGTATCAATCACAATGGTAGAAAATATTAAATGGGCAGCCTGTAGAATATAATGCTGAAATTCTTTCAGTAGTTTAGCTAAATGGTTTTGGTACCTGTTACATATTATTACAACTTATTGAGTAATAAATCTGTCTATTAAATACTAACAATTATAAAAGTATAGCCATAAAAGTCTTGGATAAAGAGAATCTACATACAAATTTAGGATTCTCATAAGAAATACAACTAGAAAAGAGATCTGGCCAAGTATTATACCTGGGTGGCTAGCCTTGGTGCCAAAGTGGTTAAAGCGCTCTGCTGTTAACCCAAAAGTCAGTGGTTCGAACCCACCAGCCGCTCCTTGGGAGAAAGATGGGGCAGTCTGCTCCCATAAGATTCATAGCCTTGGTAACCCCATGGGGCAGTTGTACTCTGTCCTGCAGAGTCGCTAAGAGTCTGAATCAACTCGACAGGAATTTTTTTTTTTTTTTTTTTAAAGCTAGGAGTCTAAGTTTTCTTTAAAGGCTATGTATAGGAATTAATTCCATGTGAATTTTTTCCATTAAAAAGAGTTTCAAACTGATAAAAAATATTCTCCATTGGCAAACCGGGGTATTTCTTGATTTTCTGGATCATTAACTACAAATAGACATTTCTTCACACCCCCTGGAGACAGTTTTAAGAAATCATTTTAGTTTTAGGCCATTTTTCCACAACAGGTTTAAAAAAGAAACAACAAACAGAAGCTCTAATGACTATTATTAGGTTAGAGTTAATTAGAAATTAACCTTAAAACTGCTTCTTTATAAACAGTTGCAGTACAGAAACTTCCCTTTCAGGAAGAGAGCATGTAGAAGCGGAAAAATGAGCGTCAGTGAAAATGGTATTATGAAAAGGTAAAAACTATCCCCTGACGTGGAAAGGACTATAAGTAGGTAAGCAGAAGATTCGCACTCGCTGTGCCTTCCACAATAATCCAGACTCCTGCCGTTTTGAATATGGATGACATCTCTGTTTTAACTCTGGCATGAAAATCTTATCGATTTTATTCAGGTCTCCACCTGAACCTACATTACCAAAATCTCCCTAACTTATTGTAAAAAATGTCATTAACCTTTCGTGAGAATTAATCACAAAAGATGCTGAAATTTTGTGTTGTAGCCTGTATCTGCAAACCGATTTGAAATGCACTCCACCACATTGAGCTTCTGTCTGAAATAGCGGATTTAAAAGTTTGATATAGTACAGCCGGTTCCCCATTCATTGTGTTATCATTTTATACAGTCTGTCCATAAAAATCCCAAGAGAAGAATGTACTCTCTGTCTGTGAAAAATAACCCACTGTCTGTGGCTTATGGAAACAACGACAGAATTTTAAATACCTTGGAAGAGCCAGGCGTAGCCATTTACATGATTTTTGCCAGCACGCCTCTGGTTGAACGGCAACATTCAAATATAATGAACCGAAGAATATAATTAAATATGCACCCTAATGAGGAACGGAGAACTGAGATTTTTGTCATTTTTCAAAAACAAAAGCTTCTGAAATTTAAAATAATGAAGTAAAATGGCTGCTGGAGAAAAGTAAAGGATGTGTTATCAGGCACAACAGTAAATGTCAAATATAATATACTACAGCAGTAGTCTTCGGTTCAGCTATGGCGCTTTCATTTCTTGTTCCCATGTATCTCCTGCTGCTAACTGCTCATCTCCCATCAGTTCTATTCTCATCAGTAGTTGCCCTGGTCAGGCAGAAAGACTGTCCTGGTTTAATTAAGTGCCCACACTAATAAGAGGAAGCTAAGCAGACTTGAGCAAGCCTCACACACCAGTTCTCACATTTGATCAGGTGGTGACAAGCCTTAAGTTTAAACTGAACACTCTGGAGTTTAAGTCTGTGTGAGTTCAACAAGAAGACTATTCTCTCAAAATCTCTCCCCTAGTCTTGAGGCCCCTAAAGAATGAAAATAATAGTTATTATTGATTCTTGCAACATGGAACTCTATTACAATAACTTCAGGTATATGATACACCCAACAACTTGGCTTTGAGTTGTGAATTCTGTGAGGTGTTTGCCTAAACAATATTTGCTACAACTACAATTTAGGTGTTGAAACATCAAAGGGAGTTACCATTTGTTTACAGGCAAGGGATACCGCTAGCGTCATTAATTCATCTTCACCAATTTCAGTCAGATTGGAAGAGGATGAACAAGGAAGGAGGAGGAAAACAGCAGTGATGGGATCGGATAGTCTAGAAGGTTACAAGATACTTTCCATGTGTGAGCAAGAATCCAAGGACCAGGCAACACCACCTCCATTGTCAAACAAGCATGGCTCTACGTGCATCCTTGCAGCATGGAAACAAGTCTAAGTCCACACCTGTCTAGTGGAGACTGGGTGAGCCAGGGAATAGTGGTAGAGTCTCAGCGCTCCGGAGCAGCAGGAAAAACGGAAGTATCAGTCCTGCTTGCGGGGTCCCTGAGTGGAGCTATGGTGCTCTAATTGGGCGACCCCACTTATTTGGATTGATGGGAGTCTAAATGAAAATACGTAAAACTGACTTCCTTTATCCATTAATTGTTATTTATTGCATATATATCATATAATGAAAAACTAAAAAACAAATTGGCCCACAATCCTCCTACCCAAAGCGTCAATTATTTTTTCCTTTTGCGTATTCTGCCCCTCCTTGCCCACGTACACAGGTCACAAACCTCTTTGGGGAGCGCTTCCTGGGTACAGGTGCTGTCCGGGGCACCGTCCACACTTGCTCATTGAATCCCCTGTACAGGCTCTGAGGCTGTCAGAGCCATTCCAAGGGGACACTGAGGCTTAGGAAAGTAAAGCAACTTGACCTAGGTAGCACGGAAATTTGAAAGATCTCAGAACTGACCTCTGGTCTGCCCAAATCTAAAGCCTACACTCTTAGCCTATACTCTGTAACAAGGACCCTTGTGATATGTGATCAGCTCACAGGTTCTGCTTTTTATTTTTCCTTCTTGCTAACTGAACAATTTTTTCCTTTTTTATTGGCTGTATAAACTTCATTTGAAGAAATACATTGTAATTTAGCCATTTTGTCATTCTTGAACATTCATGTACTTCCCATGTCTTTTCTTGTATAGCTAACACTGCAACGGACATTTTCTTGCGTAACGCTTTTTTCCCTTCCTTTTGGTTAAATCCTAAGGCTATTCCCAGAATAGGCATTATTTTGCCAAGGAGTACAAACATAAAATATTTAATTATTTTAAGTACACTTATAAACCTTACTGAGGTTTAAGAGGGCTTTTAATGAAGGGATAAGAGTTATTACATTGCATTCTTCCAACATTTCTTAGGAGTTCTTGCTATGTACTATACTGGGCACTGAACTAAACATTAATATACAAAAGCACCAGGAGATCAGGCCCCTACCTTCCTGGTATGTAATTCCCCTAATGAAAAAACCTCAAATTTATTTATAATATATGATTTCTTTTAAGCCATACGATGAGAAAATTCAAACCTGATCCTTATAAATTATTAGAAATAAAGGAGGTAGTGGTGCAACGGTTAAGTGCTTGGTTGCTAAACAAAAGGTTGGCAGCTCAGACTCACCCAGCAGCTCTGACCCACCCAGAGGCTCTGTGGGAGAAACACCTGGCAATCTGCTTCCATAAAAATTACAGTGAATAAAACCCTATGGGGCAATTCTACTCTGTTACATGAGGTCACTATGAGTTGGAACTGACTCAATGGCACCCAACAACAGAATAGTGTGGTACTTGTGTATTTTTTCATAAAAAAAGATAGTACTGTTAGGTGCCCAGTACAATCCCAGCTCCCCTGCTTACAGCATGTCCTCAGACCATTTACTTAATCCCTCCGATTCCTCATCTATAAAACGGACATAACCTGCTACAGGCTTGGTGTAAGGGCTAAGTGAGACAATACCTCTGAGCGCTCACAACACTGCCCAGCACTTAGAAAGCTCTCAGTGACTGTTAGCCAATTCAGTGATGTGCTGAAGCCAGCTCAGATAGGCCTGTGACTGTTAAATTTTCCAGAATTTTGCAAGGCAATTGTTAAGCACCAAAAACCAAAACCAAACCCACTGCCACCGAGTCAATTCTGACTCGTTAAGCACCCCAAAATCAAAACCCACTGCCATCAAGTCCGACTCACAGCTACCCTACAGACAGAGTAGAACTGCCCGATAGAGTTTCCAAGGAGCACCTGGCGGATTCGAACCGCCAACCTCTTAGTTAGCAGCCGTAGCACTTAACCACTACGCCACCAGGGTTTCCTCGTTAAGCACAGTCATTATTAAATACCCTGTGGTGGGATTATTCAGACCATGGAAATTGGCAAACATTATACACATACATTAAGGTTTTTTATTGAGACAGCAGATCCTAGACATTTACCTGCACGGAACTATTATTACTCAGACTTGTAGTGCTGCTGCTCTTCCTGTTGAAAAAGGCATCTCCCGATGATGACTGACACCCGTGAGTGGAGTAGGTGTCTTAAAAAACAAGCGGTCAACAGGGCTCCTTCCTGTATGGCTGACCAGTTACTTCAGGCTGATCACGGTTAGATAAAAACTGCATATTTGCTGCGTAGATGCATTTAAACAATTCACTAGAAACCATGCTGAAGTAGATTTAAGTGAGCAGTTTGTTACGTGATTAAGAAGTATGGCTGGGAGGGGAAAGAGAGGCTTAAGGGAGCTGGCATGGGCAGTGCCATCATTAGACCAGACCAGTTTTCTGGCTCTGCCACTTACTGACTTAAAACTTCAGTCAACTTAAATCTCTTTAAGCCTTGATATTCTTACCTGAAAAACACCTGATTCATAAAATTGACCAGAGTTAATATGATTAAATATGTTCTCAAGTGACCCGATATATAAAACAGGAAAACAAACCGTTGCCATGGAGTCGGTTTGACTCATGGTGACCCCATATATGTCAGAGAAGAACAACGCTCCGTAGAGTTTCCGATGCTGATTTTTTTAGAAGTAGATTGCCAGGACTTTCTTTAGGGCACTTCTAGGTGGACTTGAACCTCCAACTTTTCAGTTAGCAGTCAAGCAGGTTAACCATGTGCACCAACACATACCCATTGCCATTAAGTCGATTCCGATTTACAACGACCCTACGGGCACTTGATAGCAATCTGTCTTCCTTTCTCTGTTAGGATGGGAGAGTCCTAAGAGCATTCCATGTTGAAGAGGGAGCCAGTGGAAAGGAAAGAGAACTTACTATTGATGGAACGTGCTCTAAGAGGAATCTAGAAGGTATGGTGTCAGCAGAAGGTAGAAAGATTAGCTTTGGACAGGAGGAAGAACTACTTCCTCTGAGAATGGAAAGAAGGAAGTAAGGCAGGATTTAGGTAAAGACAAATTTGCAGGTGTGGGATGGGAAGGTCAAGACATTTTGACGGCCTGTTTTCTCTGGAAAGTTAAAAAATAGGTTGCTGTTCAAGAGCCAGGAGCTGAAGGAGGCAGGGAGACAGGGAAGGTAGAAAACTGGGGAAAGCTCTGGGAAAGGACTAGAAGCCACCTTGAGGGCACAGCTTGGACATGACCACGTGTGTAAGGTGCTCCCCCACCTAACTCCAGCAGGGTCCAGGGCCAAGTGTGGGAGTGGAGAAGGTACCCAAAGGTAGTGATCCAGGTATTAGAAGCAGCAGGGCAGGGACAGCAGAAAAGCAGGCAGTGGAGGGGGCTGCTGCAAGAGGGGATGACATGATGGAGACGAGAGAACCAGTCAAGAGCTGGTTTAGAGACATGAAGAAATGGGGTGAGTCGAGGAACCAGAGACCCCAGTGAGCTCAAAGAGCAGCAGACATGGAGGGCTGAGGGCATGGGGCTATGTCAGGGGCTGGGAGGCAGAGGTGGGAATTTCTGAGGTAAAACTCACTGGGTAGTAAAAAGCCCAGGGTTTGGGTCCAGCCCAGAGGTACTCAGAGCCAAGTCCTCTAACACAGGATGAATGACTCGGCTAAATAATGAAATTTGAGAATACCAACGAGGTACAAGACTAATTTTTTTGGTGGCTCAAGCTTTATCTGAGGGAATTGCAAAGAAGGAAATAGATCCAAAAGTTCAAAGTAATTAAGCATGCCAGTGAAATAAGTAAATATTTCTCCAAGGAAACACTTTGCTCCCTTACAGGAGGCAACAGGCACTTGAAGATGTTCATTTATGTTTGTGTAAAAATGAGTTTTGTTGCCTCATAGCCACAAGCCACAAGGCAGCTAAAGAGAGTCAAGACATAGAACCCACACGAGAAAAGTAAGGCTGTGGAAAAAACTACAAGCATGGAGATGTTATTCCAGGTTCATTTATGAAGGGAAAACACTGAGGACTTAAATATCCACCAAGTATAATGGTTAAGAGGATTGTAGCATATGCCCATGACAGAATATTATCTGGTTATAAAAGGTGTTTATTGTAATAAATTAAACAAACATCAAAAGCAGGATTCAGACTTATAGGCATACTACGATTCTAAGTGTGTAAGAAACAAACAGAAGACAAAGACCTAAAAGTATAGTGGATTTTATGGGGGGGTTATCCTCTCTTGACATTTTCCAGAATTTTTAATAATAAAGTTGTTATTTTTATATTCGACATTATTAATTCTGACTTTTACCGTTGTCCACTTGCGAAGTTCCTAAAACAGATCTAGAGTGATCTTAAAAACACTCCCTCCCTCCAGCCCTCAATTCCCTCTCCTTATGCAGTAGGTAACCTTGTCTTTGACTCTCCAGATTGAAACTCTCCAGGAAAAGCTACTTTTTTTAGGTCAGCCTCTCTGCCTCTGCATTTAGTTGTCTTCAATATCAGAGAAAGGGCTCCGTTCCCCTCCCTACAGCTGACTCCCTCTCTGTGGACCACGCTCACAGGGCTTCCCCCTTAGATGATGCTTTTCTCTCTTCCTCTTAGCTCTCGGGCTCCTGCTCAATTTTTAGAACCGACACACAGTCACCCAGGTCCTCTGGGATGCCTTTCCAGGGCTCCTGCCTCCGTCCATCTCTCCCTTGGTGAACTCTCCCGCGCAGTTCTTACTGGAGTGCGTGCTCTAAAGCCAGTGCCTTGGTTCAAATCCTGGCGCCTCCACCACTAACCAGGTTATTTGATTGCACTGCACCTCAGTTTTCTTATCTTTGAAATGGGGGTAATAATAATGCTTATTTCATAAGTGCTCAAGGAAAGCAAGACTTTATTATTTGTATTCCTTGGTTATCAGAATGTACACCTTGTTTTCCTAGCCATGATGAAGGTTTCTGGAGACCGTTTTCTTGTGTTTTCCTCTTGTAGGGTACAATATCTCAGTTTGTCTGGGCCTAAGGAGTCTCCCAGGCATGAAATTTCAATGGTAAACCTGGAAAAGTCTAGGGAAACTCAAATGGTCATCACCCTCCTTCATGCCTAAGACAGTGTTTCATACAGAGTAGGTGCTTAAGGAATTCTTATTGAATGTTTGGTTATAATTTAAGGGTTAAATCATTACCCAAAAGACCTGTCACCTTCAAGTCGATTCCAACCCACAGCAACCCTATGGGACCGAGTAGAACTGCCCCATGGGTTTCCAAGGTGCAGCTATCTGGTGGATTTGAACTGCTGCCCTTTTGGTTAGCAGTCAAGCTCTTAAGCATTACACCACCAGGGCTCACAAATATGTCCTGTGTAAGCGGAAATATGCAGGACAACTTCTAAGACAGTAAGGTCTCTTTTCCTGTGCAGATATGGCAACTGATATATTTAAACAAATCCACTTTTTGGACAGATAACATATCTTGACATTAAAAGTGGTTTTTCCTTTCCTCATTTTACCACATGGACATTAACCTTCTGTAATGGCTTGCATCGTCTTTGGAGAGATGTACACTTTCAAAAACTCCCGTCCAAATTCTGAACTCTAAAACGGCAGATACCACACTAACTGCCAGATTTCCTTCTACCTTTAGAAGACTATTACAGTTAATTCTCTCTGTAGCAGGAGTTGTTTCTGCAAGTTGAAACCAAGTTAACATTCTAATTGCTTGGGGTTAAAGATTCCTCCTCCCAGAAGAATCCTGGCCAACAGAACGTGGGGCTGAAGAAACGTGTCAGCTTGCCATCACAAGCCCAGTTCTCCTCGCCACCCATAGCAACCAATATGTGAGCATAGCAACAGCAGCTGGCTCACCGGAACAGCATTGTCTAAAATAAACACTCTTCCCAGTTGGCATTTGCAAGTGATCTTTTCCTTCCCATCATTTAAAATATAAGTGTGAACATATCTTGGAAAAACGTAAAGCAAATGAAACTGAAAACTACTCGTAAAGGTATCCAGGAGAAGAAAATTCATGAGAAAACGCTAACTGTCAAAAGGGATTTATGCTTTGCCCTTTACCACCATTTGAAATTCCACTCTCAGATATATTGGAAATTCTTTCCTAGGGGTTCCTGAAGTTTAGAATTCTAAGATCTCCTAAAAAGAAAGTCATCCTCATAAAATTCCATTCTGCAAGTGTTTCAAGGGTGCCTACCACGCGCTAGAGGCCACAGGGACACAGAGGAAAGAAGACAAAAAGACAAGAACGCAAACATCTACAATACAAGGTACAAAAAGAAGCTCTGTAGTGGTTAGGAGCGTGGTCTCTGGAACCAGGCTAACTGGATTTACCCACTTGGTAGCAGTGTGGCTCGACAAATCACTTAGCCTTTCTGTGTGTCCTTCATTTTCTCGTCTGTGAAATGGGGTAAGAGTAGCTCAACAGGCTCAAGCATAATGGTTGTGAGGATGGCGTAGGGCCTAGCAGTGCTTCCTTCTGTTGTACACAGGGTCGCTATGAGTCGGAACCAATGCGATGGTACCTAATAACACCTTCCAGGTAGCCTTGATGTGAGGCTTATGTGAGTTAATTTACATGACGGGCTTAGAATAGAGCCTAACACACAGCAAGTGCCATTTAAGTGTGAGCTACTATTAGTTTTAAGGCAGAACGTGGCTGGTGACATAAGCCAAGTAAAGAAGATACGCAACAGGAAATCTCGGGGAAGTAGGAGAGTCTTCACAGAGGTGGTGAGTTGGGTTTTCTGTAGAATGTGGTGAGGAAAATAAAAGAAGCCTAAGGAAAGCACAGAAGCAACCCAGCAGAGAGATGAGAAATGACAGCTTGAGGAGGAACAGAGGGGTCTGAGGGGCAGGGAGGGGCACGCTCAGGGAAAGTGGCTCCTCACTGGCTCTTTCAGGATAAGGAGTTTGCAAGGCCTGAAGCTGAAAAGAGACCATTGTAGTAGGTGCAAAAGCACTGGATTTTGATGTAAATTCACGTGTTTTGGAAGTAGTAAGAGTTCAGTTCTGCCTAAATGACAGTCTCACAGGGTTGGGGGCCAGGAAACAGTGTAGGAGACACGGAAGAGGCGAGTGACAGGGAGGCAACAGTAGGTGGGGGAGGCTGGGACGTCCACAGATGTGGCGCTAAGGGGGTGGACTAGAGGCTGGGACGACCACAGACACCGCACAAAGGGGGTGGACTAGAGGCTGGGATGTCCACAGACGCCACGCTAAGGGGGTGTCTACTCTGGAGGCTGGCGTTTCTCCATGTGTGTCTCCTGACCCGTCCATGCCTTAGAGTTGGCTTCAGTGTTGGTTACAAGTGCTGGTTTCATGGGTGGGGGCAGGGTATTGGGATTAAAGACAGAGGGCTGTGTAAAGAGATGGCAAAGGAAGAGAACACCCCAGAGCCACTTTCTGGAGCCCCAGCCTCTGACCCTCACTTCCCAAGGTCTCCCACCTCTGTAAGGTACAAGGTTTGCCATTATTACCTCCATTCCAACTCATTCGGACTCATGAAGACCCCGTGTGTGTCACAGCAGAGCTGTGCCCCATAGGGCTTTCAAGGCTTTTGGAAGTAGATTATCAGGCCCTTCTTCCAAGGCACCTTTGGGTGGGCTCAGGCCACCAACCTTTTGGTTAGTAATCAAGCACTTAACCATTTGAAACACCCAGGAACTCTGGGGAAGGACCCTGCGTGGGTATCAGAAACATATCGGGGTAGATCAGACCTGGCCCGCAGACAATGGGAGATTATTGTGGGAACCTCTCATCCCTCGTGTAGGGAGCAGCGGACTCTGAGAGCCAGAAAGGGGTCACATGGTCCAGGTCATACCTTGGCTTAAGGACTAAATGAAACCATAACATGTGGAGGCACTTAACGCTGTCCAGCAGGTGAAAAGAAGCTTTTCATAAATACTAGGTATCATAGTTAACTGTTTCAGTTTTTTTTAAGGAGAATGTATTATTGCTCATGTAATTTTTTTGAATAGTTTTTTAAATAGTCAATTTCATTTCCCTTTTTTTTATTATCATTGAAAATATACACAGCAAAACACACCAATTTAACAGTTTCTACAAATACAATTCAGTGGCACTAATCACATTCTTCAGCTTGTGCAACCAATCTCATCTTCCTTTTCTGAGCTGTTCCTCCCCCATTAACACAAACTCACTGCCCCCAAGCTTCCTGTCTCACCTTTTCAGTTGTTGTCATCAGTTTGATTCCATGTAGAGATTTCTTCAAAAGAGCACAATGCTCAAGGAAGATATTC
The DNA here is from genome assembly GCF_024166365.1 of Elephas maximus indicus. NCBI lineage: Eukaryota > Metazoa > Chordata > Mammalia > Proboscidea > Elephantidae > Elephas > Elephas maximus. Next base: position 1,345,144 of record NC_064841.1, read on the forward strand.
TTTACTAATTAAGTTAAACTACTTTTTGGTTTAAAGAAGAGTTCAGAAATATTTTTGGTTTAAGGCTCAAAAATTATCTCAGGGCAATAGTTTCAGAGGTTCTTCTAGCCTCAATGACTCCAGAAAGTCTGGTTTCCATGAGAATTTGAAATTCTGTTCTCCATTTTTACCCCTTTTGATTATGATTCTTCTACAGAATCTCTGATCAAAAGGTTCAGTAATGGTAGCCAGGTACCAACCAGTTCTTCTGGTCTCATGCCAAAGAATAATTAATTTTTTTTTAATTTTTAAAAGTTTTAGAAGAATTTGAGATAATAACCGAAGATGAGAGAAGACCAAAGCAGAAGTTACTGCAGTACTCCAGGTTTTCACCCAGGGTACTGGCCAAAGTGATGGAAAAAACCACTATAAAAACATGGTGATTGGGTGTAGTGCAGTTTGTAGGCGGTGGTGGCATCTACTGAGACGCAGTGAGGGCTCCAGTAGGGATCTGCAGGAAATGCAAAATGTCTCCAAAATTAATGAAAACGCACATCTGGCTGAGTCCCAGAAGAAATGTGGCAGCAATGTTTGGTTTAAAAGACGGACATTTATTTTTTAGGTTTTATTTCCCACGTTTTTAGTCCTGTTCACTGTTTCTGGTACTTGTCTCTCACGTGACTGGCTCTCTGCACACATTTGTATATTGCTTGTCGTGGAGGCTTCTGCAGCCCTCAGCTTTCCAGGTCAAGTGCTGGAGCAGCTTCAGGTGCAGACCTGGCCCACAGGACTAAGAGTGGGGCTCTAGGAACAATGAAGAGAACCCATTCCTTTACTGTTCAAACTGTATCTAGCTTAAAAAACCAGTCGCAGTGGAGTCGATTCAAACTCTTGGCTACCCTATGTGTGTCAGAGTTGAGATGTGTTCCACAGCATTTTCAATGGCCAATTTTTCAGAAATAGATCACCAAGCCTTTATTCTGAGGTGCCTCTGGGTGGACTTGAACCTCCAACCTTCTGGTTAGCAGCTGAGTGTGCTATCTGCACCACTCAGGGACTCCCATATGTAACTTCAGGGGCCCTTAATAAATGCTGCCAGAATAAGCTATTGGAATAGCAAAGTTATGGAAAGTGGAGAAGTCTTAGCAATTAAAACAAAACAAAACCTTGATTCTCTAAATTGTGTGCAGTAGGATCATAAAGACACTGGGGAGCTCGTGGGTGACACTTGAGATTTGCCGCAGGAAATTCTGCAACAAAGAGTAACACCTCTGGGTCTATGTGAGTAACTTGTGGAAAAAGTCACCTGTAGCAAAAACAAGAGAGAAGGCTTTGTGGAAAGCATTCAAAGAAGTAGTCAGAACCGACTTAAGGGCAACAGGTTTGGATTTTTTCTGTTTTAGTGGGGCGAGCAGAGGCCGGCACCTTCTGCAAACATGCGACAATATGTCAGATGGGGATGAAGGCTCTGAGGGAAGTAAAGCAGGGCAGGACACAGAGCTTGGTGGATGGGGAGGGGATGCCAGTTCAGGAAGGACGTCAGGGAAGGTCTTTCTGAGGAGGAGAGCCCCTGCCGGAGTGGGGGGAGGGAGTGAGCCGGCTACTTGGGGAAAGAGAAATCTGGGTAAGAGAAAGATGAAGGTCTTAGGTGAGAGCAAGTTGATTGGAAATGATGAATCCTGCCTTTTTAGAATTTACAGTGACTTTGTGACCTCAGAAATACGGATGCCAACTTATAAAAGAAAGCGGGTCCTTGACAGCGGTGCGTCTGCACATTTTTCTTCCTTCCCATTTTGAAGTCACTGCTGCCAGAAGGCAGTGCAGCATGCTGGGAGTGCTCGGGCTTTGGCACTGGGCAGCCCTGAGTTCAGGTCCTGGTTCTAGCCCTTACTGACCCTGCTGGGCTGAGTGAGTGTTTTAACCCCTCTGAACAATAAGAACGGTAACGCCCGCCTTAGAGGGTGATCTGAATTTTAAATGGAAGAACACACAGTCCCTGGATGGGTTCTCCCCTTTCCTCCTCATTTAGGAAACACATTATGTATCATTATTGCGAGTTGAGGTTTGACACAATGGGACCTAACTGGGTAACCTGGTACCAAAAACAAGCCTTGATAATTTCTGGGCTCCCTACCCTATTGTTTCCTCTTCACCTTTAATCTTCATTTTACTTAGTGTTTATTTTTCTATTATTGGCATGTTGTTAGATGTCATTGGGATGGTTCTGACTCATAGCAACCGTATGTACAACAGAACAAAACACTGCCTGGTCTTGCACTGTCCTCACAATCGTTGTTATGCTTGAGCCCATTGTTGCAGTCACTGTGTCAATCCATCTTGTTGAGGGTCTTCCTCTTTTACACTGGCCCTCTACTTTACCAAGCATGATTGCCTTCTCCAGGGACTGAGCCCTCCTGATAACATGTCCAAAATATGTGAGACATAGTCTCACCATCCTTGCTTCTAAGGAGCATTCTGATTGTACTTCTTCCAAGGTGAATTTGTTTGTTCTTTTGGCAGTCCATGGTATATTCAATATTCTTCACCAACACCATGATTCAAAGGCCTCAATTCTTCTTTGGTCTTCCTTATTCATTGTCCAGCTTTCACATGCATATGAGGTGATTGAAAACACTATGGCTTGGTCAGGTACACCTTAGTATTCAAGATGACATCTTTGCTTTTTAGCACTTTAAAGAGGTCTTTTGCAGCAGATTTGTCCAATGCAATGCGTCTTTTGATTTCTTGACTGCTGCTACTAGGTGTTGATTGTGAGTCCAAATAAAATGAAATTCTTGACAACTTCAATCTTTTCTCCGTTTATCATGATGTTACTTATTGGTTCATTTGTGAGGATTCTTGTTTTCTTTATGTTGAGGTGTAATCCATACTGAAGGCTGTGGTCTTTGATCTTCATTAGTAAGTGCTTCGAGTCCTCTTAACTTCAGCAAGCAAGGTTGTGTCATCTGCATAATGTAGGCTGTTAATGAGTCTTCCTCCAATCCTGATGCCCTGTTCTTCTCCATATTGTCCAGCTTCTCCTATTATTTGCTCAGCATACAGATTGAATAAGTATGGTGAAAGGATACCACCCTGACACATACCTTTCCTGACTTTAAAGCAATCAGTATCCCCGTGTTCTGTTCCAACCACTGCCTCTTGATCTATGTACAGGTTCCTCATGAGCACAAGTGTTCTGGAATTCCCATTCTTCCCAGTGTTATCTATAATTTGTCATGATCCGCATAATCAAATGCCTTTGCACAGTCAATACAACACAGGTAAACATCCTTCTGGTATTCTCTGGTTTCAGCCAGGATCCATCTGACATCAGCAATGATATCCCTGGTTCCATGTCCTCTTCTGAATCCGGCTTGAATCTCTGGCAGTTCCCTGTCAATATACCGCTGCAGCCGTTTTTGAATGACCTTCAGCAAAATTTTACTTGCATGTGATATCAGTGATATTGTTGGATAATATCTGCATTCGGTTGGATAACCTTTCTTTGGAATAGGCATAAATATGGATCCCTTCCAGTCGGTTGGCCAGGTGGCTGTCTTCCAAATTTCTTGGCATAGATGAGTGAGCACTTCCAGTGCTGCATCCATTTGTTGAAACATCTCAGTTGGTATTCTGTCAATTCCTGAAGCCTTGTTTTTCGCCAATGCCTTCAGTGCCACTTGGACTTCTTCCTTCACTACTGTCAGTTGCTGATCATGTGCTACCTCTTGAAATGGTTGTACGTCAACCAATTCTTCTTGGTAGAGTGACTCTGTGTATTCCTTCCATCTTCTTTTGATGCTTCCTGTGTCATTTAATATTTTCCCCGTAGAATCTTTCAATATTGCACTCAAGGCTTAAATTTTTCTTCAATTCTTTCAGGCTGAGAAATGCTGAGCATGTTCCATGTGTACTGGGACATTATTAGCCCTATTTTAAGGAACACTATAATTTTAAGATACTAGCGAATTCAATTGAAAATTTTTTATGATATATGTATTATGCATAAATATCTTGAGAGAAATACAAGGGTCAACACCAAGCACATTTGCCTACTAGAAGTCTACAAAGAAAAGCAATAAAAAAAAAAAAAAAAAACAAGCTATCACATGGATTCCAACTCATAGCAACCCCGTGTATGTTTCAGGGGAGAACTGTGCTCCACAGAATTTGCAATGGCTGTGATCTTTTGGAAGTAGGTCACCAGGCCTTTATTCTGAGGAGCATCTAGGTAGATTCAAACTGCCAACCTTTGGGTTAGGAGCCAAGGGCTTAACCCTTGCACCATCTGGCGACTCCTAAAGAAAAGCATATGCAAGCGAAATTCTAACACCCAGCAGTGTCAGTGAGGCAGCAGAGACCTGTAAAGTAAATACCACAAGGGCAGGAGGGGCTGAGGAGGTACATCTCAGAGGCAGAGAAGTGCAAACTGGAAGTGGGGCTTGTCTGATGGGAGGAGGGATTCCATAGATGGGTATGTCAGCAGGGGTGGGTGAGGGTCCCTGGAGGCAGGTGCAAGGCAGGGAAGACATGAGGCAGGGAGGAAAGTAGCAAGTCCCGATGATATTTAAAAATGCATAATCTTGTTGGTCACTGTCAAATCAAAAACTAAATTAAATGAGAAGAACAATTTCTGGGACCAGTTCTAAATTTCCTTACTGGACTCTTCTTTAAGGTGGGGAGTGAATTTTGCCTTGAATCACTTAGGGTAATAAAAATATGGTATAGGCTAGTTGCCATTTCTTTCTCTATAGCCTGGATTCTGGTCAGTTGGCAAAAGGACATTATCGTAAAGTAAAGACCCAGGAGAAAACTGGGGTCTTTCTCCCTGAAGGAATGGTCCAGTTCTGATCCACTATGAGACGCTTAGTAAGAGCACTCAAAATTCTGATGGACTAGCCAGGGATCGGTGCGGAAATACCACCTATGGAGACTGGACGGTTCCTTGCTAAACAGAAGTTTGTTGCCACCCCAGCCTTGCAATGTAGTGTGAGGCTTTAAGACCTACTTCAAGCTTCTCTGCATAAAGAGAACAACATGGTCTCTTCCTCTTTTTCTCCTTCTCTGGAAAATCTCTGTTGTCTCCAAATGAAGACTTTAAACTGTTTGAGCGTAGAGGCTGAAGAGTAACTGTAAATGCATTTGGCAGGATTTGAATAATTTTTCAACTTTCTGCAGCACATGTACATAGCCAAATAAAACGAGAAATCACGGTGTGCCACTTGAGAGTTTTCTTGAAAGAAAAATGTCATCTCAAATCTCAGCCAAAAGGTAGGCTATAAATAAATACCTAGATATTCTCACTTGGCAATTTCCGCAGTTGTTTCACCATACAAAGGGGGGTAATTTTAAAGCATCTCATTAGCAGCTCCAGCTTCTGAGCTCACTGCGAAGCCCAAGTCAAAATGAAGAGATATCAGTATTTGTCATTTACTGTTGATGTAGAGACGGAACTACACAGTTCTGTTACTGGTAAGATGAAGGCGATCCATGCTTTCCTTATGCTGCTAGAAAAAATGTCTGTGGGGTTTAGAAGAACGCTACTGCCCTAGTACAAGAAGCCACCACCAGGCTATGCCTTCAAGGACAACCACACATTTCCAAGGACACAGCACCTTGCAGAGGACTGTCTCAGGAATTAAGATGGATCCATCATCCTCTTGCCCTTTAGTTTCTGACCTTGACTTCTAAGCATCACTCCAACTCAAATCTTTGTGTCCTTTGGTTCTTGGAGGTCCCGTGAGTTACTTCCATTTTCCTCTAAAGAAAGCATTACCTGGAAGAAGTTGCTCTCTGGTCTGTGCTTACTCTCTCGCGCTCTCTCCCTCCTACCCGCCAACTGAGAAAAAGAGAGAGGTGAGGGAGAAGGAGAGAGACAATTATTTTCTGTCCTATAACTACTGAGTCAAACTACCCGAAAGGTATTCTGAGAATAACAGTCTCTCATGTTCCAGCAGCTAATCTGACACACAGGACAATAAACAGAGGAAAGGAGGTATGGAGGAGAGAACAGACTCCTGCCTCTTATTTGTCTGAGATCTCTATTGTGTTAGTTACATATTCTTTGCTTCATTTATAATTTTTCCAAACAGACAGCTACTTGTCATTGTCAACAATGGCCTACTAGAATCACAGTGTTATCTCAGGCCACAGATTAGAAAGGCCAGAGGAGGAAACAAAATTGTGACATCGGTACCACCATCTCATCTCTACACCACCCTCTTGCCTTTATGTAAACATTGGCACCCATGAGCATGAATGGATGGAGCCCATTTGTCTGCCCAGGTGAGTTCACAAAGGCCTCAAGTACCCTCTTGAGTGGTCTGGCCAGGCTTTTTTAGAATAGACGCCTTCCCTTCTGATCTGGTAGCCATTTCCACTGGGGGAGTGTGACTGGGCAATGGATCTGATTAAGACAGTGATAGCAAATGGTCAAAGAGGGAACTTCACGGTGATGCTAAGATTAGATTCTCTGGAAATGCCTCCTCTTAACATAGACCAGTCTATAAAATACCAAAAGAACCAGCCAAAAAAGTAAAAAGACTATCTATTTGTTGGTTATCATGTGGCCCTAATGAAAGGTTGCTTAACAGCTATGATTTTCAATCCATACAAAGGGACGCTAACTATGGTCATTATCAAATGTGCCTGAGAAAGTCATTGAGAAGATGTTCCTTACTGACAATCAACTATAGAAAGAATGTAGGGGGCAGGGGAGGGAGAAGGGGTGAATAGTGACAGGATAAGGAAATTTGAACGCCCCAAGCAAGGCTGGTGCTTATTCCATGATCTGATACTCAGGAATCCCCACGCACCGTATGATGATATAGCAATGAACAAAGAAATGGAAAATAAAGCTGAAAGCATGTATAATGTTGCAGAGTAACATACTAAAATATTGTTTTAGTTATTTAACTAACACTTATTCTCGCGCCAGGCATTACTGAAAGCATTTGACAAACACTAATCCATCGGTCCTTATGGCATTCCTAAGACACACGAGCTACCTCCTGTGCCGAATCCTACTCTCTGGGTTCCCGTCCTCTTCTAGATCCCAGCAAAGTAATCCCTCCCTGTCTTGAGAGTTATTTGATGCCTTCTTAAAGCACAATAGTCCCAATGTCTGTATTCTGAATGGCTGGCAAGCACAAAGGAGAAAAACATCACTTAAAAAAGGAATAAAACATTTGTCTCAGTTAATTTGCCAAGACTCTTTGCTTATTTTACCAGGTTATAAATTCATTGTTCTCACTTTAATAAAAATTTAAATGTGCAAAAGTGGAGAAGATACAGTAATAAATCCTACGAATTCAACATCCAGATCTAACTATTATCAAGATTTTGCTATACTTCCTCTCTCTCTCCCTCCCACATTCCTTCCTCTCTCTCTGTGTCTGAACTACTTTAAAATGAACACCAGACATCAGGTCATTTTACCTCTTCAGATTTCAATATGCATCTCTAAAATAATACAGAGGTTTTCTCAAATAATTATGGCATAACCACAGCCATCATCACAGCTAAGAAATTAAGCAATGACATCTCTGCCTATCTATCCTCACATTTTCCTGGTTACCTCGCTGTCTTGTTTGAGTCAGGCCCAGTGTTGCACCCGACTGTCATGTCCTTCAGTTTCCTTGAATCTGGAGTGGATCCCTCTTTCTTCTTCTTTAATAATTTCTCTTTTATTCTATTGATTATTGAAGAACTTGGGCCTGTTGTCTCACACACCATCACACATCCACAGTTTTCATGTTGGCTTTCTTATGGGGTCATTTAACTTGTTCCTTTGTTTTCCGTATTTCGCACTAACGTAAGTTAGCCACAGAGACCTGAATAGAGTTGGATTTTACCATTTTCACGAGGCTCTGTCATTGGTGGTGCTGTGTACTTTGGACGGAATTACATAAAGAGGACACAATGCTGGCGCAGATCAGGGTTGTTCCGGTGACGACAGCTTGATGCCTCTGCTGTACGGTTTCCCATCAACCTTTGAACTGTGGTTCCATCCATTCGTGACCACTGCCCAAATCTATTAATTAATTGGGGTTGCAAAATTGTGATTTTCTAGTTATATAATTTTTTCCACATTTATTATTTGGAATTTTGCAAAGAAGAAATTCCTCCTATTAATTAGGTTTATTTGGGTGCCTAAAAACTATAGTTCACACTGAAAAAACAAGACATATGCTTAAATCTTTCATTTTAATGGCCTATTTTTAGAGTACCAAATCGTTTCCCTAGGCATTGCAGTGGTGTGTTATGAACAGTGGTTTTATTATGAACTCACAGGTTTTTATGCATTTATCCTGGTTCCTATCACTGTATTCGTTATACTTTTATGCCCAAATTGCCTCATCTTTGGCTAGCGGGAGGCTGTATATCCTTTGACACATATGCCACTGGGCTGTAACTCACGTGGCCTAATTTTGAAACGGCTGCATTTGCTGGAACATGCCTTAAAGTGGTATTGAGAAAATTAAATCAGAGACCGAGTATCACCGGTACACAGCGGATGCTTCGTAAATACTTTTCTCCTCTGTTAACTTTCCAGGGTTTTTTTCCCTTTTGCTCATGATACTCTGCTTTTATCAAGTATGTGATCTTGAGTTGATTTCATACATGAAGGGCAGGCAGTGCTGTTTCCAACTCCACTGAAAGATATTTAATATTTTCATTTCTCGCTTCCTGATTTTAAATTAGAAAATATTTCTTTATTAAGTGGACTGATGTCGTAGCATGGAGGCAGAGAGCCAGGACCCGGTGCCAGGCTGCCTTTTAGCTCCATCTCTTACCAGCTACATGACCAGAGCAAGTTACTTGACCTTTCTTTGACTTGGTTTCTCCATCTGTAAAATGAGACTATTTACAGTCCTTACTTTGTAGGATTGCTACAAAGATTAAAAGAGTTAATATATATAAAACACTTAGAAAAGCATATAGCAATTCCATATGTTCTAGATACTAAAATTGTTGTTATTACGTGTGAGATAGTTACTTAAAATAACATGCAGTTTAAAACAGAATGCAGCATACTCCCCATTAAAAAACAAGAAAACATATTACCCTTAAGATTTTCCTCCACAACAGAAAATACCAAAAGATAATGAAGCAGCACCTATGGAACATCACGATACATCTCTGGGACCAGGAGCTTTATACCCAATCCAGTAGGAATTCATGCACAAAAGCTATAGAAATACATTCTCAGATATTCACGTAAATAAAAGATCTTCTGCCCATCTCAAAAATTTATAGGAGAATAAAAATAAAAGTAAGAAGAGAAATTAAGTGTAAATAATGGTAAAAACTAAATGAAACCAATAAAATATATATTAAATCCAACTTGTTAAAATGTTATAGAACTAAATGTAAATGTCAAAAAATAGTTTTTGAAAGACAAGTTTTAGAATGTAAAGCAAAGACAGAGAAACAATAATCTGGGTTTCGTGGCCCAGATTAGTAAAATCTGAGACGTGAAAAAGGGTAATGAGATGGGGGAGAATTAAAGTGAACGGGAGCTGCATCTATTCTAGTTGCTATTATATGTCCAAGCCAGGTCAGTGTCCAGCAAGCAGTAGGCCCCCAATAAATATTTATGGAATGAGTGGACGTTCATTCTCTATTGCAGAGGTAAATAAATCAAAGATACAATTTCAGTTTTTATTTTCACAATCAGATAACTATAATTAACCAGCAACAGCGTAAAAATTGAATGTGCACATCCAATTCGTTTGAGAATATAAAAGAAAACAATATAATTCACTAATATAAGAGAGAGGAAATAAAGAAAACCACAGTGAAACATGAGAAACACAAAGCAAAAAAGGCAAGAGAAGATCAAGCTTAATAATACTTAAAAATAAACCAAAAACCAAACCTGTTGCCATGGAGTCGGTTCTGACTCATAGCGACCCTATAGGACAGAGTAGAACTGCCCCGTAGAGTTTCCAAGAAGTGTCTGATGGATTCTAACTGCTGACCTTTTGGTTAGCAGCCGTAGCACTTAACCACTAAGCCATCAGGGTTTCCAGTTAGTAATAGTTAACCATAATTATGGTTATTATAATGAGCCCTTGGTTAGATAAAAAATACTCTTGTTTCTGTTTAAAACAAATTTCAACTACATTCTGTTTATAAAAATGCTCACTTAGAGCAAAATGACTAAAAAATGTTCAGAGTAAATTATGTAAATATTATCTATTAGGGAAACACAAAAATAAGTTGGAGATAAAGAATGTGAATAATTAATTAGTTAATATAGTAACTCTTTGTACCCTAAAAATCTCAACTTCTTTTCAAGCATCCGTAGAATGTTGACACAAGTTAATCGTATCTGTATACAAAACCAAAAAGATATCCCTCAATAAATTCCCACAGTACAAACTGTAAAGGCTATTTTTTCTGACCTTAACAAGATAATTCCAAGGAAATTCACCAAAACGTTAACAGTGGTGGTCTCTGCCTGGTTGGATTAAGGGTGAGATATATTTTTTAAACTGTACTTTCTGAAATGAGCATACCTTTTATAATTAGAAACGAATAAGCATTACTTTAAAATAAAGCAGGGAACAAATGGCATAATACAGTTCAGAAAATTGTCATTCAAAATGTTTTGACTGTAAAAAGGTAGCCTGCCATTATTGGTAGATTTCATCTATGTAGAAGCGTCACTTCCTAGCAATTTTAACTAAGCGAGTGGCCACTGTACTTTCTTATGAAATGCACACAGTTCCCTTCTTCTACCGACAAAGCCCTAACGTGTTGGTCTTCACGAAGATGCAAATCCTATGTGCCCAAGAGTAAGCAGGTTCACTAACAATAGCAACAAAGAAGGCACAAAGCTGTATTTTTTAGCTCTGGACACTGAACAATTTTTATTAATACCTTTTACGCTAACATATAAACTGCATATTATTATTTTTAAAATAAATGTAAATATGTATTTTAAGCACTATGTGGAAACCTATTTGAAACTTCTTGTCCAAATAGAGAGAATCACTAGACTCTCCCCAAGTATTTACGATCACGTAGCTCAAACATCAATCACAGGGAATGAATACGTGCTTCCGTGGGTTCCAACAAGTCCCCCTGCCCCTCTCTGTTTTCCAAAAGTCATTCAAACAAAGCCAAAAAGGCTCTAATTCTCTTCCTTGTCTCCTAATTTGCGCACCCTGGTTTCATCAGCAAATGGCACATGTCTGTAATCGGTGGTTCTCTTTCAAGGAGGATCGTGATGTGGGTGGTTTTAAATGGTGTAAAGAAGTTCTGTGACCATCAGTGGGGTCCATCTGGCCCTCAAACAGAAGCTGCCATACAAGGAGAGTACCATTCACTTGGATTGCTCCTTTTCCATCATTCCTCTACCGGCACAAGTCAGAGGGGCCACTCCAGGTGTGAAACATGGACACACGCAGCAATTTACAGAGCGTGTTGCCTCTCTATGTCTGTTGGTGGGATGTCGGAAGACAAGCCCAGCACAGTTCACCCCTCACAAATGCTTAACGCCATCCCTGGGGACAGGGATATCGCAAGTTCAGAAAAACACAGCTTTTAGCTGCTTGGTGCTAAAAAACTTCAGGCAAAATTCCAAAAGCCCTCAAAAATAATGTTGAGTTGACAAAGTGCCAGAAATCTCTCTGGCATTAAATTTCCACTATTTTCCCCCTTCAGGTTAACAGCTTGTGCAAATGATAATGTGATAACGCCACTCTGTATTCCAAATAGCTTGAAGCACCACCTTGTTAAGCCTCTTGGTGGTTTACCGATTTTACAGATGAGAAAACCCCATGGAAGACAGGTCAAACGCCTGGGTGATGGCATGCAGACTTGTCACACTGGTCAGAGGTCTGAATTTAGTTCTCCAAATGAGGCCAAGTGCTGCAGGAAAGGACCTGAAAAGCTCAGCTAGTGTCAGAATGGGCTGGAGCAAGACTTAACACAGGGTGTGAGGCTGGATGAGGCATTAAACTGGTGGAAGTGATCAAAACACGTCCTGGCAGAGGCAACGAGGCATAGGCTAGGCATATGGCGCAGTGAGAACCAGCGTGGACCATCGGTAGGTCTAATGTGGCATTAGGGGTGTCTGACAGCAGCAGCACAATGGTTTCTGTTATCGTTTTTCGTTGTCCTGCATCTGAACCCCTTTCCCACAATTACAGAATTCGCCATTGTGGGAGTCTCAGCAAGGAACAAGATCCCACCTCCTGCAACAAAAGTGACTTCCTTTCCCTGACACCTAGCAACCTGGCACTAAACACCTGATCTAAACCACTCAGTGGGGTGGCCCTGCTCAGGACTTTGAATCCAGAGCAAGTGTCTCAGGGAAGCAAGGGACATTTAGAACTGCTGCATTCAGTGTCCAGTGAGGGCAACAGCATTCCAATGAGGCTGTCCTTTGAGGTGCCTCTGCCTGGAATTCTGGTCACCCAATTTACCCTACTCCCTTCTGTTTTTCTGAGCCTGATTTTCAAGGCTTTCTGTCAATTTAGTGAGCTACCTGATACCTTCTAATTATTTTTCAGCTGAGATGATCATATTTCCCAGCAAAACACACACCGATGTAAATGACGCGCCCACACCTACAGCACACATGGTGCGCCTAGGAAAATAATACACGAGAGGTTTGCACAGTTGGCAAAAAACATGTAATATGTGCGTTATTTGCATGAAAACAGGGTAACTAGGGTCAAGTTCTATAGTTTGCAACTTGAAGACTCAAATTGGTAGTGGCCCAGGCTATAGGAAGGCTAACATCAAGTAGCTCAAGCAGCTGATGCCAAGTTTGTGGCAACAGAAACTACAGGTCTGAAGAAAGAATTCCTGTCCATAGTGGAATAGAAGTCCAGGCATGGCAGGAACTACTAACAGCTCTAAAATCCATGTTCTTTTCTTATTTCTATGCATCCTGTAGGCTGTATCTTCCAGGCTCCCTCACAGTTAGGCCATGTGATTGAGTTCAGTCCAAAGAACATGAGTAGAAATGACGTGAGCCTCTTTCAGACCTGGACATAAAAACCTCTTACGTGTAAAGCTCCATCCCCTTGTCCTCTTCTAGCTGGCTGGAGGAGAAAACTCTAGGGTGGCCTTGGAAGTCAGCTGACAAAGATGGCGGAGCTGCCACTATCCCGGGCTATTGGAATGACTGTATACAGGACGGTAGCCCCAGTGAACTTGTTCACACATCCAGTACTGATATCTGACCCAAAAAAAACTTCTGTTGTGTTGCCGTTATTATACTTTTGGGCTATCTTCATTACAAAAAAACAGTAACTGGTTGTCATCAAGTCAATTCCCACTTGTGGCAGTCCCATATGTTACAGAGTAGAGCTGAGTTCCACTGGGGTTTCTTGGCTGTAACCTTTACGGAAGCACATCGTCGCACCTTTCTTCTACAGTACCGCTGGGTGGGTTTGAACTGCCAACCTTTCAATCAGTAGTCAACCATAAACAGTTTGGGTGACCGGGGACCTTTTATTTGTTACCCATAAAAATACCCATTGCCATCAAGTCAATTCCGACTCATAGCGACCCTATATTTGTTACGGCATAGCCTAAATATACCACGAGTGGAAAAAACTCAGTTAAGCGAACAAAGGTTCAAACTCAGGGCAGAGCCAGCAGCATGGCTGTTTGACTTTGAGCCCCTGAATTGACAGTCTCCAGTTCTGGAACTTCTCCCAGTTAGGAAAAGACAGGTGAGACTTAGGGCAGAATTTCTAAGTGTGGATTACCTAGCTACACGGGTTGAAAGGATACAGAAAAAAGAGCCAGAAGGCACCTTAGAGATTTGACAGTCCTGAATAGGATCATAGGATTTCTTTCAGATCAGTAATTCTTTTTTTCTTTTTCTTTTCCATACATTGCAGTATTTCCATGCCAGAGATAATAAAAAGATAAATTATAACTCTGGCCATGGTTTTAACCCTTTAACCTAGGTTTCCCTTCTCAAATAAATCCAAATGGTGCATCCTACTCTCTCCCAGGCTTTTTGATTTTTGTTTTCCCCATCCTCTATTTTAACTCATAAGGAGCACCGGTGGCGCAGTGGTTAAAGTGCTTGGCTGCTAACTGAAATGTCGACAGTTCGAATCCACCAGCCACTCCATGGGAGAAAGATGGAGCAGTCTGCTTCCGTAGAGATTTACAGCCTTGGAAACCTTGTGGGCAGTTCTACTCTGCCCTGTAGGGTTGCTGTAAGTTGGGACTGACCCAACAGCAGTGGGTTTAGTGGTTTATTTTAACTCATTCCCTAGTCTCTCCTTTTTCCACTCCTTCTCAAATGAGTGGTCTCTTGGGGCTTAGTCAGGATTGGGGTAATCACATCGGCTCTTAGAATCATACAGTGCCTTAAGTGCGCAGCCAATAAATATCTGTTGAATGAATACATTATTCTTGTTTTCTTTTTAATGAAGCATCATTACAGTGATGTCTCCTCTCATGTTCAAGTGGGAGGAGGCGGAGATCACCCAGCCAACTGTCTCCCCACACAGGGTCCCCTTCCACAGCATCTCTGCGTGGGCCACGCAGTCTGTGCTTGTGTACTTCTGCTGAAGAGAAGCTCACTGTGTTATGAGAAAGCCCGTACCATTGTAAGACACCTCCAAATGTTTAAAAGTTGTATTTATTTTAAATAAATTAAAAAAAAAATTCTCCCTAAACTTCCACTGGAAACCCTGGTGGTGTAGTGGTTAAGTGCTACGGCTGCTAACCAAAAGGTCAGCAGTTCGAATCTGCCAGGCGCTCCTTGGAAACTCTATGGGGCAGTTCTACTCTGTCCTATAGGGTCGGTATGAGTCGGAATCGACTCAACGGCAACGGGTTTGGTTTTGGTTTAAACTTCCACTGACCACTGAGCTGGGATCCCTTGTGACCCAGGTATCCAGGAGTAAGTTCCCTGGCCAGGAGTCAGTAGGCCTGGTTTCTAGCTTCACCTTTGCAGCCGACCAGCTGCCTAACCTGAGGCAAGTTGTTTCTCTTTTTGACGTTTCCTCAAATATGAAATGAGAGATATGAAAAAGATTATGTTTAAGACCACTGATGAAAACAGTGTTTATAGCAGGAACCTGCTGAACACCACTGAAGATCCGCCCCCAGGCTAACCCTGACTCATTAGCTAACACTGATGTGGTAAGGCTACTCAGACAGCCAAAGATGTGTCAGTTCCTATTCTTATTCCATCCGTAGTTCTCTATCTTGTCCACGAAGATATCAAAAAAAAAAAAAAATGGTAAAAGCCATACTGAAGTCCAGATACAATACCGATAATTAGATCCCTATTAATCCCAAAAAGAATTAAATATGGGGAAAGTTGGATGTCTTGCTCTAAAGCACTGAAGCCGAATTTTCTTCCTAACTACTCTCAAATCATTAGGTTGAGTCTGTTCTGACTGTTTAATAAAATGCACACAGTGTTTACCATATTACAGAGTGTCAGTGGACTTGCTTTCTATGCCAACACCATGTTGTCCAGTATAGTTCCATCAGTTCTAATGCACCCACAACAGAATCCATGTGGAGAGAAGTTTCTTTCCTGCCATTGTGGTGCCCAGGGGTCAGAGGCCCAGCACAATAGCAGCATCCTGGAGAAGCACGCTATTGAGACCACTGCAGAACACTGAATGAAAATGGGTGTCCCTCAGGATGGCTGTTACTAATGGGATTAGGTATTGTGCAGAGATGTAGATGAGATGGTGTTAAAGATGTGAGGAAGATGAGGGTCAGGGGCACAGGTCAAATTAGACAAGCTGGAAATGGCCTGAATTCATCCAAATGACCAGCTGCCAGGCTGTGTGGTCATGTTTTACATGCTGTGCTTGAGTTTACCTACGTGAAGGAACCAGATTCATTTATAAGGGGTGGGATCTGAAACACTAGTTTAAACAAGAAAACCATGGTCTCCAGGCTGACTCCTTTTTGGAGGACACTTCTGATCTTTCAGCCACATGGACATCTTCTTGGAAAGCCTCTAAGCTCTCTTTGGTTCTCTCGGTTCTTACAGGTCACTCTACAGTTTCCAGTTAATACTGAATGCGTATCTCATAGCAGTCAGGTTATATCAAATTGGGGCCAAAGTGAGCTCTGAAGCAGGAATGAACGTTGTGAGCACATTTGGGAGAGGAAAGGAACAAACAATAAGACACGGTAGCTGAGGACAAAAATCACGTAATGGGAAGTGTGGTGCAGGAGGCTCAGCTGGAGAGCTGTCCCTGGCCCCTGACACCTACTCAACCCTACTCACAGCATTGGAAACACACTAAAACAACACGAAAAATTCTTTGGGGGCTAATCAGTCTCCTGCCCCGCTGAAACAATCCCAAGAAGCTCCGTCTCCCTCTAGGAAGCTACCCTTTGGAATCTTCCTCTAGGTTAGAGGGCAACAGTCAAATCAGGTACGTCTCCCCCCATCTCAGAACAGAAAGCAGATGGGTGGTATGAAATGAGTCTCAAATCCTCTAGGTTAGAGGGTTACAGTCTAATCAACCAGAACGACTAGCGGAAAGTCTACCACCAGCAGGGAACAGATACAGCT
Source organism: Elephas maximus indicus (assembly GCF_024166365.1). Lineage (NCBI taxonomy): Eukaryota > Metazoa > Chordata > Mammalia > Proboscidea > Elephantidae > Elephas > Elephas maximus. Next base: position 1,361,654 of record NC_064841.1, read on the forward strand.
TATCACACGGGACGAGCTAAGCTTTAAAATCACACACGTCTGCTCAAATGTGTGCAAAAGGCACTACCTACTCACCTGTAAAATCAAAGCAGAATTATAAAATTTGGGAAAATGAAACTCCGAGAACTGAAGGCATAAATCTACCTTCACTCTTTGATTTTATTACTGAGCTCTTTTAAATACTGACATCAGCAAGGGAAATCCTGCTCTGAGGCTGTTCCCTACTGGAAATGGTCCTGGGACAGTCGCTCAAGAAGCTGCTTCTGGTAGGAAACTGTGATGGAGACTGATGCCACAGAGACGGGTCTGTGAGGACTTTGGGTGTAAGAAATGTTTCCAAGATCAACATGCCCGAAAGGTTTAAATCAGTAGTAAGAAACTACACCCATCAATCAGCTCCCTCTGTATTCAGCCACCCTGCAAAGCATCCTCGCTGGGGTGGTTCTCCTTAAGTAAAGATGCCTCTAGATTCTCTGTAGCCAGAGGTTACAAAACCCTTGCAAGGGTGGGTGGACCATGAAAGAGAGATCTGCGAGCATATTTTTACATTGGCAAGAAATGCAAAATGTCACTCAACTAAATTTAAGATTGTTCGCACACATCTGCTACCACCAGAATGTTATAAAAAAGAAAGAAAAAGAAATGTGAATAGCTCATGGTTAAATAGCTCTGGACATTTTTCTACTGTGCAGGTGGCTTATGCTGTTTCAATAACGCTTGAAAGGCTATCAGAACGGGAGCCAACACGTGTTTGTGGTTTGTCACATAGCAACAATTTCTGGTTAAATAAATACATAGACAACCATATCTCAACGACAAAATGTGTATGCTAGGTAGCTGTGGTTGTAAATACATCACTAAAATGTCTGCAAAGAGCAAAAAAAAAAAGTTACACTCTGACAATACCATAAGCGAATCATATCCTTGAGAGACGGAGACGGAGATAAAGATTGATGGAGAGTACATTTCTGAATCAGGTACATTTCCCCCATCTCAGAACAGAAAGCAGATGGGTGTTGGGAAATGAGTCTCAAATCCTCTAGATTAGAGGGTTACAGTCTAATCAACCAGAATGATTTGTGTAAAGTCTGCCACCAGCAGGGAATAGACACAGTTTATCACACGGGACGAGCTAAGTTTTAAAATCACAGATGTGTACTCAGCTCTGTGCAAAAGGCATTACTTACTCACCTGCAAATCAAAGCAGAATGATAAAATCTGGGAAAATGAGCCTAACAGAACCAAAAGCACAAATCTACCTTTCACTCTTTGATTATTACTGAGCTCTTTTAAATATTGACATCAGTGAAGGAAATAATCAGTGGATCTATTAAGCAAAACTGACAAGAAATGTGTAACAAAGTCTCTTTGAAATATAAAATTAAGTCACACCCTCTAGAACATGCACTCCAGATACTGTCAAAATAAAAGTGCCATTTATCTGAAAATCAAATGCCAAATTACCGAAGAATTAAGAATTAACTGCAATTCACTCAAACTTGTAACAGAAGTCATACGTATTCAAATTTGGGGTTTTAGCTAACTAAATTACATTTAAGACTGATATTTAAATATATGGAGAGCTATTGAGGGAAATGAATTTCATACCACAATAATACAAAAGGATTTCTTTATCAGGCTTTAAAATAAATGGTTCAACATAAATAAATTTTCCAAATTACCCTTAACTGACCAGAGGCAAGATAATTATTTGTCAAATTGCTTTTATGGTGCTGTCTTCTCTTAGACAAATTTGAATAGTTAGTCAAAATATGTGTGGGGGTCATTTTTGTAGTAATTCAAAGTATTGCTTCTTCATGTGCTCATGATGTGGTAAAAATATATATATAATATATATATACCTCTGACAGTTTTAAGGGGAGTGTTAAAAGATATTTTTGAAGAAACCATATTCTTTGTTTCTGGTTTGAACAGTTCAATTGGACTATTTTGAAACTAATTAAATAATTCTAATGAGGTCTAAAAATACCTTTCCAGTGACCTATTTCTAACCATTTTATAAACAGATCTGTCCTTTCCAGTTACCACAGGCTTTTTCCATTTGTATTTGCTACCAGTAAATTCAAAATTTCACAAGTCGGCAAATATCCCTCATGTGTCCAGGCAAAATACCTAAACATTTTCTCTTTTGATACCTGAAAGGATAATTTGCAACCAAAAGGTTTAAAACTGTCTTTCCAAATGAGCACAAAATCATAAGCTACTATCCAAATAGAGCCTCGTGCTTACAAAGGGCAACAAACTGTACCTCTGGAAGAATTTACATGTGCTCATGAAAATGTTATCACCAAAGCAATTGTTTTCTCAACTGTAAGGCACTTGATTTGTGGTAGCTTAGACTCTCAAATTTCAAAGCACATTAGATTTTCAAAATTCAAAGTAACAAACATTCACATACCAACTAATGCATCAAGAAACTGATTTTTTCAAATCAATATATTTACATTTTCTCATATAATATTTTTAAATGGTTATTCCTGAATTTATAAGGTAACAAAAACCATCACTCATAATAGCTTAAATCCGACCCGGTGCGGTTAGGCTTTGGGGTTTCCTCTTTCCGTATGTAAAAACACCATACACCTAAGGTAGATGACAGACAGACACCTGTAAAACTTACACTCAAGGATCCTCTGCCCTGGAGACAGCCCCACACGGCTGCACGCTGCCCAGACCTCTCCATGGTGCTGAAGAGTTACTCTTGCCCATCTGAGAAGGAAGTTGTTTATTCCAACTGGCTTTGAAGGAAATCCATAACAGCCCACCTGTGTTAGCAAGCGAAGTTATCTGAAGAATTTCTATAACACAAACTACAAAGCAGATGCCTTTGCCCTTGAGTTATCAACCACAACGCTCAGGCAGCTCAAAGCAGATTTTGGAGCAGAAATCTTCAAGTATTGACAGAAAAGATGCAGAGCTCTTTGGGAGATGCAGTTTGCTGATTTTTGCCAGGATTCTTCAAAATGAAAAACACACACACAGAAGACAAGGCTACTCAGAGAACAGCGGATGCCAGAAAAGTTCTTGATCTTAGTGCAGAAAACAAGCTCACATTAGTCCAAAGCAGCCAATCCACTTCATCCTATCATTGCATCTACTTTTTCATAAAATAAATAAATAAAACTCAGAATTCCACAAGGCACTGCACACACCGTGTAAACAGCTATGCCTACTCTAGCCCCAGCCTGTCTGCTGAAGATTATCGCAGCAGAAAACAGGCTTTCGTGGCTTTCACAGGTTATCTCTCTCTGAGGCTGAAACGTTTAAAGAGCCACATGACACCCAGTGATGTCATCTCTGAAGCAGGTCACAGTTGCTGCATGGAGATGAAGTCCTTCCACTGAAGTGTTTAACACAGTGATTTTCTTGAAAACCTATGTGCATTAAATAGCTTGGTTTTCCACCGATACACTTAACCCTATCAATACAGTACCATGAAGAGAAAATCAATTTACTGCTCACATGTGAGGCAAAGAGTCTTTTTAAGCTAAGATCAGTTTCTGATTCTGCTTTAGGAAAAAAATCACTGCAATTAACTCATGGTGACTATAGTGAAAAGGGCCTACCTACCCCACCCCAGGCGCTGTGGGAAACAGCAGACCTGTACAAATAATTTGCTTCTGAAACACCTCTAAGATGTTAAGTCAAAAAAGAAAAAAAAAAAAAAAGCAATCTTTTAAAACTCAATCTACGACGTCTGCAAAATAAAAATTAAGGCAACTGTCTTCAACTCCTAACAATACTTCATTTAATAGACAAGAAAATATTTTATAAACATATGAAGAAAATCTTACTAACCTCATCTCTGAATGGATCTGTTTTCAAATGTTGATAGGAAACTTTCTTTAACTCATTATTTTTAGGTGTTTTCCAGCTCTGGACAAAGTAAGAATTCAAATTTCAGCTATGTAAGAGCCAATCTGTACACATAACTGGAAATAGATGATAAATACTTATTATTTTAAAGAATGTGTAATAAGAAATTCCCATTTCTGTTCTGTATATTTCTTTCTCTTTCTGAACTACTTAGTCCCATGCCATATTGGACTTTTCAGTCATAATTAACATTCCTGTCAGCTAAAAGCTAAATCATCTAATCTGCTTTCATGCCAACCTAATCAATCTTCACAAAGTGAAGAACAAAACCAACAGAATCAGGGGTTATTGAATGTATCCCCTCTTTAAAAAAAAATGGATCAAACAACAGAAAACTTCCCTGAACAGCACAGTACTGTCAGATTTTTGAGGAAGAACGAGAAAGCTGAGGAAGAGAATACACAGATCACAACACAATTCTCTACAAGGACAGTGCCACTGGGCAAATTCTATTAAAACTATACAGTGACTGTTTTGGCATAAAGTCAGAAAAATTTTGCTTCAGCAGGTCCTCAAGGTATATCTCTGCAGCGCTAAAATATCCCAATCAGGGAGGAAAAAAATCTCCTGGATGTTCTGGTACCAAGATGATAAAATCATGAAAGTTTCCCAAACAGAATTTATTTACTACAATTTTCCATACTTTAGCAATGATGAGGATATCCTTAGGTATTTGTTTAAAATACGGATTCTCAGGTTTCTTCCCAGATATTTTGATACAGGAGATCTGGTGCGGGTCTGGAATCTGTATTTTTTTTTTAAGTTCCCAAAGCAATTCTTTTTTTGGAAACACTGCATGTAATTATATAAAAATCAAAAATAAGTAAAACGTATGCATGATATTTATCATTATAAAAAGCTACATTGTTGCTACACGAAGTGTTTGATGTTGGGGGACTCTCTTCTTTTTATCTTGTCAGGGTTCCATGAGGAAGCACCTTCCGAAGTACTCCCGACCTCTGTTTTCCACCCTCATTTCTCCCCATGAAGGGGGGAGGAGTAACCGTGGTTGGAGGGTCTGGCTCTAAGAACTGGACGCAGCCAGCCCAGGGTCTTCTTCCCTCCGCTTTTCTGTGGGTTCCCCCTTTCTACAGAGTACACACTCTGGCCTGCCCCGTGGCTGAGGCTGGCAGGGTTCAGTGCTGCCTGTGACTGGGTAAGTGTCCTTGATCCCACAGTTCAGTACAAGAAAGCCCACTATTGCCACAAGTCAGAGTTACACCCTCAAATCCAGCTTCTAAGGGAAAGAAAACTGAGATTTTGATCTCCCCTCTTGCCTAAATCATAACATGAAAAGGAGGTATTTGTTGACTCCCTAAAACCCCATCTTTACTAGGCCATTAACCTAACTCATCTTAAATGTAAAATAGCTTAATAAAATTTGGATATGCATAATATAGCCCTATGGTAGAGGTCAATAAAAATAAGATGCTACATGTAAAAATTGCATTAGAATTTTTCTTAATGACATATTTAGCTTACTTTAATATATTATCAAGCCATTTAGCGAGAAATCCCAGCTCTTGGAATTTTTCTTCAACACCTACTGACTCTGGAATGCTGTTTCCCAAAGTGTGTTCCATGGATCAACAGTCCAATAAGAGGGTACTCAGAAGAAAAGAGTTCCCTGGTCAAAGAAGTTTGGAAAAGGTAAATACAGCAACCCTGCCCCTGCGTACTCATATGTCTATCAGCTTATTAAGGTTCTAAGAAATCCTTCACGAAGGAAACACACTGGTTTAACTTCATTCTTCCCCCGATTAACTTCATCCTTCTCCCAATTAATATCTATCCTATGAAACTAACCTTCTGAGTAACACATTTTGGGGAATTCTGTTCCAGAAGATATCCTAACAGTCAGACATATGTGAACAATAACACCCAAATTTCTAACACAGCTTATCAAGGAGCTGTTGTTATCCCCTAATAACACCCAAATTTCTTACACAGCTTATGAGGGAGCTGTTATTATCCCCTAATAATGCCCAAATTTCTTACACCACTTATCAAGGAGCTGTTATTATCTCCTGCAAGTTATCAGGAGCCCTGGTGGCATAGAAACCCTGGTGGCGTAGTGGTTAAGTGCTACAGCTGCTAACCAAAAGGTCAGCAGTTCGAATCTGCCAGGCACTCCTTGGAAACTCTATGGGGCAGTTCTACTCTGTCCTATAGGGTCGCTATGAGTTGGAATCGACTCGACAGCAGTGGGTTTGGTTTGGTTTGGCTGGTGGCACAGTAGTTAAGAGCTTAGCTGCTGACGAACAGGTAGGCACTTGGAATGCACCAACTGCTGCTTGGAAACCCTATGGGGCAGTTCTACTCTGCCCTATAGGGTCGCTCTGAGCCAAAATTGACTCAGTGGCAATGGAAGAAAAAAAAGAAAAACGCAAGGAACAAGTTATCAGCACATCTGTTACAAGAACGGCCAACCCTAAGTGGGGAATTATGTAAGTTCTTTCAAGGGTGGGGCTGTGGGCTGCCATTTGGATCATCGTTGTATTGTCAGTTTTTTTGCAAAGGCCTGGCCAGCACACAGGATACACAGATATTTGTTGAATGAGTGAAACTCCTCTCCCTCTCCAAAAGATGTCTTATTTACAAAAAAGGGGAGTCCAAAAGAAGTTAAACCAACAAGCATTCCAGACAAAAAGAGATAAACCAGTAGATGGCACCCTAGTTCCATGACATCCACTTTCTTCTGGGCTCCTAGTGTCTGTCACACTCATTGATGGGCAAAATGCTGATTTGTAACAACAAAACTGGGTTTTGTAACAGAGGGTGCACTCTGGGTCCAAATTAGGGATCTTATGTTTTCTCTAACCTTTGCTGGAGAGTAAGGATAGGGCCTCTCTGAGAACCAGGCTTGAGGTAAACTGCAAGAAAATAAATTCTTTCTCAACCATCTTTATCAAAAATGAGGTACTAAATGCCTAGGATTTTGCATCTATACTCAGGTCAGTAGCCAAGTTATATTACTACAGATGAGTGGGTCAATGATCAACCAACTGTCAAGGTATCACGCCATTCTAAATACCCAGACCAAGCCAAACTCACTGCCATCGAGTGGATTCCGACTCATAGCAACCCTGTAGGACAGAGTAGAACTGCCCCATAGAGCTTCCAAGGAGCGCCTGGTGGATTTGAACTGCTGACCTCTTGGTTAGCAGCCGTAGCACTTAACCACTACGCCACCAGGGTTTCCATTCTAAATTTAAAACCCACTACCGTCAAGTGGATTCCAACTCATAGCGACCCTACAGGACAGAGTAGAACTGCCCCATAGAGTTTCCAAGGAGTGCCTGGTGGATTCAAACTGCTGACCTCTTGGTTAGCAGTTGTAGCTCTTAACCACTACGCTACCAGGGTTTCCATTCTAAATATAGGTAACGTTTAATATTAAATCCTTAATAAAATGTTTGTTTTAATTCCAAAACCAAAACAACATGTCCATTTTTAAATCTATCTAGAAAAAAAAAAATTCAAACCACGAAGTTAAAAGGATAATTCGGAAAAAGGAATAAATATTATCAGCTGACATTCAATGGCATAAACAAGACAGGAGGTTTGTGGTATAAAAATATTTTTAGAGAAAAATTCGTTTATGCATTACATGATTTCTAAAACTTTGGAAAAGAAAACCCTTATTCTCTAAGGCCCTAGTTTGAAGAGAAGAGAAATATATTTGTTTCAATGTAAACACCAACAATGTCTTCTCTTTTTATATATGGTGACTTGATTCTCTGAACCAAAATTTGAGACAAATAGACTGACAAAGAGTTTGTACTATTTGGGAACCCAAGAGGCAGGCTGGGAGACAAAGTTTGGATGCTGAAACAACTCACGGGACCTAAATTTATGACAGCTGCTGCCATGAAACTGTAACTTGTCCTGACCTGGAAAATCTAGGGCTTTGAATTATCAAGTAGCACAAGGCTCACATTCTCTACAATTTCACTACTCTTGAGATTGTATTTGGAAGGGGTCCCAGGAAACCCTTGTTCAGGGCCTGAGTCCCTTTTCCTGACCCCCATCACCAAAAAAGTGTGATTTTGTAACAAAATTTTCTCCCTAGAGTTACCAGATGTTTCCTAATGTGTTTAAAGCCGGAAGTTGTAAATCTAAAAAAGGGCAAGAACACTTGAGAGTGAGGATGGCTGGAACCTAGTGCAAATGCGTTTGATACACAGGGGAGGGGCTGACTTTCCACAGTAGATTTTGAAAGGTTGGTGGGTCACTCGGCCACCCAGTTGCTGAATGGCCAACCACTCCTACTAAAAGCCAGGACCACTCAAGCAACCCCATAAATAGAGGGACTTCACAGCCTTCTCTCCAGGATACCTGCGGCAATGGAGTCTTTAGCTGGCCCAGGCCCCTGCTCTTGAACCTGCTCAGAACCGTAGTGCCTCCTGGCCAGAGCAAAGCAGGACCCAGTTGCTTGGGGTTATGCAGCTGCCGGACTGGCACCTTCTGGCTTTCCGCACTTAATTGTCTGGAGAGATGAGGCGTCTCCCAGTGTGCACTGGGTCCTCCGTTTCTTTCTCCTCAGGTGTTGGAGCGAGGAGAAAACCAAGGCTTCCTGTCACTGCCTGCACGTGGGTCTGTCTTCAGAAGAGTCCTGCTCATTAGAGGCAGAAGGACCTATACCTGGTTCCACCTTTGGACCTTGAAAATTAGCTTAAATAAGGGCATCCCTAAAAAAACTACTTACTACTTCTGTAATGTACAGTTCCAAGCTCAGTCAACCTCAGAAAATGTATGTGTGTGTGTGTGTGTGTGTGTGTGTGTGTGTACCAGGGCAGATTACCCAATAAGCAAGGTACGCACGGGCTTACTTGTGCTTACTCACTGATCTGTAGTGCACGAGCTCACCTGTTTTTCACCACATCAAAGATGTGAAATTGTGAATTGTGCACTACAAATTAGTAAGTAGGTACCATGAAGCCTGTGCGTACCTTGCTCACTGGTTAGTCCGCCCCTGGGGTGTGTATACTTACATATACACACACAGTTTGATTCTAAGAGACTCGTTTGGTGAATCTCCAACAGGCACTGTGCTCCCCAAGCAGGTAGCCAGTTAGAAATCCCACCTCTGCTCTCCAGCTTTTCAACAGCATTTGGGTAAACTCAGCAGGTGTTGCCAAGAACAGCCTCAGACTCACTGACACACTGAGAGCTCTGTGCCGTTCTGCATATGAAATGTCATTAGTCTTCATGGCAACACCAATCCATCTCTGAGGTGGGTGCTGTTTCCAGTTTGCAGACGAGGAATGACCTCTCAGTGATGTGTCTCCGACTCACAAGGTTAGCGGCAAAGCTGGTCTTTTAAGCCAGGTCTGATAACCAAGCCCAGACCTTGTTCCATGAGCCACACCATCCCCTACAGGCCAGACCACAGTAATGTGGGAACCAAGGGGGGGAGTGGGTGTGGCCACAAAGAGGGCCCAGGCAGAGGGAATCCAGGCAGACCACAGGTAATGACAGTGCCTCCAAACAACAGCAAAGACCTTCCCGGACTTACCTGCAAGGTGAGCTACTGGTTTGTGAAAAGGAGATCCACCTAGTGGTTTAGAATATGCCATTCTAAAGTTTCTTTTTACAGTATTTTTTTTTACAAATTACAGGTTTCTCTGAGCTGGAAACAAAGTATTTGACCATATGGAATAAAAGCACACAAAAGCATTTTTCACTATTGTCCTCCATCAATAATCAGTATTTTTAAGGTAAAAACCTTACCCTTTTTCTTTCTGACTTTCACACCCATAAGCTCCATTCCCCAGTAACAGTTGCTCTTGAGAATTACTATTTCTGATGCAAATTTTTCTGTTACCACATGATAACCCAGTGCGGTCGAGTCGATTCCGACTCATAGCGACCCTACAGGACAGAGTAGAACTGCCCCGTAGGGTTTCCAAGGAGCGCCTGGCGGATTTGAACTGCTGACACACGATACACATGATACTACATGATACACTGTGGTAAAGGGCACTTAATATGCAAATTGCTGACATAACGTTATCTTCCCTCCTGTTGCTCTTTTACCTGGCATCGAGCAGCTGAGGTTTGAGGCTTTAATCAAAGAGCATCGAAGGCGGCAATTTTTAAAATCAAACAAGGATTGGGCTTCCCCCCGCCCCCAATTATTTCACTCACTGTTTATCGACTCGACGGCAGTGGTTTTTTTTCAGGGGGGGGTTATACCTACCTAGTCTTAGAAATACACTAACCGACTGTCTCTCCTACAGCCTCGTTCTTGTTGTTACGGGCTGTCCAGTCGGTTCCGACTCAGCGACCCTATAGGCCTGACCGCGGCTAAATACAGGCTGGCTTCCCCGTGCTGTGGACAGTGGTAGAGAGAAGCACTGGGGCTCCAGTCCAGTGTGTAACCCCGGGCAAGCGAGCCATCTCAGCCTCACGTTCATCGTCTGTACCGTGGAGATGGTAACAGTGCCTCCTTCACGTGGCCATTGACAGGACGGGGGAATAACTGCAGAAAGATTTAGCAGAGGGCCGGCCGTGTAACAAGTGCTCAGCTCTTACTACGGTTGAGAATTTGAGAGCTCATATGGGAACATCACTGTTGCTATATATCTTAAAGGAGAACGATTCTCAGAACTACAGTAACCACCATGCTTAGCCAAAACAATCGGAACAGAAGCGTGCAGAGGTTAGCAGGGGGAGGAAGGGACTTTGGACACACGAGCAGCTGACCAGACTCCAGAACAGAGACAATGATCTAGGCAGCGGTGATAGATCAAGTCCAGAGGGAGGCAGGGACTTTGGACACACGGGCAGCTGACCAGACTCCAGAACACAGACAATTGTTTAGACTGCGGTGACAGACCAAGCCCAGAGGGAGGCAGGGACTTTGGACACACGGGAAGCTGACCAGACTCCAGAACACAGACAATTGTTTAGGCTGCGGTGACGGACCAAGCCCAGAGGGAGGCAGGGACTTTGGACACATGGGCAGCTGACCAGACTCCAGAATGCAGACAATTGTTTAGGCTGCGGCGACAGACCAAGCCCAGAGAAAGAAAACGGAGGCTCAACAATCTAGAGGGGATAGAGCAGGAGTCAAGGCCCGGAGAATTCCCGTGGAGACACCTTACTGACAGCATTTGACTTAACTGAAGGCTTTTAACCCCGAAGCCCCACATGGAGTCACTAGTTTTGGAGAAAGCTCATGGACAGGCTTAGCCAATGTGGGCCAGGGTTCAATCGTATTCCCCCCACAAACCTGAAGTCCGCCCCTCAGGGGTGTTAAGTTCAAGTCTTCCTATCTGGAGCTCCCTGAGAATATGTGCAAACCCATTGGGTCTGTCAGGGGAGTCCAGAGAGGACAGCGTCACCTCATTTTATCTAGTGGCCTGTCCCAGGTGGGTCCCGACCCCTGGAAGATGTGAGGAGGGATCTTCCTGAAAGGCCAGGCAAAGTGATGGCCATGTGAGACCAAACCACCTCAGCTATTCCAGCTCCAACAAACCAGATGTAAAATCTCTAAGGACTACAACCTGGGTATTTACCTGTTAAACTGGAGCCTTGGAAGCCTTCCAGCATCTTACATGTTCCTATTTAGTACATTTAGACTCCCAGCTCTGCCGTCATCAGTATCACGGTCGTTATGTAACATAATCAATAACCTCTACTAGAATCCTGGGCGGGGTCTCCTTGCTTTCTGACAGCGAGTTCCAGTAATGCTCTCTGAGTATCTGTTTTGCGTCTCACTTTTCCCAGGCAGTCAGGAGTGAGCCACACTGAGCGGGGCCGTCCTCGTCAAGAAGGGACAGGGGATAACGGTCCTATGGAGAGCCCGATGCATTCCCAGTTCAGCCTGGCAATATTTGGGGAAACCAAATTGCTAGGGACATTTGAGAGAGCAAATCTCCTTTACTAAAACGATCAGGGAACCTGGAGGCTAGCCTAAATTAAACAAGGTAGAGCTGTTAGTGAAGCTACGCAAAGATACAAATAAATGTGAGGACCCACGAGGGAGGGAGAACGTGCGTGTACGCGCAAAACAGGGGAGATGCGAGAAGAAGTGGTGCAGTGTGTAAAGGACAAAGACAGGCTCTTCTAGGACTTCCCAAAACCAGCAGGCTGGCCGCCCCAGAGCCACAGCGAAAGTGTCTGTTAGCTACCACTCGGCTCTGCAGCCCTTGGTATTGTCCTGAGTGGGGCTGTGAGAAGGCACCAAGGCAGTACATCTAAAGTTGCAACTCACAGGCAGGTGGGTTTCTGATATTCAGTTTCCAGCATTCAAATCGAGTCTTCAGAGTCATTTACTTTGCACTTCCTGTTGGCATTCATGACAAAGGCATCCTAAGCTCTCGGTTTTCATATTATTTTCTTACTCAAAAATGATGAGTTAATGTAAACTTTGTCCATTTTCCAGTGTGGGTCACGCGCGCCCTCTAGTGACAGTAAGGCCAGTTACAAGAAGCCATTCCCCCAAAACCCACCTAAAAAGCACAGGTTTGCTAAGCGTTCAATTTCTGCTGTCAGCTAAAACAATCTGCTACTGCTAGCTGCACGTCTATAAAGTCAGCTTCCTGCCCTCTCTTTAGAATCCATAACTAGACAAAACTCTTCATCAAAGAATGTGCAGCGCAATCATCTGAAAGCATTTTAAGCAAGGTGACACTGGCTTGATCTCAATGTGAATACATTATTTTGAATGTTGAGAAGTTTTCTTACAACGGAAAAAAAAAATAACAAAATGCAAAGGAGGATTTTTATTTTTGAAAATAATAAACTTGTGTACTCACTTCACTTCTCTTCCCGACTTCTTCTCAGCACACCAGTGACTGACTGTAAACGATTACCACTCCTAAATCTGCAAAACTCCACTTCACAATTGCTCCATCATTTCTTCCCTCCCACATATTGTGTTTTACAAAACAAAGACTTTCAGCAGATTCTTTCACTCCCTAACTCTGTACCACAACGCTTTTAAACTGGTGGCTGTGGGCCAAACGTGGCAGGCATGTTTTGTCTATTCTTAAAATTTTCTTTCTAGCTGCCAAGATTTAAAAATCTGGATTTCTGGCACTTCCTGAAAAAGGAAAATCACATTTGGCAACATCTGTCCTGCATCCCAACATGGCAAGACATTCCCAGGGGCCAACTGGGGCTGCCCCCTTCAGAGAAAGTTCCTGTTCACCTCTCAGCCACAGTCACAACGCAGCCCCCGTCCAACACATGAGTTACCTACCTGACCCCACAGGCATCACAGTGTGTGAACACTTTCAATCTTCCTGTAAAAGTTCTCATTATAAGTCATCCTTATAACCTAACTTATATTCTCTCATATCAGCATCACAAAATGCTACCAGAGGCGCATAAATAGAAACACACTGTCTTTAAAAAAAAAAAAAAAAAAAATTCTCAGCAATAGAGGAATGAAAACCACAAGTGAGTAGTTTAGGTTAAGTTCAAATGCAGTTTCCTCCAGTCTCATAAAGTTCGCTTTGTGTTTACGAACTGTCTTTGTTTGAGATGACAAAACTCCTGCCCTGTTCACGTGTATTAAATAAGCAGCATATAGACCCTCACTAGCACAAACCATCCGCTCACGAGCCAGGACGTCTCTCACAGAACCCAAGCCCTGTGGTCAGCTGAGGGCGAGTCAAGCCCCGGTGGTCAGCTGAGGGCGAGTCAAGCCCCGGTGGTCACCTGAGGGCGAGTCAAGCCCCGGTGGTCACCTGAGGGCGAGTCAAGCCCCGGTGGTCACCTGAGGGCGAGTCAAGCCCCGGTGGTCAGCTGAGGGCGAGTCAAGCCAAGCAAAGGAAATGCGGGACTCACGGGTGTGCTGCCGTCGGAGAAGGTGTTCATGCTGACAGAGCTGCTCAGCTTTTCTGAGGACACGGAGGGTGGGGATGGGCTCCGCTTCCCCAGGGGGTCCTGCCGCTGCAGGTACTCCCGCCAGGCACGCTGGATGCTGCAAAAAAAAAAACCAGCACACACAGTCACTCCCAAGAAACCCAAGGGGTCCGGAAGAATCAGCTCTGGAGACAGGGAAGCGTACTACATAGGAGGTGGCACAGGTAATCGGAAGACCCGGACCGTGTCGGCCCCTGAGACTGTCTCTCTGTTTCACTGGTTTGACTTTCACGGTCTTGACTGGGCTAAATCAGTCTAGAAGAGTCGAATTAGTCGGAAAAAGTCATCAGTCAAAGTCAAACTAGTTTGCACATTTAAAGGCACTTCGATTTATGGGACATAAAAATCTCCCAGTTTCTCATCCTATGTTTCCAATGAGAATGATAAATAGGCTGACATGTGAATTTATTCACTGACGCAGTATATGGTTGTGGCGGGACTGCTCTGCACCAGGGCCAGCTACAGACTCTGGACAGGGCTCCTGAGATGCTCTACTCCAGGGGTTGCCATCTGCATAGACCACTCCAGGGGGCGCCACCTACACAGACCACTCCAGGCGGTACCATCTCCATAGACCACTCCAAGGGGCGCCATCTGCATAGACCACTCCAGGGGGTGCGACCTCCATAGACCACTCCAAGGGGCGCCATCTGCAGAGACCACTTCACGGGATATCATCTGCATAGACCACTCTAAGGGGCGCCATCTGCAGAGACCACTCCAGGGGGTGCCACCTCCATAGACCACTCCAGGGGGTGCCATCTGCAGAGACCACTCCAGGGGGCGCCATCTACATAGACCACTCCAGGGGGTGCCACCTCCATAGACCACTCCAAGGGGCGCCATCTGCAGAGACCACTTCAGGGGGCGCCATCTACATAGACCACTCCAGGGGGTGCCACCTCCATAGACCACTCCAAGGGGCGCCATCTGCAGAGACCACTTCAGGGGATATCATCTGCATAGACCACTCCAAGGGGCGCCATCTGCAGAGACCACTCCAGGGGGTGCCACCTCCATAGACCACTCCAAGGGGCGCCATCTGCAGAGACCACTTCAGGGGATATCATCTGCATAGACCACTCCAAGGGGCGCCATCTGCAGAGACCACTCTAGGGGGTGCCACCTCCATAGACCACTCCAGGGGGTGCCATCGGCAGAGACCACTCTAGGGGGCGCCATCTGCATAGACCACACCAGGGGGCGCCATCTGCATAGACCTCCAGGGGGCACCATCTACATAGACCACTCCAGGGGGCGCCATCTACATAGACCACTCCAGGGGGTGCCATCTGCAGAGGCCACTCCAGGGGGCTCCATCTACATAGACCACTCCAGGGGGCGCCATCTGCAGAGACCACTCTAGGGGGTGCCATCTACATAGACCACTCCAGGGGGCGCCATCTGCAGAGACCTCCAGGGGGCGCCATCTACATAGACCACTCCAGGGGGTGCCATCTGCAGAGGCCACTCCAGGGGGCGCCATCTACATAGACCACTCCAGGGGGCGCCATCGGCAGAGACCACTCTAGGGGGTGCCATCTACATAGACCACTCCAGGGGGTGCCATCTGCAGAGGCCACTCCAGGGGGCGCCATCTACATAGACCACTCCAGGGGGTGCCACCTCCATAGACCACTCCAAGGGGTGCCATCTGCAGAGACCACTCCAGGGGGTGCCACCTCCATAGACCACTCCAAGGGGCGCCATCTGCATAGACCACTCCAAGGGGCGCCATCTGCAGAGACCACTCTAGGGGGTGCCACCTCCATAGACCACTCCAGGGGGTGCCATCGGCAGAGACCACTCTAGGGGGCGCCATCTGCATAGACCACACCAGGGGGCGCCATCTGCATAGACCTCCAGGGGGCACCATCTACATAGACCACTCCAGGGGGCGCCATCTACATAGACCACTCCAGGGGGTGCCATCTGCAGAGGCCACTCCAGGGGGCTCCATCTACATAGACCACTCCAGGGGGTGCCATCTGCAGAGACCACTCTAGGGGGTGCCATCTACATAGACCACTCCAGGGGGTGCCATCTGCAGAGGCCACTCCAGGGGGCGCCATCTACATAGACCACTCCAGGGGGCGCCATCTGCATAGACCTCCAGGGGGCACCATCTACATAGACCACTCCAGGGGGCGCCATCTACATAGACCACTCCAGGGGGTGCCATCTGCAGAGGCCACTCCAGGGGGCGCCATCTACATAGACCACTCCAGGGGGCGCCATCTGCAGAGACCTCCAGGGGGCGCCATCTACATAGACCACTCCAGGGGGTGCCATCTGCAGAGGCCACTCCAGGGGGCGCCATCTACATAGACCACTCCAGGGGGCGCCATCGGCAGAGACCACTCTAGGGGGTGCCATCTACATAGACCACTCCAGGGGGTGCCATCTGCAGAGGCCACTCCAGGGGCCGCCATCTACATAGACCACTCCAGGGGGTGCCACCTCCATAGACCACTCCAAGGGGTGCCATCTGCAGAGACCACTCCAGGGGGTGCCACCTCCATAGACCACTCCAAGGGGCGCCATCTGCAGAGACCACTCTAGGGGGTGCCACCTCCATAGACCACTCCAGGGGGTGCCATCTGCAGAGACCACTCTAGGGGGCGCCATCTGCATAGACCACACCAGGGGGCGCCATCTGCATAGACCTCCAGGGGGCGCCATCTACATAGACCACTCCAGGGGGCGCCATCTGCAGAGACCTCCAGGGGGCGCCATCTACATAGACCACTCCAGGGGGCGCCATCTACATAGACCACTCCAGGGGGTGCCATCTGCAGAGGCCACTCCAGGGGGCGCCATCTACATAGACCACTCCAGGGGGCGCCATCTGCAGAGACCACTCTAGGGGGTGCCATCTACATAGACCACTCCAGGGGGTGCCATCTGCAGAGGCCACTCCAGGGGGCGCCATCTACATAGACCACTCCAGGGGGCGCCATCTGCAGAGACCTCCAGGGGGCGCCATCTACATAGACCACTCCAGGGGGCGCCATCTGCAGAGGCCACTCCAGGGGGCGCCATCTACATAGACCACTCCAGGGGGCACCATCTACATAGACCACTCCAGGGGGTGCCATCTGCAGAGGCCACTCCAGGGGGCGCCATCTACATAGACCACTCCAGGGGGCGCCATCTACATAGACCACACCAGGGGGCGCCATCTGCATAGACCTCCAGGGGGCACCATCTACATAGACCACTCCAGGGGGCACCATCTACATAGACCACACCAGGGGGCGCCATCTGCATAGACCTCCAGGGGGCACCATCTACATAGACCACTCCAGGGGGCGCCATCTACATAGACCACTCCAGGGGGTGCCATCTGCAGAGGCCACTCTAGGGGGCGCCATCTGCATAGACCACACCAGGGGGCGCCATCTGCATAGACCTCCAGGGGGCACCATCTACATAGACCACTCCAGGGGGTGCCATCTGCAGAGGCCACTCCAGGGGGCTCCATCTACATAGACCACTCCAGGGGGCGCCATCTGCAGAGACCTCCAGGGGGCGCCATCTACATAGACCACTCCAGGGGGCGCCATCTACATAGACCACTCCAGGGGGCGCCATCTCCAGAGACCACTCTAGGGGGTGCCATCTGCAGAGGCCACTCCAGGGGGCGCCATCTACATAGACCACTCCAGGGGGCGCCATCTGCATAGACCTCCAGGGGGCGCCATCTACATAGACCACTCCAGGGGGTGCCATCTGCAGAGGCCACTCCAGGGGGCGCCATCTACATAGACCACTCCGGGGGGTGCCATCTGCAGAGGCCACTCCAGGGGGCGCCATCTACATAGACCACTCCAGGGGGTGCCACCTCCATAGACCACTCCAGGCGGTACCATCTCCACAGACCACTCCAGGGGGCACCATCTGCAGAGACCTCCAGGGGGCGCCATCTGCATAGACCTCCAGGTGAAGGGCGTCCCATGATGCTATGCAGTGCATAGTCTGCGTGGCCTTTGAGAGGGACAAGACAGGCAAGAGTCCAGCAGCCATGGATTTTACATACAGTGGAAGGAAACATGCAATATATATACACACACACACATGAATGGAGCCCTGGGGTCACAGTGGTTAAGAGCTTGGCTGCTAACCAAAAGGTCGGCAGTTCAAATGCACTAGCTGCTCCTTGGAAACACCACGGGGCAGTTCTACTCCGTTTCCTATAGGGTTGCTATGAGTCAGAACCGACTTGACGGCAACGGGTTTTATAAAGAAATGAATAGAGGAGACAAAATTTCTGACAATGTTAAACACTAGAGAATTAAAGTAACACGTGATTAGGTGGTTACTTGTAATTTCTCCCAAAGAAGCTCTTTATTTCCTGTGATTTGTATAGAAAAAGTCATCTTCTTAGGATAATGGAAACCTCTTCTTTGTGAAAGTTAAGCGATGTTTTCCACAGACTAGCTTCTAACCTCGTTTTAGGTTGTCACAGGCAGCCAGTGGATACAATCTAATTTCTCGTGGGGCTTAGCCGGGCCTGCACATCAGTGTCAGGGCTCTGCCTTTTAAGAGTTTAAAACAGTTGCATTAATTCCATTATTATCGCCTCTAGACTTCTGGAAGCTTCTAACCTTCTGTAATTCTCCCACATAAACGTAGGCATCAAAGTTGTTTCTGTATGAACGAACTGACCAAAATGATCTGAGACCATCAATTTGCAGTAGTCAGAACATACAAAGAACACAAAAATGCTACCACATTTTGGAATCTGTGTGTTTTCCCTAATATATTAAGGGTCGGTGATTATAATCCTAAAGGAAAAGTCCAGAAGCTACAGTAAAACAATACCTTTGGGTCACAGCCCAATTTACCATAAAGCTACAAAACTTAACGCTTGAGGGCCCTTCCTTGGAGGTCAGAGGCCTCTCCCAAGGCCCCGCGAGGGGCTCTTCATGGTTTGGGTAAAATTTGCAAAAAGTAAGATATCTTTTAGGCTTTATTTTTAAAGAAAAAAAAAAAAAGCCTGTTGCTGTCCAGTCTGACTCATAGCAACCCTATAGGACAAAGTAGAACTGCCCCCATAGGGTTTCTAAGGAGCGGCTGGTGGAATCAAACCGCCGACCTTTCGGTTAGCAGCCAAGCTTTTAACCATCTCACCACCACAGCACCTGACTTTTAAAGAGGCCCTTCCAAATTATATACACTCAAAGAAAAAGCCCCACAAAAGCAGGGTCTGACTCCGCTTCCTTAGGCTAGGTGGCTGTTTTAATACTCAATGCTTGCTCAAAATTCTTTCTTTCTTCCTTCTTTCCTTCCTTTTTTTTTTTTTCTTATTTAAAAATGTTTGAAGTACCAAGCTTGGTAGTCACTGCCGCTTCTTCCTGGGTCCATTTTATTCGACAGTGATGAACTTTTGGAAGCTGTTTGTGATTTCCACATTGTCTGAGGCACGTGGGGTCTCTCACAACCCTGCTAAGAAGTTCTGTCACCTGAGGGAACCTAAAGTCTGCCCATCAAGAGCTAAAGAAAACGTGTGACATCTTCAAAAAAATTAAAAAGTGGAAAATATCGACAACTCATAGAACATTTATAAGTTTAAACAAAGTTGAAGTATTTTATACTGTCCTTTTTTTTCTTTTCTTTCTTTTTTCTAACAGCCTGGAATTTTCAGAAAATTTAGAAAGACAAAGTAGTGGCCATAGATGGAACACTAGGGGGCGGTGTGACACCTTTGAAGAACCAAACAAGGTTGGGCAAAACTGAGGGGTCCGAGGCTTGCAAAGGTGAGTTTACAAGTAAGCACCCCTACAGGGTTCTGGAGCCCTGGTGGTGCAGTGGTTAAGAGCTCGGCTGCTAACCAAAAGGTCAAGAGTTTGAATCCACTAGCCATTTCTCAGAAGACCCTATGGGGCAGTTCTACTCTATCCTATAGGGTTGCTATGAGTCAGAATTGACCTGAGGGCAACGGGTTTGGGTTTTTTTTTTTTTTTTAAATAGGATTGCTGGAGCCCTGGTGGTGCAGTGATTAAGAGCTCTGGTTACTAACCAAAGGTTGGCAGTTCGAATCCACCAGTCGTTCCTTGGAAACCTTATGGGACAGTTTTACTCTATGACAATGGTTTTTTTTTGTTTGTTTGTTCTCCCTCCTAGCACTACGGACGTATCAGTTTTCCTTAAATCTGAGACAATTTATTTTCTTGCAAGAAGACAAGAGAATATGACAATATTATATAACTTTGAAATTAAAAATCACTTATTAGCCCACTTGCTTCCTTAATATCAGACATATTTTATTTTTGAATTTTTACCTTATAGCCTTTGCCCACATATAAAAAAACAATTTTACCTAGTTGAATGCATATTACACTATGTCTTATTCCTTTTCAAACTTAATACTGTATGTTACAACCTATATGTTTCCTATGTTCTACTTGGTATTCGTAATTACACTTTTGACACCTGCATCACAATCGGGACAGTGTCTTTAAACTAGTGTCAGGGCTGTAATTGACAGGCCAGTCATGTAGTATTAGGGCATCACCCTAAACTGCTACAGTGTATTTCTAAAATGTCATATTAGGCCATCAGCCTAAGTTGCTACATTGCATTTCTCAGTGGTGGAGCCATGCTGTTATTAGTCGTTGTATCAGAGACGCGTACATCACACTATTTATTCTCCTTTCACCACGCTGACAATGTGACCTCAGGAGGTTAAACTGTTCTAGTATTAAGCTCTCTGAATACCATCTCCAGGCAGCACTGGAGGCGCAGTGGTTAAGGCGCTGGACTGCGAACCGAAAGGTTGACGGTTGGAAACCACCAGCAACTCCGAGGGGGAAAGACACGCCAGGATGCTTCCGTAGAGACTTACGGCTTTGGACACCCTATGGGGTCGCTATGAGTCAGAATCGACTGGACAGCAGTGGGTTGGGAATACCATCTCCAAATGCTGTTTTACTGTAAGAGGAAATTAAACCAAGATGTAGAACCGACTCTGTCCTGCGGTCTGAGGAATTCTATTTCAGCCTTCTTACTGTAGATTTAAGGAGCCCGTGTGACGCAGTGGTTACAGTGATCGAACGCTAACCAAAAGGTCGGTGGTTTGAAACCACCACTTGCTCTGTGGGAGAAAGACGTGGCAGTCAGCTTCCATAGAGATTTAGAGCCCTGGAAACCCTATGGGGTCGCCCAGAGTCGGAATCAACTCCACAGCAGGGGGGTTTATTGTAGACTTACCGCAGTTCCTACTTACAGGTCTCTAAGGCTGGGGCGTAAACCCTAACTAAGCACCCAGTACTTTAAGATTTTTATTGTCAAAATTAAGCAATGGTATTAACGCAATTCTTTAGGGTAGTTGCAGTAGGAGGGCACATTTAATGTGCTCTTTTTTTTATGTTCTGAATTATAAATAAAGTATAGGGGACAACTTCAAGAGTGATAATACAGTCTTCAGTGCTTCTGGTCAATTTCTGTTTCTCTTCTCCCCTCTCAGGGATGGCGCGGCTTCCTGCTCTGTCCTCCTTCTCCCTCTCCCTCCCTCCTTCCCTGTCTCTTCCCATCTGAGCGATCTCCCCACCCCTTTTGCACACACAGCCGCAGTCCTGCAGTCCTAGTTCCCCATGGACGCCCTTGCATGCACAGAATACCAAACATTGTATAAACTTGTGGATATTCTACGGGTTGTCAACACGTTCTACTTTTTTATCGTCTTGAAGATGTCACGTATTTTTTAGCTTTAATGGGCAGTTTTACAAACTTTAGGTGCATGCCCTCAAGTGGCAGAACTTGTTAAAAGGTTTCTGGAAGGTCCCAAGTGCCTTGACAAGTTCTCTGAGAGCTGGCATGCTTAGGGAAGGTTTGAAAGAGCTCCAGCACTTTGGTTAAGCCTTGAAGGATAGATGGGATTCAAACAGAAAGGAAGAAGGTAGAAGAATAGCTTTGGGCAAAGACATGGAGGTGAGGACTCAAGGCAAGAGGCAGGAGGGTCCCAGGGAGGAGCAGATAGGGTGTGAGGCTGTGAAGATGGGAAAAGGGTCTCAGATCCTCCAGGGCCAGGCTGGGGGCAGACCAGCCAACACTGCCCTCGTGAGGGAGAACTCCATCTTGGCACAGGTGATTGTTTCCAGACCTTTGCACTTTTCAAGAAAAGCCAGAAATCTGGGTTTTTATGTGAAGGTTACTAGTTTTTAAATGTTAGTCAATAATTTAAAAGTTTTCAAAATACGTTGTAGCCCAAGTAGGCCAAATTGGGAGTGGTCAAAAGAGAGGATACCATCAAAGAGGGCACATCAAGTCTGGACATCTTAGAAAAGTGGTAGCTAGTTTTTATTTTTTTTAGTACACAGACAGCTCTTTCAGGGCTTAGTCTCCCACTTGATCCCTCCCACATGTGGGCTCTGAGGAAGACAGTGTTAGTATCATGGTGGTCGGGTTGGCCTGCCCTGTGTTAATATCTTTTTTCTGCTCTAACACCCCTTTTTGTTCACAGTCCACCAAATCTCAGTCCATGCCCTTTGGATAGGATCAATCCTAACCCATTGATGGTAAAGGGTGGCCGGTGTACCAAGGCAGACCAAATAGAGGACAGTGATTGGTTCAGATATGTGCACATGGCTCAAGACAAGCCAATGAGAAAGGGCCTGGGAGAACTTACTGAGACTACAAGGAAGAGGCCCTCTCTTCTACCTGGAGATTTTCAGCAGGTAGGATGTAAGCTTTGCCACGTGTTGGGAGAGCCCAGGAAGCAACCACGCAGAAGGAAGAAATGCCCGGTGACCTTCTTTGACCACCTGGGTCTGGCTGTGGTTGAAGCACATCTGCCCCTGGGTGATTCTCTCAGGTGATCCAATGTAATCCCTTCTTATACTTCAGTTAGTTTAAATTGAGTTTTTACCACTTGCAATCAAAAGAGTCCTGGTCAAGTGTCAGGAATCAAGATGACAACTAACAGACAGACCAACACTCGGGACTCCTGCCCCCATTACAGTGAGCTTCGTCCTCACAGTTCAACACAAGGCAGAAATGGGAAAGGGAGCAAGATGTTGGGTTGGGCTTGGGGTACAGTAAGTGGATAAGTAGAACAGTTCACATGTGGCCTTAGGAAGCCAGAAAAATGGAGACCTGGCCCCGCTAGAAAGGCCAGGGCTGGAGGTGGCACACATTGTCCTTCTGCAAGTTTAATGGGGAGGCAAGGCCTACATGCTAACAGTGTAAAACAGAATGTCACTAAAGGTCATATGATTCGTACAGACAGCATATGCTCCAGCAACGTAATGCTGCGGTCTCATACTTCAATTAGGAAGCCAAGATTATCTGTAGGTACAAAAAATAAAGAAGAAACCTTTAAAATAGAACAGTCCTATCATGTGAGTCCTGTTCCTGGATTTCCCACCTCCCTGTTATTACAGCGGTGGGGTGCGGGGTGGAGGCAAATGGCCCAGTTCTGACTAGTGAAACCTAAGGGAAGTTGGCTGCAGGGAAGTTTTTCTTTTAACACAGCTGCAGTTCCTCCTTCCTCCTCTTTCCTAACTTGAACATAGATGTGATGGCTGGAGCACCAGCAGCTATATGGCATCCTATAAACAACAAGTATAGGGAAGAGGCCAAAAGAATCACAAAGACATGGGCTTGACCTATTTGGGGCTCTTGAACCAAACTCAGCAACCACTCACTTCCTGACTTCTACTTACAGGAGGAAGATGAACCCCTATTTGTTAAAGCTTCTGTGAGTTGATTTTTTTATGTGCAGCTAAAAGCTGTCCTAACTGCTATATCCTGTTTCCATTATTTGGTGTCTACCTCGACCACATTTATTCAACCTGTATGCTGAGCAAATAATCCGAGAAGGACTCTATGAAGAAGAATGGGGCATCAGGATTGGAGGAAGCCTCGTCAACAACCTGCGATTGAGAAATATCTTTCGAATTCCTTTGGGGACTATTTCCTTTTTCTCTCTCCCCTGCCTCCCTTCCTCCATTCTTACGTACCCCCCCCCCCTTATAGAATCTAAATATTGTTCCTTCACAAAATCAAATACATTAACACAAAATGAAAAGGCCAATTGAATATTTAACAGACTTCTACAAAATGGTTTGAATTTAATACATCTCCATGTCGTTCTATCGCAAAATAAATACATTGTTAAAATAAAGAAAGGGATTGCATACATCTCAGGAACAGACTTAAACAGATCCGTTTTAGATCTGACTACAGCACGCACAGCATGACCCTGGAGTGAAGGGCAGAGCTTTGCGGTGACCTGGGACCTGTTCTATTCCTTCACAGTCAGGCCTCATGCTTTGGTGTTGACCTTCCTCCCCAGACCCTGTTCCAGTCTTGGTTGCTAAGAATACATCAGGCTTTATTCCTAGAGTCAGGCTAAAAGTCTTCACTTTGGTGCTTTCTCTGAATTTCCTGACTTCAGAGGTTTGTCTTTGCTTGATCTTCAGAGAACTTGCCTTTCACCTCTCCAAAATGACTTTTCATTAATAGGTGTGCAGTCTTGATTGCTTTTGCCCTTTTGTCATGGTCTTCTGATCCTCTGAGTTTAAAACTCAAAATTACGTTCTCACAGTTGTCTTCATGAGCAGGTACCGTTCCCTTGGATGTTTCCTCTAACTCCCAGCCCACACACGTTCTCCACAGAGCCAGGCTCTACCCACAATCCTCTGCTCCCTTCCGTGGCCACACATGGTTCACACTTATCGTCAATGTCTCTTCTTGTCATGTCGTCCTGAGTGTGAGGAACCAACTGAGGCAGGTTCCTGCCCCATCTCACCTCCATCCTGGGCTTCCCACTAACTCAGGTGTCCACGAGAGATTTACACAGGTTCCCCTCTTGCCTCATCTTTTAAGTTCAGAGATTGGCCTGTTCAGGTACCTGCTGTTCTACCTCAGGACTTGTAGGGATGGGCTGCACTGCAACCTCTCCTCCCGCCTAGTGGGAAGACAAGAGCTTCAGGTGAGCAACTTTTATAGTGTTGTAGCCCCCACTTCTCTCTACCTCTAGGGAAAGACAGGTGTTCAGCTGGTTCCCACCAACAGAAGTCAGGAGACACTAAGAGAAGCCTGTGAAGGCTGAGGGGGACCCCACGCCTGGGACAGTGGCCTGTCTTTTATACCCAGGGCTCTATAGGGTAAAGAATCTCCCTCGGAGAGGGGGGTCGGGAGCAGGGACAGTATCTTCAAACCCTCCCTGCTGAGGACAACAGGGTCGACCAGGGTAGGCACTGCTAGGTGAGTCACAGAGCATAGCCCAGTCAGAGCAGAGCAAGGGGCACAAGTCCAATGGGAGGGGGCTCCGGGGAGTCCTAACGACCCTCCCCCCAGGCTTCGAGCCCCCTGAGCTATTTTAAACCACTGTGTGGGACCACAAATGTCCGCCATCATCAGGAAACTTGGGGCAGCCTTGGTTTTCAGCACATGGGGAGGGCGCAGTGACCCCCATAGAGGAGGAGCGGAGGAAGGAGAGCAGGAAGAAAGGGTAGAAAGAGGAAGTGAAGGCAGCAGGCTGCACAGATGTTGCTCTTAGGTCCCCTCATGTAGATTCCAACTCATAGCAACCCTCTGTACAACAGAATGAAACACTGCCCAGTCCTGGGCCAGCCTCACAATCACTGTTATGTTTGAGCCCATTGTTGTAGCCACTGAGTCAATCCATCTTGTCGAGGGCCTTCCTCTTTTTCACCGACCCTCTACTTTTCCAAGCATGATGTCTTTCTCCAGGGCCTGATGACATGTCCAAAGAGCAGGAAGAAAGAGGAGGTGGAGGGAGCAGGCTCCACAGCTGTAGGAAAGGTCTAACGTGTGTGTGGCAGGGATGTCCAACTTATCATGAGGGTTAAGGATTTAATAAACAAATTAGATAAAACTCACTGAACTGGACTAAATTCCCAATGGAATGCAAATTCCATTACTGAGCAGGATTAAGTTTTTTCTCCCTTGCCCCCCACCAGTGAGTGAAAATTGGGTTCAGGCTTATTAGAAAAGATACAACCGTTCTGTCTGCACTTGACTGAGCTGAGACTCCCTCAACAAACCAGCTACACAGCCAATCATAAAATTCCCGATTCTCTGAGCTGGCCTATCTCAGGTGCACAGAATATCTTTGCCTGCCTGCCCCCCCACTGGCTCTTGGCCCTCTGCATGCTGAAGATGATGAAAACTAAGAAAATTAGAGAGGGACACCAACTTTCCCTCCCAGTACTTTTCCATTTACTAGAACCTTATCTTAATGAGAAATCCCTGAGGATGAAGCGGCCTACGTTTGCAAACTAAAGCTCGTGTGGTGAGGCTGGCACAGTGCTTGCTACGTGAAGCAATTTCACAGCTGGATGCATGATTCATTTCGTATTGTGACACAGAGCCTCCTGGCAGGGGACTGAGCTCCTTCCTGAACCACACCCGGCTTTACCTTGAGAGGGAGCCCTGTGACCACCTCGGAGGAGACCCTGTTACTGATAACCAGGTTAGCACAGACTTTACGGGTGTGTATTAATATTTGCATTTGTTCAGCAGAATATTACTTTTCTGGGTCATTTCTGTTTCAATTCCTAAATCCGGCAATGGCTTATCATTCTTCAAAGTTGTGCACCTCGGGGTCCCTTCTTCTGGGTGACTTTTTTCTTAGAAAGTATTTTATTGAGCTTTTTTTTTTTTTTTAAATGATCAGTGATACCAGCCAAAGTCAGACACGTTTGATTCTCCTGTACATGCTTCCCGGACTGTTGAGCTTGTGTGTGTGTGCGTGTGTGTGTGTGTGCACGTGTGTGCATGCATGTGCATGTGTACGTGAGCGTGCGTACGTGTGCATGCGTGTGCATGTGTATGTGTGTGAGTGTGCATGTACGTGTGCACGTGTGTGCATGTGTACGTGTGTGCACGTGTGTGCATGTGTATGTGTGCGTGTGTGTGTGTGCGTGTGTAGAGGCTGCGTGCGTGTGTGCATGTGCATGTGTCTGCATGCGTCCATGCATGTGTACGTGTGTGCACATGTCTGTGAGCGTGCATGTGTGTGCACGTGTGTGCATGTGTGTGTGAGTGTGCGTGTGTACGTGTGCACGTGTGTGCGTGCATGTGCACGTGTGTGCACTGTGTGTGCATGTGTACACATGTGCGTGTGTGCATGTGTGTGTGCATGTGTGTGCATGTGCATGTGTGTATGTGAGTGCATGTGTACGTGTGTGCATGTGTGTGCATGCATGTGCATGTGTACGTGTGTCTGCGCATGTGTATGTGTGCGTGTGTGTACGTGTGCAGGCTGCGTGCGTGTGTATGTGCATATGTGTGCGTCTGTGCATGTGTACATGTGTGCACCTGTGTGTGTACGTGTGCATGTGTGTACATGTGTATGT
This sequence comes from Elephas maximus indicus, assembly GCF_024166365.1. Taxonomy (NCBI): domain Eukaryota; kingdom Metazoa; phylum Chordata; class Mammalia; order Proboscidea; family Elephantidae; genus Elephas; species Elephas maximus. Next base: position 1,388,758 of record NC_064841.1, read on the forward strand.
GTGTGTGTCCATGCATGTGTACGTGTGTGCACGTTTGTGTGTACGTGTATGCGGGGTGTGTGCGTATGTGCATGTGCGTGTGTGCGTCCATGCATGTGTACGTGTGCACATGTGTGCATGTGTGTGCGTGTGTGTACACGTGTGCATGTGTATGTTGTGTGTCCGTGTGCATGTGTGTGTACGTGTGTGCAGGGTGCATGCATCTGCACATGCACATGTGTGTGTCCATGCGTGTGTGCATGTGTGCATATGTGTGTGTACGTGTGTGCAGGGTGCATGTGTGTGTGCATGCGCATGTGTGCGTCCATTCATGTGTACGTGTGTGCGTGCATGTGTGCGTACATGTGTGCATGTGTGTGCGTGTGTGCATGCGTATGCATGTGTGTACATGTGTGCAGGGCGCATGCATGTGTACGTGTATGCATGTGTGTACATGTGCGCGTCCATGCACGTGTACGTGTGTGCGTGCGTGTGTACATGTGTGCGGGGTGCGTGCGTGTCCATACATGTGTACGTGTGTGTGCATCCATGCATTGTACATGTGTGCACATGTGTGAGTGCACGTGCATGTGCGCGTGTGCATGTGTACGTGTGTGTGCGTGTGCATATGTGTGTGAGACTGTATACACACTCACTGACAGTTCTGTGTGCATCCCTGCAGGGAAGGAAAACCAGAACTGGAAGGGGGCGCAGACAGCAGGCACCTGCAGTTTCCAATTACTTCCAAGGTGATTCTCACACACCCCTTCCCTAGTGAGAACGGGTTCAGAGGGTTGATATCGTGCTCTGTAACAGCCTACCCCGCTTTAGGTCTTCACGGTTTCATTCTTCTCAATATTGAGGTGTCGTCAGCATTACTTTTATGCAGTCAATATTTATATTGGTGGAAGGGGGCTCACATTTGGTCTTGTAAAGAGATTAGAAAGAAAAGGATGGAAAGAGATAAAGAGATTGTTTTCCAGATAAGTGGACAAGAGCTGGGATGGAAACAGGAAGACGGAAGACGGTGAAAAAGGATGTGTGCATAACAAGGAGGTAGTCTGAGGTGCAAATCGAGCTGCTAAAATGAAAAAAAATAAAAAGAGAACATGTTGCTGTCCAGTAGATTCCGACTCATAGTGACCCTACAGGACGGAGTAGAACCGCCCCATAGTGTTTCCAAGGAGGGGCTAGTGGATTCAAACTGCCCACCTTTTGTTAGCAGGCGAGTTCTTAACCACTGGGCCACCGGGACTCCACCCATGCTAACATGAATTATTGGAATTTGAGGAGCCGCAGTTTTCACCTGAGGGGGAAAAACCGAAGTGATGACAACCAAATAATTCCCCGTGCTGTCCAGTAGATGGTGCTGTCTGTCCAAGGCAGCTTCCTTACTGCCTAAGCGGAAACCCGTTGCCATCTAGTCAATTCCAACTCACAGTGACCCTATAGGACAAAGTAGAACTGCCCCATAGGGTATCCAGGGAGCAGCTGGTGGATTCCAACTGCCCATCTTTTGGTTAGCAGCCGAGCTTTTAACCACTCTGCCACAAGGGCTAGAAAACTCCGAAATTTGTTGCCATCAAGTCAATTCCAACTCGTTGCAACCCTATAGGACAGAGTAGAGCTGCCCCACAGGGTTTCCAAGGCTGTGATCTTTACGAAAGCTGACTGCCACATCTTTTTCCCACGGAGCAGCTGAGGGGTTTGAACTGCCGACCTTTTGGTTAGCAGCTGAGTGCTTTAACCACTGCGCCACCAGGGCTCCTCAGTGCCCAGAACAGGGAGGAATTAATGTGTAACACGGAATGTGAAATAAACAGATGCTCAAAAATTACAGAGAAGTTCAGAGTTCATAAAACAAGAGCTGCAGAATGATGTCTTGAGGCAAACTGGGGCGTAACTTACGTTTTCACCTTTGATTCCAAGGGCTGTGGGTTGAGGCGACAGTTTTCAATATTATTCTCTGCATCCATGGCCAGCTGCTGGCTAGAAAAAGAAATAACGTCTCAATATAGCTCAATCCAGAAAACTGTCAATACCTGCTAATTGCTATTTATTTTAAACAGCAGATACATATTCAATTTTGTTCATTTTAATTTATTAACAGAGTCTTAAACGTTCCTAAAGATCAGGGTCGGCTAAATCACGATACCATAGAAGAAAACGTTCTTTTGCTTTTTATCTGCTGCCCTTTTGATCTCTTCCACTCAACAATCATACCTAAGGAATGAAAATAGTATCCTTTAAGAAAACAGGAAATCGGAACATTTAAACATTTCGGGAGGAGGGGAGGGAGCATAAGGAGAGTTCTAAACGCCATGGCAAGGACAGAGAGCATGTGTTGTTGTTGTTGTTGTTAGGTGCCACTGAGCGGATTCTGACTCACAGTGACCCTACATACAACAGAATGAAACACTGCCCAGTTCTGCGCCCTCATTGTTAGGCTTGAGCACCTTGTTGCACCCACTGTGTCAATCCATCTCCTTAAAGATCTTCCTCTTTTCCGCTGACCCTCTGCTTTATGAAGCATGATGTCCTTCTCCAGGGACTGATCCCTCCTGATAACATGTCCAAGGTATGTGAGATGAAGTCTCACCAGCCTGGTTTCTAAGGAACATTTTGGCTGTGCTTCTTTCAAGACAAATTTGTTCTTTCTTTTGGCAGTCCACGGCATAGTCAATATTCTTTGCCAGCACCATAAGTCAAAGGCATCAATCCTTCTTCGGTCTTCCTTACTCATTGTTCAGCTTTTGCAGGCACAGGAGGCAATTGAAAACACCATGGCTTGGATCAGGTGCTCATTAGTCCTTAAAGTGACATCATCGCTTTTCAGTATTTTAAAGAGGTCTTTTGCAACGGCTTTGCCCAATGCAATGTGTTGTTTGGCTTCTTGACTGCTGCTTCCATGGGCAGTGATTGTAGATCCAAGTAAAATGAAATCCTTGACAACTTTAATCTTCTCTCCATTTATTATGATGTTGCTTCTTGGTCCTGTTATGAAGATTTTTGTTTTCTTTATGTTGATGCATAATCCATACTGAAGGCTGCAGTCTTTGATCTTCATCAGTGAGTTATTCAAGTCCTCCACTTTCAGCAAGCAAGGTTGTGTCATCTGCACGTCACAGGTTGTTAATGAGTCTTCCTCCAATCCTGAAGCCTTCTGTTGCCTTGTTCTTCATATGGTCAGCTTCTCAGATGATTTGCTCAGCATATAGATCGAATAAATATGGAAAAAGGATACAATGCTGACACACACCTCTCCTGACCTTAAACCCAAAATATTCACTTATTCTGTTCAAACGACTGCTTCTTGGTCTATGTACAGGTTCTTCATGAGCACAGTTAAGTGTTCTGGGATTCCCATTCTTCACAATGCTATCCATAATTTGTTATGATCCACACAGTCGAATGCCTTTGCATAGTCAATAAAACACAAGTAAGCATCTTTCTGGTATTCTCTGCTTGCATCCAGATCCATCTGACATCAGCAATGATATCCCTTGTTTCACATCCCCTTCTGAGTTTGGCTTGAATTTCTGGCAGTTCTATGCTGCAACCACTTTTGAATGATCTTCTGCAAAATTTTTCTTGTGTGTGAGATTAGTGATATTGTTCCATAATTCCTCATTCTGTTGGATCACCTTTTCTTGAACTAGGCATAAACACGGATCTCGTCCAGTCAGTTGGCCAGTTAGCTGTCTTCCAAATTTCTTGGCATAGATGAGTGAGCACTTCCAGCCCTGCATCCATTTGTTGAAACATCTCCATTGGTGTCTTAGTCATCTAGTGCTGCTGTAACAGAAATACCACAAATTGGTGGCTTTGACAAAGAAAAATTTACTCTCACACAGTCTAGTTGGCTATGTAAATCCAAATTCAGGGCGTCAGCTCCAGGGGAAGGCTTACTCTGTCAGCTCTGGAGGAAGGTCCATGTCATAGATCTTCCCTTGGCCTAGGAGCTTCTCCACCCAGGAACCTCAGATCCAAACAACACGCTCTGCTTCCGGCACTGCTTTCTTGGTGGTATCAGATCAACCATGTCCTTCTGCTCATTTTTCTCTTTTATATCTCAAAAGAGATTGACTTAAAACACTATCTAATCTTGTAGATTTCATCAATATAACTGCCGCTAATTCATCTCATTAACATCATAGTGACAGAGTTACAACACATGGGGAAACAACGTCAGATGACAAAGTGGTGGGCAATTATAGAATCCTTCAATATTGCAACTTGAGGCTTGAACTTCTTCTTCCGTTATATTTCAGCTTGAGAAATGCCAAGCATGTTCTTCCCTTTTGGTTTCCTAGCTCCAGGTCTTTGACACGTCATTATAATACTTTATCTTCTCGAGCCTCCTTTTGAAATCTTCTGTTGAGCTCTTTTACTTCATCATTTCTTCCATTTGCTTTAGCTACTCTATGTCTAACAGCAAGTTTCGGAATCTCTCCTGACATTCATTTTGGTCTTTTCTTTCTTTCCTGTCTTTTCAATGACCTTTTGTTTTCTTCATTTATGATGTCCTTGATGTCATCCCACAACTCATCTGGTCTTCCGTCATTAGTGTTCAGTGTGTCTCCTCTATTCTTGAGACGGTCTCTAAATTCAGGTGGGATATCCTCAAGGCTCTCATGGACTTGCTCTAGTTTTCTTCAGCTTCAACTTGAACTTGCATAGGAGCAATTGATAGTCTGTTCCACAGTCGGCCCCTGGCCTTGTTCTAATTGATGATATTGAGCTTTTCCATCGTCTCTTTCCACAAATGTAGTTGATTTGATTCCTGTGCATTCCATTTGGTGAAGTCCCCGTGTGTAGTCACCATTTATGTTGTTGAAAAAAGGTATTTGCAACGAAGAAGTTGTTGGTCTTGCAACATTCTATCATGCAATCTCCTGTAACATTTCTATCACCAAGGCCATATTTTCCAACTACAGATCCTTCTTCTTTGTTTCCAACTTTCACATTCCAATCACCGGTAATTATCAACACATTTGGATTGCATGTTTGATCAATTTCAGACTGTAGAAGTCAATAAAAAGCTTCAATTTCTTCATCTTTGGCCTTAGTGGTTGATGTGTAAATTTGAATAATAGTGGTATTAACTGGTTTTCCTTGTAGGTGTATGGATATTATCCTATCACTGACAGCGTTATACTTCAGGATGGATCTTGAAATGTTCTGTTTGACTATGAAAGCAACACCATTCTTCTTCAATTTGTTATTTTCAGCATAGTAGACTATGATTATCTGATTCAAAATGACCAATACCAGGCCACTTCAGCTCAGTTACGCCTAGGATACCAATACCTATGCATTCCTTTTTTTTTTTTTTATGATTTCCAATTTTCCTGGATTCGTACTTTGTACGTTCCACCTTCCTATTATTAATTGATGTTTGCAGTTGTTTATTTTCATTTTCAGACATGCCACATCAGCAAACGAAGGTCCCAAAATCTTGACTCTATCCAGGCCATTAAGACTGACTCTACTTTGACGTGGCAACTCTTTCCCAGTCGTTTTTTCAGTGCCTTCCAACCTGATGGATTCATTTTTTGGCACTATAGCAGACAATGTTCCACTGCTATTCATAAGTTTTTCACTGGCTTATTTTATTTTTTCAGATGTAGACTGCCAGGTCCTTCTTCATAGTCTATCTTAGTCTGGAAGCTCAGCTGAAACCTGACCACCATGGGTGACCCTGCTGGTATGAACACTAGTGACATAGCTCCCAGCATCACAGCAACACGCAAGCCCCAACAGTACAACAAACTGACTGACTCATGGGGAATAAGTGGTAGAGAGGAGCTTATTTGTTCCCAATGGTGCCATTGCTTCCTTCCTCCTTTCAGTCTGTAAGCATTTTCAGATTCCCCACCATGAAAAGGGCATGGATTTATGTCCTGGAGAAAGGCAAAGGGCTACAGACATGAAGTCACTGCTCCTAATGAACTTATAAGGATATCGCTGGGTGCTGCAGTGGTCTAGGAAGACTTTGTGGAGAAGGTGGCACTTGGGCTGGCTTCTGAAGAACGGGCAGGAATCAGTAAGTTGAGATATGAAAGGTAATACAAGACAGTAGAACAAAGGAGTGGAGGTGAGAAAATTCAAAGGCTATTTTAGACAATAAGGACAGCATTTAGGATAAGTGAGGATTGAAATAGAAGAATAATAGAAAATAAGATTGTCAAAGTCAGAAAACTAATAGTTCTTGTACACAATATGTACAAAATACCATCATAGACATTTTACATTTATTATCTCATTTATTATCTCACTTAGTAGTAAAAACAAACAAAAAATTTTTCACAATAGTCTCCATCAATTAGGCATTATTTCCCCCATTGTACAGCTGAGGAATCTGAGGTTCAGAGAGATTAAGTCATTTATTCAACCCACGGTAGAAAGAGAGACCCCACTGAAGGCACTGCTGGGAAATTTTTTAATATCAAACTTATTAGACTTATTCCTACTGACCGCAGTTTTCAATTTGTGACAGGTCCTAGAGTAGGTAATACATTTTGTGTCCCAAACCAGTACACGTAAGAAGTCTGTGTGTGTGTGTGTATGTATATAAAACTAAAAGAAAGTTTTCAAAAAACATTATTTCCCCACCTACACGAGATTCTCTGATATTTTTTATTATATTTCATCTTTTTTAAAAGATCAGTGGTGACCCACCAAACTGATTTACAAACCGTCAGTGAATCTGCAGTGTGGAAAACATTGCTACAGGGAAACATAAAGCATTTTCAGGCAGGAAAATATGACGAATGGGACGTGTCAGGATGGATGGGGACGACTGTGAGCAAGGAGAGGGAGGGAAACCTGCTTAGGAGGCTAGTGATAAGGGCTAGTATTTGTGGCCATAGCCAAGAAAATGAAAAGCATTTTTTTTAATTGCGCTAGAAATATCATTAGGATAACAACTGTACTTTTCTCCTTCTCTTTAGAAAGGAATAACCAGGTGATGGGGAAAAGATTGGAGCCCTGGTGGTGCAGTGGCTAAGAGCTATGGTGAACCTTGCTAACCAAAAGGTCGCAGTCCGAATTCACCAGCCACTTTTTAGAAACCCTATGAAGCAGTTCTACTCTGTCCTACTGGTTGTTTTGAGTCAGAATCCACTCAACCAATGGGTTTGAGTTTTTGGTTTGGGGGGGAAAAGATGGTAGATGAGATAAATCTCTACATGGCCTCTAGGTGGTGCCATCAGTCCAAGATAGCTTTGTGAACGTCCAGCCTGAACGTTGATGGGCAAGGAAAATACTCGTTTCCTCCGTGCCTTTGGTACTTCAGGGTCTATTATCTGTTCATCATTATTCTTTTGTTCTACAAATATGTGTCTTCTACGTGCCAGATGGAAACCCTGGTGGCATAGTAGTTAAGTGCTACGGCTGCTAACCGAAAGGTTGGCAGTTCACATCCAACAGGTGCTCCTCGGAAACTCTATGGGGCAGTTCTACTCTGTGCTGTAGGGTCGCTATGAGTCAGAATCAACTCGATGGCAATGGGTTTGGTTTGGTATGTGCCAGGTGATGAAAGGCATGGGGGTACATGGTGAAGATGCTAGACATGGTTCTAGTATTCATGGTCTTATGGTTTAGGAGGATACGCACATAGTAAACAAGTTATCAAAAATGTGATGGATGTTATTAAAGGGAAGACCCAGAAGGAGCCAACCCAGGGTAGTTAGACAGAAAAAGCCTTATTCTTATAATTCCATGTTCTTACAGAGATTGTTTTTGCTAGCTGTCGTGGAGGTGGCCCCGGCACACAGCGACCCCGTACACAATAGCACGAAACACTGCCTGGTCCTGCACCACCTCATGGTTAGTTGTGGATTGGTCCATTGTGATCCATAGGATTTTCACTGGCTGATTTTTAGAAGTAGATTGCCAGGCCTTTCTTCCTAGTCTGTCTTAGTCTGGAAGTTCCACTGAAACCTGACAGGCGTCATAGCAACATGCAAGCCTCCACCAACAGACGGTGGCGGCTGCTCATGAGGTGCACTGGGTGGGAATCGAACCTGGCTCTCCCACACGGGAGGTAAAAATTCTACTAAATCACCACTGCCTCTCACAGAAGTAGCCCTGGTGGCACAGTGGTTAAGCACTCAGCTGCCAGACAAAAGGTCAGCGGTTTGAACCCACCAGCCAGCCTGGGGGAGAAAGATGTAGTCAGCTTCTGTAAAGGTTTCCAGCCTTGGAAACCCTATGGGGCAGCTCTTCTCTGTCCTACAGGGTCTCCATGAGTCAGAGTTGACTCGATAGCAGTGGGTTTGGCTTGGTTTGGTTTATAACAAGGATGTTTGGAGATTTCATTAACTAACCTCCTTAATCACGAATTAGCAGATTGGGTAACAGAGATACAAGGGGTGGCAGTAATAGTGCGGCGACCAAAGACGAAGTGAGCTTTTCATAAGGAGAAGACAATGTTACAATGTCAACCAATTTGCTAATATGGATTATAACTTACACACTTTCAGTCAATAAACGACAAATTACAAATACCTGTTGGTTTAAACAGGGTAACTTTTGTTTGTTCCATCAACACTTGCCCATGAGTGACAAAGTAATGATGCCTCAGTAGAATTCATGGCTTGCAATCACACATTTCCTACCAGAGACTCAGCCTGAGTCAATATTTCCAAAGAATGGCAGCCAGCCTAAGGTCTCACCTAAGTTAACAAACGACTATCAGTAATGAGCGCCACAAGCATCCTCCTAATGAATGGCCTTACCAACTGCTGTTCTGTTTACGGACACAGGCCAAACTCCACCGACTGAGTGCAGCACACAAACGCACCCACTGCTCCTTCAAACAGTCCCCTCCCCGCACCCTGACTGTCCACCACAAGACCCCGTTGAGCTTTCAGAATCAACGTAATGTTCCAAGAGGGGGAATAACCGATCAGCTTCTACGACACCACTGTCACTTAAGTTAGAGTCACTTCAAGCCGCCGGGGTGATTTACATCAGGACCTGAGTCAGCTACCAGCTGTAATGAAATGTCTGATGTGCTCACCCAAACTACATCGATTTTTCAATCAAATGTGACAGCTTTCAAGGTCACAGCCCTGCCTCAAGGTGCCAGGAAAATCCCCAGAATTCCAGGCAAATGGGCACAGTTGTTAGGGCTGGCGGACAGCCTCTGCTGATTTCTCTCTGTCCTGAACAAACAGGAAAGGAGAGATCACCCCACTGGCCCATATGCTCTGAGCAGAGACCGCAATTCCCACCCCTGGAACTCCTCAACATGACTGGAAAAAATGAGCACACAAAACAGACTGGCCATTTTCAAAAGCTTTTAGTTTTCCCAGCCCTCTGGATAACGAGTAGAAAGGGGGACTGTGGAAACCCACGTACGTGCCATCAATCTTCAGACGCCTTCCTGAGCACAGACAGCTGGGAAGGATACGTGTTGGTGTTACTGAGAGGTTTAAGATAGACTCGCGGTCAATTAGCAGGAAAACTTTGGAGTTCATTTTCTACATTAAAATCAATAATGAAAACCCAGCCTAGCGAAGTTTAATAAATAAATGGGCTGAACGTCACAGAGAAAGCGTATGTTCAGAGAATTAAGCCACACGAGATTAGTGAACAACAGAAAGGAGCCTAAAATGCATCTAGACCGCTGGTTCTCAGTCCTACCTCTACCACAGAATCTCATAACAGAAGCTTTTTAACAAACACTGACTCCAGGGCCTCACCCCCAGAGATTCAGGTTCAATTTGCTTGGTGTGGGGCTGAAACCAGGGCATTTTTTAAGCTCCCCAGGTGAGTCCAACCTGCAGCCAGAGTGAAGAGCAGAGATCCAGACCTAAGGTCATTACAACACTTATGTCCATAGGGGAAAAAGCCTCTTTCTAATTTCAACCCAAAGCCCTTTTGTTGTTTTCATACAGGTAATGATGGTGGTAGCAAGAAGAAGAAGGGAAAGAGAACTATTTTATTCTTATCTATTCATAGTAATAAGAACAGACATAACAAGGATAAAATAAATCCATGTTGTTAGGTTGTTGTTAGGTGCCACTGAGTCGGTTCCGACACATAGCAACCCTAGGTACAACAGAACACTGTCCAGTCCTGCACCATCCCCACAATCATTGCTATGTTTGAGCCCATTGTTGCAGCCACTGTGTCAATCCATCTCTTCAAGGGTCTTCCTCTTTTTTGCTGACCCTCTACTTTACCAAGCATGATGTCCTTCTCCAGGGACTGATCCCTCCTGATAACATGTCCAAAGTACGTGAGACAAAGTCTCTCCATTCTTGCCTCTAAGGAGCACTCTGGCTGTACTTCTTCCAAGACAGATTTGTTGGTTCTTCTGGCAGTTCATGGTATATCCAATATTCTTTGTCAACATCATAATTAAATCCATAGATAACCCAAAAACTTGTTTTGCTCAAAGGGCTGAAGCTTCCCTTCAATGTGATATGGTGCATTCTTAGGATCATAGAGACGAAATAAACCAAACAGCCACCCAGACAGAAAGGGAAGGGGGTCAATATAAAGGCACCTTGTGGCCACGGGGTGCCTCATGCTCTCAACAAGACTGCCAGTTCAATACAGTCATCCTCATTTCAAAGACAAGGAAACTAGGACTCAGGGTGGTTAAATAATTTTTCTAGGCTTACAAAGGTAAGAAAAGGCAGAGAGAAGAATCAAACCCAAGGTTTTCTATTTTCAGGAATGTTTTCAACAGCATCTTGGATGGTCATTTACACTCTTCTTGAGCACTTCCAGGGTCTATAAACTCACTACTTAACAAAGAAGTTCATTCTGTCATTAGGCAGCTGCATTTTTACAAAAGTTACCCTTTTTCTGAGCCACAAATCTGTTTCTCCATAAATCCAACTCAATACCCTTGTTCTGTTTTCTGGAGCACGAAGGGCAATTTAGCCTCTTTTATAGGAAAATTCTTTCAGATGTTTAAGGATAGCTGTTAAGTCTCCTTTGAGCTTTTACTTTTCTCCAAGCCACGCGTCCCCAGCTTTTTGCAGCAGTTTCCCTGGTTCCAGAATCCCCCCAGTCCTACCTGGCTTCCTCCGGTGCTCTCAGGGACATCAGCGTACTTTTTAAAATGTGGTGCCCAGAGCCAAGCATGACAGTAACGTAGGTGTAAACAGTCCAGAGTACGTCGGGTCTCAGCAATGGTTGAGAGTAGGGGCTTTGGAGCCATCCAAACCTGGATTTGATTCCCTTCCTCACCACTCAAACCCTTTGCCGGCGAGTCGATTCTGACTCATAGCGACCACATAGGACAGAGTAGAACTACCCCACAGGGTTTCCAAGGAGCAGCTGCTGGATTCAAACTGCCGACATTTTGGTTAGCAGCTGAGCTCTTAACCATTGTGCCAATACTTGGGCAAGTTACTGAAACCTCTCTGAGCCTCTTTCCTCATCTGCAGAATGGAAACAATAATGCCTGAATTAAAAGGACATAAACAGAATTCAATGGGACAATGTCTGTGAAGCATTCAATAGCACAAAGTGGGTTGTAAGTGCTCAATAAATGATAGTTGTTCTTCCCTTATCTCGACAGTTCGTGTCTATTAATCAGTTTAATATTGTGCTAATAGGTTTAGAAGCCATATACCCATCACGGGCTCACGTTAAAGTCAAATAGAACTCAAAGGCTTTTATCCACAGGCAGAAATCAGTGTCTCTCTCACACGTTCTAATCGTACAATTTTTAAAAACCTAAATGCAAGGCTTTACTTTTGTCCCTGTTCAATTTCATCTTTCTTGCCTCCTTTTTCTTTCCTCGCTCTTTCCCTCCTTTCTCTTCCTTCTGTCCTCCCTCTCTCCCTCCCTCTCTTTCTTCCTTCCTTTCCTCAGTTTTGTTCAATTCTGCAGTGTTATTTTGAACGTTCATTCTTAGTGTTAACCTTGTGCTTTTTTCAACTTTTATGCCTGCCTTCTAAAAAAAAAATTTTTTTTTTTCTATAAACGTCACTGTAGGGCAGTGTTAAGTTTCAAGCCCTCAGACACACCACCAGAGACATCTTCCAAGGGTCATATTACTCTGTTAATCAGTACAGTTTGTATCATCTTTCAGCTGGCTATAAAGTTATCTAACTATATGTCAAATTACCACATTTCTGTGCCCTGACCACGATGACATCATGAGAAACTGTCAAATGCACTTATTCAGGTTTGCCTTGCCAGGCAGTTTTTTTATGCAAGCTCCTCGACCTTGCAAATGATGTAACTTCCTTTAGTAATTTTTACTTACTTTTCAAGTAAATATTTTCCATCATTAACTTGTTCTAAAGGGTTCTGCAGTCTTTTCAGTTCTTCCTGTGAAAAAGAAAAAAGTATCTTACAAATGGGCCCCGTGTATTTATGAACAACAATACCCAAGGACAATTGGTAGCAAAATTGGGATAACACACTTTTAAGAGCTCTGGACCTTGTGATGGATAACCATTTAAACACACAGTACAATTTCGTCCTTGATCAAATAACACAATACGGCTGCTCAAATTGTGCACTTCCTTTAATCACCGAAGACAATGCTTCCTGTTATTTGCCCAGAGTGGGGCTACGTCTCTACGGACCCACCAACACTGCCCCCAGTTTTCTCTGTCAACAGCATCACATGTTTGCTGGTTGCTGGGCAGGGACTCTATGAGCATGTGCTGGGTCGGGTGATCCGGAAACCATTGTCTCTTAGGTCCTGGCAACTGCTCCGTCTCTCTTCCCTGTACCCCAAGTGCTTGGGTGCACGTACACACACACACATCCCCCCCGAATCTCAGGCAAGTTCACGCACACACACACATACACACATGCACACACACTGTAATCTCACTCTGCCAGCCACAGCGATTGGAGCATTCCTGATAAGAACGCTTGTTTCCAGTCTTCTCAAAAAAAGAAGGCCCACAGAACTCTGTTCCTGGGACACCACACTGTCCGAGATCGCACCACTTGCCTCATCACTGCAAGCTACTGAAGTGGCTGGTTCCAAGAAGAAGCCCCAGTTAGAAATAATTACTCATTTGGCCCTAAAAGACCATCAAAACTAGTTCCAGTATGCTTATAACCTCCTAGATGTCCAAGTCTCCCAGGTCATCCCCTAGTACCCAGTCTCTTTAGTCGCATACTGCACTGTGTTTTCCAGAACTTGACCCAATCAGCTACCTCTCCCCAGACTCTCTAATCTCCCCACTGAGCCCTCTGGAATTCAGTCTGTCATCAGCAAAATCTTCAATCTCCTCAACCTCTGAGGACATTTCCTTAATTATCTTGTTCTAACTGAACCCTGGCAACTACATTTTTATTAGAGCAAGAACATCAAAGAAATGTATAGAAAAGAGGTTTAATATACAGAGGTTTTGCTGATGACAAACTTGGCCGAGTCCCTGAACACAGCTTCTCCGCTGCCAAAACAAAAAAACCCAGTGCCATTGAGTCGATTCCGACTCATAGCCACCCTATAAGACAGAGTAGAACTGCCCCCATAGAGTTTCCAAGAAGCGCCTGGTGGATTTGAGCTGCCAACCCTTTGGTTAGCAGCCGTAGCACTTAGCCACTACGCCACCAGGGTTTCCAGGTTTAATAGAGGTTTCGCTGATGACAAACTTGGCCAAATCCCTGAAGACACCTTCTCCGCTGCAGTCCTTTTAAGAGGTGACCAGGTCTTTCCCACACACTACATACTACAAAGCCTGGAGGAGGGATAGAGACCCTTCTTGTCTCTCATTGCTGTTTTCAGACCCTCCCCAGTCCCTACAAAACCTCAGCTCCACTGAAAACATGCCAGCAGCCTGCCCCACCCACCGTCCATGGTAAAACCCTGCCCTCCTCCTGGTCACTTGCCCTTACCAGTGAATTATTTGTTCCCAGCCCCCTGCTTGTTTCACCATCATTCTTGATGATGTCAACATTCATGTGGTTGACCTAGTCAACTGCTGGCCTCTTTCCTTGACCTCCTTCCTTCTCAGGATTTGTGTTCTGTCTCTATTCTGTTATCCACTCCCACTGTGAAACTCTAGACCTTGCCATTACTAATAGTTAGGCAACCTCTAAAACCAAGATTTCAAAACCACACTCTGGCCACTGCCTCTTATCCACTGCACGCTTCCAACAATTCTCTGATCCTATTAGGACCTCCAATCCATGACTTGATCACGTTTTCACTGTTGCTCACCTCTCTCCTATCCTAAAGTCTCTCCTACTTAGATTCCACAACTCTTTCTTATAGCCACTCTTATGGAGGCCTGGTGGTGCAGTGGTTAAGTGTTTGGCTATTAATCAAAAGGTCGACAGTTCAAATCTACCACCTGCTCCTTGAAAACCCAATGGGGGTGCATATTCAGGGAGGCAGACCCAAGATGGCGGACTAGGCAGACGCTACCTCGGAGCCCTCTTACAACAAAGACACGGAAAAACAAGTGAATCGATCACATACATAACAATCTACGAACCCTGAACAACAAACACAGATTTAGAGACGGAGAACGAACTAATACGGGGAAGCAGCGATTGTTTTCAGAGCCTGGAGCCAGCATACCAGGCAGGTACGGCACAAGCACAGAGAGCTGCTCCACCCCCCTGAACTAACCCCAGGAGGGGGACCAGCCGGTTCCGCGGGCGGCGTGGGACGCAGCCGGTAGGAGAAGTCCCCGGGAGGCAGTGACTGGTCTTGGAACGGGGAGAGCAGCGTCCCAGCCGGGAACCGTCCCGCCGGGATTTGGACTGGACACAGGTACGGCACAAGCACAGAGAGCTGCTCCACCCCCCTGAACTAACCCCAGGAGGGGACCAGCCGGTTCCGCGGGCGGCGTGGGACGCAGCCGGTAGGAGAAGTCCCCGGGAGGCAGTGACTGGTCTTGGAACGGGGAGAGCAGCGTCCCAGCCGGGAACCGTCCCGCCGGGATTTGGACTGAACGCAGGTACGGCATAAACACGGAGAGCTGCTCCACCCCCCTGAACTAACCCCGGGAGGGGGCCCAGCCGGTTCGCGCAGGCAGCATGGGACGCAGCCGGTAGAAGAAGTCCCTGGGAGGCAGTGACTGGTCTTGGAACAGGGAGAGCAGCGTCCCAGCCAGGGAACCCTCCTGCCGGGATTTGGACTGGACACAGGTACGGCATAAACACGAAGAGCTGCTCCACCCCCCTGAACTAACCCCGGGAGGGGGCCCAGTTGGGTCGCGCGGACGGCGTGGGATGCAGCCGGTAGGAGAAGTCCCCGGGAGGCAGTGACTGGTATTGGAGCGGGGAGAACAGCGTCCCAGCCGGGACACTCGGTCACGGCACAAGCACGGGGAGCTGCTCCACCCACCTGAACTAACCCCGGGAGGTGGCCCAACCAGTTCACGGGGGCGGCACGGCAACGCAGCTGGAGGGACGAGAAATCCCCGGGAGGCAGCGACTGATTTTGGAGTCGAGAGTGCACTGTCCCAGCAGGGGAGCCTTGACGCTGGGCGTGGGGTTGGAAGCAGAGGATCTGACCGTGACTCCAGCAGGCCAGACCCCCCGGGGGCAATCTCCACACAGCCAGCACACATAGGCAACACGCCCCGCAGGAATCTCAGATATAACAGTCATTCCAAGCAAGACAAGCAACTCTGGCTATATTCTGAGGTGCTACTCTCCTATCTCTCTGTTCCCTTCCCCACCCTCCCCAGGCGGCTTCATTAACATCCAAATAGCCTGAGCCAGAGTGAGAACTCTGATAGGGATCTGACTGCATTTTTTTAGCGGATTTTCTGGAAAAACTAGTTTCCCAATGATGGCTCGGAGACAACAATCCATATCAAACCACTTAAAGAACCAGACCATGACAGCTTCTCCAACCCCCCAAACAAAAGAATCAAAATCTTTCCCAAATGAAGATACAATCCTGGAATTATCAGATACAGAATATAAAAAACTAATTTACAGAATGCTTCAAGACATCACAAATGAAATAAGGCAAACTGCAGAAAAAGCCAAGGAACACACTGATAAAACTGTTGAAGAACTCAAAAAGATTATTCAAGAACATAGTGGAAAAATTAATAAGTTGCAAGAATCCATAGAGAGACAGCATGTAGAAATCCAAAAGATTAACAATAAAATTACAGAATTAGACAACGCGATAGGAAGTCAGAGGAGCAGACTCGAGCAATTAGAATGCAGACTGGGACATCTGGAGGACCAGGGAATCAACACCAACATAGCTGAAAAAAAATCAGATAAAAGAATTTAAAAAAATGAAGAAACCCTAAGAATCATGTGGGACTCTATCAAGAAGGATAACCTGCGGGTGATTGGAGTCCCAGAACAGGGAGGGGGGATAGAAAACACAGAGAAAATAGTTGAAGAACTCCTGACACAAAACTTCCCTGACATCATGAAAGACGAAAGGATACCTATCCAAGATGCTCATCGAACCCCATTTAAGATTGATCCAAAAAGAAAAACACCGAGACATATTATCATCAAACTCACCAAAACCAAAGATAAACAGAAAATTTTAAAAGCAGCCAGGGAGAAAAGAAAGGTTTCCTTCAAGGGAGAATCAATAAGAATAAGTTCAGACTACTCAGCAGAAACCATGCAGGCAAGAAGGGAATGGGACGACATATACAGAACACTGAAGGAGAAAAACTGCCAGCCAAGGATCATATATCCAGCAAAACTCTCTCTGAAATATGAAGGCGAAATTAAGATATTTACAGATAAACACAAGTTTAGAGAATTTGCAAAAACCAAACCAAAGCTACAAGAAATACTAAAGGATATTGTTTGGTCAGAGAACCAATAATATCAGATATCAGCACAACACAAGGTCACAAAACAGAACGTCCTGATATCAACTCAAATAGGGAAATCACAAAAACAAACAAATTAAGATTAATTAAAAAAAAAATACACATAACAGGGAATCATGGAAGTCAATAGCTAAAAGATCTCAATAATCAAAAAGAGGGACTAAATACAGGAGGCATTGAACTGCCATATGGAGAGTGATACAAGGCGATATAGAACAATACAAGTTAGGTTTTTACTTAGAAAAATAGGGGTAAATATTAAGGTAACCACAAAAAGGTATAAGAACTCCATAACTCAAAATAAAAGCCAAGAAAAACGTAACGACTCAACTAACATAAACTCAAACACTATGAAAATGAGGATCTCACAATTTACTAAGAAAAACGCCTCAGCACAAAAAAGTATGTGGAAAAATGAAATTGTCAACAACACACATAAAAAGGCATCAAAATGACAGCACTAAAAACTTATTTATCTATAATTACGCTGAATGTAAATGGACTAAATGCACCAATAAAGAGACAGAGAGTCACAGACTGGATAAAGAAACACGATCCATCTATATGCTGCCTACAAGAGACACACCTTAGACTTAGAGACACAAACAAACTAAAACTCAAAGGATGGAAAAAAATATATCAAGCAAACAATAAGCAAAAAAGAAGAGGAGTAGCAATATTAATTTCTGACAAAATAGACTTTAGACTTAAATCCACCACAAAGGATAAAGAAGGACACTATATAATGATAAAAGGGACAATTGATCAGGAAGACATAACCATATTAAATATTTACACACCCAATGACAGGGCTGCAAGATACATAAATCAAATTTTAACAGAATTGAAAAGCGAGATAGATACCTCCACAATTACACTAGGAGACTTCAACACACCACTTTCGGAGAAGGACAGGACATCCAGTAAGAAGCTCAATAGAGACACGGAAGACCTAATTACAACAATCAACCAACTTGACCTCATTGACTTATACAGAACTCACCACCTAACTGCTGCAAAATATACTTTTTTTTCTAGCGCACATGGAACATTCTCTAGAATAGACCACATATTAGGTCATAAAACAAACCTTTGCAGAGTCCAAAACATCGAAATATTACAAAGCATCTTCTCAGACCACAAGGCAATAAAACTAGAGATCAATAACAGAAAAACTAGGGAAAAGAAATCAAATACTTGGAAAATGAACAATACCCTCCTGAAACAAGACTGGGTTATAGAAGACATCAAGGAGGGAATAAGGAAATTCATAGAAAGCAACGAGAATGAAAATACTTCCTATCAAAACCTCTGGGACACAGCAAAAGCAGTGCTCAGAGGCCAATTTATATCGATAAATGCACACATACAAAAAGAAGAAAGAGCCAAAATCAGAGAACTGTCCCGACAACTTGAACAAATAGAAAGTGAGCAACAAAAGAATCCATCAGGCACCTGAAGAAAACAAATAATAAAAATTAGAGCTGAACTAAATGAATTAGAGAACAGAAAAACAATTGAAAGAATTAACAAAGCCAAAAGCTGGTTCTTTGAAAAAATTAACACAATTGATAAATCATTGGCTAGACTGACTAAAGAAATACAGGACAGGAAACAAATAACCCGAATAAGAAACGAAAAGGACCACATCACAACAGAACCAAATGAAATTAAAAGAATCATTTCAGATTATTATGAAAAATTGTACTCTAACAAATTTGCAAACCTAGAAGAAATGGATGAATTCCTGGAAAAACACTACCTACCTAAACTAACACATTCAGAAGTAGAACAACTAAATAGACCCATAACAAAAAAAGAGATTGAAACGGTAATCAAAAAACTCCCAACAAAAAAAAGCCCTGGCCCGCACGGCTTCACTGCAGAGTTCTACCAAACTTTCAGAGAAGAGTTAACACCACTACTTCTGAAGGTATTCCAAAGCGTAGAAAATGACGGGATACTACCCAACTCATTCTATGAAGCCACCATCTCCCTGATACCAAAACCAGGTAAAGACATTACAAAAAAAGAAAATTATAGACCTATATCCCTCATGAAAGTAGATGCAAAAATCCTCAACAAAATTCTAGCCAATAGAATCCAACAACACATCAAAAAAATAATTCACCCTGATCAAGTGGGATTTATATCAGGTATGCAAGGCTGGTTTAATATTAGAAAAACCATTAATGTAATCCATCACATAAATAAAACAAAAGACAAAAACCACATGATCTTATCAATTGATGCAGAAAAGGCATTTGACAAAGTCCAACACCCATTCATGATAAAAACTCTTACCAAAATAGGAATTGAAGGAAAATTCCTCAACATAATAAAGGGCATCTATGCAAAGCCAACAGCCAATATCACTCTAAATGGAGAGAACCTGAAAGCATTTCCCTTGAGAACAGGAACCAGACAAGGATGCCCTTTATCACCGCTCTTATTCAACATCGTGCTGGAAGTCCTAGCCAGGGCAATTAGGCTAGACAAAGAAATAAAAGGTATCCAGGTTGGCAAGGAGGAAGTAAAGTTATCACTATTTGCAGATGACATGATTATATACACAGAAAACCCTAAGGAATCCTCCAGAAAACTACTGAAACTAATAGAAGAATTTGGCAGAGTCTCAGGTTATAAAATAAACATACAAAAATCACTTGGATTCCTCTACATCAACAAAAAGAACACCGAAGAAGAAATAACCAAATCAATACCATTCACAGTAGCCCCCAAGAAGATGAGATACTTAGGAATAAATCTTACCAAGGATGTAAAAGACCTATACAAAGAAAACTACAAAGCTCTACTACAAGAAATTCAAAAGGACATACTTAAGTGGAAAAACATACCTTGCTCATGGATAGGAAGACTTAACATAGTAAAAATGTCTATTCTACCAAAAGCCATCTATACATTTAACGCACTTCCGATCCAAATTCCAATGTCATATTTTAAGGGGATAGAGAAACAAATCACTAATTTCATATGGAAGGGAAAGAAGCCCCGGATAAGCAAAGCACTACTGAAAAAGAAGAAGAAAGTGGGAGGCCTCACCCTACCTGATTTCAGAACCTATTATACAGCTACAGTAGTCAAAACAGCCTGGTACTGGTACAACAACAGGCACATAGACCAATGGAACAGAATTGAGAACCCAGACATAGATCCATCCACCTATGAGCAGCTGATATTTGACAAAGGACCAGTGTCAATTAAGTGGGGAAAAGATAGCCTTTTTAACAAATGGTGCTGGCATAACTGGATATTCATTTGCAAAAAAATGAAACAGGACCCATACCTTACACCATGCACAAAAACTAACTCCAAGTGGATCAAAGACCTAAACATAAAGACTAAAACGATAAAGATCATGGAAGAAAAAATTGGGACAACCCTAGGAGCCCTAATACAGGGCATAAACAGAATACAAAACATTACCAAAAATGATGAAGAGAAACCAGATAACTGGGAGCTCCTAAAAATCAAACACCTATGCTCATCTAAAGACTTCACCAAAAGAGTAAAAAGACCACCTACAGACTGGGAAAGAATTTTCAGCTATGACATCTCCGACCAGTGCCTGATCTCTAAAATCTACGTGATTCTGTCAAAACTCAACCACAAAAAGACAAACAACCCAATCAAAAAGTGGGCAAAGGATATGAACACACATTTCACTAAAGAAGATATTCAGGCAGCCAACAGACACATGATGCTCTCGATCATTAGCCATTAGAGAAATGCAAATTAAAACTACGATGAGATTCCATCTCACACCAGCAAGGCTGGCATTAATCCATAAAACACAAAATAATAAATGTTGGAGAGGCTGCGGAGAGATTGGAACTCTTATACACTGCTGGTGGGAATGTAAGATGGTACCACCACTTTGGAAATCTATCTGGCGTTATCTTAAATAGTTAGAAATAGAACTACCATACAACCCAGAAATCCCACTCTTCGGAATATACCCTAGAGATACAAGAGTCTTCACACAAACAGATATATGCACACCCATGTTTATTGCAGCTCTGTTTACAATAGCAAAAAGTTGGAAGCAACCAAGGTGTCCATCAACGGATGAATGGGTAAATAAATTGTGGTATATTCACACAATGGAATACTACACATCGATAAAGAACAGCGACGAATCTCTGAAACATTTCATAACATGGAGGAATCTGGAAGGCATTATGCTGAGCGAAATTAGTCAGAGGCAAAAGGACAAATATTGTATAAGACCACTATTATAAGATTTTGAGAAATAGTAAACCTGAGAAGAACACATACTTTTGTGGTTACGAAGGGGAGAGGGAGGGAGGGTGGGAGAGGGTTTTTTATTGATTAATCAGTAGATAAGAACTGCTTTAGGTGAAGGGAAAGACAACACTCAATACATGGAAGGTCAGCTCAACTGGACTGCACCAAAAACAAAGAAGTTTCCGGGATAAAATGAATGCTTCAAAGGTCAGTGGAGCAAGGGCGGGGGTCTGGGGAACATGGTTTGCGGGGACTTCTAAGTCAATTGGCAAAATAATTCTATTATGAAATCATTCTGCATCCCACTTTGAAATGTGGCGTCTGGGGTCTTAAATGCTAACAAGCGGCCATCTAAGATGCAGCAATTGGTCTCAACCCACCTGGAGCAAAGGAAAATGAAGAACACCAAGGCCACATGACAACTAAGAGCCCAAGAGACAGAAAGGGCCACATGAACCAGAGACCTACATCATCCTGAGACCAGAAGAACTAGTTGGTGCCCGGCCACAATCGATGACTGTCCTGACAGGGAGCACAGCAGAGGACCCCTGAGGGAGCAGGAGATCAGTGGGATACAGACCCCAAATTCTCATAAAAAGACCAAACTTAATGGTCTGACTGAGACTAGAGGAATCCCGGCGGCCATGGTCCCCAGACCTTCTGTTGGCACGGGACAGGAACCATCCCCGAAGACAACTCATCAGACATGAAAGGGACTGGTCAGCGAGTGGGAGAGAGACGCTGATGAAGAGTGAGTTAATTATATCAGGTGGACACTTGAGATTGTGTTGGCAACTCTTGTCTGGAGGGGGGATGGGAGGATAGAGAGAGAGGGAAGCCGGCAAAATTGTCACGAAAGGAGAGACTGAAAGGGCTGACTCAAGAGGGGGAGAGCAAGTGGGAGTAGGGAGTGAGGTGTATGTAAACTTATATGTGACAGACTGATTGGATTTGTAAACGTTCACTTGAAGCTTAATAAAAGTTAATTTAAAAAAAAAAAGAAAGAAAACCCAATGGGGCAGTTCTACTCTGTCCTATAGGGTTGCTGTGAGTCAGAATTGACTCAGTGGCAAGAGGTTATGCATGCATGCCTGTGCAAACTCTCAACTCCCTAGCCCTCTATCCTGCCATTATTCTTGCCTGGAAAAATCCTAAAACCGACTTCCTGCCACTATGCATTTGCACCCAAGAAAAACAAAAAATCATGCTGACTTGCTTCCTTCTAAATTTATGACCATGAATATCAAGTATGTTCCTATCTTTTTCCTGTGCCTGAAAATCCCACCACGGTCTATAGCCCATTCAATTCCATGCTCTCTAAGACCGCTATCTAACACTCCTTCTCTCTCTTCAAAGCTCCAACACTTCCTCCACCCTTCTTGCTCTCAGGCAATGACTTTGCCTCTTGCTATATCAGAAAAGAATGACTTTATCCTCCACTCCTAAATTTACAAACACATTTGCTTTTATGCCTACATACTGGCCTTCTCTCCTGTTGTAATGTGTAGACTGTCCCTGATCCTACCTACCTCCACTTACAGATGGAATCTCATTCCTCCTTGCTTGTTCAAAGACATGGACCCTGCAATCATTCCTTGCTCTCCCGTCCCGTCTCTCTCTCTCTCACCTGGATCATTTGTATCCACACACAAACATCCAGTAATAACTCACTATCATGGATTGATTTATGTCCCCCCTCAAAAATGTGTGCTTCAATTTGGCTGGGTCATAATTCCCAGTATTGTGTGGTTGACCTCCATTTTGTAATTGTAATTTTAGGTTAAAGAGGATTAGGGTGGGATTCTAACACCCTTACTAAGGTCACATCCCTGATCCAATACAAAGGGAGTTTCCCTGGGGTGTGGCCTGCGCCACCTTTTATCTTACAAGAGATAAAAGGAAAGGGAAGCAAGAAGAGAGTTGAGGACCTCACACCACCAAGAAAGCAGTGCCAGGAGCACACTGAGTCCTCTGGACCCAGGGTCCTTGCACGGAGAAGCTCCTAGTCTGGGGAAAGATTGATGAGAAGGCTGACAAAGAGAGAAAGCCTTCCTCTGGAGCCGACACCCTGAATTTGGACTTTTAGCCTACTTTACTGGAAAGAAATAAATTTCTCTTTGCTAAAGCCATCCACTTGTGGTATTTCTGTTATAACAGCACTAGATGACTAAGACACTCACCCACTAAACCCTCAGCAGTATTAAACAGAGTTAACCACCTCTTCTTTCTTAGAACAAGTTCTCTACCTGGCCTTCCGAACTAACCCCCGCCCCCCTCCTTGGTTCTCCTCCTCTCTTGTTGCAGATTCTCAGTCTCTCCTTCTGGTTTGTTTTCATCTTCCAGAGGCTAAATGTCGGTGTGCTCCAGGAACCTGTCCTCTTCTCTAGCCTCACTCAGGAGATCTCATCCAGTCCCATGGCTTTAAATTCATTTTTCCAGTCTAGCCTCTCTTCTAAATGTTAGTCTTGTACAGTCACCTGCCTACTCGACAGGTCCATGTACAATCTGAAAAGGCATCTCAAGTTCAAATCCAAAGTTTTGATTTCCCTGCCTATGCCATCTCCCTGGAATCTGCTTCTTCATCATTCATTTTTGCAAATGACATCACTATTGACCCAGTTATTCAGGTCTAAATCCTTGCAGTCAGCCTTTACTCATTTCTTCCTCTCAATATTTGTAGCGATCAGCTAATCTCGTTGGCCCCACTTTCAAAACATATCCAGAACATGACCACTGCTCAGTCTAGTCCAAGACACCTGTGGTAGCCTACTGTCTCCTTAACTGCTTCCCAGGCTAACTGCTTAGCCCACTTCAGCCACTTCTTACATCAGTCAGTGACTGGATCTTTCTCACTCAACATTGTATCTTGACATTTCATCGGTATCCTTGCATCTATCAGTAGTTCATTCCTTTTTATCGCTGACTGTAGTCCATTGTACAAATACACCACAATTTATTAATCCAATCTCTTGTCGATGGCCATTTGAGTTGTTTCCAGATTTTTACTATTGTGAATAAAGGTGCTATGAACATTCTTGTGGAAGTCTTTCCATGGATGTATGTTTTCATTTCTCTTCAGTAAATATCTGAGTGGAATTGCTAGATCATAAGATAGATGTATGTTAATCTTGTTAAGAAACTTCCTGTTTTCTAAAAAAAAAAAAAATAATAAAGCCGTTGTAAAATTTCTGTTCTCACCAGTAATGCACGAGCGTCTGGCTGCACCCTCACCAACATTTAGAGTTCTTAGTCTTTTTAGTCATTCTGGTGGACGTGCAGTATCTCACTGAGGTTTTAACTTGCATTTCTCTGATGATTAATGACGTTGAGCATCTTTTCATATGTGTATTGGACATTCATTTATCTTCCCGTGTGAAACGTCTGTTTAAATATTTTGCTCATTTCTTAAAATTGGGTTGCGTATCTTTTATTTATTGAGTCATAGGAGTTCTTCACATATTTCTGGGCACAAGTACTTTGTCAGATATATGTATTGTTAATATTTTCTCCCAGCCAGCCAGTGGTTTGCCTATTCACTTTCTTAACAAGGTCATTCAATGAGGAGTTTTTCCCTTTAATGAGATACAATTTATTGCTTTTTTAATTTATTTTTGCTATTTACAGTTTCCTGCATCCTGTCTAAGGAACAGCCCAGGGAGATGATCTTCCATGTTTTCTTCCAGAACTTTTATAGCTTTATCAATCTCGAATTAATTTTTGTGTATGATGTGAGGTAGGGGTTGAGATTTATTTTTCTCCGTATAGATATGTAAGCATAAGTCTACTGAATGGACTTCTGTAAAAACCGCTGGCTTTCTGATACAAAGGTACAGGTTCAAATGGCATATGGCTTGCAATTTTTGCTCTTCCCTCTTCTTCCTGCCTGGGTTATCATCATGAGAAGCCACCTTGCACCCATAAGGAGAAACCTACACACTAAGGATGGCAAAATAGAAAGTTAGAAGGGGTCTGGGACTTTGATGAAATTATGGTTGCTGTGAGTTGGAATCCAGTCAATGGCAACTGGTTTGGTTTTTTGGTTTGTATCAACTCTAACCTGCACAACATCTGAAAATTTTGTCATGTGAGAAGACCAACCTGCTAATTTATTTAATCCATTGTCATTAGACGAATACAATTTATGTGACTCACACTTTGCTGTTCATATATGTCCCATGGTTATCCATTACTCTTGGAATGAAATCCAAACACATCACTGCGGCCTACAGAGATCTATGTAAAATAACTCCCATCTCCCTGACCTCGTCTCCTCCCCTCCCCAGAGGGCTCCTCTCTAGCCATACCGGCCTGGGGTATTTTTGAATCAGTCATGCTTACACCTGCTTCAGATTGTTTGTCTTTGCTCCTCCCTCTGCACGGAATACTCGTTCTCCACAAGCCCACGAGGCTCACTCCTCCACATAATTCAGATCTCTGCTCAGACACTGTCCTTTCAGAAAAGTCAAGCTATCAAAATGTCACCCATCTGGTAGAATAATTTGGAAAACCATTTGTAATGGTGGTACAACATGATGACTGTAATCAGTCTCACTGAATTATACATGTAAAAGTTGTTGACTTGGCAAATGTATAGTTTATATATAGTTTTGCCACAATTAAAACAAATAAAGAAGAAAACAAGTCACTCGTCACTCACTATCCACTCACCATGCTTTATGTTTTCATTCTTTCCTTTAAGACCTTTATCACGTCTTAATATGTTACATTTTTGTTATTACTTGTCTCCATCTACTAGACTGTAAGCTGCATGAAGGCAGGCTTCGTCATATAGTGTCACTGTATTCTCAGCACCTAGAATAAGTGCCCAGCACATACCGTGGTTCAACCAATGTTTATTGTTTAAACTTGACTTCATTAGTTGGAGGCATTTCTGTTTCTTCCTCTGGATTTGGGTATGCGACAATGTGAAACCTGGTACTGCTATAGATTATTTGTTGATGTGAAAGTACCTATCTGGAAAAAAAAAAAAAGTCACACCAAAGAGGATGAAGGCAAAAAGGAAAACCGAGTTCAGGAGCCTGGTGACGCCATGAACTTCTAGATCAAAATGGATCTTGAGACTAGTATATTGCTGGGCTTTTTGGTTTTGTGAAACAGTAGGTTCTCTCATTTGCTTACATAATTTTTGATTGAAATTTTTGTTTTTTACAACTGAAAGAATCCTAATTCAAAAGTGGCAGTTTAAAGCTTAACCTAAAAAAATAGGCCTGCTGAATAAAAAACTAGATGAGCCAGAGAACTATAAAAGATCAGAACTGGACAGTGGTTGTTTTTCTTGTTGCTGTCATTGTTTTTTGCTTGTTTTGTTTTGACAGAAAACAAGCAGATAAAGTAGGTCATAGGTGTCAATTCTTTTTTATTAAAGACTACTGGTTTTATATTGAGCATTGGTATAACAAATCTCATATGGAAAACATTTCTGTATCTTCTGCAAAACTGCTGTGTGAGTCACTGTCCATTTTCCTACTGGACCTCTCTCATATAAAGGAATGAAAGTGAAATTCATTTTAGAATTGAATACCAGAGAGATATCTGCTCCTTTTGATGTAATAGTACACTTCTTTACATCAACAATCACAACCCATAAATCTTACTGAGGTCGTTTATTTTGTCTTGGCTGCCAAGAAGCTTAAGCTAAATTGACTACTCAATTGCCATAACTATTCTTTCCAGACGGCTAGTACAATTACACTCCCTCTTTCGTTGCATGGTGTGTGAGCATTTTTATTTTAACTCTTTTATTACATATGTGCTTTTCACAGTAAGTCAGAGCAAATGCCATAGAGGCAGAGCATACATGATAAATGGGTAGGAAGATAGACAGACAGACAGATAGATAGATAGGTAAACAGACAAATAGACACAGCACTCTTTTCTATCTCACATACGGCATTGTATTTTCTGGGTAGAACCTGCTCTTCAACCTTATAGACCCTGGTTCCTTTTTCTAAGAGCAAACCTCCACATCTGTCTTCTATTTTTCCCCATCGGTCCCACCTAATCCTGCATCACACTCCACCCACCTCCAACGGCATAATCAGTAAATCCAGGTCATATAAAGGGTCAGGCTTAAGGCAGCTTTTACACAAAGGAAATTGGTTGGATGAGAATTCTCAGCTATTTGCAGGTGAATTTCTGGGACACAAATTCTTTCTTCTTTATCCCCTGCATAGGGATTAGGAAAGGGACTGAGCTGTTGGTAGTCCTGGCGCTTTCTTCTCTAAGATATATCCATGTCAAGAGTCTTCTTTGCTCTTTCCCTGGGGCTGGGCGCCGGAAAGGAAAGGGTTTCTACACTCTGCCAGCCACTGTCTTTTCTTTGGTTCTTTTTACTGCAGGGAGCTTGATGGGTGGGGAGGGCTTTGATGCAGCACTTTATTCAATCCAGCTATCCACGTTGTGGGAAATCATATTAAACATAAGGTCAATGACTAACGAGAGCTTTCTGAACAGCTGCTCTGCTGACAATTTGGAGGATTGATTTCATCATTTGGTTATTTAAGCTAACTATACAAAAACAATTCAATTGGCCTGGAAGTTCCAAACCATGTCCTCATTTTCTAGGAGATGGATAAGGAAGTTGGCCTGCTCAACAGACCTTCACTCTTAGTTTTACTCTGAGAAAGTTTTGTTTTAATTTAGCATTAAAAACAGACACCTAACAAAGGCTCCCTTCACTAGTCCCTCCCACTGGTTCCATTTACCTCTGATTTCATATCTGGCAATGCCATTTTCCTACTAAAACTGTCAATAGCTCCTCGGTGCTTTCAGGACAGATTTCCAACTCCTCAGTCAAGCTCTGTGTGACAGGGCCCAGCTTGCCTCTCTGGATCCAGCTAATACCCCCCCTGCCCGGCTCTCACGCACCATCTCTGTCTGGTAATATAGGACTTCATGCAACTGGGAGCTTACAGGCTCTTACCAGACATCCAAAGACAATGTATTCGCAACTCTTCTCCTGGCTCACTCCCACTCTTCCTTCAAGAAGCTTCCCCGCTCACCCCTCCCCCATACTGGTTTTCCTAACTCGACAGATGGGTTGGACACACCCCCCCCTTCCTGCCTGCCTCCCCCTTCCTCAGCAACCTGCAGTTACAGCGTTCTCTCTCTCTCTGCCTCTACCATTGTGGGCAGGGATGGTGACTTATGCACCTTGAGGTCCCTCTTCCTAAAAGGAGGTACTTGGGAGGTAGTCAACAAATATTTGTTGAATAAATGAATTGACTGCATTGTTCTGATTAAGATGAAAAGAAATTGTAGTAGCTTAATGGCTCAACCAACTGCAAGAAATTTTATTCTGTCCTGTGCTGATTTCATTCTCTGCCCTTCTGATACACTCTTCACTCTCCTCCGCTCTCACCTGTGCTTAGGAAGCTGGTAATTTTGGACTTTATCAATCAGGGCTCTTTGTTCTGTGGATTTTGGTGGGATTCATACATTGGTGAGGCAGTGGTTAAAGCACTCAGCTGCTACCCAAAAGGTCAGCAGTTCAAACCCACCAGCTGCTTTGCAAGAGATGAGGCAGTCTGCTTCTGTAAAGATGAGTCTTGGAAACCCTATGGGGCTGTTCTTCTTGGTTCTGTAGGGTCGCTATGAGTCAGATTCGACTTGAGGGCTGTGGGCATGCAGCTGGAGACACCGGCGTGAGACAAGAGGGTGGGAGAAGAGAGAAGTTGGAGTATTTCTTCTCTTTGCTCCCTTCTCTTGTTGGGGAATTAGCAGTAACTGAGTTTCTCTTCCTGCAGCCACAGCTCCCATTGAGGGGTCTCTCTCACGTCTGTAGTTCTCGCCATATTCCTGTAACTGCTCCCTGCTTTCACCCCTTTAAGATCTTCCCTTCCCTTTTCCTCCTTTGCACCTTCCAGCTATTGCTAGCCCAGATGCCTCACCATCCTTGTGGCTTTCCCTACACCCTACCCACATCTTTGTAAATAGTCTTGTTAAACTCTTTTCAATGGCCCTTTTAACTGGATTGTCTGTCCTCTGCCTAGGCCCTGACATGTTCCAAGGATCCTACGTTTGTTTTTTTTACCCTATCACTGAGATTCCTTCTATACAATCCAACAAACTAGGTTAATCATATTAATCAATAATAATAATTAAGCAATCATCATATTAATTAATCAATAACCACACTAATTAACAGAAGAGCATGTCTGCTTTGATGGCTGACCTCATAAGCTGAGCTGCCCTAACCCAGGGGAAGCCAACTTTCTGGCTCAGTTTGAGTCTCCAGATAATGGGAAAATTTCTGTCATGTTCTATTTAACACCTGTCTTTTTTAAAATTTGGGCTAAGCCCCTCTGCAAAGTACAAACTGAGTTATTCAAATACTATCCAGACACACAGCATCCTATATTCCTTAATCCCATTTCTCCAAATGAAATCTGTATTAGGAATGGCAAGGAAACGTAGGCCATGCTGTTACAGTGAATAACTGATTCACCACTCGCCACAGCCCATGCTTCCAGTGCCACAGGAGTTGTTCTGAACTTGGGCACGGACTATCAGACGGGGTGGTGGGTACCGGACTTTGTTCACCTGGTGTCTGGCTGCCCTCCTCCTCTAATCCTCTCAGACGGGGTGGTGGGTACTGGACTTTGTTCACCTGGTGTCTGGTTGCCCTCCTCCCCTAACCCTGCAGGGTTTTCTCCTGTCAAAAACGGTGGAACACAGCTCCGAGGCTGGACAAGCTCGGTTCTGCTGTACTTACTCAGCTACTCGGCCTGCGCAACAATAAAACGCTGTCCTTGTCTCTTCCTGTCTCTCCCACTTCTACTGTCTAAACAATCAGGGTATGCTCCTTTGACAGTTTTAAAATCAGAAATCCACTCAAAATCGCTTTTTTCTCTTAAAGTGCACTTGTGCTAAACACTACCCTTTAGCTTTCAGGCACACATCATGGCTGCTTTATTCCCAGCATAGCCCAGGTCGCTTAAGGTAAACTGTGAGCACAATCAGCAACGTACTTCATTGTGTAGCTGTGGGCGACAAACCCTGGGCCACTTACACACATCTCTTTTTTTGCATTGGGTCTAATTTCATATTAACCTAAGGGTAACTGCTTAACGAAAGTTAAAAACCAAAATTACCCTTGACACTTTTGACTATGGAATCATTCCATTAACTATCACCAGGCTTCCAACCCCCTGCCCCATTGCCCTTTTGTTTTTTAATGGAAGCATAATAAGGGCACTAAAAAAGGAGTTACTAATGTTTGCATAATTTGGAAACGTGGAAGACATAAAATCTACACTAATTTTAGCTTTGCATCATTAGACGCAAAATATCGATTATTGCTCTTTGCCACGAAATTTACGAAGCTAGCTGGGCTGCTGCGTCCACATGAAGCTATGCTGATGCGTTGCCCTTGGTTCTCAGCGGCCGTAAATGACGCTCCTCGGTGACAGCTGGGAGGCCGGCGTCCTGATCCACCGCCTGAGGAGGTACGTTTCCCAGATTAGACCGGGAATGACCCAGCTGCACAGCCCAACTTCAGAAAATTAAATTGGAGGGAGTCCAAACCTCTGTTGAAATAACCGTGTGAATTACAATGCTTCCACGGGCTTGTTATAATGTAAATGTGCTTTACCATTTACTGCCATTTCCCTCCTGCCCCTGCTGTGAATACAGGCATTAACACTCACCTCATACATTTAAAGGCAAAAAGGCATCAAAATAAAAGTGGGAGATTCATGTTTCTTCCCTTTGGAAGGCAAAGACTAAAGTCCTTTCTTTTTTCTTCTGCATTTTTTGCAAAAATAGCATAGGCTTTGTTTATGTGTTACGCATTAATGTTTTTTATGGCTGACAGACCTGTAAATTTCACACTGGGAAGTTACCTTGCAGCTGAACATGAATTTCTTTTGGAGGAAAAAAAATGGCTAATAGGACATCAACGGCTCATTTAAAGGATTCATCCAAAGGGTCCGCAGTTGGAGTCCACCATGCGCTCCTTGGAAACTCTGTGGGGCAGTTCTACTCTGTCCTATAGGGTTGCTATGAGTCAGAATCGACTCGACGTCATTGGGTTTGGTTTTTGGTTGGTCAGGTAACTTATGGGCAGGTGAGGCACCTACGGGGTAGTAGACCTGAGGAGGAATTTACCTGTGTCTAGTTTTTTTTTTAGTACTCTGATGGCATAGTGGTTAAGTGTTACAGCTGCTAACCAAAGAGTTGGCAGTTCAAATCTGCCAGGCACTCCTTGGAAACTCTATGGGGCAGTTCTACTCTGTCCTATAGGGTCACTATGAGTCGGAATCGACTCGACGTCACTGGGTTTCTGGGTTTAGTACTTTAAGGACATCCTGAATTTCCTGAGAGCTGAGGAGGGCTGTAATCGCTGAGCTAGGTAGTCCCGGGCTTCACTATGCTCCTTCCCGTTGCAGTCAAGTCAGTTCTGACTCACGGTGGTATTATTATTTGCTGCCTCATACCTACAGAAACTTCCTGACTTACAAACATAAGGTATGAGGATGGTGAGAATCACTGTGACAGCCCGTTCTTGTTTGACCAACCAGGTTATGTTCATAGGCATCAGGACACAAAAGCCACTGAGTGTCAGCTGTGAGCGTGCCGAACACGTGAACCCATCTGAACAGAGGCCACATACAAACATATCAGATGAAAACCCAGCCATGACTAGTTAGTCACTGCCCTTGGTCACCTTGGATCTGCAATTATTTCATCCCCAAGACTCTCCTGGAGCAGACCAGCACTTCTGGAAGGGTGCACCTACAACCAGATCACCCAAGCGGGCCCCCTGTTCTAATCTGCGTTAAAACAACAGCTGCCGTAAGTCGATTGTGACTCATGGCGACCCCATGTCTGCGAGAGAAGAACTATGCTCCATGGGGTTCTCAAAAAGCTGCGACCTTTCGGAAGTAAGTCATCAGACCTTTCTTCCCAAGCACCTCTGGATGAATTTGAACCACCGACCTTTCAGTTAGTAGCCCAGCATTTAACCAGTTGTACCACCCAGGGGCTCCACTAATAAGAATAAGTACCTGCAGACCCCACACCAACAGTCCTGTGGATCCAGGACTGTCAGAAAGGATGAACCCAAAACCCACAGCCATCGAGTCGATGGCAACTCAGAGCGACCCTATAGGGCAGAGTAGAACTGCCCCACAGAGTTTCCAAGGAGCACCTGGTGGATTCGAACTGCCAGTCTTTTGGTTTGCAGCCATAGCACTTAACCACTACGCCGCCAGGGTTTCCAAAGGATGAACCAGCTCACTCTTAAATTGCTATTTTGAAAAATATTCTTCTTGCTTAAATATCCTCTCCTTTCTCTGAGGAGCCCTGGTGTCACAGTGGTTAAAGCGTATGGCTACCATCCATGTTTCAAACCTACCAGGGAGTTAAAGCCACTCCAAGGGAGAAAGGTGTGGCAGTCTCCTTCTGTAAAGATTACAGCCTTGGAAACTCAATGGGGCAGCTCTACTCTGCCTTCAGGGTCAATATGAGTTGGAATCGACTTGATAGCAGTGTGTTTGGTTTGGTTTTGGTTTTCTCTTTTCCCTAAGATTATGCACAGTTAATCCAAAAGACACAAAACAATAAACTTTTTTTTTTTTTTAAATAAATGTTAGAGAGGTTATGGAGAGGTTGTACACTGCTGGTGGGAATGTAAAGCGGTACAACCACTTCAGAAATCAATTTGGTGCTTCCTTAAAAAGCTAGAAATAGAAGTACCATATGATTCAGCAATCTCGTTCCTTGAAATATATCCTAGAGAAATAAGAGCTGTTACACAAATAGATATATGCACACCCATGTTCATTGCAGCACTGTTCACAATAGCAAAAAGATGGAAACAACCTAGGCGCCCATCAATGGACAAGTGGATAAACAAATTATGGTATATTCACACAATGGAATACTACACAACGATAAAGAACAACGATGAATCTGCAAAACATTTCATAACATGGATGAATATGGGAGGTATTATGCTGAGTGAAATTAGTCAGTCACAAAAGGACAAATATTGTATGAAACCACTATCACAAGAACTCAAGAAAAGGTTTAAACACAGAAGAAAATATTCTTTGATGGCTACGAGGCTGGAGAGACAGAGAGAGAGGAGAATTCACTAACTAGACAGTAGACAAGAATTATCTTAGGTGAAGGGAAGGACAACACACAATACGAGAGAAGTCAGCACAACTGGACTAAACAAAAAGCTAAGAAGTTTCCTGAATACAACCAAAGACTTCAAGGAACAGAGTAGCAGGGGCGGGGCTCCGGGGACCATGGTTTCAGGCATCATCTAGGTCAATTTGCTCAACAAAGGTTATTAAGAAAATGCCGTCATCCCACTTTGGTGAGTGGCGTCTGGGGCCTTAAATGCTAGCAAAGTGGCAATCTAAGGTACATCAATTAGTCCCAACCCAGCTCGAGCAAAGGAAAATGAAGAACATCAAAGACACAAACAAAATATTAGCCCAAGAGACAAAAAGGGCCACGTAAGCCAGAGACTCCATCAGCCTGAGACCAGAAGAACTAGATGGTGCCCAGCTACCTCCAATGACTGCCCTGACCAGGTCCACAACAGAAAGTCCGTGACAGAGCAGGAGAAAAGTGGGGTGCAGACTCAAATTCTAGTAAAAACAGCAGACTTAATGGTCTGACTAAGACTGGAGGAACCCTGGCAGACATGGCCCCCAGACTTTCTGTTAGCCCAAAACTAAAACCACTCCCAAAGCCAACTCTTCAGACAAAGGTTAGACTGGACTATAAGACATAAAATGATACTCATGAGAAAGTGCTTCTTAACTCATGTAGATACATGAGACTAAATAGGCAGCTACTGTTCAAAGGTGAGATGAGAAGGCAGAAAGGGACAGGAGCTGGTTGAATGGACATGGGAAATCTGGGATGGAAAGGAGGGGTGTGCTGTCACATTATAGGGAGGGTCACATAACAATGTGTGTATAAATTTTTGTATGAGAAACCAACTTGAATTGTAAACTTTCACTTAAAGTACAACTTTAAAAAAAAAGAAAAGATTATGCACGGGCTAAAGAATACTTCCTGGTTTTAGAACATGGACATTCTAATGCTATCATCGTAGAATGAAGACCCAGCTCATTACAAAAATCTACATAGACCTATTAAACCTAGGATACAAGAAGTTGAAGCACTGTTAGCAATACTTTTAATGTGGTCCCTTTACTCAAAGTTAACACAGCTTGGCAGGAGGACAGCTGTGAAACCTCAACTGAGACTGAAATACTTAGGTGCAGCCACTAGAGTGCACCTATTTTTGCGTCTTAAATATTTCTGCCTCTGTAAAAAAAAAAAAAAAGAGACCACGTGTCATGCTGAGAACTCAAAGATAAATAAGTACTCAAGCCAGCAAGTAAACACTTCTCACAATGCAGATAGAATTGCAGCTCCTGTTTGAACTGCCCCCATCTGTCCCTCTAGCCTCTTCCCTAACCATCCGCCTCCGCTCCAGGAACACCTAACATGCTGCTAAACCCCCAGGTTAAGAGCAGGCACTCAAAACCTAGAAGGAGTCAGTCTATGCATGATTGAAATAACCACTGCGTCACCAGAGATCCACCCAGAGCATAGTGCCTCAGAAAACTACACTGGAACACGTCTCTATATCTGTGTTCTAAGTCCTCTGAGTCCCCAGCACACAGCTCCGAGCCTAAACCCAACCATTCGGAGCCTTCGCCGGAAAACAGTTTTAAATAAGCTTAATTATATTGTTTCTTAATTTGCAGCAAATAAAAGAATCTGTAAGAATGAGATTATCGGAAGCCACGAGGTGAGGCGATCACAGAGTAGCTGTGGAAGGAAGAAACAGAAAACCACAAAGTAGATCCCGCACCGTATCTCCACGGAACACAGAAAGGGAGGCTCCTGCTGCCTGGGAGCTGCCTCCTTTTGCAGGCTTCACGGAAGTTCCCTCATTTCAAGTAAACATTTCCTTTCTGAGATTGTACAGCTGTACGCGTCTACGCTGGACACAGCCCTCATGCTTCCCATGAGATGTATCTGTTCTCCCTCACTATGACCTGAGCATCCTTCAAACACACAAACCTGACTTCTGGACTTCTCAGCCTGGGGTGTCCCAGCAACAGGCTGCAGCACAGAGGCTGACGACAGCCAGGTGCACGTCCCCAGGAGGTCAATTTCACTCTACACGGACAGCCAAAGCATGATTTTAAAATGAAAATAAACAGGAATCGCAGTGGCATCCAAAGTTCGCGTTAATTTTAAGGTAAAACAGGAGACCGCAAACACAATTTTGGTTTGTATGTGGTTACTTCTTCCTACAGAGTCCTCGGGTGGTACCAATGGTTAACAGGCTCGGCTGTTAACCAAAAAGCTGCAGGTTCAAGTCAACCCAGAGGTGACTCAATAAAGTCCTGTTGATCAGCTTTGGAAAAACCAGCCACTGGGGTGGGGGGACCCCGTGGAACACAGCTCTACTCTGACGCACAGAGGGTCGCTAAGAGTCAGAATCAAACCAGCTCAACGGCATCTGGTATAGCGATAGATTTCTTCCCACTCCTCCAACCACAATATATACGCTCACCATCTTCTGCCTTCTAGATTTCTGGGGTAGAATTTGATAAACACTATTCTAGTGAGGATATAAAGTAAATACTGTATATTTTTAAATTAGATTTCTGAAAAATGTAATAGTATGGTTCCTATCAACAATAGATAAAATAAAAAACATTTTGTACCTGTAAAGGAATGTAAGGGTAACATTCCTCCTTTAAATACCTCAGGGCTTTATTTATGTTTCTCTTGTGGTACCCACTGGTTGTGGCGGGGGAAGGTGGGCTCTGTGTACATTTAATGCCTGCTTCCCATTTTTTTTTCCCATAAGAGATGGTAGGAAGCAGGAATTAGGCATCACTGACCTTAGGGTGAAGCAGGCCCCACTGACCTTAGGGTGAATAGGCGTCACTGAATTTAGGGAAGAGAAAATCCATTTCCACCCTGATTGCCCACCTAATTCCTGTGGATCACCTTATGGGTACATCAAGTACCATAAATTTCAGTATTCAGCATAATTCTGGACACACAGCAATAACTTGGGTGTAAGAGGACTATTCAGTAAAATATTCATTAAAAGAAGAGACATTTAGGAGTTGAATGGAGGTCACATACAGAAAGCATAAAATTGAAAGCCGAACTTGAGACAGAACATGTAAAAGGGACACAATGGGGAAGGAGGGTCCTCAGACCAGCAGTGAGAAAGGACCAATACAGTCAAAGGGGGAGAGATGAGTTTTAAGTAGTCAAGGCGTTGTTTAAGAATACAGTGTGATGGAAATGCCACCAAAGTCAAGATGTAAAATTCCGAGGTGTGTGAAAACGGCCTGGCAGTTTCTTTCAAAGCTGAACATAGGCTTATCATATGATCCAGCCATCATGCTCCTAGGTTTTTACTCAAATGAGATGAAAACATATGTCCTCATAAAAGCCTGCCCATGAATGTTTATAGCAGCTTTATTCGTAATTGCCAAAGCTTCAAAGCAACCAAGATGTTCTTCCATAGGTGAATGGGTAAACAAACTGTGGTCCATCCATACAGTGGAGTATTGTTCAGTGACAAAAAGAAATGAGCTATCGAGCTACGAAATGGAGGAACCGTAAAAGTATACCGCTAAGTGAAAGGAGCTAGTCCAAAAATGCCACATACTGTATGGTTCCAATTATAGGACATTCTGGAAAAGATAAAACTATAGAGGCGGTGGTTGCCAAGAGTTCAGAGAGGGGGGAAGGGGTGAATAGGCAGAGCACGGGGCATTTTTAGGGCCGTGAAGCTATCCTGTATGATTCTGTAATGGCGTTATGCCTTTGTCAAAACCAGTAGGACTGCACAACACCAAGAGTGAAATCTAACGTGAACCATGGACTTTAGTTAATAACAATGTATCAATAGTGGCTTATCAACCGTAAAAAATGTGGTGCAGGAATGCGAGATGTTAGTAACAGGAAAAGCTGCTCTGAGGGAAGAGAGGATAGATGGGAACTCGCTGTACTTTCTGCATAATTTTTCTGTAAACCTAAAAACTGCTTCAAAAAACAATGTCTGTTTTTAAAAAATTCCAAGGTGTGGATAAGGGTTTATTCAATAAAAATTGTTTCTAGAGAGAGAGAGACAAGGCAGGCAGACAGAAAAGACAATGTGTCCAAGCCTGCCTTGTCAAGCGATGAGGTACAATACCAACGCAAACAAAAACGCCATTTACCCCCTCGTGTTACAGTCCATGAACAAGGACTGAGTACCGTATTGTATCCAGTAACAGGTAAAACAGATGGTGGAGAAGATTACATCTTCCATCATGAGTTGGAATCAACTCCGAGGCAACTTTTTGTTTTATGTTTTTTTAATAGGCTCATCCATTCTAAATCAAGTGTCACCTTTTTTGGAGAGAGAAACACATATGGGAGGAAAAATGATATTAGCTTTATATAAAGAGACCATCACTTTTCGAAACTACCAAGAAATTTAGAATGAGATTACTTCATTTCATACAAACGTGAAGTTCCCCAGTAATGCACCATGGTAGTTCATGATCTTAGCAATTGCCCCAAAGTGCATCATAACAAGAGGGCAAGCAACCTTGAAAAAGAAGTACATTATTCTGAACCGAAAACAGGCATTTTTAGTTCAGGGAAGCTATGCCAGAATGTTGAAAAAGAACATCAAAGTCTCAGTGAGGAACTTAAACCTCAGCTGAGGTGTCTATTAAAACCATTACATCTTTTTGATATGTAATCTCTATGTGCTATAGCTCATCTAAAAACCAAGGGAGACTACACAGCGGGAAAAAAAAAAAATTGGTGGTTTTCTAAAGTTGGAGAATGACGAAGGAAAGAAGACATCGAATAAGAAATTATTAGAACAAAACATAGAATGGCATATCTACTGTTCGGGATTTCCGAAATCCATGAGTGATACTAACTGTCATTTACAAAACTCACTGACACAATGGCCCCTAGCCTGGTGACTACGCTCTCCTCTTTCTCCCATTCATGTTAAATTGACTTAACTGATTATCCCTTAAAACAAAACAAAACCTGTTGCCTTTGAGTCAAGTCCGACTCATAGCAACCCCTATAGGACAGAGCAGAACTGCCTCAGAGGGTTTCCAAGGAGGGTTCCAAGGATTTGAACTGCTGACTTCTTGGTTAGCAGCCGGCTTCTTAACCACTGTGCCACCAGGGCTCCTTATTATCCTTTACCCCTCTTTACTCCATGTGAATTTGCCACTGGCAGTGTCTGTCATGTCCTCAGACCGAGTATGCACCCTGAATTCTCCAGTGACTGTGTCCTTAGGCTCCTCACATGCCTGCTCAGTGACATCCACGTTCACTCTGGAAAAGCTCTTCCGAAAATGCATTCCTTTTTTGGTAAAGCATTGACCTTGGGTAAAGGTTTCTTCTTTGCTATGTGAAAAATCTGGCAGAACCCTCTCTGAGGAATGCTCCCTGCCAGAATATTTAAGGGAATCCTGCTGCGCACAACGGGCTCTATCCAGCTAGCGTTGGTTGGGAATCTGCTCCGGACCTGGCCATTTTCTGCCATCAGCAGCTCTGAGGGGCTATGGTGGGGAGACAGACACGTTTAGAGGTCACTATAATATTTTCCAGGCACCCGTGGGTGGTGCAAACAGCTAAGCACTTATCTATTAACCTAAAGGTTGGTGGTTCAAACCCACCCAGTCGTGCCATGGAAGGAAGGCCTGGCAACCTACTCCCATAAAGATTACAGCCAAGAAAACCCAACATACGCGGTAGCCATGAGTCAGAATCAACTCAAGGGTAACGGGTTCGGTTTTGGTTTAAAATATTTTCCAACATTTTCCCAGATGCAAACTGAATGAGGCCAAATGCATTCTGGGAAAGAATCCTGATATTTTACCCCACACACAAAATAAAAAAGATGCCCATTCTAGGTAGGAGGGTCTTGAAAATATCCATATAAGTGGT
Source organism: Elephas maximus indicus (assembly GCF_024166365.1). NCBI lineage: Eukaryota > Metazoa > Chordata > Mammalia > Proboscidea > Elephantidae > Elephas > Elephas maximus. Next base: position 1,427,766 of record NC_064841.1, read on the forward strand.
TATAACCTTTAATGTTGTTGTTAGGCGCTGTCAAGTCGTTTCTGACTCATAGCGACTCTACGCACAACAGAATGAAACCCTGCCCGGTCCTGCGCCGTCCTTACAATCGTTGCTATGATAATGCTCATTGTTGCAGCCACTGTGTCAATCCACCTCACTGAGGGTCTTCCTCTTTTCCCGCTGACCCTGTACTCTTCCAAGCATGATGTCCCTCTCCAGGGACTGATCCCTCTTGACAACATGTGCAAAGTATGTAAGACGCAGTCTCGCCATCCTTGCTTCTAAGGACCTTTCTGGTTGAACTTCTTCCAAGACAGATTGGTTCGTTCTTTTGGCAGTCCACGGTGTATTCGATACTCAATATATTGAATATAACCTTTAATAGACCTTGGAATCCAATTAGCTACAGTTTTCTGGTGGCTTAATAATTGATGATAATGGCAAATTCATTAGATTATAATTCGCCACAGCCAAACCTATGGGTTTCCCGGTAGCTCAAAAAACATGCATCCTCAAGGTGAAACAAGGCATTTTCTATGCTCGTTAGTACCAAAATGGTCTAATTTTAACAATTCAGAATGCATCCCATTACTTAAGCCTGGATCATTTGGAGGTTTTCCCTGTTAATGCAAAGACATAAACCTGAAAGTGTGCACGATCTCATTAAGCCTCCTGACTTGAGCAGCTGTCTGGTGTTAGCTGAATGCAATCTACTGTGTGTGCTGAAATGGCCCCTTTCCACCTTTTCCTCTGCTCCACAAACCAGGCCAAACCCAGAGAACGTACAGCTACCTGTACGTGTGTACAACACGCACAACATGCACACACAAATGTACAGCGTGGTGAATTATCATAAGTCAAGTATCCTGTAACCAACACCCAAGTCAAGAAATAGGTTTGTGCCAAATACATCAGAAACCCCCAACAAGCCCCATCCCAATTCAGACCTCTTCCTTCCTCCCTCCAGAACTAACCACTATCCTGACTTACTGCAACCCCGTCCTTACATTTCGCTAGTTGTCTCACTGAATTGTGCATACTTGGTCACTACTGTTTAGGCTTTCCCATTTCTAGAAACCTTTTATTTTGAAATGATTACAAATTCACAGGAAGTTACAAAAAATGTACAAGGAGGTCTCAGGCACCCAGCACTCCTCCTGTCCCAATAGTAGCATCTCACATAACTACAGTGCACCATCAGGACCGGGGAACCGACCTTGGTGCAGTGCACAGAATTCATTCAGATTTCCCCAGTTACACACGCACTCACAGGGATGTGTGTGCACACGTGTGCTCATCGAGGCAATTGTTATCATGTCAGTAGTTTGTGTAACCACCACAATCAAGATGCAGAACCCTTTCGTCACCACAGGCTTCCTCATGCTTTACAAAAAAAAAAAAATTAAGCCCATCACTGTCAAGTCACTTCTGACTCACAGCGGCCCTACAGGACAGAGTAGAACTGCCCCGTAGGGTTCCCAAGGAGTGGCTGGTGGATTTGAATCGCTGACCTTCTGGATAGCAGCTCAGCTCTTAACCACCATGCCACCAAGCTTCCTTTACCCTTAATAGGCATGCTTTATAGGACCCTATACAGGCACAAATGTCTTCTCTGAAACCCTAGTCTCTGGCAACCATTAGCCTGTTTTGCACCTTTTGAGGTCATCTTTTTTGCACTTAACATAGTTTACGTGAAGTCCGTTCAAGTAGTTGTGTGTATCGATAGTTTGTTCCTTTTCACTGTTGAGTAGTATTCCGTGCTATGGATGTACCGCAACTTGTTTAACCATTCAGCCGCTGAAGAACATTTACGTTGTTTCCAGTTTGGGGCTATTGTGAACACAGCTGCTAGGAGCATTCCTGTGCAGGTTTCTGTGTGAATATAATGCTTTATTTCTTTGGGATAAATGCCCCAGAATGCAATTCTGGGTCATGTGATGAACGCATTTTTAATTTTAGAAGAAACTGTTAAATTATGCTTTAGAGTGGCTGTACCATTTTATATTCCTACCAGCACTGCATGAGTGACTCATTTTCTATGCATCATTACCATCCTTTGATAATACATGCTTTAAAAAAAATGGTATATGTTTTTATGCCTTTTCATTTATAGGTTCCCCCCTCATCTCTTTCTTTTCCTTACAATTTATCCATCAAAGAACCCAGGCAGATTGAATGACACTGTTTCCCAGTCTGAATATTACTGCTCATGGTGAGGTTCAACACACGGCTGGATTCAGAGGCTCGATCAAACTTTAGTTTGATCTCTTTGGCAAGACTTTAGTTGGTCGTGTATGTTCTTTCACCAGAAGGCTCATATGGTGTGGTAGTCTCTATATTTCTAAAGATAGGAGCCATTTAAATTCAGTGCCCAGATGCATTAATTTATTTTTAAAAACTCCATTGCCATCAAGTCGATTCCAACTCGTAGCAACCCTATAGGGTTTCCAAGGAGCAGCTGGTGGATTCGAACTGCCAACCTTTTGGTTAGCAGCCATAGCTCTTAACCACTGCACCACCAGGGCTCCCATTAATTTATAGGGGTTGCAAAATGGTGATGGGCTAATTATGTAACTTCATTTTATTTATTATATGGAGTAATTTTATAAAGTAACTTCCCTTTATCTATTATTTGCTTGCACAGTAGAATATCCATATAGAAGAGTCAGGATAAATCTTGATTACTGTCTTTTACCAATCTTCAGGATGAAGTGGTTCTCTGTCATCCTCCAAGGGGGACCAATTATTTTCATAACATCATTAGGAATTCATAAATGTAAACAAATTTGATGGGTTTCATTCCTTTGCTTTGCTTATCATTATTAAAGTTCAAATTGTTCCATTTTGGGACAGTGGGAGTCTCTTCAAGTTGGCTCCTGGGTGCTTTTGACAAAATCTTACAGTCTCTGGTAGCTTCCTGGTTATTTTCTCTGACAAAATGGTTGAGCCTTATACACTTCCTGCCTCAAACCTGGAATCAGCCATTCCTTCAAGAAGCCCTGGTTTCTTTCAGTGGGAAATGGTATTTTAATATCATCATCTGGCAATAAGAAAGCTCATTATTACTGGATTGGTCATTATTTCTAGGAATTTTGAGTAGACAGAGCCAGGATGGTTCTATAATACCTCATGAGTTCATACTGATCTTTCCGTTCAAATTACGGATTGCAGGGTTTTAACTTTACATCTTTCATATTACATCTGCTTCTCCCATCTTCCACACCAAAGTCTGGGTTCTCAGGGACCTAAGACACAGTGGATGACAGAATATTCCATGATTATTCATTCCATAATTACCTCACACACAAGAAACTACACACGTGACATTACTAATACTATTACTACTGATTATGCTTACTGCAAAGTCACATTTTTCACATTTGCCATCCCTATCATGAGCCCTGGTGCTAACTGCTCAGCTGCTTATGAAAAGGTTGGTGGTTCGAACCCACCAATTGCTCCACAGGAGAAAAGACCTGAAGATCACCTCCTGTAAAGATTTTACCTTGGAAAACCTGTGGGGCAGTTCTGCTCTGTCCTGTAGGGTCTCTATAAGTCAGAACCAACCAGACAGCACACGACATCATCCCTGTTGTCCACTCCTCACTTCTTTTAACAGTTGTAGTAATCTACATTGTTGCATATGGCCATTACACATTATATTCTCTCCTTTTTACCCTTATTGAATCTTAATTCTTCAGGAAGTATATATAATACCCACCACAGGTCCAGAAGCTCAGTAATTATTTTGGTTGTCTGAAGCTTATTCTCTGTTAAACTCCTCAGGAAAGACTTAGAAACAAAATCTCCTGAGTCCTTATATATTTATAAGGGTTTGTGCTCTTTATACTTGAATGTTTGGTTTTCAAGTATACGAAATCTTTGGTTCACAGTTTCTTTCCTTGAGTATCTTAAATATGTTACTCTACTTTCTTCTGGCATAATGAAAAATCTGATTATAATCTTATTATTCTCCCTTCTAAATCGCATGCTCCTTTTGCCTAGATAGCCAATGGCTGGTTCTCTTTTTCCTTAGAGTTGAATAATTTTACTAGAATGTGTCTTGATACTTGTCATTCTCAGCCAATATTCTCAGGTACAGTGTCCTCTTTAAAATTATTTTTTATTTCAGGAAAGTTTACTTGAGTTATAATTTTAATATTTTATTTCCTTGCTCTGGTTTTCTTCTTTAGAGACTGTAGATGTTGGACCCGCACACCTTTAATATTTGTCATATTCTCCTGAGTCCTTTTTTTTTTTTTTTCCTCTTCCTTCATTTTTAACGGTTTTTTCTTTTTCACCTTCCATTTCTTTTAAGGTATCACCTGTATGGTTTTTCATTCTTGTGTATCTTCTAGTTTAGTGTTCAAGTCTAAAAATTATTTAATTTTTAATAGACTTTATTTTTTAGAGCAGTTATAGATGTATAGAAATACTGAGCAGAAATTAAAGACAGTACCCATATACACCTTCTCCCCCCCCGCCCAAAAAAAACCCAAACCCTTTGCCTTCAAATTGATTCCAACTCATATGACCCTACAGGGCAGAGTAGAACTGCGCCATAGGGTTTCCAAAGCTGTACATCTCTGCGTAAGAAGACTGCCACATCTTCCTCCCACGCAGCAGCTGGTGGGTTGGAACCACCCACCTTTCTGTTAGCTGTTGAGCACTTTAGCACTGCACCACCAGGGTGCCCTTCCCCCCCGCCCAGTTTCCCCCCTATTATGACATCTGGCATTAGTGCGGCACGTTTGTTACAACAGATGAAACAATATTGCTACATTGTTATTACCTGAAGTCCCTAGTTCCATTACGAGTCATCGTGTTGGACTTTTCTCCAGATTTTGACAAAGGCAACCCATCATGTATCCACCACTTCGGTACCAGACAGAACAGTTTCACTGCCCTACAAATACCCTGTGTTCCACCTAGTCATCCCCTCCCTCCGGACCTCTGAAAACCACTGATTTTTTTCACTGTCTCTATAGTTTTGCCTTTTCCAGAATGTCATATACATGAAATCTTACAGCCTGTAGGTTTTTCAGATTGGCTTCTTCACTTAGCAGTACACACTTAGTGCTCCTCCAAGTCTTCTCATGGCTTGATGGCTCATTTCTTTTATCCCTGAATCCTTCCTTCATTTTAACTTCTTCCTTGAATTCTGTCACCTCCCTAGCAGGGAGACTGGCTCTAAGGTAAGCCCCACCAGATGGAAAGATGGTGCAGTGAGTTGAGGCTCCTTTTAAAAGCTAATATATTCCGGCTGGAGCCCTGGTGGTAGAGTGGTGAGCACTGGGCTGCTTAACTGAAAGGTCAGTGGTTAGAAACAGCCAGCCAGTTGCTCTGCAGGAGAGAGATGTGGTTAGTTTGCTTCTGTGAAGATTTACAGCCTTGAAAACCCTACAGGGCAGTTCTACTCTGTCCTACAGAGTAGTCTGAGTCGGAATTGACTTCATGGCAACGGCTTTGGTTTGGTTCTAGTCTGGCTTCAGGGGCTGAGACAGCAGGGGCTTGGCTTGGAATTTGGAAGAATGTGCACCAAGGGGAAAGGAGTACAAAATGACATGTGGTCCACATTTAAATCTTCACAAAGTCTTTGAGATGTTGAACAGGACGTGATGTGCCTTTTCAAGCCCTAGGGGTCTACCTGTACTTAGAGGAAATTTATCATGGTTTTATTTTCTGCAGGAAAACACTCAGGGGCAATCACCTTCAGGCCCTTTTCTTCAGCTTTCTAGGACTGCAGCAAAGACTGTTTTAAGAACAAGTTTTCAGAGAAATATTACTTAACCCTTGACGGTCTCACGTTAGCATCTGTGGTGCTGCGGAAAGAGGCCTGAATCTACGGGGAATCTAGTCTGTGCCAGGCATCTTGCGTGTACTATTATTAAATTCCCCAAAGCTTACAAGACTATTTTAACCATCACCATTTTCAAGAGGAAGAAATTAACACCCAAAGATGCAGCAAAGAAGAGAACACAGTCCAGTCCTCACACAAAAGAATGGGTACTTGAATCCAGGTCTGTTCTCACTCCAAAGCCACAAACCATGTTCCCTTATGTTTGAAACTTGAAAAAAAGTTTTTTTTTTTTTCCCGTGACTTCCCATGACGTGCTGTCTTATTCTAAGTTACCTCTCAAATGTTCATAACCTGTTATTCTCTCCATAACAACTTTTTGCTTTGTATCATTAGCATTTTTCCTTGATTTGGAATTTGGAAATAACCAAACATGTAAATGGCAAGTGGTGTGGGAGCAGCATTGTATAGGAATGGAAGCTTGAGGCCAGGAGGCAGAAAACCTTAGGCAAGTCACCTGAACTATCAGTTTTGTTTTCCAATTTTTCAGATGAAAACAATAACGACAATAATCATCAGCTAGGGTATGCAGCCCCCAAATCTTAGTGCTCTCAAATCACAAAGGTAATGTTGGCTCACCTTCCATATCCATCACAGATCCACCATTGGGGCACTGGGTCTTTGTTGTGCTGACACTGGGACCCAGGCCAACGATGCAGTCACCAGCTAGAGCGTGTCCACTGTCCATATGACAGAGCAAAGAAGTGACTGTGGACAACTGTGCGTTGGCCTCCATCCCCATAACCCTTATCATTATTAAAGTTCAAATTGTTCCATTTTGGGACAGTGGGAGTCTCTTCAAGAAGTGACTGTGGACAACTGTGCAAAGGCTGCCTTTTGAAGTCTGACAAAGTGAGAGTAAAAAAGGAATTATCAAAGACTCTTAAGGGAACACATGTCATAGAATCTGAGCCACAGAAGAATGGAAACAAACACACGGGTTGTGGAATCACCCTCATCCATCAGGATTTTTTTGTTTTTCATGCCTTAACAGAGAAAAATTTCAAAAACATAAAGGGCAAAGAGAGACCTGTCAAACTCCTCCAGAGACACCCCTGAGTGCAGAGGAAAGCATCCCATTTAAGTAGGCTTTCTCCTTCACTGGCCGTCAGCCTCGTCCTGTGGGCTCGACAGGGAGAGTATCGCAGACGTGGACGTGAAGTGGAAGGTATGAAGGCATCACCGTAGCCTAGACAGGAAGTCATTTCTCAAGTGTGGAAATACAAGACTCCTTACATGTGTCTCCTGATGAGACCAACCCTCCATAAGACAAGGCTACAAGTCAATACAGTTAGAGGGAAATATTAAAATCTCTAGCAAAGGAGAGAGATCTTTAGTATTTCACTGGACAAGTATTGTGATAGTTTTAAAATATCTATAATTAACTCTTTTTGAAAATAACCTTTTTTGAAGTTCGCTAATTTAGGACTACAAAACTATATATATATATATATATATACCCTAAAACCTGTTGCCGTCAAGTTGATTCCGACTTATAGCGATCCTGTAGGACAGAGAAGAACTGCCCCATAGGGTTTCCAAGGAGTGGCTGGTGGATTCAAACTGCTGACCTTTTGTTTAGCAGCTGTAGCTCACCATAGCTCTTAACCACTGCATATATGTATGTATGTACATGTATGTATGTATAGATATGTATGGTTCTATTTCTCTAGAGAACACTGACAAACTTCCCCTCCTATGTTGAGCATCAGATGGTCTTGTCTCTCCCACCCCAGTGTCAAGAGTGTCAAGAGGTCACCCTCTCTACAGAGCACAGGTCATTGTTCAGAGGGGGCCTTTCACTTTTCTCATCTATAGAAGGGTAATACTTTTGTGTGTTAAAGGACTGAGATGTGGTGGTCCAGTCTCTGGCTGAGGAAGGCTCCCTTCAATCTTTCCTGAAACACAATTCTTATAAAGAACAGTTTCTTTTTAAATTATAAAATTGAAAAAAAGAAAAAATTCTGAATCTGAGGTCTTATTTTCCACACTATCCCCAAACAGTCACAAAGTATGGGGGTGTCCTTTGATAAGGCATGTTTTCCTTAAAGAGTTCCGATTGGTGGGTATGGCAGGCAGAATAACATCCCCTTAAGGTGTCCAGGTCCTCATTCCCAAGACCTGTGAATATGTTAGCTTTCATGGCAAAAATGACTTTGCAGACATAATGAAGTTAAGGTTTTGAGACAGGGAGAGTATTTTAGTTACCCAGGTGTACTCAATATAATCACAAGGGTCCTTAGAAAAGGGAGGAAGAAAGTTCCGAGTAAGAGATTTGAAGCTGCTACATTGCTGGCTCTGAAGATGGAGGAAGGGGCCTCAACCCAAGGAATGCAGGCAGCCTCTAGTGGCTGGTACTCTAGTGGCAAGGAAATGGATTCTCCCCTAGAGCGTCCAGAAGGAACCAGCCTGCCGGCATCTTGATTTTAGCCCAGTAAGCCCACTTCAGACTTCTGACCTGCAGAACTATAAGAAAATAAATTTCTGTTGCTTTAGGACACTAAATTTATGGTAACTTGTTATAGCAGCAATAGGAAGCTAATACCAAGGTCCACTCCATAAAAATACAGCCCTCAAATTGGGTTTGAAGGAGAAAATCCTGTCTGCTTCATTTTTACTCCCTCACAATATAGATGATTGAGACTGAATAATGCTGAAGTCCTCTTCTGCCACGCCAGAACACCTAAGGAGTTTCAGATAGTCCAGTTGATCCGCAGGTAGATTCTGGCACAACTTCTCGCCCTCACTTGTTTCTCATGTAAAAGACAAGCTTGTCTGAAATGTTTATGACACCGTATTATATTTCTCTCCTTTCCTCTTTCTGACGAGACCTCTAGCCTCATCCCAAACATGCCATTCACCGGCTTGTCAAAATCTTGTGTCTTTCTATCCATGTTTAAACCTCTGACATAGTCTCTCTCCTTCTCACATGCACGTGTGCACAAACACACTTCTCTTCTGGAGAACTGTATCTACCACTGCTTCCTATAATCACTGGGACCACCATTTAAGCGGGACCACACTCACCCTGTCGCTCTGCCCCTCTGACTCTGCCCTTCTCTACACAGTTGTTCATTCAACAAATATCCATCAAGAACACAATGATTCTAGAATCAGATGCCTGAGTTCAAATTCCAGCAATTCTCCTTGGTAGCTGTGTGACCTTGAATATTCAAGTTACCTAACTGTTTTTGCCTCATTTCATCCGATTAAAATGGGAATAATAGCAGTAACTACAGCACAGGGTTGTTCACGAGATTTCAGCGAGTGAAGTGAGCACGCAGAGTGATGCCTGCCATACAGTCGGCGCTACGTAAGTGTGAGGCAAAGAACTCGACCTGGCCTTTGCCTTTAGTTTCTGAAAGATGTTATTATCGTTAGTTACCACGGAGTCGATTCCCACTCAGGGCAACCCCATGTCCTGAAAGATAGTCTTCGGAATTTCTCAAGTAATTAAGATGTTTTTGTTTTCTAAAACCATCAGGCAACACTTGCAAGGAAGTGAGGAGCTACACAGACCCCACCTGGTCAGCTAACCTCAGAAAGGAGAGGGGCATGATTTGATCAAACGTGTATATTCAGTGATTAATTTGATCATGACTACATAATGAGGCTCCAATCATGACCACGCCATGAAGCCAATAAAAGGCTTTTTACAAGGAAGTTTGGGGGCTTCCCAGATTGGCAAGAACATCTGCTCTCAGGAGGGTGGTGTGTCTCTGGGAACAATAGAAGCCATGCATCAGGACCCCTCCCAGACCTCACCCCACGCATTTCTTTGTGTCTTTTCTGATTATAATAAATGGGTAGCTGTACATACAGCTACTGTGTGAATTCTGTGAGTTGTTCTAGTGAATTAACAAACCCACAGGGGCAGTAAAAGCCATCACTAGCTGGTGTCTGCCTATTTGGAAGTGGAAAGGACTGAGCCCTTCTAACTTGTGTGCTATGACTAAGCTAGGTGTGGCTGGATCAGAGAAGGGCTGCATGATGCTGAAGGATGCTGTCCTTCTAACTTGTGAGCTCCAACCCAGCTCTGGGTGGCTGGAGGTTGGAAAACAAGTGTGCCACTCAAGTGCAGAACCCAGTGAGGGATGGAGAGCAGTCAGGTAAGGCCACTTAAAGAAGGTAATCTCTCATCTGAGACCCAGGCAATGAAAGAAAAGAGTCAGCTAGGTAAATGGAGGAATTGGGGGAGGATGGATGGGTTGTGGTGTGGAGCAGGTATAAAAGGGGAAAGGACTAGAATGTTGCGAAGAAATTTAGAAGAATGCTCCTTGCTGAAGGGACAGCATATTGGAGGGAAAAAAGAACATCTTGAAACCCTGAAGGATGAATCCTGTTTTCAGTACAATCTCCAAATTCAAGATTATTATTTCCAAATGATAGACATTGAGTGGGAATTCTTACAGGGCAGAAATTACATATCTCACAAACTTTCAGGTCACTGTGATTAAAACCAGCCAACGCAGAAAAAAACGCAGTGCCATTGAGTCGATTCCGACTCATAGCGACCCTATAGGACAGAGTAGAACTGCCCCATAGAGTTTCCAAAGGGCGCCTGGCGGATTTGAACTGCCGACCCTTTGGTTAGCAGCCGTAGCACTTAACCACTACGCCACCAGGGTTTCAAAAAAAACCAGCCAAGCATGTCATAAATGCTCAGCAAACACAAAGGATATAATTGCAAAGAGAAAAATGCCTTGAAGGACCACCCTGAAATCTGTATGACAACTCAGTCATCCAATAATAAGGAAGAAAGAAAATCACATTTTAATGTTATTTGTAAGAGTGTTACAGAGAAAAATTTCTACGAAAGTTTTCAACTTGAATGGATTTTTTTTTTTTTTAAGACAATGGTTTGGGAGGGTAGATTTTATTGATTAATGATGAATACTACCCATGGATATACTAAAAAAAAAAAAAAAAAAAAAAGGATATACTAGCTTTGACAAATACAATACAGCAAACAATTTAAGAACAAAGAAAGCTCACCATTTAAGTTATGTTTTGCTAGTGCACTATTCTTTCTTGAATAGTGGAAACTCAATCAGGTACTTTTATTGTAACAAGCATATTTGGATATATTACCACTAAGAAGAGTGCATACCCCTCTGTCTTACCGTCTGAGAGTATGATCTTCAATTCCTTGAAGAAGATAGGGAGCTGAGATTATGCTAACTAAATAATGCTTGAATTTTTCTTTGAAGACAAAATTATTAAAGATATATTTCATTTTTATATTAGGAAAAAGTCTAAAATTTTTTATTGTGGTAATACAAAATAACATAAAATTTGCCATTTTAACCATTTTTAAATGTACAACTCAGTGGCATTAATTACACTCGCCATGTTGTATAGCCGTCATCACTATTTCCCAAAGGTTTTCATCACCCCAAATGAATGCTTCTGCCTAGTCTATATATTTCATACAAACGGGATCATACAGTATTTGTCCTTTAGTGTTGGGCTTATTTCACTTAGTATAATGCTTTTGAGGTTCATCCATGCTGTAATATGTATCAGAGCTTCATTTCTCTTTATGGCTGAATAATATTCCATTGTACGGATATTTCACATTGTGTTTATCCATTCACCCGTTGATGGATACTCGGGTTGTTTCCACTTTTTGGCTATAGTGAACAGTGCTGCCATGAACATTGGTATACACTCATCTGTTGGAATTCCTGCTGTCAAGTGTTTTGGGTATATACTTATATGTGGAATTGATGAGTCAAATGGTAATTCTATGCTTAAATTTTAAGGACTTCCAAACTGTTTTCCACAATGGCTACACCCTTTCACATTCCTATCAGTAATACACGAGAATTCCAATTTTTCCACATTCTCTCTAACACTTGTTATTTTCTAGGGAGCTTTTAAAAATTGCCTATGCATAGACCTCACCCCTAACCAATTAAATGAGAATATCTACGGACCGGACCAGTGCATGGGCACGTTTTAAAACCTTCCTGTGTGATATTAAGATGCAGCCAGGAAACGAGGATTTTAACAGTGTTGAAATATTCCAACACTTTTCCATTAAGTGATGTGTTTCAATTCTGATTCGATTTTCAACCTAAGTTTGTTGGGCCAAAGAAGGGAGAGATAGTGGAGCTCTTACACTGGGAAAATGGAAGCTACCATTTCAGTGAGTAAATGGATCATTGTGCAATCGGAGTTGTCTCCTTGCCTTCACGTACTCTCACAGTCAAGTCACTGACTTCTTTTTTTAAGTCACTTTAATTCATTTTTAAAGATAACTTCAGGGGTTGTTTCGATAATACCCCTCTGGCATTTTATTGTATTGCCAAAATGAAGAGCGCATTCATGGGAAATGGGCTGTGAGCTTTTACGTACTTATTTATTTTGGGGAAAAAATGCATGCCTGTCAGTCAAGAAGCAAGTCACAGGCTGGAGAAAAATGTCCCGCTGAACAGAAAATTAGCACCAGGCGGGAAACAAAGGGCACCATAATGGAAATCTTTCGAGCTTGAATTAGGTTACAGACTAATGAGGATCCTGCGGGGTACAGTGATAAGTGGTCTGGATGTTTATTAAAGAACTATTCATGCAAATTGCCTGACTGATGGTGTTGCCGGCAAGGCCCCTCAGATCCCCCTGGTGAGGCAGGACCTAAGGGGCAGCAGCCATCAAGCAATTTAGATGCAGGAGCATCTGAAAGGAAAAGAATTAAGAATTTTCTTCACATGTGTTTCATGAGGGATACCAGCACTGTTCATGGAAAGGAAGACACTTCTGCAAATATGCCATAAGAAATCTGACCTGGTTGAAAGTCAATTTAAAAAGAAGTATCTTTTATTTGCGGCTCACCTACAACGTGATGAGTAGCTGGTCCACCAGATGCCTGGAGTTAGCCGGAGAGTGGAGTGAAGGGCAGGAGAACTCAGAGGAACATCAACGTTTAAGGGATGAGTTGAAGCAGTGGGTCCCACAAAGCAGACTGCAAATCAGCAGCCAGTGAGACAGGAGGAGAAAATGGGGTCACTGAAGCCAAGTTAGGAGTTTACAAAAAGAGGCCACCAATGACAAAGAAAACACGGATTGAAAACTATCTAGTGGTCTTCACAAGTAGGTTATTTTGTGACAATGACAAGATCCACTCAGCTGGTGCAGTCATTTATGGAGGGAAAAAACCATATTTCAGGGGTTGAGGAGTAAATTTCCCTTTCCAGAGCCCTCCACCACAGAAGTGCTCCCTAAGAGCACTACCCCTTTCAAAGACTGGGACATGGGGAGATACTGTCAGCATTCATTCATTCAACACATATTTATCAAGCACCTACAATTATAAAGAATTCTGGTAGGGACTCGGATATAGGCATCTACGAGACCCAATTGTTAGAGGAAGGAGGTTAAACTGAGTGAAAAAATAACTAACTATAACGTAGGACATGCCCTATGATCACCTGGAGGTGGGGCTGGGAAATGCTCCCAAGAAGAACTGATTTCTTTAATTAAGTATTAAATAATATCTAATATTTACGTAGTGCTTATCAGGTGTGAAGTTCCAGTCTAAGTGCTAAATGTCTGACTCACTTCATCTTCACCACCTTACATAGCAAGCACTGTCATTACTCACATTTTACAGATGAGGAGACTAGGGTACAGAGGTTAAGAGACCTTTCTAGGATCACACAGCTAGAAAATGGTAATACTGAGATTCAAACCGAGGTATTCCACTTTCAGAGTCCCTGGGTGGTGCAAAGGATTAACGTGCTTGGCCTAACCGAACAGTTAGAGGTTCAAGTCCACTGAAAGGCACCATGAAAGTAAAGCCTGGAAATCTACTTCTAAAAAATCAGCTATTGAAAACCCAGTGGAGCACATTCCTACTCTAACACACATGGGGTCGTCATGAGTCAGAATTAATTCTGTGGCAACTGGCTATTCTTCCAGAATAGTGCTTAAAACCACCATATACTACACGGCCTTCTAAAAGACAGCTCAGAATTCATTCAGTGGCTGAGGTAGGGATGGATGTTCCTAAGTCAAGAAAAGGCAAAGACAAAGCGACATGGAGGAACATGGCACAGTTATGGTGGGCTTTATTCACAGCTCCTCTGGGGAAAAATTCTCTCCTGGCTTACATCATTCTAGTCTTATCTATCCAATTCAGATTGCACCTTTTATTTTAAATTCAGGTTATAGATTTATTCATAGTCACACGCTTCTACTGAACGCCTGCTGCCTGTAGCCACACAATCTACTGCATGAACTTCTCTGCCTCGTTTAACGCCTTACATGGCCTTCCCTCCCACTCCATCTGGTTTGACTCCAGGTCCAGCAATTCAAAAATTTTACTCCAAAACCTCTCTTCTGTCTAGATTGTGGGTCATCACCCTAGTACTCCTTCCAAAGCCATCAAGCGAATAAATAGAAACCTTATGATCCCCTCTGATATTCCTCTCCTAAATCACTCATCTGCAAGGGCAACCAGTGGAAAGGGTGTGGTTTACTGCCATTTAAACTGACTTGTAATCTCCCTTCACACGTCCCTGGTTATTCAGTATTTATAATTCACAACTGACAGGAAAGTTGTCGATTGCCATTCTTATTAATAGATCCTTAAAGTCCATTTACTGAGAAATAAAATTAATATTTCAGATTCTAAACTTTGTCACACACGGGCACAACTTGACTCTCATCTACAGGATGATCAGTGGGGACACTTTCGAAAGTAAAAAAGGAGCTCTATTATATGACACTTGGTTTACTGCCTTTTAAAGTTCCCTACAGACACTGCACACCCATTGTCTGCACCAGCAGACCACTCCCACTGCCCCTATCTTGATGTGGCACTACTTCCACAGGGCCGCAGTACCCCACTCCAGCCCACCAAACTGAGCCTTCCCCTGAGCTCATGGCTTTCACCTTTCCTCAGCTTTTCCAGTTTATTTTGCTGTGTCTGTGTCCATCTTCACAGTTAAGATAATGCATGTAATAACACGACATTTTAAAAACATGTGCTTAGGCTTTGTGTGGTCAACTAGAATGCAAACTCCCTGGGGGTAGAGGTGGGTGGAGGCAGATTCACCCTCTCAAGGTCACAGCAGAAATTCACTAGTCTTCACGAATTCAATTTGTTTCATGCTCACCACCAAACCCACCTCCCAATGTTGTGGTGCAAATCCAAGTGGATATTGAGTGATTTCAACCCAACCGAGCACTGGCATCTGGAGTCTAAAAGGAGCTTAAACCCACCTAGAAATGTGAGGCAAAGACAGGAAGTCTTCAGTTAATCCAAGAAGCCCACACAAATAAGAATTTGGGGAAAGGGGAATTCCCCTTTGCAAAATGGAGATTGTTAGGGATTGAGGAGATCCCAGACCATTGGCTAAGAATTCTGCACCGGCGACAAGTATTCTAGGAGGATGAAGAACATCAGAAACCCAAGAAGGAAGAGACAGGTTTATAGCCCAGCCTCCCCTCAGAGTATAGCAGCAGAAGCCAAGAGCACCTCCAGGAGTACTGCCCATGGGCAGAGTATGGACTGGATGATTTATGGACCCTGCAAGCACAGGAGGTGGGAGTGATTGCTGCCCTGGTCCATTCTCCAGACAAGGGAGGAGGGTAAAGCAGCTTGGACGCCACAAGCCCTTTACTAGGACCAGCTGGGCTGCGGTGTGGTTGGAAGCCAAGACTGAGCCTGGCACAGTCATTCTGGGGTTGGCTTTTCCTCAAGAAATAGTCTAGGCCCTTTTCTATCATCTGTCAGGAGCTACCCAGAAGCACTAACGAAGGGCCCTTTCACACTGAAAGGTCTCTGGACCTGATGGTCCATGAAGACTCAACGGGCTCATTTTTCTTCTCTCCCGAGTTGCTCCACTCCCACACCAGAAGATGCACATTCATTATCTTGTCACAACTGTGCTAAAGGGTAAATTTTAAAATAATGCTGCTCTGCACCACAGCCCTGATTGCCTCCACACTACTGTATATTTGCTTTCTTAGCATGTGTACAAATGAAGGTGGAATATCTGCCTGCATTTGTTTTCTGCTTGTTTGGATGGGATGCATACTGGAAAAAATAAGTACAATTTCTAAGTGCCCTGAAGGTTCAAAATGAAGTTAGTTATTATCTCTCCCAATATCAACCTCCTCAAATTCCCCAAAGGTTAGGAATGAGGTTAGTTATTACTCCTTCCAATGCCAGCTCTCACCAATGTTCCAAAGGTTCAGGATAAAGCTAGTTATTACCCCTCTCAATACCAACCCTCTTAACTTCCCAAAAGGTTCAAGATGTTGGTGGTTATTACCCCTCCCAACATCAACCAGATGGAGCTAGATTTTTAACAACCAAACCCATTGCCGTCAGAGTCAATTCCGACTCATAGCAACCCTACAGGACAGAGTAGAACTGCCTCATAGGGTTTCCAAAGAGCAGCTGGTGGATTCAAACTGCTAACCTTTTGGTTAGCAGCGAGCTCTTAACCACTACACCACCAAGGCTACAGATTTCTAACAACTACTACAAATCTTCACAAAAACAACTTCCTAGCCCTGTTTGCTATCATACTCCCTAAACGCTAAACTTCTCTTCATATCAGCTTTTGGCGAATGATCAAGAAGTCTTATTTACAACTTCTATGGATGAGACTATGACCCCTTTAGGCCTGTTTACCCCCATGACACCAAAGCAGCAGAGGTTCTGAAACCCATCAATGCGATAGTCAGGTGAGTTTCAAAGTCATCTCATTCTTTTATTTTTTTAAAAAACTGTACACTGGACATTTATTTTTCTCTTTGATCATTTTATGGTATCTTAAATTTCCCCATAGCTCTTCATTTTGAAATGCCATAGCTTTTAACTTTCATATTTTATTAATAAGGAAAAAAAGATCATGGAAAATAAAACAATACTGTCTTCATCTGTAGTGTTTCACAACTACACACAGCTGAATGCTGTAACCACTAGAGGACTGAGGTAAGGTTCTGAAGAAGAAAATCGTAAAATATTAACTGTTTAGTTCTATGGCAGATACACAGATGTTCTATGTAGCTATGCCTTCTAATACTAAATGTGGAATATAGGCCGCTGGGCTTAGAGGCTTTGTGTGGCAATTCTAGAATTTAGTAGAAGTTTATTATGATGTTGGCAGTTGAGGAATGCTCTCCAGGGATTGCAGAGGAGAGTGAGGGTGAGAAACAAATTATCACGGGACAAGAACTGAGACGAAAGTAGATCATAGACTCAGCAAACACAGATGTTTCAAGAAATTTGGAAGTGATAAAACTACGGGTTTTTTGACAAGTTAAATAAGCATTCTGATTTTAAATTTACTTAAACTAGCTAAACTAGAAAATGTGTTCAGTAAACATCGGTTTTCCTCCCTCTCTATACCATACAAGGCTAATGGAGGTTCAAATAAAAGCAGTTCTTTTGGAAAACTCCACTGGAGTTCTTTGGTTGCTAACTGCAGAAACTGGCTGGCTAAATTGGGGGAAAGGTGAAATTTATCAAAAGGCAAAAGGATATAGGGTAGCTCAGAGAATTAAAAGAAAAGCTAAAGAACTAGGTCTTGGGAGTGGATACGACCAAGGCAAGCTTAGAGGATGTGGATAGCAGGAACTAATGGGTAGCCCATTCCATCAGAGCCACAGGGATGAAGGCATGCTAAACCACTTTCAATCTTGTGTTACTCAGCCAAGAGTCCAGTTCCAGGGAGAGGACACTGACTGACCTAGACAGGGTCACAACAACCCCTTGACAAGTGCAGGGCGGGCATCCTGACTGGCAGTCGCATGATCTCTAGCCCCAAATGAGGAAGAGGTCATTCCCCAAAGCAAAACTGGGTGCTGTTGCCTAACCAGATACGGTGTACACAAAAACAAGGGATTCTACCATGGTATGCAATGTCGCACAGCACCATATAAACACAAGTTGTAATCACTGTGACTACTGGTAGAGAGTTGACAAGAGGAGGAAAAGTAGGAAATTCCTTATTTCAAATAAAACATAGCAAAAAAAAAAAAAAGATGGATAGAAGGACAGTTGGTGGTTTTGAGCACATTCCAAACTAGAAAATGGGATAATTGAAGAATCAAGGATTAAGAGGCATGGGTGAAGGGTGGAATATCCAGGGTGGAGGGACTGGCTCAGGCCAACAGTCCCATCTCTAAGATGGGAAGGAGGTACTAGAGAAGATGAGTAAAAAAAATAAAAAAATACTGTTGCAGAGAGAAGTTGAGGTACTGCCCTTCCAGTTCTTTCTCTTAATATTTTTAACAAATGAAAGGTGGTACCCAGTGTTGGGGAACGAGCTGTGGAAAACACTGAACAGAAGAAGAAAAACCGAGACATTTTACAGTTTAAGCAGAAATGTTAAAATTGCCAGGATTAGCATGCTACAGAGAAAGATGTCACTCAGTTCTCAATGGTCACTCAGAGTCCTCACATACAGCAGGTCTATCCACGCTGCCGGCTGTGCTTCTCTATACTGGATACATTGCGTGGGGCAGAGTGCTTGCTGCTGGTCAACCTGGAAAAGTGTGTGTGTGTGCGTGTGTGTGTGTGTGTGCATGTGTGTGTGGCCAGGGGAGCAGGCTCAGAGCGGAAGCTGAGGAAGAGCTGCCTTCTGATGACGCTGGGTCAGAGATAAACAACAGGACATGTCTGCCCTGCCACCCCTCAGAGCATCGGTTTGCCACTCAAGGGCACAGGAGGTAACAGGCACAACAGGCGAGGCAGACACGGCACCCATTCCTGTTCTGTCAGATTCTCCTACGTCCAGTCACACGCCCTCCTCAGTCAGCCCTCTGGGTAGGAATCCGTCCCCTCAACACTCTCTCATACACAGAGACCCTCCCTCTTACGTACTGAAGGCCCAGCCCTGTTCTGCACGCAGAGACAGTTCCCTCAATGAGGCAGACTAAAGGTAGCCACGAGTTCTCTGACATTGAGAGATGGGCTCTACATGCCCTCCTCTTGAATCTGGCAGGCTCTGTGACTGCTCTAACCAGCAGAACATGGCAGAAGTGATGCTGTGTCATCTCTGGGCTCAGACTTTGTGAACCTGAGAGCTTTGGTTTTCTGTCTCTTGGAGCCCTAGCTCTGGGGGAACTAGACTGTGTTAGAAATTCCACCACCCTGAGACCTATGAGGAAGCTCAAACTAGCCGCTGGAGAGACGACTGGCCAGCCTCAACTGTCTCAGCCATCCCAGCCCTGATGGTAAGCATGAGAGTGAAGAGTGATCCAGAGAGCAGTCAGGACTGAGAAGGCTGACACAGACCCCAGTTGAACCATCCCAGTCACCTACAGCCATTTGAGCCATCCCATCTGAGACCACGGTCATGGGGGAACAGACAGGCCATCCCCACTGTGCCTTGCTCAGATTTCTGACCCACAAAACCATGACATGTAATAAGATGGTTATTGCTTTATGCCACTAGGTTTTAGGAAGTTGGCTGTGTAGAGCTTGACAACTATAGCACTGCCTCCTAAACAAGAACCCAGCCTTTCATACATGGAGACCCAGGGCTTAGATATTAATGGGTCTGTGCTTTCTCCTGGCTACTGTGTCCTGACTCACACACACAGAGTCATGACCCTCTGACAGCCACAGGGAACTGGTCTATCATATACACAAGAATTCAATCCTCTCACACTGGGGGACCCAGCGCCCTCTTACCACCTGGGTACAAAGTCCTCTCACACACAGATGGAGACCCAACATTTTCACACACACAGGGACACACCCTTCTTATGTCCACAGAAAATTGTCCTTTACACAACACAAAGACTGATTTCTCTCCCATCTGGGGATGCAGCCCTCTCATACATGGAACACCACCCTCTTCCATCTGCTTGGAGAATGGTACCTGCTCTGGTTCCTTGACCTCTTATACTCAGCCATACTTCTCTCTCTCCAAACATGGCTTGTCCCCCCCGCCCCCTGCCACACACACACCCAGAGATCCAGCCCCCTCACACACTGTCTTTCACATACCTGCCAGTCACCTTGTGGAGACCATGATGTTACCTTTGGAATCTGATGCATAGCAGGTTGCTTCTGAAGGCAGACATTTCAGACCTCTTAGGAGGGGCTGGTGGTGATGTGTAGACTTCTGGGAAGGCAGTGGTGGGGGTGGGGGGCCGGGGGAGTGAGCATGTTTTGGGCCATGTTGTAACAGCAGCAGCACACACTAAACCCGAAAACCTGAGACTCAGAATGCCCAACCCTCATCATCACTAATCTGAACCTGACAAGTGCCCTTGACTCACTAAACTGGGACTTCTTTGTCTCTAAAGTGGGCATCATCACTCCAAAGACCATGACTCTTGTTGATGCGCTCAAGCCAGTGTCCCGAGTCCCTTCAGTAAACAACATTATCCTAGACAATCTGTGAATCCTCCTCAACTCAGTAAGTGGTGTTGGGAGTTTACATCTTGAAGAAAGGTGGAAAAGCCTTCGTAAGCCATCAGAAGTTACTCAATTTCTGGGTGAGAATGAACAGCCAGCAGAAAGGAATTTAGTTAATGACACATTTCCTAGAATGCTAGATCCCTTAACAGCTTTCAGGTAAGGGTCAAAAAGCAGTTAGAAATGTAAGAGTCAATTAAAAACTCATTGTACCTTATCAAAAAGAATCTGTGTTACTTGTCTGTGGGCTTAGCTGTGATCACTGAGCTGAAAAGAAAGCTGACTGAGGGGACTCCCTCCTTCCCTCAAACACCACACCCAGCGATCTGCACAGTTATGCTCCCCTTCCGCTCAGACAGCACCGGAACAAGCACAGTGATTGGACATTTAGAATTTGCTTCGCTCGCCATCACAGACCCTCCCTAGTCTTTGGCAGTTGGGGTGCGGGCTGGGGAGAGCCAACAGGAGCAGGAGGAACCGTGAAGGAACAGCAGCCATTTGACTTAACTGCTTCAAAAGAGAACTAAGTTGGGCCCTGTCAGGCAGATCGTAAGGGAGCCACAGGAGGCATCTGGGAAACAGAGACAAAAGGACGGAAACTCCCCCAGGGAGCAGAAATCGGGGACTATGCTGTCAAATAGCATCTCCATACTTGTCTTCTGTTTTGATAAACCATCTACCCTTAGTTTTCAGGTTTAGAAAATGACACTGATCTACCAAATGATTTTACCTTCAAGCTCTCAGACTGGCAACGATTCTTGTTTTGGAGCATTCCAAAAGGGAAAATGGAGTTTATAGGTGAGGATAAGTTTCAGCCACTAGAAATCTTAAAGAGTCTTTAAAGCTACGGACGCATCTTTGAGAGGCTGATGAAGCTACAGACATTCTCCCCAGAAAATATGTACATGCGCTTCCACACGAGTTTGAAATATGACCTCAGGTAACCCGTGAGTCCATAGGCCTTCTGGTGGCGCAGTGGTTAAGAGCTCAGCTTCTAACCAAAAGGTTGGCAGTTCAAATCCACCAGCCGCTCCTTGGAAACCCTATGGGGCAGTTCCACTCTGTCCTATAGGGTCGCTATGAGTCGGAATCAACTCGACAGCAACGGGTTAACAGGTTATGAATCAATAGGACCTTGGAAGTGGAGTGACAAGCTCAAGGTCACACACTAGTTAGAGGGCACTGGGATACAGCCCACGCCTCCTAGTTTCCAGTGTAGTGCCATGTCATGCTCTGAGGTTCTATGCATTGGAACAGACTTTCCAAGTGAGTCAAGCAAACTATAAGGTCCATGAGGGTGGTACTGTTCTCCAACCTAGCACCTAAAGTGCCCAATAAAGAATTAACCCATTCTGTCACTGATGGAAAAGAGTAAAAAAATAAACAAAAAATCAGATTAAGAATCATTGTCAACAGGTGGCTTTTAATAATATCATTGGATACTTGCAGCTTTTGGCAGATTTGTGTTTCTATTCAACTTGCTCCAAAAACAAACGATCTCGCACACGCACAGAATCACCCAGGGATGCTTACGTAAATGCACCGCCTGTAAAAATATCACTGAATCGTATTTTAATGGTAATGCTGTTTTTCTCTAAATCCCGTTTTTCCCCACTATCATGCGTAATAAAATTGTTCACAAGATACCTTCGGTTGGATTTTTCTAAATCACTGTACTATATAAAATCCAAATATTTACATTCCAAAAGAATTGCAGACTGGCTTCTTGTGGATATAGAATTACTAACCTGGGTTACAATTAATTTTAACTTGTGTAGGTAGATTTATCCACAGGTCCTCGTGTGATAATTAAATGCAATAAGCCTATTACTCCTCAGTTTCTATACCAGTTCCTTTTCTCCTTGAAAAAAAAAAAAAAAACACGTTCCCTACCTGTGTCACTTCATACTACACTCAGGTAAGCTTCAAGGCACACAAGTAAATGCTGATGAATTTCTCCTAGCTTTTGCTTCAATTTCTTCTTCACCTCTTACATTTATCTTTCTCTCTACTCTCAGAGTCTACAAATGTCATTAAGCCTTGGCCAGTCCCTGTTAGAACACAGCTCCTCACACTTCCTTCTCTAACCACTGCCCCCACAGCACAATTCTACCACACTCAGCTCAGTTACTGGTAGGAGCCTCAGCTTGAGCTTTACCATTCATCTGTCCATGAGGCTTTTTAGAACCCAGTAAAGATGTGGTGTTGTCTTGAGTGTGGTCTTGATACTATGACAAGGCCACCACTCTTCTCGCCCCACTGAAGACGGATCCTTCCCCTCTCTGCCCCTGTACAGCCAGAGGAAGGGCCCATGGCTCAAGCTCAGTGAATTAGATGTTCTCTTTCAGGACTTTGAGTCTTGAGCAGAGAACACCAGGACAGAAGAATCAGATTCATTCACTCCAGTGGTTGCACCCCAGCCTGGTTCTTCCTGCTGGAGAATCATGGCTGGGGCTCCACTTTTTGTGGAGTGTCCCTCAATCTTGCGAGCCACACCTCCTGCCCCCACCAATCCTGCCAATCAGTCCCTTTCGCTTAAGTCAGCCACAGTAGCTTCTGCTCCTACAACCAAAGAGCCCCTACGATTCAAGAAGAAACCTGAGGAGCACACGAGTCAGGCAATCACACGTCGTCTCTGATGCCACAATCCTGATCATACCACCAGATGGTAGTTAACTGCTTCTCCTCTACCAGCTATTTCAGGAGGTCACTCTGTCTACAGGGGAAAAAGTCTCTGAACCAAGAAATAAGACATCTGGATACTGGTCTTGGCTGGGCCAATAACCAGCTGTGAATTTCAATGTTATTCATTCAAATTCTATATAGGAAGTAGTAGTATCAGCTTATATTTATTGGACACTTACTATGCACCATGAATTCTTCAAAGTACTTTATACATAAAAAAAAAACCAATCCAGTTGCCATAGAGTGAATTCCAACTCATGGTGACCCCATGTGTGTCACAGTAAAACCGTGCTCCACAGGACTTTCAATGGCTGATTTTTCAGAAGTAGATCACCAAACCTTTCTTCTGAGGTACTTCTGGGTGGACTCAAACCTCCAACATTTTGGTTAGCAGTCAGCATTTTAACTTTTTGCATCACTCATGGACTCTGCTTTATATATATAGCCATTTAATCCTCAAAACATCCTTATGAAGTAGCTATAGTTATCCCTGTTTTTCAGATGGGAAAACTGAGGCATATGGAGTATCTTGCCCAAAGTCATACATCTAGAAAGTGACCTGAACCCAGAATATGCGGCTCAAGGATATGTGTTCTTGGCCACTAACTATGCTGCCTCTCTGGGTCTCCATGCCCTTCTGTCTAAATTGTAAATGAACTAGTTTGAACTGTGCCTGGAAGAGATTTAACCTCTAAGGTGGACCATTGTGACACAGTGTGTGGGCCCAGGACTGTACTTACCCTCCAATGGTAGACCATTGTGACACTGTGAGTGGGCCCAGGACTGTACTTACCCTCCAATGGTAGACCATTGTGACACTGTGAGTGGGCCCAGGACTGTACTTACCCTCCAATGGTGGACCATTGTGACACAGTGTGTGGGCCCAGGACTGTACTTAACCTCTAATGGTGGACCATTGTGACACAGTGTATGGGCCCAGGACTGTACTTATCTTCCAGTGGTGGACCACTGTGACAGTGTGTGGGCCTAGGACTGCACTTACCCTCCAATGGTGGGCCACTGTGACATAGTGTGTGGGCCCAGGTCTGCACTTACCCTCTAATGATGGACCATTTTGACTCAGTGTGTGGGCCCAGAACTGTACTTAACCTTCAATGGTGGACCATTGTGACATAGTATGTGGGCACAGGACTGTACTTACCTTCCAATGGTGGGCCATTGTGACAGTGTGTGCACCCAGGACTGCACTTAACCTCTAATGGTGGACCATTGTGACACAGTGTGTGGGCCCAGGATTGTCTTACTCTCCAATGGTGGGCCATTGTGACAGTGTGTGCGCCCAGGGCTACACTTAACCTCTAATGGTGGACCACTGTGACACAGTGTGGAGCCGGGACTGCACTTACCCTCCAATGGTGGACCACTGTGACAGTGTGTGGACCCAGGACTACACTTAACCTCTAATGGTGGACCACTGCGACAGTGTGTGGGCCCAGGACTGCACTTACCCTCTAATGGTAGACCACTGTGACACAGTATCTGGGCCCAGGGCTGTACTTAACCTCTAATGGTGGACCACTGTGACAGTGTATGGGCCCTGGACTGCACTTACCCTCCAACGGTGGGACACTGTGACAGTGTGCACACCCAGGACTGCACTTAACCTCTAATGGTTGGACCATTGTGACATAGTGTGTGGGCCTAGGACTGCACTTACCCTCCAATGGTGGGCCATTGTGACATAGTGTGTGGGCCCAGGACTGTACTTAACCTCTAATGGTGGACCATTGGGACACAGTGTGTGGGTCCAGGACTGCACCTAATCTCTAATGGTGGGCCATTGTGACACAGTGTGTAGGTCCAGGACTGCACTTAGCCTCCAATGGTGGACCATTGTGACACAGTGTGTGGACCCAGGACTACACTTTCCCTCCAATGGTGGACCATTGTGACATAGTGTGTGGGCCCAGGACTGCACTTAATCTCCAATGGTGGACCACTGTGACAGTGTGTGGGCCCAGGACTGCACTTAATCTCCAATGGTGGACCACTGTGACAGTGTGTGGGCCCAGGACTGCACTTAATCTCCAATGGCGGACCATTGTGATACAGCGTGTAGGCCCAGGACTGTCCATATGCCATGATTTGATGCTTCAGCCCTCTGTCAAAGGCCTTGGACCCTCTCCTCTGCTCCAAATGAATGTTACTTGTCGATGATGCTCTCAGAACCTATTTAATCAAGAGAGGGAAAGGTTTTCTTCTTGTACATCGACCATCTTCATTTTAACTCTCTGAATACACGAACATTTAAACCTACCACAACAATGGAAAATATTTTAATATCTAATCCTAGAAATATTGGGAAAATTCCATGGAGTCAATATTTCTTAAAGGGTCTAATCCGCCCTCTAACTGTGCCAGATAAGGGACACAGACACTTACAAGAAGGGAAATCTCTCTGATTAGCTGCAAAGGTTTAACGACCTTTATTGTTCAATGCTTTCTTCACCCTCATCCTTATTGTTGAAGTCCATATGCAGTTGGTTTTTCAAACCCAGTGAAGTCTCACATTTCTGAATTCTCTCTATTCCCATCCACCTTTAATCTCAAAGCAGCCAGTGCTTGCCAGAGTTCAACGCTTTCTTGCATACTTTGTAAAAGTTGCAAGGAAAAGCTGGCATGCACTGTTAGGCTCTTTCCCACCACTTCATTTGGCACTAGTCTCAGTAGGCATGTTGTCTGCCTTCCAAGTTACGTGTGAAAAATGTGTGAAGCCACTATCAAATGTTCTGCCGCTGCACTACATGGGTCTCCGAAGTTCCATCCTAAAATATTTATTTCCTTACTGCCAGATTGCAAATTTAGAACTACACATTGTAGGTTTTTAATGTGGCAATACTCTACACATCATGGTACCAATTTATATATCATTGTTGGTCTGTGTCATCGAGTCAATTCTAATTCACAGCAACCCTATAGGACAGAACAGAACTGCCCCACAGGGTTTCCAAAGAGCGACTGGTAGATCTGAACTGCAGACCTTTTGATTAGTATCCTGAGCTCTTAACCACTTCGCCACCAGGGCTCTCAATTTATATATTAGGTAAGGTAATATCAGTTGCTGTAACAAATGGATCTCAAAGTGTATGAGGTCTCCTACAAAATTGAAATTTATTTCTTGCTGACATAGACCAATGTAGTACTACAGTTGGGGGGGTATCTTTCTTTCATGAGATGATCCAGTGGCCCAGGCTTCCATTTTGTGGCTCTGCCATCTCTCAGGTCCTAGTTGTCATCGTTCACATCCAAACCACAGGGAGAGAAAAATAACACATAGGGATCACAGTCATATCTTTGAAGTTTTAACCCAGACACGACATACTTCTCATCAGCTCATATTCCATTGGCTGTCATATTTGCTACACCAATCTGCAAGAGAGGCTAAGAAATGTAGTCTAGTTATCAGGAAGAAGAAGAGAATGTAAATTTTGGTCAGCCTTTCTCTTCTCACCAAATTGAGAGGTCTGGGGTGATTTTCCCATTTGCTCTACTTCAGAAGATGATGGAAGGTACATGGGACTTATGCTACTATTCATAGGTTTTAATAAAATCAATATTATTATTGGCTTTCCATTTATAATGTTCTTTAGATCGTTGGTATCAGGATAGTACCATCTGACTTTCAAACTTCTTTCATTAAAATTATGGGAAGAATGGGCAAATTTCTAGAAACACGCAAACCCCCTATATTGACTCAAGAAGAAACAGAACATCTCAACAGACCCCTGTAACATGTAAAGAGATTGAGGCAGTAATCAAAAACCACCCAACAGAGAAAAATGTCCTGGACCAGATGGCTTCACTAGGGAATTCTGCCAAATATTTATAGAAGAAATAACTCCAAAACTCTTAAACTTTTCAAAAAAATACAGAAGAGAATACTCCCTAACTCACTCCGTGAGGCTAGCATCACCCTGGTACCAAAGTCAGACAAAGATGCCACAAGAAAAGAAAAACTACAGACCAATATCCCTCATAAATACAGATGCGAAAATTCTCAGCAAAATACTAGCAAACCAACCCAGCACCACAGTAAAAGGATTCTACACCACAATCAAGTGGGATTTATCCCAGGAATGCAAGGGTGATTCAATATTAGAAAATCAATGTAACACACCATGTTAACAGAGCAAAAGAAAAGAATAACATGATCATCCCAACCAATGTAGGAAAGGCATTTGACAAAGTCCTACACCTTTTCATAATAAAAACACTCAACAAGCTACGAGTAGAAGGGAAATTCCTCAATCTGATAAAAGGCATTTATGAAAAACCCACAGCTAACATCATCCTCGCTGAGTGCTTTTCCCTTAGAGTCAGGAGTAAGATAAGGATGGCTGCTCTCTACCACGGCTATCCAACATTGTATTGGAAGTCCTAGCCAGAGTAATTAGACAAGAAAAAGAAATAAAAGGTATCCAAATCAGCAAGGAGGAAGTAAAGCTACCCTTTTTTTTTTGCAGATGACATGATTCCATATATACAAAATCCCAGAGGTTCCACAAGAAAGGTATTAAGAGTTAAAAAACAAATTCTGTAAAGTGGCAGGTACAAGGTCAACACACAATAATAAGTCAGGTTTTTATACATCAGCTATAAACCTTATGAACAGGAAATTAAAAGACGGGAAATGGTGGAGTGCGATAGAAAGGCACAGATTTTGGCATCAAATAAGAGTTGTTCCTGAATCCTAGATTTAATCCATGGTGAGCTACTTTATTCCTCTGAACTCCTATTTTTCTCAAGGGAAAAAAAATGCCCATTTGTCTTTTCCCTATATCTCATAGTCTAACCACTGACATACTGATATCTCAATGGCATAGCTAACAGCGTTTTATCATTGTCTTAACACCATCATGTTAAACCAAACCAAACCCATTGCCATGGAGTTGATTCTGACTCATAGCGACTCTATTACTTTCATGGAGAATGTGCTCCATGGAGGTAAGTGATCCCTCAGCCACATCTCTAAGTTTATGGGGAAAACTAAATACCGTATTTATTCCACCCCCAAGCAGCATGCTTTGCATATACTAGACGCTCTGTAATGTTTTTTCCTTTATTTTCTCCTTTCTTTTTCCATTGTTTAGAATTAGAGAAACTTGTCTCTGCGGAAACATGGGTGCAGTGAAGTACACATGCTTTTCTACTTGACTAAAATTTCACAGTCCATCTAGTTACCCTATAACCATTCGAGGAAGCTTCTCCATCTCTGCCACACATTCTTTGTTTAATAGAATAAAGCTCACTTCAGAGATTGCCGGAGAGCACTTTTCATTAGGATTTACAGGGCCTACTTCTAAAATTCATGGCTTTAGGGAATTTACAATTCAACCAGAGAGGGTACACAGAGTAGAAAATAACCCGCCCTAGACCACTGGTTGCAAACCAGAGCCTACAGAACAGATCGGCCCCCGAGCATGGCTTGTTTGTCTACGCTGCGTTAGTAAAAGAAAATGATTTAAAAACCAGGAGATAGCACATTAAATTGGAATTTCTGGCTTCCAGGGAGAAATGGGAAAAGCTGGCCCCACCAGGCCCACGTTACCACACAGTTACAATGCGTGCACATGGAAGTAGCTCGTCCCTTTGGGTCCAGCAGAAAGCACTCCAGCTTGCCTCCATCCTCCTTAATCCCTGCCCCCACACTTATCTATCTATATTCCCTACCTGACCCTTGTAGGTAACTGTGCTTTTTACTATTGTTCTGGAGTCTACGGCCAGTAAGACACAAGTAGAGTTTTCATTTGCTCCTATTTCTCCAAGGAAAAATCTGTGGAATCCAATCACATTATTTTTGAAGTGTTCTAACATTCCAGGGAAATCACATTTGAGAACATGCCTGTCGCCAGCTGTTCAGAGTGAACTCAAAGACTATGACCAGACCTGTGTTTCAGCCTGCTATTTCTGGACCAAAGATGGATTGGAGGAAGGAGAGAACAGTTAGAAAGAAAGGGTGATAGTTTATCAGACAGAAAATGGTAGTTTTTGAACTAGGGCAATGGAGAAATGACAGAGGTGGACAATTTTGAGGAAGCAGACTCGACAGGACCTAGCAATTGGTTGAATTTTAATATTTACTTACCCTTCACTTCCTCCAAGAGACTTTTCTGGATTTTCCACAGCCACACCCCACTTCAGTCAGACTCGCCTGGTCATATTTCCTTTCTGCCTAACATTCTAATAGGTTGGTTACGTACAAGTGACAAAGAAATGCAGGAATCAAAGATTTATCCTATTAGTTGGGAAGACCAACCAGGTGTCTCTAAGGAAGAACGCAGGAGGCTAGGTAAGAGTTCTTTCTGATGGATGGGCGTGGCAGAGGCTGAAGGTGGGGGGAGTTAAAGAGTTTAGTTTGTCATATCAGACAGAAGCAATGGAAGACAATGTCCAGTAAATAGCAGTATAGTACAATGACGAATTACAGGGACTTCAGAACTACAATGCCTGGGTTTGACTCCTAGTTCTGCTACTTTCTAACTCTGTGATGCTGGTTAAGCTACATAACCTTTTGATGTCTTGATTTTCTCTGAAGAAAGGGGATAACAATTGTGCCTACTTCATAAGGGTGCTGCAGAAATGAGAATGGCCCCAGAGAAGGAGACTTCAACCATTACAGGCATAGACAATGAATGTGCTCCCTCAGGAAGACGCTGTGGAGAGAAGAGGACGCTGAGAACAGAGCCCAGCTGGGAGGCAGAGTGGCAGATGGAGCCCCGGAGTGGCAGTTAGCAAACGTGGCTCCATGCTGTAATCACCTGGACAGCTTCCAAAAAATACTGATGTCTGGGTCCCATCCCCAGAGATCTTGATTGAAATGTTCTGGCATGTGGCCTGAGTGTGGGGAGTTTTAGAAGCTACCCAGGTGATTCTAGCATACAGTCAAGTTTGAGAAACACTTTCCTAAAGGAAGACACAAAAGATCTCGGATTTCTCATTTTAACATGGGCTCCAACCACTTGAATGTATATTTAAATGTGAATTCCAACAACATCCTTTCTTATAACCCTACCGTATGTCAAGAGCTTGTTAGAAGATATAATAAAAAGAATAGCAACTATTTACTAGCAATTAGAGAAAAATAATGTATTGATTATGAGCATGGGCTCGGAAATTAGGCCTCGGTTCACATCACAGCTTTACCAATTACTTAGCTGTATGAATTTGAGAAAACTATTTCTTTCTGTGTTTCACTTTCCTTTTCTATGAAATGGAGATTCTATTACTATCTATCATACGGCGTGGGATAAATGCATTTGTATGTGAAAAAACTTAGAACAGTGCCTGGCACGCAGTAAATACTTAATAAAGACTTGCTATTATGACCCTTTTATTATTTATTTATTTATTTATTATGACCTATAGGACACGTTTCTACTCTGTCCTATAGGGTCACTATGAGTCAGAATTGACTCAAGGGCACTGGGTTTTTTTTTGGTGGGTATTATGACCCTTAGAAGTCCTTGGGTGGTGCAAACAGTCAACATTCTCCACTGCTAACTGAAAGGTTGATAGAGTCCTCCCAAAGGCGTCTCGGAAGAAAGGCCTGGCAACCCACTTCAGCCACTGAAAAACCTGTGGAGCACAGTTCTACTCAGACACACATGAGATCACCAAGAGTTGGAATCAACTCAACGGCAACTCGTTTGGTTTTAATATTATTGTCCTTATTGAATTCTTACCGTATGTCAGGTACTGTGCTATGTACTTTATAAGCAACAAAGTGAATTACTAGTTTATTAAGTGCTATCTAGTCCATCTGCTACTGTGGACCCATCAGCAAAAACAAATGAAATTTTCACTTTTCTTCTTAAGAGATGCTGTGCTAGAACTTTGAGTTCTGACTCTCTTGCTCATTTGCCCTATGGTGGTCCCAGCTTTCGTGTTTGAGGGCCAACTAGGAACACTGAGTTTGAGAAGCTGGACTATATGAAGAACGGGGCATCAGGGTTGGAGGAAGGCTCATTAACAACCTGAGTTATGCAGATGATACAACCTTGCTTGCTGAGAGTGAAAAGGACTCGCTTGAAGCACTTACTGATGAAGATCAAGGACCACAGCCTTCAGTATGGATTACACCTCAACATAAAGAAAACAAAATTCCTCACAACTGGACCAATAAGCAACATCATGATAAATGGAGAAAATACTGAAGTTGTCAAGGATTTCATTTTACTCGGAGCCACAATCAACGTGCATAGAAGCAGCAGTTGAGAAATCAAACAACATATTATATTGGGCAAATCTGCTGCAAAAGATCTCTTTAAAGTGTTAAAAAGCAAAGATGGCACCTTGAGGACTAAGGTGCACCTGACTCAAGCCATGGTGTTTTCAGTTGCCTCATATGCTTGTGAAAGCTGGACAGTGAATAAGGAAGACCAAAGAAGAATTGATGCCTTTGAATTACGGTGTTGGCAAAGAATATTGAATATACCACGGAATGCCAGAAGAACAAGCAAATCTGTCTTGGAAGAAGTATAGCCAGAATGCTCCTTAGAAGCAAGGATGGCAAGATCTTATCTCACATATTCGAACATGTTATCAGGAGAGACCAGTCCCTGAAGAAGGACATCATGCTTGGTAAAGGAGAGGGTGAGCGAAAAAGAGGAAGACCCTCAATGACATGGATTGACACAGTGGCTGCAACAATGGGCTCAAGCATAACAATTGTGAGGATGGAGCAGGACTGGGCAGTGTTTCATTCTGTTATACATAGGATCGCTATGAGTCGGAATTCTCTCAATGGCACCTAATGATGAGATTGCCAGACCTTTCTTCTGAGGTGCCTCTGGGTGGACTCAAACCTCCAACCTTTTGGTTGCTGAATCCCAAAATAATAGAGGCCAGAAAAAAAAAAAAAAAAGAGGCCAGATGAGTAGTGCAATTATCATACTAAGTGGCAAAATCGGAGTGGCCACAAGGGGCGCTTAACATATAGGGAGATATGGAAATGGTTAATATAACACAGCATCTCCAGGGGCAAGTTAGATGGACAGCCAAATGGGGTATTGCACAATCTATACAACCAAAAGAAACCACAGGAGGTCCAAAGTAATGCTTCAATTAAAAAATAAAAATCTCTCACCTAATTTTCATAGTTGAAT
This sequence comes from Elephas maximus indicus, assembly GCF_024166365.1. Taxonomy (NCBI): domain Eukaryota; kingdom Metazoa; phylum Chordata; class Mammalia; order Proboscidea; family Elephantidae; genus Elephas; species Elephas maximus. The sequence goes on from NC_064841.1 coordinate 1,459,819, forward strand.
GGGTTTTCAAACCTAAAATTCATTGACTGAAGAAAAGGTAAGTTATGAGGAGGAAAGAGTAGAATACCATGGTAAGTATGATATCTCATAATGATTCCCTCAGTCTTTTCCCAAAGGAATCTATGACCATTTATTTACTCAGGTAACCGGACACTGGGGAAAAAGGAACATCAAAACATTTTGAGGACTTCAGGACATTGATACCCCTTCAAAAGCAATTAGACAGCATGACTTAGCCAGTTCATGTTAGCCAGCCTCTGTCATCAGCCATCCCAGTGCCAGTACAATGGGCCCATGAACAAGGAACTATGGTGGCAGGGATGGAGGTTATGCATGGGCCCACCAAGCACGTCTCACCAAATCTGATTTAGCTTTTGCTGCTGACAAAGGTCCCATCTGCCAGCATAAAAAGGCCAATGATGACCCCTCCCCCCTTCCCTACACTGCTACCATCGCTAGGGAAAACCAATTATCCACTTGGTGGCAAGTTGATTACACTGGACCCCTTCTACTTGAAAAGAAGAACGATTCATCTTTGATGGAATTAACACATTCTGGGTATGGGTTTGCCTGTCTCCTGGGCCTCAGCCTACACTACTACCCAAAGGCTTACAGAGCATTTGATCCACCAACATGGAGTCACATGTAACCTCACATTGAAACAAGGAACTTTACAGCAAAGATGGTGCAGCAGTGGGCATATGACCATGGGATTCAGTGTTCCTATCACACACTGCATAATCCAGAAGCTGCTAGACTCAGATCACCTTCTGGGGTCTCAACTGAGCTATCAGCATGGAGATGGCATCCTTTGAGAACAATGTGACTCCAATAACTGGAATACATGGGTCTAGAACTAAGGAGTGGAAGTAGGAGTGGTCCCACTTACCATGACATGAAAAGAACCTCTTGAAGAAATTGTGTTTCTCATCTTTTCAATTCTAGGCTCTTCAGGCCTATAGGTCCTCATTCCTAGAAAGTATATATTTTTATCAGGTGACACAGCCAGAGGCTCGTTAAACTTTAAGCTCTGACTGATCAATACCCAGTCACTTTGGGTGACAGCTGCGTCTTCTTTGCTGAACCAAGAGACCAATAAGGAGAAAAAGGACCCACCATCCTGGCAAGTGTATTGGTCCTGATCACCACAAGGCTGATGTTTCACGATGAGGGCAGAGAAGAAATCATTTGGCACCCAGATGATCCACTGGGGTGTCTCTTGGTATTTTCCTACCCAGTTTGAAGATACATGGTCAAATATAAGAGTCACAGCCCAAGAAGGGCGTGATGATCAGGGATTCTGATCCCTAAGGGATGAAGGTCTGGGTCATCTCACAAGATAAACCTGTAAAGGTGCTAGCTGACAGTAAGGGAAACTAGAATGGGTATTAGGAAAGGGAAATGATGACCAACTATGGTGGCAGGGGATGAGGTTCATCTTCTACATTTTTCTTGTAAGTTTCCCCTGGAAAGACATGTTCTCAAATGAGGTAAACTGAATATATGAAGGCAGTGGATCCAAGCAGTTCAAGGGCTGAACCATAGTGGATGCTGTGGTGTGTTGCCCAGATTCCCCTTCAGGACCAAGACATTGCCAGATCTGTTGGCCACTGATGGTGCAAAGGTGAACATCTCCCTAGGAATTGCTCTTGGCTAAACAGGACTTCAACACAAGCCCCCACAGTATGACAAAAATCCTCATAACTGGACCAATGAGCAACATCGTGATAAATGGAAAAAAGATTGAAGTTGTCAAGGATTTCATTTTACTTGGATCCACAATCAACAGCCATGGAAGCAGCAGTCAAGAAATCAAAAGATGCATTGCACTGGGCAAATCTGCTGCAAAGGACCTCTTCAAAGTGTTGAAGAGCAAAGATGTCACCCTGAAGACTAAGGTGCGCCTGACCCAAGCCATGGTATTTTCAATCATGTCATATGCATGTGAAAGATGCACAATGAATAAGGAAGACCGAAGAAGAGTTGACGCCTTTGAATTGTGGTGTTGGTAAAGAATATTGAATATACTATGGACCGCCAAAAGAACGAACAAATCTGTCTTGGAAGAAGTGCGGCCAGAATGCTCCTTAGAGGCAAGGATGGTGAGACTGCGTCTTACATACTTTGGATATGTTGTCAGGAGGGATCAGTCCCTGGAGAAGGACATCATGCTTGGCAGAGTACATGGTCAGCGGAAAAGAGGAAGATCCTCAACGAGGTGGATTGACGTAGTGGCTGCAACAATGAGCTCAAGCATAACAACGATTGTAAGGATGGCGCAGGACCGGGCAGTGTTTTGTTCTGTTGTGCATAGGGTCACTATGAGTCGGAACCAACTCGAAGGCACCTAACAACAACAACAACAACAAACAGGACTTCCTTGTCCAAGGTCACTCCCCCTCCCAATAGGCAGTCCACACCCAATACAGGATTACAGAAGCCAGGCCTCAACTCAGGACAAGTCTGGAGAGTCATTACAGTTCCAGAGTTCCTAGGGAGACCAGCTCAAGTCTTTGTTCCAACTGCTTCACAGGTCAAATTCTCCCTCTGCCCAGTCCTGCTTGCTTCACTCCCTCATATATATGGTTCATGGGAGCGACCCCCCAACATGAATTTCATCCATGCACATATCCACCTCAGAGTCTGGGGGAGTGGACTAAGGTACCAGAATAAAGGTTTTGTACCTAAGGAATAAGAGAGAAACTTTCTCCACTCTGACTTTGCCTTTGATGAGAATGGCAATGCCTTGATTCTAAAAGAGGTTGGTCTGCTTCCAAAGCACAAAATTATTAAAAATTAAAGAGGCTAGGAAAGTGTGCCTAAAGGAACCAAAATTCTGATTTCCCCAAACAAGATCATATACAAAGATACCTTGGACAGCAAACTCCCACTAATGCTTTCTACCTAAACCCACGGGTGAGCTTGTTAAGAGGAAAGGTTTTGCTCTTGCCCCTCTGGACGTACAGGGCAGAGTGTCAGTCTTCTGGGAAGGAAGTGTCAGTTTCCTAAGGGAAATGATTTTCTCCTAAAATGTATGAAAGTGTTTCAGTGGCCCCACTGGCCTCATGTATAGAGATGTACCAGAGATACCGACAAGAAAATCATCATAATGATAACATAGATCTCTATATATTCCCTAATGGGGAGAATGGAAAACAGAGCGTATGTCCAACCACCTCTGTTTCCTGAATAGAATTTTGAACCTTGGCCAGGGTGTTCTCAGAATGGCTTTATATTAACTTGTAAGAGAGATAAAATCTCCCTGTTAAAATAGCTATAATATTAGTCACCTCAGGGGGATGCTGTCAGGCTTTGTAAAGTGCTTTGTAGCTCCTCAGATAAAAGCAGAGATAAACCTGCAGTGTTATTATTTTTCAACTTGGAGAGCTATTTGGCTAGCCCTCTGCATGAACTCACTCTAAGAAACCAACTCAAAAGCCTTACACAAGCTATAAATCCCATCGCCCACTTCATTTCAGTGATGACAGGGAAAACAAGATGACCACTTGTTATGTGAGCCTTGGGGAACAAGAGAAGCTGAGCTACGAATTTCAGACGGTGCTTAATGGGGTGTGTCATTACGGCCCCCCAAAACCCAATGTTTTTGGACAAAGTCTTAATCCTCAGCCTGAGGACCAAGATGCGCCATATCAGACCCCTGTCTCTTCCTCCTCCTCTTCGTCATCATTCCCCGCTCCCTACTGCATCCAGGTAGGGCCATGTCACCTGTTCTCACCAAATGATATGTGTTGTTTTTAGGCCTGAGAAGAGTCTTGTGGGGTCACTATGAGCTGAATCAACTCCATGGCAGCTTCTTTTTTTAATAACTTTTATTGTGCTTTAAGTGAAAGTTTACAAATCAAGTCAGTCTCTCACACAAAAACCCATATACACCTTGTTACACACTCCCAATTACTCACCCCCTAATGAGACAGTCTGCTCTCTCCCTCCACTCTCTCTTTTCGTGTCCATTTCGCCAGCTTCTAACCCCCTCCACCCTCTCATCTCCCCTCCAGGCAGGAGATACAGCTTTTTTTTTTTTTTTTTAAAGGTTAAGAAGGAATGCCTGGGTGGTGTAAATGGTTAAGCACTCAGTTAACCAAAGGGTTGGCAGTTCTAACCCACCCAGAGGTACCTCAGAAGACAGGCTTGGCCATCTGCTTCCGAAATATCACAGCCTTGAAAACCCTATGGAGCACTTACACTCCTGCACACATGCGGTTGTCAGGAGTTGGAATCGACTGGTCAGCAATGAACAACTATAAAGGTTAAGAGGGACGTTAGATGAAATCAAAATGGACTCGTGTGGTTGACAAAATGGCATTGGCGGTCCAGTGGACCACGCCCCTAAAAAAAAAAATTGTTTTTATTGAAACTTAAGCCTAGCTTTCCTGTTGATCAAACCACCCTGAGTGACCAGTGAGATACTGACAATTCTTCAACAGCAAATTGTATAAGCCAATCAGAAATAAGCTTCTTTGCTTCCAAGTTTTGTCAGTAAAAGCCAATCGCTGCTGATAGTTGTTGGAATACCTTTTCATTTTTGGTTTGGTGCTGCCTGATTTCAGAATCTTTTGCCCGAATAAACCTCATCCAATATACTAACTTTATTGTGACTCAGTTTCTTTTGACAGGAGTTAACCCTCACCCCTCTGCTTACTAAATGCCAAGGGCTCTGGGACCTCAGGGGACGGTGAAGTCAGAACTGAAGAATACTTGAGAACAGGAGCATCCACAAGGGCTGTTATACGAGTGAAAAATAAATTTCTATTGTGTTAAGCATAGACATGTGGAGGCTCATCTGGTACAACATCTAATGTTACTATAACTCTATAAAACACTTTCAGAACTACTATCTGTCAGAACATTTTCCAAGCATTTATCCTAGACAACTCTTTCATCCTGACATCTACTCTGTCTACTATCAAGACCAACATTTTACAGATGACAAAGATGAGGCACAAAAAAGCTAAGCAATGTTACCAAGGTCACAGGGCTGGAAAGCAATGGAGTCAAAAAAGGGACCCAGGTCTGCCTGAGTTCAGATCCTTACCAGCCCCACCCTACTGGCTCCGATTATCTCCCTTCCTTCTCCTCTGCTCCTCACTATGGCCCCACCAGGCCATGCACCTCATGGCTAATCTTACCGCCAGGGATGCCTTTCCTTTCATCCATCTTTTCCTGACAAATCCAAGAAGGTCTCCTGAACATCCACCTGCTTGTGAAGCAGTCCTTCCCTGTCAGGCTCCACCTGAACTTTTCCTGTTCTCATGTATCCTTTGAGTGCCCTTCTGTTACCAAAGAAGAGTGCATCCTAACTGGCCTCCTGGCAGGATGACCTGCCCACGTGTCAGCTTCCCAGACGACACCGCGAACCTGGGAAGTCAAGTACTACCTTTCGTAGCCAAGGGCTTCATACATTACCTGGCAGTAGTAGGTGCTCAGGAAAGGTTTATTGAATTGAGCTCACAAACATGAAATACACTTAGGTCAAACAAGGGTTTATACCTTAGCCATAGCTCTCTGATACCTGAAATTTTACAGTTAAAGGTTCACTCTTTGACAAAAGTAAAGAATTTTTACATATTCATATGCCGATGCAAATGGATTTGTTAAACCCTGTCAGAGTAAAAACTCATACTCTATTAAAAGTGAAGAGGTTTATTGAAGGTTTGAAAGCAGTTTAAACTGGGGATACATTAGATCTGACAGAGCGAGCCAAATGCTCCAAAGTGGTGAGTGAGGTTACGAAGACATGTTTATATGCTTCAATCAGGAACTGGAAGTATAAAATTTCCGATTGGTACTTGATGATTCAGAAGGCAGTGAGGCGGGGCATCTAGAAGTGGGGATCCTTCTGCAATTTGTTCAAAGGCTAGATGTGAGTTTAGCTGATTAGCTACTACGTGCTTTCTCTGGGAACATACTGATAACTTTCTTAACTTGGTTGCAGAGACAAACATTTTCTTAGAGTAGAGCAGGCTTTTCAAAATGGAGTTCAAGTTCAGGGCCAGAGGCAGTCTTCTTTTTCTCATGTTGGGCACCCACAGAGTTTAATTTTAGGGTGCTCTTTCTCAACCCTTTCCTGACAGTGGATTCTGAAAGGCAGATGAGAAAGCGTATAAGAACTCTGGAATAAGAGCCCTGGAAGGAGGGGTCGGAATTCAGCAATGAGGGGAGAGATGGGAACACCAACTTTGCCTGCTTCACAGGTATGCTCAGGGTTAGTGTGAGGTTGGCCCGGGCAGGATCAGATCCCTGTTTATGGGAGGGAGATATTCAGTAACAGCCTCCCTGCCCTACCCAACCTATGTCTTCTTGAAAGAGGTCTCAGAAAATCCTACCCCTTGGCCAAGATGAAACACCAAAGTGCTCTAGCAAAGATGCCGATAACTAGGAGTACGTCAGTCACAGAACTCCCCTGGACCAGCAAAAACCACACACTTAGTTTCTAGAGCTTCTTCACCTACTATTTCTATCAGTTTTCAGGAATTGTCTGTCGTTGTCTCCCTCTAGTGCCAAAGGATGAAGACTGTGTGGCATAAAAGGAGGAGCAGGCCAGGATTTGCTACAGCAATCCTGGTCTTGGATGCTTCAGGGGTAAAGTTTACAGCTGGTTGTTAGTAGATCGTGAAGGTCTAAGCAGTGATTTGTTAATTACTTTTGCTAAATCAGGCTTAAAAAAATGTATCAACCCTGCTCACCAGTCTCAGGGACTATGAAGAACACAAAAGAATCTTCTCCTGTCTTCTGTTTGAGTCCAGCTGCCCTTTCCAAATTCACCTTCCCTTTGAAGGATGAAGCAAGCTACCTGTTGTAGTATTATTTATTTGACTAATAATTTTCCCCCAAACATCCCACTACAGTTGCTATCATCTGTAGTTTGCTAATATTTTCTGTTATTTCAAGGTTTTACCCTATGACACGGGATCTTACACAGCCAGCCTGTTGTTGTTGTTGTGTGCTGTCTGGTCGATTCTGACTCCTAGTGACCCTATAGGACAGATTAGAACGGCCCCATAGGGCTTCCTATGCTATACTCTTTATTGGAGCAGATTGCCAGGTCTTTTCTCTCACACACAGCCAGCCTATGTAGTATGAATTAATATGTGCCATGAAGTCCCCAATCCCTAATAAGGTACCCCTTCTTCTCTAAAAAAAAAAAAAAAAAATTTTTTTTTTTTTCTCCTCTAGCCTCTTAACACCACCACTCCCAACTGAAACCTGTAATTTCATGCTCAGAGCACCATCCCCTCCGGCTTAAATCAGATCCAAGTTTAAGATGTAAATCTTTCTAGCGGGACAATTTCTAAAGCCATTAAGACACACTGAGAATATACAAGTCAGCTTTTATCAAATCAGCTCTCCAACAAATATTTTCCCTATGTCCTATGAGAATTGATTACGTAAAGGGTACACTGGACCTGAAGTCATAAAGAGAAGGAGGGGGTGCCGCTTAGGAGTGAAAAGGAGGATAAAAAGGAAGGTCAAGATCACCAAAGCCATGGCAGAGGTCTCTGGTGATTTATAGTCCAGCATTCATAATCCCTCCTCCTCCCAATACTGCCTGCATTTCCTTTAAGAAATTACCTTTCCCTTGACCTCAGCCTTGAAGCTTGAATGGGACTGATCCCAGGCCCAGCTTCAGGGAAGAGATTTGATTGGCGTAAGCCAATCAGCATATTCCTCCCACCCTACCCCCGCAGGGCACAGTGATTGGTTAAAAACTGGACATGGGACCAATCAGAGCAGTGGGATTCCAGGAGCTGCTTGTTGAGGCCTTAGGAAAAAAAGGCTTTTACTTGTCCTCTGACAATATGAGGCTTCAGATGCTAAGGAGTCTTGAAACCATGAAGAAAACTATATGGATGGACGCTGTAAGGCAGAGCTCACATCCAAAGGAAGCAAAGCTGGGAGATGGATCTTGGCACCAATGACTGAGCTTCTTTGGTTCTGGCTGCTCCTGAGGACAGAGCAGCTTAGGGTTTCTGCCACGTGCAACATGAAGAAATCTACCTAATGGTATGTATTTACACATTCACAGTACTGCCCGTGGCCACCTACTGAATGGGGTCAGCTACGCCCAAGAGAAGCTCTGGCCCAGGGTCAGCTACACCCAGGAGAAGCTCTGGTCCAGGGATGGCTACACCCTTGAGAAGGTCTGGCCCAGGGACAGCTACACCCAGGAGAAGCTCTGGCCCAGGGACGGCTACACCCAGGAGAAGCTCTGGCCCAGGGATGGCTGCACCCAGGAGAAGCTCTGGCCCAGGGACGGCTACACCCTTGAGAAGGTCTGGCCCAGGGACGGCTACACCCAGGAGAAGCTCTGGCCCAGGGACGGCTACACCCAGGAGAAGCTCTGGCCCAGGGACGGCTGCACCCAGGAGAAGCTCTGGCCCAGGGACGGCTACACCCAGGAGAAGCTCTGGCCCAGGGATGGCTGCACCCAGGAGAAGCTCTGGCCCAGGGACGGCTGCACCCAGGAGAAGCTCTGGCCCAGGGACGGCTACACCCAGGAGAGGCTCTGGCCCAGGGATGGATGGCTACACCCAGGAGAAGCCCTGGCCCAGGGATAGCTATACCCAGGAGAAGCTCTGGCCCAGGGACAGCTACACCCAGGAGAAGCTCTGGCCCAGGGATGGCTACACCCTTGAGAAGGTCTGGCCCAGGGACAGCTACACCCAGGAGAAGCTCTGGCCCAGGGACAGCTACACCCAGGAGAAGCTCTGGCCCAGGGATGGATGGCTACACCCAGGAGAAGCTCTGGCCCAGGGACGGCTGCACTCAGGAGAGGCTCTGGCGCAGGGACGGCTACACCCAGGAGAAGCTCTGGCCCAGGGATGGATGGCTACACCAAGGAGAAGCTCTGGCCCAGGGACGGCTACACCCAGGAGAAGCTCTGGCCCGGGGATGGATGGCTACACCCAGGAGAAGCTCTGGCCCAGGGATGGATGGCTACACCCAGGAGAAGCTCTGGCCCAGGGACGGCTACACCCAGGAGAAGCCCTGGCCCAGGGATGGATGGCTACACCCAGGAGAAGCTCTGGCCCAGGGACAGCTACACCCAGGAGAAGCTCTGGCCCAGCGACAGCTACACCCAGGAGAAGCTCTGGCCCAGGGACGGCTACACCCAGGAGAAGCTCTGGCCCAGGGATGGCTACACCCAGGAGAAGCTCTGGCCCAGGGATGGATGGCTACACCCAGGAGAAGCTCTGGCCCAGGGACGGCTACACCCAGGAGAAGCTCTGGCCCAGGGATGGCTACACCCAGGAGAAGCTCTGGCCCAGGGATGGATGGCTACACCCAGGAGAAGCTCTGGCCCAGGGATGGATGGCTACACCCAGGAGAAGCTCTGGCCCAGGGACGGCTGCACCCAGGAGAAGCTCTGGCCCAGGGATGGCTACACCCAGGAGAAGCTCTGGCCCAGGGATGGATGGCTACACCCAGGAGAAGCTCTGGCCCAGGGATGGCTACACCCAGGAGAAGCTCTGGCCCAGGGACGGCTACACCCAGGAGAAGCTCTGGCCCAGGGACGGCTGCACCCAGGAGAAGCTCTGGCCCAGGGATGGATGGCTACACCCAGGAGAAGCTCTGGCCCAGGGATGGATGGCTACACCCAGGAGAAGCTCTGGCCCAGGGATGGATGGCTACACCCAGGAGAAGCTCTGGCCCAGGGATGGATGGCTACACCCAGGAGAAGCTCTGGCCCAGGGACGGCTACACCCAGGAGAAGCTCTGGCCCAGGGACGGCTACACCCAGGAGAAGCTCTGGCCCAGGGACGGCTGCACCCAGGAGAAGCTCTGGCCCAGGGACGGCTGCACCCAGGAGAAGCTCTGGCTGCACAGAAGCCCCCGGGCCTTGTGGCAGAGCCATGTTCATTTAAAGGGACACACATAACCTCACTGTCATTGCGCTTACTCACGAGTCTGAAAGCGGAGAAACAGACCAATGCCATTTCTAGGCAATAACCAGCTGCCGTAGAGTCGATTCCGACTCATGGTGACCCCATGTGTGTCAGCGTAGAACTGCGCTCCAGAGGGCTTTCGATGGCTCATTTTTCAGAAGTAGGTCACCAGGACTCTTTTCTGAGGGACCCGTTGGTGGAACCAAACCTCCAAGCTCCGACAGCAGCCGAGCACACTAACCACTTATACTATTAGGTAATAGGCCTCTCTTTTTTTCTTTCCTAAGAGTCTATCAAAGGCAAGTTATCTTCATTTCTGAGCAATACCAAGACAAGGTCGAAAGGTCAAGGCTCTATCTGAGCTTGGTATTAAGTTTTTTTTTTTTTAATTAATTTTTATTAAGCTTCAAGTGAACATTTACCATTCCAATCAGTCTGTCACATGTAAGTTTACATACATCTTACTCCCTTCTCCCACTTGCTCTCCCCCTATTGAGTCAGCCCTTACAGTCTCTCGTTTCGTGCCAATTTTGCCGTCTTCCCTCTCTCTATCTTCCCATCCCCCCTCCAGTCAAGAGTTGCCAACACACTCTCCCGTGTCCACCTGATTTAATTAGCTCACTCTTCATCAGCATCTCTCTCCCCCCCGCTGACCAGTCCTTTTCATGCCTGATGAGTTGTCTTCGGGGATGGTTCCTGTCCTGTGCCATCAGAAGGTCTGGGGAGCATTGCCTTTGGGATTCCTCTAGTCGTAGTCATACCATTAAGTATGGTCTTTCTATGAGAATTTGGGGTCTGTATCCCATTGGTCTCCTGCTCCCTCAGGAGTTGTCTGTTGTGCTCCCTGACAGGGCAGACATCGATTGTGGCCGGGCACCAACTAGTTCTTCTGGTCTCAGGATAATGTAGGTCTCTGGTTCATGTGGCCCTTTCTGTCTCTTGGTGTCTTAGTTGTCGTGTGACCTTGGTGTTCTTCCTTTGCCTTTGCTCCAGGTGGGTTGAGACCAATTCATGTATCTTAGCTGGCCGCTTGTTGGCATTTAGGATCCCAGACGCCACATTTCAGAGTGGGATGCAGAATGTTTTCATAATAGAATTATTTTGCCCATTGACTTAGAGGTCCCCTCAAACCATGTTCCCCAGACCCCAGCCCCTGCTCCACTGACCTTTGAAGCTTTCATTTTATCCCGGAAACCTCTTTGCTTTTAGTCCAGTCCAGTTAGGCTGACCTTCCTTGTATTGAGTGTTGTCCTTCCCTTCACCCAAAGCAGTTCTTATCTGCTGATTGATCAATAAAAAACCCTCTCCCTCCCTCCCTCCCTCCCCCCTTTGTAACCACAAAAGTATGTGTTCTCCTCTGTTTTTTCTATTTCTCAAGATCTTATAATAGTGGTCTTATACAATATTTGTCCTTTTGCCTCTGACTAATTTCGCTCAGCATAATGCCTTCCAGATTCCTCCATGTTATGAAATGTTTCAGAGATTCGTCACTCTTCTTTATCGATGCGTAGTATTCCATTGTGTGAATATACCACAATTTATTTACCCATTCATCCGTTGATGGACATCTTGGTTGCTTCCAGCTTTTTGCTATTGTAAACAGAGCTGCAATAAACATGGGTGTGCATATATCTGTTTGTGTGAAGGCTCTTGTATCTCTAGGGTATATTCCCAGGAGTGGGATTTCTGGGTTGTATGGTAGTTCTATTTCTAACTGTTTAAGATAACGCCAGATAGATTTCCAAAGTGGTTGTACCATTTTACATTCCCACCAGCAGTGTATAAGAGTTCCAATCTCTCCGCAGCCTCTCCAACATTTATTATTTTGTGTTTTTTGGATTAATGCCAGTCTAGTTGGTGTGAGATGGAATCTCATCGTAGTTTTAATTTGCATTTCTCTAATGGCTAATGATCGGAAGCATTTTCTCATGTGTCTGTTGGCTGCCTGAATATCTTCTTTAGTGAAATGTGTGTTCATATCCTTTGCCCACTTCTTGATTGGGTTGTTTGTCTTTTTGTGGTTGAGTTTTGACAGAATCATGTAGATTTTAGAGATCAGGCGCTGATCTGAGATGTCATAGCTGAAAATTCTTTCCCAGTCTGGAGGTGGTCTTTTTACTTTTTTGGTGAAGTCTTTAGATGAGCATAGGTGTTTGATTTTTAGGAGCTCCCAGTTATCTGGTTTCTCTTCATCATTTTTGGTAATGTTTTGTATTCTGTTTATGCCCTGTATTAGGGCTCCTAGGGTTGTCCCTATTTTTTCTTCCATGATCTTTATCGTTTTAGTCTTTATGTTTAGGTCTTTGATCCACTTGGAGTTAGTTTTTGTGCATGGTGTGAGGTATGGGTCCTGTTTCATTGTTTTGCAAATGGATATCCAGTTATGCCAGCACCATTTGTTAAAAAGACTATCATTTCCCCAACTGACTGACACTGGTCCTTTGTCAAATATCAGCTGCTCATAGGTGGATGGATCTATGTCTGGGTTCTCAATTCTGTTCCATTGGTCTATGTGCCTGTTGTTGTACCAGTACCAGGCTGTTTTGACTACTGTAGCTGTATAATAGGTTCTGAAATCAGGTAGAGTGAGGCCTCCCACTTTCTTCTTCTTTTTCAGTAATGCTTTGCTTATCCGGGGGTTCTTTCCCTTCCATATAAAATTAGTGATTTGTTTCTCTATCCCCTTAAAATATGACATTGGTATTTGGATTGGAAGTGCGTTATATGTATAGATGGCTTTTGGTAGAATAGACATTTTTACTATGTTAAGTCTTCCTATCCATGAGCAGGGTATGTTTTTCCACTTAAGTATGTCCTTTTGAATTTCTTGTAGCAGAGTTTTATAGTTTTCTTTGTATAGGTCTTTTACATCCTTGGTAAGATTTATTCCTAAGTATCTTATCTTCTTGGGGGCTACTGTGAATGGTATTGATTTGGTTATTTCCTCTTCGGTGTTCTTTTTGTTGATGTAGAGGAATCCAAGTGATTTTTGTATGTTTATTTTATAACCTGAGACTCTGCCAAACTCTTCTATTAGTTTCAGTAGTTTTCTGGAGGATTCCTTAGGGTTTTCCATGTATACGATCATGTCATCTGCAAATAGTGATAGCTTTACTTCCTCCTTGCCAATCTGGATACCCTTTATTTCTTTGTCTAGCCTAATTGCCCTGCCTAGGACTTCAAGTACGCTGTTGAATAAGAGCGGTGATAAAGGGTATCCTTGTCTGGTTCCTGTTGTCAAGGGAAATGCTTTCAGGTTCTCTCCATTTAGAGTATATTGGCTGTTGGCTTTGCATAGATGCCCTTTATTATGTTGAGGACTTTTCCTTCAATTCGTATTTTGGTAAGAGTTTTTATCATAAATGGGTGTTGAACTTTGTCAAATGCCTTTTCTGCATCTATTGATAAGATCATGTGGTTTTTATCTTTTGTTTTATTTATGTGATGGATTACATTAATGGTTTTTCTGATATTAAACCAGCCTTGCATACCTGGTATAAATCCCACTTGATTAGGGTGAATTATTTTTTTGATGTGTTGTTGGATTCTATTGGCTAGAATTTTGTTGAGGATTTTTGCATCTATGTTCATGAGGGATATAGGTCTATAATTTTCTTTTTTTGTAATGTCTTTACCTGGTTTTGGTATCAGGGAGATGGTGGCTTCATAGAATGAGTTGGGTAGTATTCCGTCTTTTTCTGTGCTTTGAAATACCTTCAGTAGTAGTGGTGTTAAGTCTTCTCTGAAGGTTTGGTAGAACTCTGCAGTGAAGCCGTCTGGGCCAGGACATTTTTTTGTTGGAAGATTTTGATTACCGTTTCAATCTCTTTTTTTGTTATGGGTCTATTTAGTTGTTCTACTTCTGAATGTGTTAGTTTAGGTAGGTAGTATTTTTCCAAGAATTTATCCATTTCTTCTAGGTTTTCAAATTTGTTAGAGTACAATTTTTCGTAGTAATCTGAAATGATTCTTTTAATTTCATTTGGCTCTGTTGTGATGTGGTCCTTCTCCTTTCTTATTCGGGTTATTTGTTTCCTTTCCTGTTTTTCTTTAGTCAGTCTGGCCAATGGTTTATCAATTTTGTTAATTTTTTCAAAGAACCAGCTTTTGGCTTTGTTAATTCTTTCAATTGTTTTTCTGTTGTCTAATTCATTTAGTTCAGCTCTAATTTTTATTATTTGTTTTCTTCTGGTGCCTGATGGGTTCTTTTGTTGCTCACTTTCTATTTGTTCAAGTTGTAGGGACAGTTCTCTGATTTTGGCTCTTTCTTCTTTTTGTATGTGTGCATTTATCGATATAAATTGGCCTCTGAGCACTGCTTTTGCTGTGTCCCAGAGGTTTTGATAGGAAGTATTTTCATTCTCGTTGCTTTCTATGAATTTCCTTATTCCCTCCTTGATGTCTTCTATAACCCAGTCTTTTTTCAGGAGGGTATTGTTCATTTTCCAAGTATTTGATTTCTTTTCCCTAGTTTTTCTGTTATTGATTTCTAGCTTCATTGCTTTGTGGTCTGGGAAGATGCTTTGTAATATTTCGATGTTTTGGATTCTGCAAAGATTTGTTTTATGACCTAATATGTGGTCTATTCTAGAGAATGTCCCATGTGCACTAGAAAAAAAAGTATATTTTGCAGCAGTTGGGTGGAGAGTTCTGTATAAGTCAATGAGGTTAAGTTGGTTGATTGTTGTAAGTAGGTCTTCCATGTCTCTATTGAGCTTCTTACTGGATGTCCTGTCCTTCTCCGAAAGTGGTGTGTTGAAGTCTCCTACTATAAATGTGGGGGTGTCTATCTCACTTTTCAATTCTGTTAAAATTTGATTTATGTATCTTGCAGCCCTGTCATTGGGTGTGTAAATATTTAATATGGTTATATCTTCCTGATCAATTGTCCCTTTTATCATTATATAGTGTCCTTCTTCATCCTTTGTGGCGGATTTAAGTCTAAAGTCTATTTTGTCAGAAATTAATATTGCTACTCCTCTTCTTTTTTGCTTATTATTTGCTTGATATATTTTTTTCCATCCTTTGAGTTTTAGTTTGTTTGTGTCTCTAAGTCTAAGGTGTGTCTCTTGTAGGCAGCACATAGATGGATCGTGTTTCTTTATCCAGTCCGTGACTCTCTGTCTCTTTATTGGTGCATTTAGTCCATTTACATTCAGCGTAATTATAGATAAATAAGTTTTTAGTGCTGTCATTTTGATGCCTTTTCATGTGAGTTGTTGGCCATTTCATTTTTCCACATACTTTTTTGTGCTGAGACGTTTTTCTTAGTAGATTGTGAGATCCTCATTTTCATAATGTTTAACTTTATGTTAGTTGAGTCGTTACATTTTTCTTGGCGGTATTAAGTTTTTAGTCAGAAATAAAAGCTGGACCAGCCATGGAGGCAGGTACCGATCTCTCTTGTTCGTCCTTTATCCCTACAGCTTAGCACACTAGCAAGTGTCTAATAAGAGCTCAATGGACACATGTTGAATAAAATAAATTGCTGCAAATGCCTTTATTTAACTGAGTAAAATTCTCTCTTTAAAAAAATTTTGTTATTACGACATGTCTAATCCACTGTCTTCAAAACAGAGCTTTGAGGCAAGTCACAAGATTGGACCGCATTTTAACATTTTAAAGAGGAGCTCAAGGGATTTCTCTTGACTCTTTCCGTGAGCAAAGGAATGTTCTCACCCTGAGGCTTAGTTCGACTCTTCAGAAAACTAGCCATGTGATTCAAGCAAGCCTTTCAAAAATGATCAATCTGACATTCCGCTCTCTTACCAACAGGACATTCAAAAGTGCTCTGCTGGTTTAGACCTGCTCGTTCAGACTGATGAGTGAGAAATTTCTGCTCTGCCATTAACTGCATTTTGCTAGACAGGAGCAACTTTTCAAAAATAGCAAGTGATTCAGGCTGTTGAAAAAAAGCAAGATGAAACAGTAACAGCCACCTTTCCTCCCACCTGAATTTGCTGAGCCGAGAGGGTGAGCACATTTTCTGCTGCTGGAAAGCAATGGATGTTTCCTTAGTAATATCTGGAGCATGCGGGCCTATTGACCTGCTCTTGACAGGAGCTTCTGTTTGCAGATTACTTATCCTGAACAATAGACATATGAGGGTTTCAACATGGCCTCCCACAATGTTTAGGTTTTGTGAACTATTTTGAAGTATAGACTTGTCTTATGGTTTAAAAAGCAACTTACATACTCAAATGCAAACATATTGGCCATCTGAGTCACTGTATTTCAAGGATTAGTTTAATTAAGGTTTGAGGTTCAAATTGGGATTCATTCATCCAGCCATCATTCATTTATTCAGTCAATCCCTCCTCCCTCCCTCCTTACCTCCCTCCGTCCCTTCCTCACTTCCTTCTTTCCTTCCTTCCTCCCTTCCTTGCTTTTTCCTCCCTTTTCTTCCATTACTCATTTAGTTCGCAGTGTCCACCAGGTGCCACAGTATTTACACAGTGCTGGAGATACACAATTACTTGTTTGTTGTCATTAGTTGCCAGAGGTTGGCTCCAACTCAGGGCAAGCCCATGTATAACAGACTGAAATGTTACTCAGTCCTGCACCATCTTCATGGTTGTTGACATGTCTGAGTCCATTATTGCAGCCATTGTGTCAATTCACCTCATTAAATGTTTCTCCTGCTTTTGCTGGCCCTCCCCTCTACCAAACATGATGTTCTTCTCCAGGGATCAGTCTCTCCTAATCATGCGTCCAAAGCTGCAGTCTCAGACAATATTCCGTAATCCAAAGGGCTTTCACTGGCTAATTTTTGGAAGCAGGCTGTCAGGCCTTTCTTCCTAGTCTGTCTTAGTCTGAAAGGTCCACTGAAACCTGTCTACCATATGGGACCCTGCTAGTATTTGAAATATTGGTGACATAGGTTCCAGCATCATAGCAACATGCAAGCCATCACAATACAACAAACTGCCAGACAGGTGGTAGGCTCAATGACTTCGGGGGACCTAAATCCAACAGGTCTACTGCAGATCCCAAAAATTCAGCCTTCACTGAGTCACCTTCCAGTATAGCACTGTTTCC
The DNA here is from genome assembly GCF_024166365.1 of Elephas maximus indicus. Lineage (NCBI taxonomy): Eukaryota > Metazoa > Chordata > Mammalia > Proboscidea > Elephantidae > Elephas > Elephas maximus. The sequence goes on from NC_064841.1 coordinate 1,476,762, forward strand.
TTTTTGCCATCCCACTGTCAACCCTCGATGGGTAAAAATAGCTGTGGTAGTTTTAAAATATATCCACAAATCTTGTGATACTCTCGTATTCAAAAGGTGGAGACTAACTTACCTCCCTTTGAGAATCGGCTGGACTTAGTGACTCACTTCTAAAGAACAGAACACGGCAGAAGTGACAGCGACTTTCAAGACTAGTTCTTAAAAGGCTTGTGGCCTCCTCTTGGTCCCCTGAGAACACGCACTCTGGGGAAGTCAGCTACCATGTTATGAGGGCAATCAAGCAGCTCTATGGAGACGCCCACATGAGGGTATAGAACTGAGACTGCCTACAACGGCCATGTAAGTGAGCCATCTTAGAAGCAGATCCTCCAGCCGCAGTCAAGCCTTCAGATGACTGTATCCCCAACTAACATCTTTACCACCACCTTTTCAGAGACACTGAGTCAGAATCACCTGGCTGACACATTTCTGAATACCTGACTCTGACAAACTGTGAGGTAATAAATGTTTGTTGTTTTAAGTTGCTAAGTTTTGGGAAAATTTGTTATGCAGCAATAAGTAACTAATACAGTGACTAACAACTACAGATGAATTTTGCAAAAGCAACAACTTCTTCACTGGAAATACCTATACACTATACACATGGTCCTCCCAGATGGAATACACAGGAATCAAATCAACTACATCTGTTTAAGAGATGATGGAAAAGCTCAAAATCATCAATCAGAACAAGGCCGGGGCCAACTGTGGAATAGACCATCAATTGCTCACATGCAAGTTCAAGTAGAAGCTGAAGAAAATTAGAAAAACTCCATGAGAGCCAAAGTAGGACCTTGAGTTTATCCCACCTGAATTTAGAGACCATCTCAAGAATAGGTTTGATGCGTTGAACACTAATGACTGAAGAGCAGACAAGTTGTGGAATGACATGAAGGACTTCATACATGAAGAAAGCGAAAGGCCATTAAAAAGCCAGGAAAGAAAGAAAAGTCCAAAATTGATGTCAGATGAGACTCTGAAAGCTGCTCTTGAGCTTCAAGTAGCTAAAGTGAAAGGAAGAACTGATGACGTAAAAGAGCTGAACACAAGATTTCAAAGAGCAGCTTGAGAAGACAAAGTAAAGTATTATAATGAAATGTGCAAAGACCTGGAGATAGGAAACCAAAAGAGAAAAACATGTTTGGCATTTCTCAAGCTGAAAGAACTGAAGAAAAAATTCAAGCCTCGGGCTGCAGTGTTGAAGGATTCTACTGGGAAAAAATTAAACGACGAAGGAAGCATCAAAAAAAGACGGAAAGAATACACAGAGTCATTATATCAAAAAGAATTGGTTGACATTCAACCATTTCAGGAGGTAACATATGATCAGGAATCAATGGTACTGAAGGAAGAAGTCCAAGCTGCACTGAAGGCGTTGGCGAAAAACAAGGCTCCAGGAATTGATAGAGTATCAATTGAGATGTTTCAACAGATGGATGCAGCGATGGACATGCTCACCGGTCTATGCCAAGAGATCCGGAAGACAGCTACCTGGCCAAGTGCCTGGAAGAGATACATATTTATGCATTTTCCCAAGAAAGGTGATCCAACCAAACGCGGAAATTATCTGACAATATCGTTAATATCACGCACAAGTAAAATTTTGCTGAAGATCATTCAAAAGGAACTGCAACAGTATATTGACAGGCAACTGCCAGAAATTCAAGCCAGATTCAAAAGAAGATGTAGAACCAGGAATATCACAGCTGATGTTTGATGGATCCTGGCTGAAAGCAGAGAATACCAGGAAGATGTTTACCTGTGTTTTATTGACTATGCAAAGGCATTCAACTGTGTGGATCATAACAAATTATGGATAACACTGCGAAGAATGGGAATTCCAGGACACTTAATTGTGCTCCTGAGGAATCTATACATAGATTGAAACGCAGTTGTTTGAACAGAACAAGGGGACACTGCATGGTTTAAAGTCAGGAAAGGTGTGTGTCAGTGTTTATTCTTTCACCATACCTATTCAGTCTGTATGCTGAGCAAATAACCTAAGAAACTGGGCTGTATGAAGAAGAATGGGGCATCAGGATTGAAGGAAGACTCATTAATAATCAGTGTTATGCAGATGACACAACCTTGCTTGCTGAAAGTGAAGAGGACTTGAAGCACTTACTGATGAAGATCAAAGACCACAGCCTTCAGTATGGACTACGCCTCAGCATAAAGAAAACAAAAATCCTCACAACTGGACCAATAAGGAACATCATGGTAAACAGAGAAAAGACTGACGTTGTCAAGGATTTCCTTTTACTTGGATCCAGAATCAAAACCATCCATGGAAGTAGCAGTCAAAAAATCAAAAGACCCACTGCATTGGGCAAATCTGCTACAAAAGACCCCTTTAAAGAGTTGAAAAGCAAAGATGTCACCTTGAAGACTAAGATGAACCTGACCCAGCCACAGTGTTTTCAATTGCCTCATATGCATGGAAAAGCTGGATGATGAAAAAGGAAGATCGAAGAAGAAATGATGCCTTTGAATTGTGGTGTTGGGGAAGAATATTGAATATACCATGGACTGCCAAAAGAATGAACAAATCTGTCTTGGAAGAAGTACAACCAGAATGCTCCTTAAAAACAAGGATGGCGAGCCTACCTCTCACATACTTTGGATGTGTTATCAGGAGAGATCAGTCCCTAGAGAAGGACATCACGCTTGGTAAAGTAGAGGGTCAGCAAAAAAGAGGAAGACCCTCAACAAGATGGATTGACACAGTGACCGCAACAATGGGCTCAAGCATAACGATTGTGAAGATGGCGCAGGACAGGGCAGCATTTTGTTCTGTTTTACATAGGGTCACTATGAGACAGAACTGACTAGATGACACCTAAAAACAATGGTAAACACGTTGAGCTTTATAAGAAACTGCCAAACTGATTTCCAGAGTGAATATACCACTTTCCATTCCTGCCAGCAATGTATGGGAGCTCTAGCTGCTCCACATTCCTGACAGCACGTGGTTTTTGTCAGTTGTTTTTTAGAAGCCACTCTGCCATAAAAAACCCGCTGCCATTGAGTTGATTCTGAATCACAGTGACACTACAGGGCTGACTAGAACTGTCCCATAGGGTTTCCAACGCTGTAATCTTTACAAAAGCAGACTGCCACATCTTTTTCCCACAGAGTGGCTGGCGGGTTCAAACCACTGACCTTTCAGTTAGCAGCTGAGCACTTTAACCACTACGCCACCAGGGAGAAGCTATTCTAGTAGGTGTAAGATTATGCCTATTAACGATTTAATAAACCTGGTAAATTTTTATATGTGGATTGTTGAACAGGAGGATAAAAAAAGACACATTCAAATTCTTACATAATGCTGAAATGTTGCGATAAACTAATGAAGACAATTCAGAAGGAACCCACTGAGATGCGTCATTGAACGACATTACTAAACTCTCAATTTCTTTGTTTGGAGGGGGAAACCTGGATGTGGACTTTCTAAGCAAAAGTCCCACTGCTTTCTGTTTAATGTCGATGGTATTACCATCACTAACAGGATCCTTTGAGGCCTACATCCACTTTCCAGCAATGTAACAAAGAAATAGAGCTTTACTAAAGCTACCCAATGGGGTTTCCAGGAAACCTTTGAAGCTCAAATTACTTTTTTGATATTCTCCCAGCTACACAGTTGAATATCACATATTTTATCAACGTTTCACACAACATTGTGTACTCTGTACGAGATTATTCAATTGAAAAAAAGTTTGCCTTTTCTCTACAACTGCGCAGGTCATTACAGTAAACATTAGCCACATGCGGCTATCAAGTACTTGAAATGTGGCTAGTGCCACATTTTAAAATTTTAAACTGAAGCAGTGTATAAAAGAAAGAATGTAAAATATCACATTAGTAATTTTTATATTCATTACATGTTTAAATGGTAGTATTCTGGATATACTGGGTTAAATAAAAAACATTACTAAAATTAACTTCACCTGTTTCTTTTAATATTTTAATGTAGCTACTAAGATGCTTAACAGTAGGTATGTAATTACATATATGGCTTTTATTATATTCCTGCTGAACAACAGTGCTCACTAAAGAAAATAAAGCTTGCTGGAAACTACTAAATTTTAGTTACAGTTCCAAGATCCATGGAGCATTTCAAAATCTACTATTAAATACACCACTCATAAGTGTAGTAAGATAAATTAGGCATTTACTAATTGAATGTTTTTTCATTCATTCATTCCATATTAGTATTCTCTTAAAACAGATATATCAATTTTAAAACAAAAAGTATTTTAAAATAGACAATACAAATAAAAATAGTAAACATAAAAATAATTTTAGAATTTAAATTGAAAAATTAAAAGCAATCTTAGCTCTTTAAAAGGCACTATGAAGAAATAAAAAGGGAAGCCAATGTACAGGAGAAAATATTCACAAAATATTTATCTTGATGTCTTTTATCCAGAACATATAAAGAGCTCCCACAACTAAATACTAAGACTAGCAATTTGATTAAAAATGGACAAATGATTTCAACAGGTACTTCACAAAAAACTTACGTGGATGAAAGCAAGCACATGGAAAGATGCTCAGCATCATTAGTCATTAGGGAAACCCACAGACCCACTAAAATGCCTAAAATTAAGAAGACTGGCAAAACCAATGTTGACAAAGATGTGAAGCAAACTAGAACCCTTATACACCAATTGTAATGGTTAAGATCGTATGTCACCTTGGCTGGGCCATGGTTTTCAGTGTTTTGGCAGTCGTATAATGTTGTGATCACTTCCCTGTTGAGACTGGATTTAGGATCACCTCCATGATGTGATCTGCTGTGAGTAGTCAGGCAGTTGAAAGGGAGTTTCCTGGACATGTGGCCTGCATCTGAATATAAGCAGATGTCCTGGCAAGGCTCGAGGGTTTTCATTCATTCTGGATCCTGTAGCTGACTCCTGTTTGTCTGACCTCCTGTTCTTGGGACTTGAGCTAGCAGCTTACCTGCAGTCTTGCCTGCCAGTCTTGGATCCATCAATATTCACAGCCTGTGAGCAAGAGCCCTGCTCTCCGACCTGCCAATCTTTGGTGCAGCAGCCCCTGGGGCAACATTAATCAGGAGAAGCCTCTATCCTGATCCATGGACTTGGGATGTTCCAGCCTCTACAACCACGTGAGCCATTTCCTTGATATAAATCTCTCTCTCTATATATATTTATATGCTTTACTAGTTTTGCTTCTCTAGAGAACCCAGCCTAAGACACCAATGGTAGGAATGCAAGATGGTATAGCCATTTTGGAAAACGGTTTGACAGTTTATTATACAGTTAAAAATAAACTTATTTTACCACCCAACAATTCTACTTCTGGGTATCTTAGTCCACACAAAGACCTAGAAGAGTCCAATAATAGCCCAAACTTGAAACAACTCAAATGTCCATAAATTGGTGAATGGATAAGCATATTATAGAATATACATATATATATGAAACCCTACTCAGCAATAAAAAGGAACAAACACTAATACATGCAATGACCTGAATAAATCTCTAAAGCACTATGCTAAGAAAAATTCTAGAAAAAGGAAAACTCTAGTAACTAAAAGCAGACCACTGGTTGCCAAGGGCCAAGGGTGGAAAAGGGATTGACTTAAAAGGTACATGAGGAAACTTTTTGGGATTGTGGAAATATTGTATATTTTAATTGTGGAGAGGGTTAAATGACTGTATAACATTTGTTAAAACTTACTGGACTGTACATTAAAATGGCTGAATTTTGTATGTAAACTACACCTCAACAAAACTGATCAAAAAGTAAAACTGGCAATAAAATTATTAATGCCAGTGCTGAGAAATGAGAATTCCCATACATTGCTGGTGGAGGGTCTTATAAATTGGTACAACCACCTGGACAGCAACTTGGGAATATGTGGCAAAGTTGACAATGTACACAGCTTAGGATCCAGCAATTCTACTTTGTATATATTCTCCTGAGAGATTCCCAGAGATGTGCATGGTGAGATACATACAGGTTACAGGTATCAATTTAGATCTTAAAAACATGGCTAAGATAAAAAAGGGATGTCAGGGATTGAATTGAGTCCCTCAAAAATACATGTAAATCCTAACCTCTGTAGCTGTGGTTATCATTTGGGAATGGGTTATCCTTATTATGTTAATGGACAGTATTAGTGTAGGGTGTGTCTTAAATCAATCTCTTTTGAGATATAAAAGAGATTAAACAAGCAAGTGAGCAGAGATGCGGGAAGAGAGGTGCCATGCCACGTGAAGATCACCAAGGAACCATGAAACAGAGGCTGATAAGAGACAAAGATACAAGATGATACCATTTTTGTAAATTTTGAGAAATATCAAATATTAAATATTATTCATGGATACATTCCTATATGATATATATATACACAAGGAATAGAAACCTACAATTTTAGAATTGAGGTCATCCCTTATGAGAAAGGAGAATAAAATTGAGGATAAATAAAAAGTATATTTTTAAAGTACATCCATGGTCACCATGAGTCAATGCTGACTCAACAATAGGTTTGGTTTTTTTATAATTTACAACTCTAAAAATATAAAATATTTATGACAAAATTTTAACACTTATTACTTTAACATTTGTTATTTCTCAGGGTGGAAATATGTATTTGTCCATGTATTGGAAATGTTTCCCTTTTTTTAAGTAAAAGAATCATTTTTAAGCTATCTTTAATCACAAAACACAGGCTGTGGTGAAATGAGTTCCTTACATGGCCTTTTGCCTGGGTTCTTTGGAAAAACAGCTTGAGAAATTTTCCCCCTAATCCCTGAGGAGTTACCTTTGCCCTAGTTTTCTATTTCCTACGCCCAGAGAATTTGTTACATTTCCTGGGTAAACTGTAGGCAACTTGTTTTCATATTTTTGTCTGGCCCTGCGCTGTAGCCTGCCCTGTAAATGGTATGCATCTTGCAGGGACTGGTCAAACTACTATGCAAATTAAGTGCCTATAAAAAAAAAAAAATAGGCTATGCAAATGAAGTTACTGTAACCTACTATGCAAATGAAGTATCTGTGGTCTACTGAGAGGAGACTGGTCAGTTCATGGCCCTAGTGGGTGGGCCACTCCTTGAATTTATGAGGAGTTTGTGTATACATGCAGCCAGCCCCACAGAGATTTTTCAGACAGTAAGCAGAGCCTGAAGGAAGAAAGGCAAGAGAGAAGCAGAGAGAAAGGAGACAAGGAACCTTCTAAAGAGCTGTAACATGGGTCAAAGGCTTTAACACTGAAGACAGTGACAGGCCCAAAGAAGCCCAGTGGCAGAGTCAGTGGCAACAGACCTGGAAGGGGTCCCACAGCAGAGTTGGTAGAGACAGACGGCAGGGCCAAAAGAACCCTGCCCCAAGGGGGCTGAGAGGAGCCTGTCCTTAGGGGGCTGAGAGGAGGCCCACACCACTGAGAGGGGGTATGCAAGGCAGAGAGAAGGGCCTGCTTGCTTGCACAGCAGAAAGGAGCCGTCCTGCGCAGAAGAAGTGAGGCTTTGCCTACATACTTCCTGATCCTGATCCTGTACCCCGTTACTTCCTTAATAAACCACTTAACTGTAAGTATGGTCTGTGAGTTTTCTGTGGCCATGGCAATGGATTCTCGAACCCAAAGGAGAAATGGTGCCATAGGGTGGACAGCTGGCGTCAGAATCGATAAAAAGGCTGGAAGACGGAGGTATGTCTGACCTCCAACTCATGGGAATCAGCTTTGGGCTGATCTTGGTCATTATTCTCCCCGAAGTTCAACAGGTTCTGATGCTACTGCTACTGCTAAGAAAAACTATAACTCGAAGGGGGCTTTCCACTCAAGGAAAGAGAAATATTAGAGCAACCACAAAATTATACTGTTCAAAATCCTTAAAAAGATCAAGGAAAAGATAGTACACATAAAACAAGAATAGGGGCTTATTAAGCAAAAACAAGATAATCTAAAACTAGAACTGCAGACACAAAAAAGAATTAGAAATTTTAGAAATGGAAAATATGGTCATTGGAATTAAGAAAAACCTAAGCAGGTGAGCAGGTGGAAAAAAAAGTAAGGAAATAATGAATTAGACTTTAGAACTGAGAAAATGTCAAGAGAATGGGGCAGAGAAATACAGATGAAAATTATGAAAGAGAATTAGATAAATGAAGGATTTATTGAAAAGTTTTCAGATATGTCTAATAGAACTTCTATATTTCTAAGAGAAGGGGATAACAGCTAAGAATTGCCCAGATTTTGAGAAAAATATGAGTCTTTAAATTTAAAAAAAAAAAAAAAAAACACATGGTACAAGCAGAATAAATAAAATTAAATCCACATCTATATATACTATAGTAAAATAGCAAAATAAGAAAGATAACCTATAAAGGAATGACAATGAGTTGGTGTCAAAAGATAATGGAGAATGTCTTCAAAGCACAGGAGGGAGATCTAGAATCCTCTGCCTGAATGAACTAGAGAATAGTCGCCATGAATGGGAATCAGGGCTTGGGACCAGGTTTGTTCCATTCAAACCCCTGCTGAGAATTTGCATTTCTAACAAGTTCCCGGGAGATGCTAATACTGCCGGCTAGGGACCAAGTCTGAGAACCCAAATTTGTTTTACGTAAGAATCACCTGGGAATCTTGTTAAAACCTAGATTCTGATTCAGTATATCCAGGGTGGAAATGCAAATTCTCAGCAGAGGTTTGAACTGGAACCGAACCAGTTCAGAGCACTGGTCAGAACTGACTCAAAGGCACCTGGTGGAGAGTGACTACCCACAGATCTTCTCTGAAAGAACTACCATGAAAGGAGCTATTTCAGCAAGAAGAGAAACTTTTCTGGAAGGTAACAATGGGGTAATAGAAGCAACGAGAGGCTAAGAAATGGGGAAAACTTGTTTTTAAACCTAAGTATGTTTCTATTTAAATAATAATAGTAGAAAATATACCCTCCAAAAATAAACACTGTGGTTAAAGAAATTAAAACCATCTGAACTGAGTTCCAAGGACATCTTGTTTCTGAAAATTATATTAATGCCAATAGTTTAGAAAAGAAACTATAAAAATGGCTGGTAAAATTAAAAGAAAAAAGAACCTAGCGTTAAAGAATGCATACAGACCAAATGCGGAATACACACATTTTCACCAGTTTAGGCCGTGTGTGGAATTCCGGGGCTGCCCAGAGTCTGGTCCTCGGGATGGGGTGGCCAAAACCGCAGAGGTTGTGTGTGACAGAGAATCTTGTCTTAACAAGGTTTACAGAGCAAGATTGCCTCGGGCCATCCACGTCTTAGATCTGCTTTAATTATTGTGAGCAATCTCCTGAAATAACACTCCCAGTCATGGGATTTGAACTGTTACATATTATCTTACATAGTGACATAGAAGAAGAGCTCTCAAGCCCTCTGCTGAACCAGCACAGAACCAAAGAGGATAATTGGAGTTTCCTACAAATCCTTTTGGTACCGCAGGCACACTGAACAGAGATGAGCTTCATCCGTATGCTGAATCATTCCTTACGAAAAGGAAACATCAGCATGCTCTCCGCTCCTTCTCTGGCTGCTTCTTGCCTAATGGGAACCTCTGGGCACCTTCTGTGTCACCTCTGAGGTAATTATCGTCACTCAGGAAGTATCTGAGCAGGAGATGCAGGAGAGAGAGCACGCACTGTCACTCAGAAGTCACTATTAGGATCTGCAGGCAAAGGCGGAATTCTTTGAAATTTTACTTTAAACCAAGATACTGCCACCTTAGCACATTGAGAAGTGGCAACAAGTACAGTAAAAACCTGTGAGAGCTGGAACATGATGGGACTGCCTCGTTTTTCCAGGTCTCGCGAGTTTTCTGCCTTTGACAGATGCAGTCTTACCACTTTTCTGTTGCTCTCTGTTAGTGGAAAATGTTTGCGTTTTCCTTCTCTGACAGGTTTCCGCCTTACACAGGTCCAGATTTCACAGGTTTTAATTAATTTGATATCATATGTGTGTGTGTATGTATATACATTTTATATATAGATACAGTGTAGTCATAATTTTGGTGGTAAAAATTGGTAAACCCAGTAATAGAATATTTGGAAATGAGAAAAATTAAAAAACACAATTCAGCCATCTTAACATGGTATCTGCTGTTTTGTTTTCTATCCTTCCGGTGCGTTTTTTTCTACATTTACTTCTTTTTCCTGGTTGTAATCATAGTAGTTATACATTTTTTTTTAATTTGGATTCAAATCACAAACACTTTTTCACATGGCTAACTTTCACAGCTATCATTGTTAATGGCGTAATGCCATGAGGTACTGCACCAATCACCTACACGTGAGCATTTTTAGCTATATAATATTCTGATCATTATAAAAATCACTTTAGTGAACATCAGCCATATAGCTGTTTTTCGTATCTAATTTTCTTAGGATAGATTTCCCCAAAGTAGAATTACCAGGTCAACAGGCAGGAGAGTGTTTATGATTCTTAATATATATTGCCACAGTATTTTCCCCAAATGTGGCAATTTGCAGTGACACGGTGATTCACTGTGCCATCACAGATGACGATAGTCTAAGCTTAAAAGCAGCGGCTCTCAAACGACAGTCCCTGGACCAGCAGCCACCCATCACCTGGGAACTTTTTAGAAAAGCAAGCTCTGATGCCAGCCATGGAACCAGTCAATCAGAACGTCTGGGTGTGGGGCCAGCAATCTGTTTTAACAAGCTCGCTAGGTCATTCTAATGCCTGCTCAAGTCCAAGAACCGTCGGTCTAAACGGAAAAGCTCCCAGCTTTAGCTGCACGTTAGAATCACCCGCAGAGCTCTAAAGCCCCCTGCTGCCTGGGACATGGTCACAGAGGAGCTGGTTTATTTGTCCGGGAACGGAGCACAGGCGCCAGCATGTTCTAAGTTCCCCTCCCATGATTTTAATGTGCGGCCAAGGCTGGAAACCACCAGTCTAAAGCAGTGCTTATCAAAGGGTGGTCCCTGAACCGTAACGTCATCACCACCTGGGAGCTTCTTAAATCCAACCAAAAACTAATCCCGTTGCTGGCAAGTCCGATTCATAGCAACCCTATAGGACAGAGTAGAATTGCCCCATATGGTTTCCAAGGAGCACCTGGTGGATTCGAACTAGCAACCTTTTAGTTAGCAGCCATAGCTCTTAAGTACTACAGCCATCAGGGTTTCCCTGGTGGTGGGGGCTTGTTCTAAGTACAAATTCTCAGGCCCCACCTCAGACCCACGGAATCAGAATTCTTGGGTAGGCCAAGTTATCTGTTTAGCAAGCGCTGCGGGTGATGCTGATATGGACTAGAGTTTGAGAAGCACTGCTCTAAAAGAAGAGCCCTGGTGGCACAGTGGTTAAGAGCTTGGCTGCTAACCAAAAGGTCGGCAGTTCGAATTCACCAGCTGCTCCTCGGAAACCCTATGGAGCAGTCCCCTGTCCTATAGGCTCACTATGAGTTGGAATTGACTTGACAGCAACAGGTTTGGGTTTGATTCTAATGGACTGTCTGGGCGCAGAGACAGGGTCTCTTGTGCACAAGCGTCTGTACATCCTGTAGTAGACACATATATGCATACAGATAGAGAGACTTACAGTCTACAAGTTATAGATCTATACATACATGGATATGGACAGAGAGGTTTATAATATACAGGGACGTTGACTAGCTTCATAGGAGGTATGAACTGGCACCTCACTCATGGCTTGACAGTACAGTCTTTAATTACTAGTGAGACTAAACACTGTCCACATTTGTTTACCCACTAATTTCCAAGAATAAGACTTTAAACATGAAGTTTAGATCTCATCTATAGAATTTTAAAAAAGAATTGGCTGATTACTAAAATACTAGCTTGAAAAGGAGGCAAAACTTTCCACACACGTAAGGAGAGCCTGGAAAAGTTGTTCAAATATAACCATGCCTTGGAGGATGACTAAGGAAAACACGGCACCTTAATTAGCTGAGAATGGAAAGCTAATATTAGAAGATATGAAAGTGACAGATGACTTCATTGCTTTTTTTTTTTTTTTAACTTGAGCTTTAAGGTTGATGAGGGGCCCACAGCTGAGGCTTTGGAACCAGGATGCCACCATGCACCTGGGTGTTTGAGGAGCTGAGGTCCCCTGCCACCTCCCTCACCCACAGCACCAAAGACCAGCTGCAGCACATTAGCTCAGCTAAGATAATCTCCGCTCTGGCTATCACAAGGTCAAGCTAAAATGAGGAGAGGGAAGAGCGAGGCGCTGGAGATGGTGAAGAGAGCATCAGGCTGAGAGTCAGGAAGGATGCCTGGCTTTTCATTCTCTGATCTTTTACTTAGTAAGTTTTAGTTTAATCTATTAAAAAGTATACAAGAAATGCTTGCTAAGGGTTCACTGGCTGCACTCTGATTTCAAAATAAGCAAATGGGCAAAAATAAAATATTGGCATTTCTTCTAGTCTTTACAACTCTCCCAATTAGACAGTACTTCAAAAGTTATTTACATAAGAGACAGTTCTACCTGGAAAAAAAAGGGGTGTTCCCAAGCTGTTTGGCTCTTTACGCCCTTTCTCTTCCTTGCCGTCCATTCCTTTCCTATCCATTCCTTTCTGCCTTCCTAATTTACTTCACAGTCTTGATAAAATACTAAAAAAAGATTCATTTACAACACTGAACATGTCTGAAGATTTCTTTTAAACTTTTAGGTTCCTTGATCCCTCAATGGAAGTATGGACGGGCTTTAGGAGGTCTCTGAACCCTTTAAAATTATAAATACTGAGTTGTATTCAGGAGTGTTTGTGCATCTTTTTCCGAGGAGGGAGATCACAGCTTTTATCAGTTGATCAAAGTTATCTCTGCACCAAAAATGTTAACCACTCATAGAGAGAAAATAACCTTCTTTCTAGGTCTGAATGGCCAGAATGTATTCAGTAGGTCAGTTCTAGGAACGGGTGAAAAACAAGCTACTTTTAAGTTTTAAACCTGAGTACTGAGTTGCTGAGTTGTGGAGGCCCGAGGCCGGATGGGTCACAAATCAGGTTGGGTTTTCATAACACACCCTCCCTAAACCAGTTAGGGAGAAGGTTTGAAAACTAATAAACTCAGGTGTCTTCCCTCCCTCTCAGGGCACTGCCTCTGACCAGAATCTGACCCCAAATACAACCCTCAAATTCAAGGACTACAGGTGGGCCCGAGAAATCCAAGCTGGAGTCAGCGACTCTGAAGGGGGCTGGGCAAACAAGCCTAGAGCTTTCAACTGCTCCCTTTTACTCCTCATTTTTATCCTGGAAATTGCTGGAGCTATAGCTTGGAGCCCTGGTGCTGCAGTGGTTAAGAGCTACGGCTGCTAACCAAAAGGTCAGCAGTTCAAATTCACCAGCAACTCCTTGGAAACCCTATGGGGCAGTTCTACTCTGTCCTGTGGGTCTCTATGAGTGGGAATCGACTCGATGTCAGTGGGTTTGGTTTGGTTTATAGTGTGGTTCAGAAAATGAGCTTCAGGGTCATTTAGCCTCAGCTTTAAGATGTCTTTCCAAATTTCATGTTCTTTGGCAAGTTATCGGCAAATTAGTTAACCATCTGAGCCTTGGATTCCTCACGTAAGGTAGGGATAACAATAGTACTTTTCACATAGAGTCGAAATGGGAATTAACTGCAATAATACATGAAAACACATCAGTACCGTGCACAGTGACCTTCAGTTAGTATGTGCTAAAATAAATGGTACATACTATACCATAATCATCATCATCATCACCATCGCCATCCTTGAAAGAGTCTGGCCAACTCGGCAGTGAGACAATTCCCGTGGAATAGTAACTTCTACTATTTCTGACTATAACTGTTGACTGTATGTTAAACTAAGTTTTGGGTTTTTTTTTTTCCTAAACATGCTTTCAAAATATTATATCTGAAGAGTTATAACCCATGGGAATAAATGATGTGGAATATCCCATTAAGACAAGCCGAACTCTTAGTTAGAAAAATACCCATCATCAGTGTTTAAACTATTTCATCCAACAACAGTGCGGGGCGGGGCGGGGGACATGAAGAGAGCTCTACTACTAATCTCACAGATGAAATAACAAACACACACTGCTCTAAATGACAGAAGTGATCTTGTAAGGCTAGTGTCTAATCTGTCTTGACCAACAAAACCATTCCCAGGAGCACTTCAGAGTAGTGATTGTGGTATATAAATAGTAATCTTTTTAGATATGAAATTTTAATATATAAATTTACATTACTAACATAACTGAGAAAAGTTTTTTAAAACCATTTTTCACCAGTAATTTTGAAAGTCAATTGCAACACGTATACAGTATTTATACTATCGGAGGACAGGCTCTGGTCTTTAGGGGTTCTTGTTTTAAAGGCCTTTCCGGGAAACTTGGAGAAGCTTCCTCAGCTCCTAATAGCCTCGAGCTCATTCCCAGCCTCATCTCTCTCAGTGGTGCCTCTCCACTAACCTTCAAGTCCATAGTGCACAGTGAAAAGAGACAGATAAAGCAAGGATCCAAAAACAGTAGGCCAGTCGTACAGATGGGCCTCAGAGCAGGAGCTGGTTGGCCGCACAGCCAGGCCCCCAACACCATCAACGCCCTCTAGTTAAGCACTGCATCCTCTTTCCTGAGGCCGTGATTGAAAAGAGAAGTGCAGTCTCCTCCCTCTGCCCAAGGACCTCACTGCGGGCCTCTACCAGTCTTCCTTACTTACCTTCCCTGACCCCAGTCTATCCAAGCGACACAAAATTTTGTTGAAAAGAACGGTAACTCTAAAATAGTTTGCAACCCTTTGGAATAAAATTTTCTCTCTTATACTTTCTCATCCTCCATGATGGCCAAGATCCATAAAAATAATTCTGTCTGAGTCTTCGTATCAGAAGTACCCTTAATATTGCTGTTGTTAGTTGCCAAGAAGTCAATTCTGACTCATGGTGACCCCATGTCTGCAGAGCTGAACTGCACTTTATAGGGTTTTCAAGGCTTTGACCCTTCAGAAGCAGATCTCCAAACCTGTCCTCTGAGGCTCCTCTGGGTGGGTTCAAACTGCCAACCTTTCATCTAGTAGTCGAGTGCTTAACCATCTTCATCTTCATCAGGGACTTCTATGCTTGATATAAATAAAACATATCTATTCTGTGAATAGAAACCAGCCGCCTGGCTGTAAGGTCCATGAGGATGAAGACCATGTCGCCTTGTTTCCGATTATAATATCGGTGCCTGGCACAGGGTAAGAACTCACTCCATATTGACTTATGAATTAATCCAAGAATTCTGCTTGAAAATATCCTCTTCCATCTTCTAAAATGGGACTCCTGAACTCCTCACATTATCTGCTTGCCTTAAGTATAGCATTATGCTCCAGGATTGAAATTTAAATATTGTCTGTAAAGGATAACACTCACGGCAACGGGTTGTTTTTAAACTAAGATTACCCAGAGAGAATTTCACTCAATTTGTTTTAATGTATTAATTAACCAATCACTTAGGAGAGCCTCTAAAAAAAGACACGTGGGAGAGAAGTTCTCAGCTACAATTTGTGGAAAGAACCCTAGGCTGAAAGCACAGTGTTCTGAGTTCCAATTTCTGGCCCACCAAGTGGGCGATCTGTTTTGCTCATCAGAAAATGTAAATATTCTGCCTTGCCTTGTTGATAGTGCTGCTATGGGAAGCAAATGAGATAGGGAATGTGAAAACTATTTTTATAAAGAGCTACAGAAATACAAGTGTCTCTCAATATCTGAATCCAGGGGATTCTTGCGTTTGGATGGTATAGATACCTGTGCTAGCGTTGCTGGGAAACCAGAGTGTCAGGTGAGGACATCTGGGAAGGGGACACATTCTGGGAAATTTAGTGGTCAAAGGCAAACTCTGCATTTCCCAGCTTGACCAAAGGCAGCCTGTATGTGCAAGACCACCAGCCAGACCAGGGAATGCCCGGGTTACCACCTACAGAATCTCGCTACATGGTATGGTGAGGGGTAGGTCTTTTCCATGCGCTCCTGCACCCATATCAACAGGAGCTCCCCCAGGTTAGCAGGGTCATTCTCGATGACCTCTTGGCAGCCACATCCTGGATGCCACACCTTGGATACCAAAATATTCTTCAATCCTCCTTCCAGGTAGAATTCTGAGCCTCTGTGGGTCCTGGAATCAGGTATGGGCTTCTTAGAAGGGGCCACTCAGATCTTTTTTTTTTTTTTTGCATCAATCCCCCCTGTAGCCCCAGGGAACCATTCCCCAGCCTTCACACAACAGCAGACTGATAAATATTTTTAAGTGTCCCGAACCTGTTGTTGCACTTGGCGCTGGGACGGGTAGTATTTCAAAATTCTGATCTAATTTTCTCATATTGAATTGCTTGGCTGACATATTTGGGGGGAGTGAAGGGGTTAGTGTTAAAGTTTAATTACAATCCCATGCCTACAAAGAATCCACTTTACTGAAGCACCCAAGACTTGTGGTACATAAGTTTTACTCTAAGGACATCAAAAACAGATTACAAGGATCCTCGTGTCAGTATAAGTCAGACTGGCAAGACATAACTGGGAGTAGGGAAGGAATTCTAACCACATTTGCTATGTTTCACGGTTAGATTGACCCAAGTCTAAAGCTGCGTCTTTGAAGTTTGTACCATTGTTGACGAAAGTCACCACAAGGGATGGAAGAAGAAAAGGAGGATGTAATTTTTTTAAGTTGTGGGAGTTCATTTAGAGCTGGTTGGAGAGATATCTAATTTCTCACATTTAAAAGGAAGGTTTGTTTGTTTTTAACACTGAAAATGGTTGCTTGGCAACCCCTTCCTGCACTGCATGATGCTTCTGTGATTTCCACCTGCTGGAGAAAAAAATCAATAAAATTATTTTTCTGCAAATCAAAAAAGTGGGAAAATGAGCCAGTGACTCAAATGACTGCATGATAAATTTTCAAGACCAGAAACCCAAACACACATACGTATCTGCATTAAGAAAAAAGATTACAGCCTTGGAAACCCTATGGGGAAGTTCTACTCTGTCCTATAGGGTCACCGCGAGTCAGAACTGACTTGACAGCATCCAACGACAACTCTGACAAAATTTAACAATGGCCAAGGCTTCACAAAATGAGACCTGTTTTAGTTTAGTTACTGTTGTAACTGAAAATACAAAAGCAGCTTTACGTTCAAACAGAATACGCAGTTGCCTGTGTGATCTAATCAGAGGGGTAAACCAGTCTTGCCGTCCCCCAGACGTTCCGCTGACACACAGTACCTAGGAGGCACTCTTCTGAGTTAAGAGTTTGTATTCAGAAGCCCCCACCAAAACAATGTGCTGGATGTTTGACCGGGCTAACACCTTAGCATCCTGTGAAATGTGCCATCATCACACTACATATTTGGGTTTGCAGATATAACGCTCAAGAGATTAATTTGCTTCATAAGGTAATTAAGCTTCAGGTATGCTGCCACCAGATCGCAGTGGTGCTTTATCACCCATACGGGAATACTATTCAGATGTAAAAACAAAGAATAACAAGGCACTCTGTGCACTGAAGGACACAGACCCTGAAATAGGATAAAAAAATAAGGTGCAGAGTAACGTATGCATAGTAGGCTATCTTGTGTGTAAATAAGAAGAAATGAGAAAATATATTTTATGTGCATTAAAAAGTAGGATACACAAGAAACTACCATATTTTTATGCAAATAATGTGTGCCTTCTATATTTGTGGAAACCCTCGTGGTATAGTGGTTAAGTGCTACGGCTGTGAACCAAAGGGTTGGCAGTTCAAATCTGCCAGGCGCTCCTTGGAAGCTCTATGGGGCGGTTCTACTCTGTCCTATAGGGTCGCTATGAGTTGGAATCCACTCGATGGCACTGGGTTTTTTTTTTTCTATATTTGTTTGTCAACCTCACTCTTCCCCCCATAGAGGTATTTTCATAATCACATTATGCTAATCTTTTACAGCAACATGTAAAAGAAATTGGCATAGCGGTGCCTATGAAAATACCTCACAGGCGGAGGGTTCAGCTGGCAAACAAACATAGAAGGTATGTGTTATTTGCATAAAATATGGTAATGATAACAGTTATTTGTATGTGGGGCCATGGGAATTGTGGGAAGTTAGACAAGGGTGGAGGGAGACTGCTTTTACCTTTACACGTGACTAGCTGCCATGGAGTCGATTCCGACTCATGGCGACCCTACGTGTGTCAGAGTAGAATTGCGCTCCATGGGATTTTCAACGGCTGATTTTTTGGAAGTAGATTGCCATGACTTTTTCTGAAGTACCTTTGGGTGGACTGGAACTGCAAACCCTTCTGTTAGCAGCTGGCAGCAGTTAACCATCTGTACCAGGGACTAACCCAGGGGCTCTGCCTTTGTACACACGTATAACATGTATTATATTTAAAGTAAGACCCTGAGAATGTAGCACCTATTCAAAAAATTTAAGAAAATACCTCCATGGTTTTATCTCATACCTACTATTGGCTAGGCTGAGTTCATATTCACAAGATAAATTTTTGCTTACTCAACAGTATTCCCTAAGGCTTCCTCTGACCAAAAACATTGTTTGTTTTTACTGAGGAAGATAAAGACAATCACCAGAAGCCAGCATATGAAGGACAGAGGCAAGAAATACAGCCCTCTCTCTCATGAATTTTAAAGGGAGCCACTTGCAAATACATTTATTTTGACCAGACACCCACAGCTTATAAAATGATTCTGGTCAGTTGACCATGCTGCAGTTGATTGTATTGACCTGTGCGAGGACTGTCCACAGAGCAAACGATGTATGACAAATTCCAACTTCTGAGCCAGCTTCCCTGGACAACAGCCCTTCTTCCTTCATTTCTTCTCAATCTCCTCCTCCTCCCTCCAACTGCCCAGCCCATGTGGGCTCAGGGAGTGCAAACAACTTTCAACATTAGACTAAGCAAAACACACTTAGGAAGGTAAATGCTGCTGAAAGACCTTGCAGCCCAGTACAAAGGCAAATATAAAGGGACTTCCGGATTATCTCTGCTTGTAACATCAGGCCCACCGGTAAAAATAGTCACGTGTAGGTTGTGAAGACTTCAGAGACTAGAAAGTGTTTAGTAAAGCACCTGGCTGGCCTCCTTCTGGTACCTGAGTTGGAAGGTCAGTTCCCTGTCCCTGGCTGGACTTAATGTAATATCTTTTCATTGACTGTGGCACTGGCTTTTGCACTTTTACTTTAGCACAAGAATCCTTCTTTTAAAGGAAATTTTATCATAAACGTCAAAAGCGTATAAACCTCAGTGGGACACCCAGGTCTCTTTCCACCTGGACCCCCTCTACCTTCAGCCCCCTGCCCCTAAGATGATCAGTCACCTTGAGAAAAGCCCTAGCGTTTGCTCTCAGAAGCATTTTGGGAAACACTGGTCAAGTTCAAACTGCTTAGGCTGGTGTTGAAGGCTCTCTAGAGCTGGGCTCCCATCTGCTCATTCCACCAACCTTCTTTCCCACCCTCTTCCCCAGGAACCTTCCGCTCCAGCAAAACTGGCCTCTTCACTGTTCCTGCTGCGTACCATGCAGCGCTCTCCTCCTGCCCTGCTCACCCCCACCTGGTAGGCTCTCCTCCTGCCCTCCTCACCCCCACCTGGTAGGCTCTCCTCCTGCCCTGCTCACCCCCACCTGGTAGGCTCTCCTCCTGCCCTGCTCACCCCCACCTGGTAGGCTTTCTTCTGTCCTGCTCACCCCCACCTGGTAGGCCTTCTTCTGTCCTGCTCACCCCCACCTGGTAGGCCTTCTTCTGTCCTGCTCACCCCCACCTAGTAGGCTTTCTTCTGTCCTGCTCACCCCCACCTAGTAGGCTTTCTTCTGTCCTCCTCACCCCCACCTAGTAGGCTTTCTTCTGTCCTCCTCACCCCCACCTAGTAGGCTTTCTTCTGCCCTCCTCACCCCCACCTAGTAGGCTTTCTTCTGTCCTCCTCACCCCCACCTAGTAGGCTTTCTTCTGTCCTCCTCACCCCTACCTAGTAGGCTTTCTTCTGTCCTGCTCACCCCCACCTAGTAGGCTTTCTTCTGTCCTCCTCACCCCCACCTAGTAGGCTTTCTTCTGTCCTCCTCACCCCCACCTAGTAGGCTTTCTTCTGCCCTCCTCACCCCCACCTAGTAGGCTTTCTTCTGTCCTCCTCACCCCCACCTAGTAGGCTTTCTTCTGTCCTCCTCACCCCCACCTAGTAGGCTTTCTTCTGTCCTCCTCACCCCCACCTAGTAGGCTTTCTTCTGTCCTCCTCACCCTCACCTAGTAGGCTTTCTTCTGTCCTCCTCACCCCCACCTAGTAGGCTTTCTTCTGTCCTCCTCACCCCCACCTAGTAGGCTTTCTTCTGTCCTGCTCACCCCCACCTAGTAGGCTTTCTTCTGTCCTCCTCACCCCCACTTAGTAGGCTTTCTTCTGTCCTCCTCACCCCCACCTAGTAGGCTTTCTTCTGTCCTCCTCACCCCCACCTAGTAGGCTTTCTTCTGTCCTCCTCACCCCCACCTAGTAGGCTTTCTTCTGTCCTGCTCACCCCCACCTAGTAGGCTTTCTTCTGTCCTGCTCACCCCCACCTAGTAGGCTTTCTTCTGTCCTGCTCACCCCCACCTAGTAGGCTTTCTTCTGTCCTCCTCACCCCCACCTAGTAGGCTTTCTTCTGCCCTCCTCACCCCCACCTAGTAGGCTTTCTTCTGCCCTCCTCACCCCCACCTAGTAGGCTTTCTTCTGTCCTCCTCACCCCGACCTAGTAGGCTTTCTTCTGTCCTCCTCACCCCCACCTAGTAGGCTTTCTTCTGTCCTCCTCACCCCCACCTAGTAGGCTTTCTTCTGTCCTGCTCACCCCCACCTAGTAGGCTTTCTTCTGTCCTCCTCACCCCCACCTAGTAGGCTTTCTTCTGTCCTCCTCACCCCCACCTAGTAGGCTTTCTTCTGTCCTCCTCACCCCCACCTAGTAGGCTTTCTTCTGTCCTCCTCACCCCCACCTAGTAGGCTTTCTTCTGTCCTCCTCACCCCCACCTAGTAGGCTTTCTTCTGTCCTGCTCACCCCCACCTAGTAGGCTTTCTTCTGTCCTCCTCACCCCCACCTAGTAGGCTTTCTTCTGTCCTCCTCACCCCCACCTAGTAGGCTTTCTTCTGTCCTGCTCACCCCCACCTAGTAGGCTTTCTTCTGTCCTCCTCACCCCCACCTAGTAGGCTTTCTTCTGTCCTCCTCACCCCCACCTAGTAGGCTTTCTTCTGTCCTCCTCACCCCCACCTAGTAGGCTTTCTTCTGTCCTCCTCACCCCCACCTAGTAGGCTTTCTTCTGTCCTGCTCACCCCCACCTAGTAGGCTTTCTTCTGTCCTCCTCACCCCCACCTAGTAGGCTTTCTTCTGTCCTCCTCACCCCCACCTAGTAGGCTTTCTTCTGTCCTCCTCACCCCCACCTAGTAGGCTTTCTTCTGTCCTCCTCACCCCCACCTAGTAGGCTTTCTTCTGTCCTGCTCACCCCCACCTAGTAGGCTTTCTTCTGTCCTCCTCACCCCCACCTAGTAGGCTTTCTTCTGTCCTCCTCACCCCCACCTAGTAGGCTTTCTTCTGTCCTCCTCACCCCCACCTAGTAGGCTTTCTTCTGTCCTCCTCACCCCGACCTAGTAGGCTTTCTTCTGTCCTCCTCACCCCCACCTAGTAGGCTTTCTTCTGTCCTCCTCACCCCCACCTAGTAGGCTTTCTTCTGTCCTGCTCACCCCTAGTATGCTTTCTTCTGTCCTGCTCACCCCCACCTAGTAGGCTTTCTTCTGTCCTGCTCACCCCCACCTAGTATGCTTTCTTCTGTCCTCCTCACCCCCACCTAGTAGGCTTTCTTCTGTCCTCCTCACCCCCACCTAGTAGGCTTTCTTCTGTCCTGCTCACCCCCACCTAGTAGGCTTTCTTCTGTCCTCCTCACCCCCACCTAGTAGGCTTTCTTCTGTCCTGCTCACCCCTAGTATGCTTTCTTCTGTCCTCCTCACCCCCACCTAGTAGGCTTTCTTCTGTCCTCCTCACCCCCACCTAGTAGGCTTACATGTCTGCCCTCCACTCCTCATGAGTCCCACACTGTCTTCTAAACCCAGATTAAGGCCCACCTCCTTCAGGAAGTCTTCCAGGCTGTCTCTTGCTCCTTCACACCTCTGTGACAGTCACTTGCCACAATAATTTCACTCATCTTGTTACAAAGACAATCCCCCAATAAAAGCAGGAACTCCCCCAGAACAGAAACCAGTTTTGTCTTCGATCTCTCTCATCTCCAAGATTTAGCAGGGCTTAAAAAATGTTTGATAAAAACACAAGGAATTAGATTAAATTAAGGCGCTATTAAAAAGCATAGGAGTGCTAAACTTGTGAGTGTGTGTGTGTGTGTGTGTGTGTTTAGAAATGAGATGTTATGTGTTCAGTTTCTCTGGCATTCCTTTCAGGTATATATGCTATGACTACAGTTCAATTTTCAAAATAGGTTGGTTAATTTTAACACTAGCCAGAAAAGCCAATCATTTATGCAAATAAGAGACTAAAAATGGTTTATGCATTAACTTAGCTGAGGAGGGTGTCATTCAAACACAAAGTGCCAATATTTTCTGACATTATGTGGTGGTAACTTAGGGCTGACTATGTCTATAGTTTGCTTGTAAGAGGCAGCATAAGCGTTACAAGGGCAGGCTCTGGCCTCAGTTTCTCTGAGTTTAAATCCTGGCTTTGATGCTAAGGGAGCTCTGTAAACCGGGGCAAGTTACCCGTCTTTTCTGTTTCCTTATGAGTATATTGGGGATAATATAAAACCTGCCTCAGAGAGTTGTTCTGATGATTAAATGAATTCATATGTGTAAAGATGTGAAGATTTAGAATGCTGCCAAATAGTAAATGTCAGCTATCATTACTGAATGGGAACAGAAACCCATTCAAAGAAGCTTGTTAAAAGGCTGACTGTTAACAAATGCAGGAAGCCCTTCTAGGGCTCAAGAGAACTGGAAATTTACCAGAGTGCTGATCTCTGACTCTTAGTCTCTCTTTACACACACACACACACACACACACGTTTCTAATCTTGGGTATCCTGTGGGTTCTTGTCTATGCTTCTTTATGTCCATTCGCCTCATTTCTGTCTCCTCTCTAATTTCTGATGTACATGCTTCCATATAGCAACCTCAGCTCCTAAGCTATATGACATTCCATCTTGGCTTCCCAGAGCTGGCTTTGTCTCTGGGTTCCGATTTTGAATTCCTTTACTCAGGAACATGATTGGCCCAACTGGGACCAGGTGGCCCAATCAGCTGTGGCTAAGGCTGCCCTTCTAGAGCTGTGGGAAGTGGTCATGGCTGGAGCGATGGCAGAAATAGGAAAAGGCCAGGTTTATCAAGACTGAATAATAAGCACATGTGGAATATATTAATATTATTTATGTGTCGTTGGCGAAGAATTCCCTGGCCAGGTCTTTGATCCATTTTGAGTTAGTTTTTGTGTGTGGTGTGAGGTATGGGCTCTGATTCAGTTTTCTGCAGGTGGATATCCAGTTTTGCCAGCACCAGTTAGCAAAGAGACTGTTTCTGGCCCACTGAACAGACTTGACACCCCTGTCGAAAATCAGTTGTTCACAGATGCTGGGTTTAATGCTGAGTTGTTTTGATTACAGTGGTCGCATAGCATGTTTTGATATCAGGGAGTGTGAGGTCTCCTGCTTTGTTCTTTTTCTTCAATAGTGCTTTGGCTATACGGGGTTTCTTTCCTTTCCATATAAAGGTGGTCATTAGTTTTTCCATTTCAGTAAAGAATGTTCTTGGGATTTGTGTCAGGATTGCATTGTATCTGTAGATCACTTTAGGTAGAACTGACATTTCACTATAGTAATTCTTCCAATCCATGAGCACGAGGTTTCTTTCCATCTTTTTAGGTCTCATTTTGTAGTTAACATTTCTGTAGGTCTCTTTTAGTCTCTTGTAGTAGTGTTTTATAATTTTCACTGTATAAATCTTCCATGTCCCTGGTTAGGCTAATTCCTAGGTATTTTGTCCATTTGGTGGCTATTGTAAATGGTATTGATTTCTTGATTTCTTCTTCAGAGTACTCTTTGCTAGTATTAAAAAAAAAAGACCATTGCTGTTAAGACCTTCGCTGATAACCACAAGGCCAGCAGTCTGAATCCACCAGCCACTCCTTGGAAACTCTGTGTGGCAGTTCTACTCTGTCCAGTAGGGTCACTATGAGTCAGAATCAACTTGATTTGATGGCAATGGGTTGGGTTATTTTTTTTTGTTATTTTTTTTTTTTTTTTTGCCAGCACCATTTATTAAATTTTTTATTTGTTAAGATAGAGGAACCCAAGGTTGATCTTGTACCCTGCAACGTTGCTGAATTCTTTTACTTCCAACAGTTTTCTTGTGGAATACTTAGGGTCTTCTGTGTACAGGATCGTGTCATTTGCAAATAGAGTTTTACTTCTTCCTTTCCAATTTGAATGCCTTTTATTTCTCTCTCTTGTCTTACTGCTATAACTAGGATTTCCAGTATAATGTTGAATAAGAGTGGCGTCTTAGTCATCCAGTGCTTCTATAACAGAAATACCACAAGTGGATGGCTTTAACAAAGAGAACTTTATTTCCTCACAGTGAGGTAGGCTAAAAGTCCAAATTCAGGGTGTCGGCTCCAGGGGAAGGCTTTCTCTCTCTGTTGGTCTGGAGGAAGATTCCTTGCCCTCAAACTTCTCCTGGTCGAGGACCTTCTCAGGTGCAGGGACCCCGGGTCCAAAGGACACGCTCTGCTCCCAGTGCTGCTTTCTTCGTGGTATGAGGTCCCTCCTCGCTGCTAGCTTCCCTTTCCTTTTCTCTCTCGTAAGATAAAAGGTGTTGCAAGCCACACCCCAAGGAAACTCCCTTTACATTGGATCGGGGAGGTGACCTGAGCAAGAGTATTACATCTGACCCTAATCCTTTTAACCACAGGCAGAGGTTATGATTTATAACACAAAAAATCACAAAATAGAGGACAACCACACATGGCCTAACCAGATTAATAGATACATTTTTGGGGAGACATGATTCAATCCACGACAAGTGGTAATAGTGGGCATCCTTGTCTGGTTCCCATTCTCAAAGGGAAGGCTCTCAGCCTTTCTCTGTTAAGTATAATGTTAGCTGTTGGTTTTGTATATATATCCCTAATTACTTGAGAAATTTCTGTTCTATTCCTATTTTGCTGAGAGTTTTTATCAGGAAAGGGTGTTGAATTTTATCAAATACCTTTTCTGCATGAATTGATATGATCATATGGTTCTTTTCCTTTGTTTTATTTATGCAGTGAATTATACTGAATTGTTTTCTAATGTTGAACCACCCTTGTAATCCTGGTATGAATCCCACTTGACCATGGTGTATGATTTTTTTGATACGTTGCTGAAGTCTGTTGGCTAGAATTTTGTTGAAAATTTTTGCATGTATGTTCATAAGGGATATTGGTCTGTAATTTTCTTTTCTTGTGATATCTTTGCCTGGTTTAAGTATCAGGGTTATGCTGGCTTCGCAGAAAGAGTTCAGTAGTGTTCCTCCTCTTCTTTGTTTTTGAAGAGATTGAGTAGGATTGATGTCAGCTCTTCTCGGAATGTTTGGTAGAATTCTCCAGTGTAGCCATCTGGTCCTGGGCTTTTGTTGTTGATGTCGGCAGTTTTTTGATGACATCTGTAATCTCTTCTTCTTAAAATGTGTCTGTTTAAATTTTCTACCTCTGTGTTAGTTTGGGTAGGTAGTGTGTTTCCAGGAATTATCCATTTCACCTAGGTCTTCAAATTTGTTGGTATACAATTTTTCATAGGAATATGTTATGATCTTTCTCTCTGGTTGTAATGTCACCAATTTCATTTCTTAATTTGGTGCCTTAGTCATCAAGTGCTGCCATAACAGAAATAGCACGAGTGGATGGCTTTAACAAAGAGAAATTTATTTTCTCACAGTCTCATAGGTTACAAGTCCAAATTCAGGGCAGTCAGCTCCAGGGAGTTTCCCTCTCTGTCAGCTCTGGAAGAAAGTCCTTGTCCTCAATCTTCCCATGGTCGAGGAGATTCTCAGGCGCAGGGATCCCGGGTCCAAAGGACACGCTCTGCTCTTGGTGCTGCTTTCTTGGTGGTATGAGGTCCCCAACTCTCTGCTTGCTTCCCTTTCATCTCTTGAAAGATAAAAGGTGGTGCAGGCCCCACCCCAGGGAAACTCTCTTTACATTGGATCAGGGAGATGACCTGAGTAAGGGTGGTGTTACAATCGCACCCTAATCCTCTTAACATAAAATTACAATTACAAAATGGAGGACAACCACACATGGCCTAACCAAGTTGATACACAGATTTTTGGAGGGATATAATTCAATCCACGACATTTGGTTATTTGCCTCTTCTGTTTTTTTGTTTTGTTTTGTTTTGTTGCCAATCTAGCCGGTGGTTTGTCTATTTTATTGATCCTTTCAAAGAACCAATTTCTGGTTTTGTTGATTCTTTCTATTGTTTTTCTATTTCAGGTATTTCTCTCCCTGATCTTTATTATTTCCTTTTTTCTGGTAGCTTTCAGATTCTTTTGCTCTTCTTTTTCTGTTTGTTCAAGTTGTTGGCTTAAATTAATGATTTTGGATCTTTCTTCTTTTTTACTGTAGGCATTTATTGCTATGAATTTCCCTCTGAGCACTGCTTTTGCTGTGTCCAGAGATTTTTATATGTCGTGTTTTCATTTTTAGTTCATTCAAGGAATTTAATTTCACGTTTGATTTCTTCTATGATCCAATTGTTTTTTAGTAGTATATTATTTAATTTCCATGTATTTGTTTATTTTTTGTCCTTATTGTTTTGTTGTTGATTTTTAGCTTCATATTGTTATGGTCGGAGAAGATCCTTTGTATGATTTCAATCTTTCTCAATTTGTTGAGACTTATTTTGTGTCCTAGCATATGGCCTATTCTGGAAAATTAACCATGTGTGTTGGAGAAGAATGTGTATTGTTCTGATGCTGGGTGGAATGTTCTATAGATGACCAATAGGTCCAGCTGGCTCGTGGTTTTAAGCTCTCAATGTCCTTAGTGATCTTCTTCTGTCTATAATTGAAAGTGCTGTGTTGAAGTTCCCTAGTACTATTGTGGAGTCGTCTATTTCTTCTTTCCTGAGTCAGTACTTTTTTCATTATTTTGGAGCATTGCTGATAGGTGCATATATATTTATAATTGTTATGTTGTCTTGCTTGATTGACCCTTTTATTATTATGTTCTTCATTATCTCTTGTATTAGATTTTGATTTAAAGTTTATTTTATCTGATATCAGTATCCGCCCTGCTCTTTTTTTGTTTACTGGTTACATAGAATATTTTTCTCCATCCTTTTATTTTCAGTCTGTTCATGTCCTTATATCTAAGGTGTGTTTCTTGAAGACAGAAGAGATGGATTATGTTTTTTTGTTTGTTTTGTTTTGATCCATTCTGCCACTCTCTACCTTTTGCATGGGGCATTTAGACCATTTATGTTTAAAGGTTATTGCTGAAAAACTGCCTACTTAACTTGTTTTGCTATTTGTTTTTTGAGTGTTTTGTATCTTCTTTTTTATATTGATTTTTCTGAATTTTTTTTTTTTGCAGCTGTCTTGTGATGAGTCATTTTGCTTTCTTCTTTTCAACCTTAACACAATAAATCTATTCTTGATATGCTCCTCTCTCCCCCATTTCTGTTGGTGTGTTTCCATTAACATAAACAAACAACAAAAAAAATAAACATATGACCTATATTCAATAAGTTTACTTTATACTAGATGTTTTATTGTTTGTGTTATTTAATTATTGAGTTTATTCCCTAAAATTATCATGTAGTTAGTCCTTATGATTGCCCAATAGTTTTTTTTTTTTTTTAGATCTCTTATTTATTTCCATGTATAGATATGGAGGGCAGGGGGGAGGGGGGAGGGACAGAGACACAGAGATGAGGGGGGAGAGAGACGGGGAGAGAGGGGGGAGGGGCGGAGACAGAGACAGAGACGGGGAGGGGGGGAGAGGCAGAGACACAGAGACACAGAGAGAGAGAGAGAGAGAAAGAGAGAGAGAGAGAGAGGGCCTAGTCGACCTGGAGTCCACAGAGAGGAGGGAGGATGACGGGGCTGCGGCAGCTGAGGGCGGGGGGGGGGGAGGAAAGCAAGAAAAAAGAGAGAAAAAGAAGGAGTGGTGGGGGAGAAAAAACAAAAAAAATCCAACACTGCCCCGTCGCCGCCGCGCCCCCTCATCCCCGGTTCCGCGGCCGTGGGGCCCTCGGGTCCGAGGCTGGTGGGAGGCGTGGGCCCGATCAAAAAAAAAAAAAAATTTTTTTTTTTTTTATAGATATGAGTATTTATTTAATGTTCTTGTCTTTCCATTTGCAGTACTCCTTTGAGTAATACTTGCAAAGCTGTCTGGTAGAGGCAAATTCCCAGAGCTTCTGTTTGTTTGGAAATGTCTTGATTTCCTCCTCATTTCTGAATGACAATTTTGCTAGATAAAGACACTTGGCATGTTATATTGCATTTTTCTTTTTTTGCTTTCAGAATTCTGTCCTTGTCTTTGGTTTTCAAGAATTTTATTACAATATGGCACAGAGTTGTTTTTGTTTGTTTCTTTCTTCTAACTGGGGTTCAGGTAGCTTCCTGTATTTGCAGGCTTGGTTTTCTGTTCAGGTCTAAGAAACTGTCTTTTTATTATCTCCTGGAAAATTGTTTCTATGCATTTATTGCTGTTGTGGTGCTCTGGGATTCCAATAATTCTAATGTTAGATTTCTTAATTAAATCCCATATTTCCATTTCAGTTTGTTTGCTTTTCTTTGTTCTTTTCTCTTATTTCTCCTGGGACTTGCTAAGTTCAGTTATTTTGTCTTCCAGTTCATTTATTCTATTTTCTGTCCGTTCAGCTCTATTCTTGTTTCTTTTGCTTTTTCCTAATTCAGCTGCCTTATTCTTTAGTTCCAGTAGTTCTCTTTTTTATGTTTTCAATTTCCTTGTTGAGTCTCTCATTTTATTCCTGATCTCTGCTAGTTTGTTTTCTGTGTGTTTTTGCTTTCTTTAAACATATTTAGCACCATAGTCTGAAAATTTTCAATTTGTTCCATTTTTCTGGCCTCCATAGGAGAAATTTCCTCTTCTTCATGTTTTGCTTTTGATTGGTTCTTCTTGTCATTTTGTGTATTTTACTATTTTTTGTTGAATTTGGGCCACTTTGTTATTTTTTTATCTTGAATTTTGTATTCTGGTTTTTGTGGGGAATTTTTCTGATTGGGAGCCCTGGTGGCACAGTGGCCAAGAGCCCAGCTGCCAACTGAAAGGCTGGAGCCTGCACCCACCAGCCATTCTGTGGGAGAAAGCTGTGGCAGCCTGCCTCTGCAAAGACTCACAGCCCTGGAAGTCCCACAAGCCAGCTCCATGCTGCCCCAGAAGGTCTCCATGAGTCAGGATCAATCCAGCAGCAGTGGGCCTGGTATCTTCTCCTGTGAACCACTGGAGGACATTCTTATCCTTAGGTTTTTTCCAGTGCTGATTCAGGAGTTCTAGATGCTTGACCTCTGAAATTCAATATGCATGAATGGGGCTGGTAGTTTAGCTGGTTCCAGATGCTAATGTAAGCAGTGGGGCTCGACTCTCCTGTGGCAAAAGTGGGAGCTTTCTATGCCTTTCCCTCATGGGTGCCCCTGCACAGACTCTGCCATGGTGTCCCATGGTGGGCAGAGAGCCAGCCTTTTCCTTCTGTGTTGCCCATCTGTCCAAAATATTCCCCTCACCCTACAGCCCTTGCAGTACTTTCCAGTCTAGTGCCTGTCTGTCTTGGGCCTCAGTGTGATTCAACAGTACTCTTCTGCATCACCATGATCTCCCTTCACCCCCTCTCAATCACATGGCCTGTGAACCTCCCTGGCCAATTTGCTCTTCCTTAAAAACTCAGGCTACAGCTTCTTCAGATTATCTCCCTTTCCCTGTTTGGGGTGTTACCTAGCCTTGTCCCAAAATGGCTGTGATAAGTGAGTGCTCCAGAGGTTAGCAGGTAGGTTCTCCCAGCTTCTGCGCCATCCCCACTTTTCCTCTCCCCCGCTTCTGGACTCACTCGACTCCCCAACACCTCAGCTGCCATCCAGAGTTCTGAGATCTCAGTCTGTGCTTGTTTTATTCATTGTTCAGTGGGTTAGTTGCTGGGGGAGTAAATGGGAGCATCCACTCACTTTGCCATCTTGCTCCGCCCTCCTTGGAGATATTCCTTTCTAAAGCAAAACATCTCTCACTTATAAAAAAAGCGAAATAATAAATCAGTTTTAATTGGTTAAAAATCAGATAAATTCCAGAGCTGTATTTAGCTTTGTCGTGCTTAAATCTAGAATAAAAAATAATGACGTTAACTGTGCCTTACTTTTAATATATTTTAAAACTAATAACCAAATTTCACTATCTCACAGATGATCTACAATCATTTAGTAAATGGTCACAGTGCCTCTCTGGTGCCTGTGCTGTGGTTAGTTTGGTTATATGAGTAAGAAACATTGAAAAAAAAGCTACAAATCAACGACTATTTTATTTTCCCTGAAATTTTAGTTGCTTTCTAGAATTTCTAGTGATTTGTACATTTTAAGCCTCAAGACATTCAGTTTCTACAATAATCCTAAAAAAATAAGTCAATCGAAGTTGGAGTAATAAAATTATCCTGACTGGAAATTTACCATCAGTATTTATTTTCTCATCAAAAATTGAGATAAAAAATTATCTTGTCTTAAAATTTCCTGTAACCAGATCTTTTCTTATCTGATACCATAAATTACTGCATGGTGGCAGGGTCAGTACTTTAGAAGCAGTATGTGTAGCTTTCTGTAAAGTTCTTATGGTTGTATAGATGGGATCTACGTCACTCAAGTGTTTGGCAGGAGAAAGTGACTGATTGGTTCTTGCCCTTCATTAAAGATCAGCCAGAAACATCATTTCTGAAACTGCACCCTTGTGCTCAATGAAAGCAATTTATGCTTCATTTCTTATCAGGGTTTCAGGCTCACTGGAACTGAGAGGGAAGCGTGGATGTGGGGTGGGGAGGGCTGAAGAGACTAAAAAGGGAATAGTGCAGACAAAGTTGAAGGGGAAAGGGTAAAATGGGAGAAAGGGAGAAAGGAGAGAGGATAGAAAAGACCAATAGAAGAAAAAGAAGTGGGGAAATGTGGACAAAATTCTGTGTTAGAAGACAGTGAGTGTTGAAAAATGACCGTTGATTATTCTTCATGGGCTGTGAGTATAACACCCACAGTTGTGACTACAGTGCTAAATGGTGCCCTGACTACAGCCAACCTGAATTCTCAATAATTTCAGAGAGAAACTTCCAACCAAAGAGGCTTTGCTTGAAGCTACCAGAGGTAT
Organism: Elephas maximus indicus; assembly: GCF_024166365.1. Lineage (NCBI taxonomy): Eukaryota > Metazoa > Chordata > Mammalia > Proboscidea > Elephantidae > Elephas > Elephas maximus. The sequence continues at coordinate 1,508,107 of NC_064841.1, forward strand.
CACACTGGAAAGAACATCTTTGAGTTCTGAAAAGCCCTTGTTTGAAGACATAGGTGGGGGCCAAGTCTCTAGAGCTGCCTGAAAGGAGGTAGCCCAGACAGGCCACTGGGTGGGCATGAGGAGGAGGCTCATCCCTGGAGGTACCCTGCAAGCTCTGATGCCTCAAATAGCATAGAAGAAAGTCTCTTTACCTGGCACACTCAGGGCTGACAAAGACTGGCTAATAACAAAATGATTCAAAGTTAAAAATCATAAAAAGTGATCCGCAAATAATTTTAACATTTTTTTAAATTAAAAACATATCAATGTATATTCATCTGCCAATCTCTTAATGATGAGCCAAGATCTTTCTTTGCATATAAGTCCACTTAGAGTCCAATTGTACTTGTATATGCCACCTCCACAATGCCACAGTGCTGATTTCCAGTTTGAATTTCTTAAAAAAAAAAAAAAAAAAACAGTTGCCATCAAGTCAATATCCACTCATGACAACCCCAGGTGTGTCAGAGTAAAACTTTGCTCCATAGTTTTCAATAGCTGATTTTTCTAGACTGCCATGCCTTTTTTCCAAGACCTCTTTGGGTGGACTTGAATCTCCGACTTGCTGGCTAGCAGCTGAGCACATCAACCATTTGTACCACACAGGGCGCTACATTTCTTTAAAGAGGAGCAAAACCTAGGAAAAAATTAGGAAGCAATCTGAATGTGAAATCGTCTAATGATTTTATTGTCCCTCAATCTTACACAATTGTCTGCAACCAACTTCACAGTTTTTGGTTTTGCTTTTTTTAGCAACTAGCCTTTAAAAAAATTTTCCCCATGCATTAGTAGTGGTTGGTTTTTAGTTGTAAACAGCAGGAAGGACCCGTTCCTGAAGAAGGACACATGCTTAGTAAAGTAGAGGGGCAACGAAAAAGAGGAAGACCCTCAACAAGATGGATTGCCACAGTGGCTGCAATAATGGTCAAGCATAACAACAATTGTGAGGATGGCACGGGACCAGGCAGCGTTTCGTTCTGCTGTTCATAGGGTCGGTTTGAGCTGGAGCCAACTTGACAGCACCTAACAACAACAATTAATGCCAACAAACTTAGGCACAATACTTGGACCATAATAAATATTCAGTAACTTCTCATGAAATTTATTCTAGTACAATACTGAAGAGCAAAGAAATGTTGGGCATTGGTGGCTCAGTGCTGGCATTCTCACCTTCCATGCCCCTCAAGCACAGCCACCACTTGTCTGTCTCCTGGGTGGCCTAACCCCATACTGTCTCCCAGAGTTCTCCAGCACGTCTGAGCCTCAGCTGCCCGCAGTGTAAAGTGCTTGACCATACACCCTGCATTGGTTTCTTTCCCTTCCCATTTTCACTAGCCCTTCTCTACCAGTACTTTCTAGAATCACTTCCCTCATTACCCCTCCTCTACCAGTACTTTCTAGAATCCCTTCCCAAAAAACAAACTACTTGCATTCAAATACTTGCTTCAGGGTTTGTTACTTGCTGGGGGGGGGGGGGGTGCAACCAATAGCCAGTTCAGGGAAGATAAAGATGAATGCTAATCTAGATCTAAAGGACAAGGAAGCCAGGAGAACAGGGGTGTTAGTGGATGGGACAAGTGGGTATTCTAGGTAAATGAAACAGTACAAGCAGAACAGCCCAGGAGAATCTGCCTGGTGAAGGGGAGAACTTAAAAGACTTTGGAATTGCAGGAGTAGAACATGAGTGGAGGGGGCACATCCCCCTGCCCTTTGATGCTTCCCTGAAGAGCCCTGTTTTGATCCTGCAGGCTGAAAGCACAGATTCAATGCTTGGTGTCAAATGGGGCAGAAGAACAAAAGGATCAGCAGAGTAAATCCCTTAAATCCAATCTACTTAAGATCGCTATGAACAAGAATAAATGTTAACTCTAGTCTCCTAAACAGTCTTACACCGTGAGACTGTGTGGAGATTTTCAAAAACTGAGTCAAAATGAACATTTTCCCAGGAATGTTATATTCCCACTGCAGTTCTTCATTCTCTTTCCTTTTACCAGAAGTCTCAGAATTAGCCCCAAACAGCCTCTTAATGTTTAATGTTTTCCTAATACAACCCCACTGGGAAGTACCCAAGAGCAATCTGGAACAGAAAAAAAAAAGTTCTATTTTTAAAACGCCAGCAAAAAAGACGCTGCCTGTGAAGCTGTTCACATCCAATGTCTGAAAGTGCCACCGTTGGTATGAATAATTCAAAAAGAGCTCCAGACAAATGATCCCGGGATTATACGGAAACAGAAAAAACCTCCCCAGTCTGCCGCTCCTTTTATTGAAGCCCAGTTCACTTTGAACGCTGTTTCTCTGGGGTTATTTCTACTACAAATGAGCAGTCAGTAAGGCACGATCTGCCCGTGACCGCTCCTGCGTGAGCAGAAAAGGAAGTCATTTTGATATTCTATTCATTTTTACCTCGTAAATTATTAACTAACGGGGATGGGGTAAAAATTAAAAATAAGCAAATTAGTCTTCATTTGTTTAATTATTTAGTTGGCTCACAAGCTTCATTACAAAACACACAGGGGATGAACCCTCCCCATAAATATGTGTGTTTGCTGCACCAATCTGACACAATTAAGAACTGCTAGAGGTGTCACCCATAGGTCAAGTGTAACAGGAGGTGTCATCCATAGGTCAAGTGTAACAGATTACTTGGGTGACATTACAGGCCACCCCAATTTAGTTGTGACACGGTTTCCAGAAGATGTCAGAGATTCCTAAAAGACTGGGTGCTGTGTGTATGAATCTCCCTGAAAGCTGAACTTTGATACATCCTTTGCCGTTATCCATCTTAAACGAAAGCCTCGTGAGAAAAACCCCTCTTTTACGATCATGTTTGGCTCTCAATGTGTTAATGAAGTCATTAGGGAGAGGTGATTTTGCAATGTCAAAAAGAGTGACTTTGATGGCAAGGAATCTTTGGTAAGAAGTGTCACAGCTATTAGGAAAAAACGGGTGCCTCTAAGAGGTAAAGAGTACTTCTCAGTTTCAATGTATTTAAGTAAACAGATCACTTTGTACTGGTCAGATGTCAGTATGTAGGATATTAGATAGAATAAGCCTGAATATTTAAGCATATGTCTTACAGATTCTCTCCAGAATATTGTATATGAGGTTTCCACTTTATGCACCAAATAAACAAATTAAGAACAGATACCAGGAAATAGTATCAGAGATACCCATTCATTAATCACGTCAATGAACAAGTTTGCTTATTTCATATGTAATCTTTAAAAATAGTCAGTATACAGGGAGCACGACAGAGAGCCCCTGAGGGAACAGGAGAACAGTGGGATGCAGACCCCAAATTCTCATAAAAAGACCACACTTCATGGTCTGACTGAGACTAGAAGGACCCTGGTGGTCATGGCCCCCAGACCTTCTGTTGGCCCAGGACAGGGACCATTCCCGAAGACAACTCATCAGACATGGAAGGGACTGGACAGTGGGTTGGAGAGAGATGCCGATGAGGAGTGAGCTACTTGTATCAGGTGGACACTTGAGACTGTGTTGACATCTCCTGTCTGGAGCAGAGATGGGAGGGTAGAGAGGGTTAGAAACTGGCAAAAGGGTCATGAAAGGAGAGACTGGAAGGAGGGAGCGGGCTGACTCATTAGGGGGAGAGTAAGTGGGAGTATGGAGTAAGGTGTATATACGTTTATATGTGAGAGACTGACCTGATTTGTAAACTTTCACTTAAAGCACAATACAAATTATTTTTTAAAAAATGGTCAGTATAACATCATTGTGTGGGGGAAATTGAGACAAGAGAAAATAATGGTGAGTATACAGACGAGCCCTAAAAAAGGAGGCCATAAGACACTGCACAAGGCCTCAGATTTGACATTGAGCTTCCCAGCAGCCAAAGAAAAGAGGAAAAAATGGTAAGTTATAAGATTCGTAGACTCCATAGGAAACAAACACAGTAAGTGAAGAACAAAGCAAATATAACAATACAATCAATTAAACTATTTAACCAAAATCAGTTGCCTTGAGTCAATTCTGACTCATGGCAACCCCATGTGTGACAGAGCAAAACTGTTCTCCACAGGGTTTTCGATGACTGACTTTTCAGAAGTAGTTTTTTTCTTCCAAGGCACCTCTGGGTCGACTCTTAAAGTCCAACCTCTTGGTTAGCAGCCAAGCTAGACCACTGAGGAATTCCACTTAATCTATCTGATCTTCCTAAAGTCAGATGCTATTCAATTTTAGTTCAAAAAGCAAACATATCAGTATGTATAGAATACCCTGCATTCGAATCACTTTGAGGGCTTGGGAAAGCATAGATTATTGGGTCACACACTTAGAAATTCCAACTCAGTATGTCTGGGGTGGGTCCAAGATTCTGCATTTCTAACAAGCCTTCAGGTGCTGTCGATGCTGCTGTTCTGGGCACCATGCTAGCACGGTCTTTGCAGAAAGATTAGTATACAAGTTTATGATTCTACAGTTCTCTCATTTTAATTAACAAACATAGAAACTGTGTTATTCCCTTTTTAGTTCAGTTGAGAGAGATTTGAATGTAAAAACAACATAGGCAAGACACCATGCAGGATGCTTCTATTGGTTACCTTGGAATAAACCAAGCCAATGGATAAATTCAATCACATGAATTATTTAGTGGCATTAACTACATGTCAGAAACTGTGGTGGCATAGTGGTTAAGTGCTATGGCTGCTAACCAAAGGGTGGGCAGTTTGAATCCACCAGACGCTCCTTGGAAACTCTATGGGGCAGTTCTACTCTGTCCTATAGGGTCGCTATGAGTCGGAATCGACTCGACGGCACTGGGTTAACTACATGTTGCTACGTTCTCCTTAACCACTCCCACGGCCCCCCAACATAAACTCCACCAAAAAGAAGGAAAAGTTGCTAAAGATCTCACTGAATTTATGTAGGTCACAAAGTCAGTTTGCAGGACGTTTCAGACTCTAGACCCAACTCAGTCCCCTAATGCAACTACAGAGTTCTGAGTGACAGGAGAACGTCTCAGAGAAACTGGGCTTTGTTCTTAAGAAGTCTGGAGTTTTTGTCTGGATGTAAGAAAACCACCTCCGATTCTCTCTCTAGATGCCATCAAGAGGAAGAGGGGCAACAGCCGGGACTGAAAAGTAAACCCTCAGTTTCTGCTGATCACATCTTATGCAACCTGCTGAAGATGGTAGGCTTTATGCCTTAATGAGTATTTTAAATTCAGTCCAAATTCCAGGAGCAAATAAATAAATCATACCCCTTTCCATGAAACAAGTGCTTCTGTCTATTCTCCCACCCTTAAATTAAAGGAACTCGTATGAGAACTCATTTTGGTATGAATACTTGACTCCAGTAAAAATGAGCATAAATTCTACATTAACATATTAAAGGGAAATTACATAAACTTGGGGGAAAAAATGAATAGGATTTTCTCAAGGCTAAATCACAGTATTGAATGTGTAGTGTTATTTAATTCATAGATGCTAAAAATCCTGTGTGAAAAAGATAGAGCTTTGTTCATTTATTTTAATAACACTGATTTTAATTATTTATGATAATTCTTCAAAGTATATTTTTAATAGTAATGAAGTCTTGGGAAACCAAGTCTACCTGATAGCAGATGACTACTGAATCTTGGCTGAAAAAAATATGATAGAACCACAAAGTTCTTAGTGAGAATTATATCGCTTATGAATTAATGAAGTGAGAATTAACATATTTCATTATGTTCAAGGCTTTTATTTACACATCTGAAAATTTAAACAATTACAGTCTTTTCCAATTCTAATATCTTGCTCTTGTGGACTGTTGTGGCTTAGAGATTGTGTGGTCCTCACAAATGAGACATCTAAGGTTGCGAGAAGTAAAGTGGTTTGCCCATGGTTAAACAAGTGCGTTCAAGCCAGGTTTAAAACACAAGCATGCTCCTGATGCTTGCCCTCGCTGCCAACAACACTATCCTTTGTGGGTGCAGGGTCAAGGGTAGGCTGTGTGATGAAGTGAAAATCCCCTCTTTAATTCTTTTATACAGCTGGAATTTAAGGTAAACTTCAAGGCCACGTAGAGGAAGTTGTTTTGTTGTTGTGTGTCGTCGAGTAGATTCTGACTCACGGCAACCCTATATGACAGGGTAGAACTGCCCCATAGAATTTCCAAGCCTGTAGTCTTGACAGGAGCAGAAAGCCAGGTCTTTTTTCCCATGGAGCCACTGGATAGGTCCAATCTCAGACCTTTCAGTTAGCAGCTAAGTGTTTAACCACTGCCTCACCAGGAAGAGGACCCAGAACACAGTGCCTGTGGCTGTGAATGGGACAACTGTACTCTGCTTGTATCTGCTTTATTGCATTTATGCTGCCTTCTCTTTTTTTCCCCACTCTGATTTAGAGCAGCTCCAAATGTCTATTTCCACAACCATCTCAACCTCACCTCCACCCAAACTAGTGGCATCAATTTGCTATACCTTCAAGCCAATACCATGTGAAATTCTGAGACCGATGATGTGGGTGAACAGTGAACAGGGTTTCTACAAAGGTCATCAGTCTCGGAGGCATAAAGGAGGACAATGTAACTACTGCCTTCCGATCTCAACTGTGTGGGTTTCCCACGGTTTCTCCTCCACTCTACCCAACATACCTACCAAAATCCTATTTGCCCTTTAGTTTTCTCCCAAATATCTCCTTCATGCCTTTTAGGCAGAAATAGCTACTCAATGTCTCTGACGGTTATATTCCACACTTAATGGTGGTTGTGGGCCTAAACTCTGCACCCTATTCTAGCTATAGTCACTTTAAGGACAGAGATTCTACACACCCCTGCATTCCCACATTGACGTTACGATTTCTTGCCTGTAGTTAACGCTCAATAAATATGTGCTAAATGTATTAATATCTGCTGAATTCATCAATGCATATTCAGATCCTGGTATTAAGGATCAATAAATACTAAATCGGTGGCAAGTTGGTGAAATGATTGAATAAATGCATAAAAATGGACTTATTCATCATTCTCTCCAGGTAAATCTTTTTCCTATCATTTAAAAAAACAAATTTAATAAAGTGCAGCCCAGTTGAACTATTTCAAGAATCAAGATGTTTCCTGTCACCAAAATTTCTTTTATCATATTCACTATTCTTATTCTTAAAGAATAAGAGACTGACTACTAATCAAAAGGTTGGTGGTTCGAATACACACAGAAGTGCCCTGAAAGCAAGGCCCAGCAATTGATTTCCAAAAGGTCATAGCCATGGAAACCCCTACGGAGTGCAGTTCTACTCTGCAACACACGGGTTGCCATGAATCAGAACTGACTCAGGAGCACCTGGTTCTTGGTTACCAGTTACTCCTGAAGAAAAAGCTTTATGGAATTCTTAAGGCTACTGAAAACGCATTTTGCTACCCATGCAATAAAAACATTTCACCGCTTCTTCTCTAAATGCACGTGGGTTGTTTTGCGATCATTAGGGGTGAGTCAACAGTAAAGTGAGAAGAAGACCTTCGACTCTACTGATGGTAGAGAGATGGGCCATAAATGCCCTCCACAGCCCTTTCTGTATCTTCGTTGGTCTGGACCCCTTCTCTACCATTCTCTTCAACACACTCTTTTCCCTTCTTCGTTTTCTTCGTATAATGGTAGGGAATCACCATAGCAACAATCTGAAATAAATCAATTCAACTACTATTTTCTGGATGTTACAGTCTTGTTCGGAGGTCAGATTTCAAAGAAGCAAAAGACTGAAGCTCCTGGCAGATGAAGAAGGCAGAATTTTGTGCTAACCTGAAAATCACCAATGAAAGGAACCAGAAGGTGATCTCATCGCTTCAAGCTCAAAGTGAGATAGCTGCAAAAAAAAAAAAAAAAAAGGGCAGGGGGGGAAAAGAATATGATCACTCAGATTTCCTTCTGAGCAGACTTTTAACCATCTGTGATCAGTGCTGGAAGATAATGTGGAAACAACTTAAGCAAATTAAAAAAGAAAAAAAGATGAGCATTTTCTTTATTTGAAATAAGGATTTAAGGATAAAGAAATTTCCTTTAATGGTAAGAGTCACTCGTGTGTTTCCTCCTGTAGACAGTAAGGCTGTCTTTATGACCCAAAAATTGTACCAAGATCTTGCAATGTCTCACCCACTTTACAGGATGATTTTAAATGCAACAGCAGTGTGTGCGTGTGTGTGCGTGTGCTTGCGTGTGTGCACACGTGTGTGTAAACAGAATACAACAGGAAGGCTGAGATATAAATCAACAGTCAAGAGAGCAAGGCATTAGTTGAGGCTCAAGTCACCTGTCCAGCACTGCGACCAGGAGGAGCATGTCACTTAGCGTCCCTTATCCTCGATTTTTCATCAGTCAAACATGGTCAGTAATACCTGTATGCTTACCTTACGGGGATACTGAGAGGACCTGTGAGATAGCCTGCAGGAAAGGGTTTGCCAACTATGGCACTGTTGCACAGGGGTCAGTGCTAGGGGTCCTTATGCTTTCCTAAATCATGCCAACAGTTTGCTAGATGATTTTCTGAGCTTGTACACCGCAAACCTTCAAGTCTAGGGTGCTTGCACATAATTGAAGAACTTTCAGGCAACTATTCTGCACAACGATTTAAGAGTATATGATCAAGAGGCTTAGGTTCTAGTCCTGGATCTGTGAGTGAGTAAAAGTGCAGGCATAGATGGGTCACTTCTCCTCTTGCAGCATCAGTTTATCCCGATTTCTTTTATACTTCCTGACGTCAATACTCCTGTAAACGTGGTAAGAATGGACAGTTTAGAATTGTTAAGCCAAGACTTATTTCTACTTATTTTGGAGATAATTATTTACGCATGTAGTTTTACAGCCTTCTCTCCTTCCTCTAACCTGTAAAGATCACTCAGGCATCTACTGTTTAGTTTAGAGTTTAAAGCACCCAGAGAATAAGTACAGTGTCCAAGCAGCGTTTGTAGTAAGGAGGGCATATGACATATTGTGAGGCCTCATGCAGAAAAGAGCAATAAAAAGTAGCAGAATTGAATAATACGATGTTAGAGAAAAGTCAGCATCTATGAGAAAGGAGGTTTTTCTGGGCAAGGGAGTAAGAAGCTATCAGGAGATTCCAACTTCTCAGGAATAGAAAGAACCCTAAGAATTTATGGAGGCCAGTATTTGTACCCCTTTAAATGAAAGAAATACAAATAAAGATTTTATTTGGACCTGAATCTTTAAATGAGGCCCCACTCTGTACCACATGGGTCACGGCCTTCTAAGCAATGTACCAAAGACGTGATGAGTGACTTCACACCTCGCCCCTGGCTATGTGGCACTGAGATGGTGGCCTCAGCATTTTGTTCCAAAAATGCAAGTTCTCCTTCCCAAGAGGTGATATATGGGTATGACTGTGTGAATTTGATGGTTAATAAGTACAATAACATGGCCAAAAGAGTTTATCCAAATGTGACTGAATAGCGTATTTTTACAGGAAACATTTTGGGCATGACTGTAACAAACAAATGGCCATTTAAACTCCCAAGTCTTAATATATGTGAATTACAAGAATACGTCTCAAAGGCTTATATACATCAGTTGGAGGACCCACTCAGGCTATGTCTTTAAAAAAAAAATGTCTTTAGAACTTAAAAAATCAGTTGTGGGCGGGGGCCAAGACGGCGGACTAGGTGGACACTACCGCGGATCCCTCTTGCAACAAAGACTCGGAAAAACAAGGGAATCGATCACATACATAACAATCTACGAACTCTGAACAACAAGAACAAAATAATACACACAACAGGAAATCATGGAAATCAATAGATAAACGATCAAAATAATCAAAAAGAGGGACTAAATATAGGAGGCATTGAACTGCCAGATGGAGAGTGATACAAGGCGAAATAGAAGGATACAAGTTAGGTTTTTACTTAGAAAAATAGGGGTAAATAAAAAGGTAACCACAAAAAGGAATATCAATTCCATAACTCAAGAAAAAAGCCAAGAAAAACGTAACGACTCAATAAACACAAAGTTAAACATTAAGAAAATGAGGATCTCACAAGCTACTAAGAAAAACGTCTCAGCACAAAAAAGCATGTGGAAAAATGAAATGGCCAACAACACACGTGAAAAGGCATCAAAATGACAGCACTAAAAACTTACTTATCTATAATTACGCTGAATGTAAATGGACTAAATGCACCAATAAAGAGACAGAGAGTCACGGACTGGATAAAAAAACACGATCCATCTATATGCTGCCTACAAGAGACACACCTTAGACTTAGAGACACAAACAAACTAAAACTCAAAGGATGGAAAAAAATATATCAAGCAAACAATAAGCAAAAAAGAAGAGGAGTAGCAATATTAATTTCTGACAAAATAGACTTTAGACTTAAATCCTCCACAAAGGATAAAGAAGGACACTATGTAATGATAAAAGGGACAATTGATCAGGAAGACATAACCATATTAAATATTTACGCACCTAATGACAGGGCTGCAAGATACATAAATCAAATTTTAACAGAATTGAAAAGTGAGATAGACACCTCCACAATTACAGTAGGAGACTTCGGCACACCACTGTCGGAGAAGGACAGGACATCCAGTAAGAAGCTCAATAGAGACACGGAAGACCTACTTACAACAATCAACCAACTTGACCTCATTGACTTATACAGAACTCTCCAACCAACTGCTGCAAAATATACTTTTTTTTCTAGCGCACATGGAACATTCTCTAGAATAGACCACATATTAGGGCATAAAACAAATCTTTCCAGAATCCAAAACATCGAAATATTACAAAGCATCTTCTCAGACCACAAGGCAATGAAGCTAGAAATCAATAACAGAAAAACTAGGGAAAAGAAATCAAATACTTGGAAAATGAACAATACCCTCCTGAAAAAAGACTGGGTTATAGAAGACATCAAGGAGGGAATAAGGAAATTCTTAGAAAGCAATGAGAATGAAAATACTTCCTATCAAAACCTCTGGGACACAGCAAAAGCAGTGCTCAGAGGCCAATTTATATCGATAAATGCACACATACAAAAAGAAGAAAAAGCCAAAATCAGAGAACTGTCCCGACAACTTGAACAAATAGAAAGTAAGCAACAAAAGAATCCATCAGGCACCCGAAAAAAACAAATAATAAAAATTAGAGCTGAACTAAATGAATTAGAGAACAGAAAAACAATCGAAAGAATTAACAAAGCCAAAAGCTGGTTCTTTGAAAAAATTAACAAAATTGATAAACCATTGGCTAGACTGACTAAAGAAAAACAGGAAAGGAAACAAATAACCCGAATAAGAAACGAGAAGGACCACATCACAACAGAACCAAATGAAATCAAAAGAATCATATCAGATTACTACATAAAATTGTACTCTAACAAATTTGAAAACCTAGAAGAAATGGATAAATTCTTGGAACAATACTACTTACCTAAACTAACACATTCAGAAGTAGAACAACTAAATAGACCCATAACAAAAAAAGAGATTGAAACGGTAATCAAAAAACTCCCAACAAAAAAAAGTCCTGGCCCAGATGGCTTCACTGCAGAGTTCTACCAAACCTTTAGAGAAGACTTAACACCATTACTATTGAAGGTATTTCAAAGTATAGAAAAAGACGGAATACTACCCAACTCATTCTATGAAGCCACCATCTCCCTGATACCAAAACCAGGTAAAGACATTACAAAAAAAGAAAATTTTAGACCTATATCCCTCATGAACATAGATGCAAAAATCCTTAACAAAATTCTAGCCAATAGAATCCAACAACACATCAAAAAAATAATTCACCCTGATCAAGTGGGATTTATACCAGGTATGCAAGGCTGGTTTAATATCAGAAAAACCATTAATGTAATCCATCACATAAATAAAACAAAAGACAAAAACCACATGATCTTATCAATTGATGCAGAAAAGGCATTTGACAAAGTCCAACACCCATTTATGATAAAAACTCTCACCAAAATAGGAATTGAAGGAAAATTCCTCAACATAATAAAGGGCATATATGCAAAGCCAACGGCCAATATCACTCTAAATGGAGAGAACCTGAAAGCATTTCCCTTGAGAACGGGAACCAGACAAGGATGCCCTTTATCACCGCTCTTATTCAACATCGTACTTGAAGTCCTAGCCAGGGCAATTAGGCTAGACAAAGAAATAAAGGGTATCCAGATTGGTAAGGAGGAAGTAAAGCTATCACTATTTGCAGATGACATGATCGTATACATGGAAAACCCTAAGAAATCCTCCAGAAAACTACTAAAACTAATAGAAGAGTTTGGAAGAGTCTCAGGATATAAAATAAACATACAAAAATCACTTGGATTCCTCTACCTCAACAAAAAGAACACCGAAGAGGAAATAACCAAATCAATACCATTCACAGTAGCCCCCAAGAAGATAAAATACTTAGGAATAAATCTTACCAAGGATGTAAAAGACCTATACAAAGAAAACTATAAAACTCTGCTACAAGAAATTCAAAAGGACACACTTAAATGGAAAAACATACCCTGCTCATGGATAGGAAGACTTAACATAGTAAAAATGTCTATTCTACCAAAAGCCATTTATACATACAACGCACTTCCAATCCAAATACCAATGTCATACTTTAAGGGAATAGAGAAACAAATCACTAATTTCATACGGAAAGGAAAGAACCCCCGGATAAGCAAAACATTACTAAAAAAGAAGAAGAAAGTGGGAGGCCTCACCCTACCTGATTTCAGAACCTATTATATAGCTACAGTAGTCAAAACAGCCTGGTACTGGTACAACAACAGGCACATAGACCAATGGAACAGAATTGAGAATCCAGATATAAATCCATCCATTTATGAGCAGCTGATATTTGACAAAGGACCAGTGTCAGTCAATTGGGGAAATAATAGTCTTTTTAACGAATGGTGCTGGCATAACTGGATATCCACTTGCAAAAGAATGAAACAGGACCCATACCTCACACCATGCACAAAAACTAACTCCAAGTGGATCAAAGACCTAAACATAAAGACTAAAACGATAAAAATCATGGAAGAAAAAATAGGATCTACCCTAGGAGCCCTAATACAGGGCATAAACAGAATACAAAACATTACCAAAAATGATGAAGAGAAACCAGATAACTGGGAGCTCCTAAAAATCAAACACCTATGCTCATCTAAAGACTTCACCAAAAGAGTAAAAAGACCACCTACAGACTGGGAAAGAATATTCAGCTATGACATCTCAGACCAGCGCCTGATCTCTAAAATCTACATGATTCTGTCTAAAATCAACCACAAAAAGACAAACAACCCAATCAAGAAGTGGGCAAAGGATATGAACACACATTTCACTAAGGAAGATATTCAGGCAGCCAACAGATACATGAGAAAATGCTCTCGATCATTAGCCATTAGAGAAATGCAAATTAAAACTACGATGAGATTCCATCTCACTCCAACTAGACTGGCATTAATTCAAAAAACACAAAATAATAAATGTTGGAGAGGCTGCGGAGAGACTGGAACTCTCTTACACTGCTGGTGGGATTGTAAAATGGTACAACCACTTTGGAAATCCATCTGGCGTTATCTTAAACAGTTAGAAATAGAACTACCATACAACCCAGAAATCCCACTCCTCGGAATATACCCTAAAAATACAAGACCCTTCACACAAACAGATATATGCACACCCATGTTTATTGCAGCTCTGTTTACAATAGCAAAAAGCTGGAAGCAACCAAGATGTCCATCAACGGACGAATGGGTAAATAAATTGTGGTATATTCACACAATGGAATACTACGCATCGATAAAGAACAGTGACGAATCTCTGAAACATTTCATAACATGGAGGAATCTGGAAGGCATTATGCTGAGCGAAATGAGTCAGTTGCAAAAGGACAAATATTGTATAAGACCACTATTATAAGATCTTGAGAAATAGAAAAAACGGAAAAGAACACATACTTTTGTGGTTACAAAGGGGGGAGGGAGGGAGGGAGGGAGGGAGAGGGCTTTTTATTGATCAATCTGTAGATGGGAACTGCTTTGGGTGAAGGGAAAGACAACACTCAAAACAAGGAAGGTCAGCCTAATTGGACAGGATTAAAAGTAAAGAGGTTTCCGAGATAAAATGAAAGCTTCAAAGGATAGCGAAGCAGGGGCTGGGGTCTGGGGAACTTGGTTTGAGAGGACTTCTAAATCAATGGGCAAAACAATTCTATTATGAAAACACTCTGCATCCCACTTTGAATTGTGGCACCTGGGGTCCTAAATGCCAACAAGCAGCCATCTAAAATACATTAATTGGTCTCAACCCACCGGGAGCAAAGGCAAAGGAAGAACACCAAGGTCACACGACAACTAAGAACCCAAGAGACAGAAAGGGCCACTTGAACCAGAGACCTACAATATCCTGAGACCAGAAGAACTAGTTGGTGCCCGGCCACAATCGATGTCTGCCCTGTCAGGGAACACAACAGACAACTCCTGAGGGAGCAGGAGACCAATGGGATGCAGACCCCAAATTCTCATTAAAAGACCACACCTAATGGTATGATTGCGACTAGAGGAATCCCAGAGACAATGCTCCCCAGAACTTCTGATGGCACAGGACAGGAACCATCCCCGAAGACAAATCATCAGGCATGAAAAGGACTGGTCAGTGGGGGGGAGAGAGATACTGATGAAGAGTGAGCTAATTAAATCAGGTGGACACTGGAGAGTGTGTTGGCAACTCTTGACTGGAGGGGGGATGGGAAGATAGAGAGAGAGGGAAGAAGGTAAAATTGGCACGAAACGAGAGACTTTAAGGGCTGACTCAATAGGGGGAGAGCAAGTGGGAGAAGGGAGTAAGATGTATGTAAACCTACATGTGACAGACTGATTGGAATGGTAAATGTTCACTTGAAGCTTAATAAAAATTAAAAAAAAAAAAATCAGTTGTAATAATCGGATTAAGACTATAAAAAGATTCACTGGAACATGAGGAAGCCAACCTTACAGATGTGTGGGCGTTATTTGGCAGTATGTTCCTAAGATAAAAGGCTCACCCTCTCGGTACATGCTCTCTAGGTGACAACCTGCCATCTTAGCACGGACCATCATCAATATGTAAATAGCACAGCCTTCTCGCTAATTGCCCTTAGGGCCTTGGATACCTGCAACGAAGAACACAAGATCCCCTGTTCTCTTGGGATTCAAACAACAAGCCGTTTTCACCTCTGACAACCTTCAGGAACACTTCAGGAATAGGGTGAACCATGATCAATTCAGGTAACAGTCATGACTGCAAACTTAAAAACAAATTGAGCCAGGTATTAATCCTCCCTTTGGAGGAAATGTGACAACCAGCTGTTCAAATGAAGGAAACAGAAAAGCGTAATAATGTGATAGGACCCTACAGAGGTAGGACTTGTGAGGACTGTTTGCAAAACGCAAGGTAAGTGGCTATTCCATGGCTCAAATTATTCAAACCAACCAAAAACAGGTGGACTAAAGGAGAACAAGAACGCTTTATTTTTATTTCCTTTTGCAATATGAAAGAAGTACAACTGGGGCTGATGAAATTGTACGCGCAGTAATCAAAGGGCAATGGCACATATGTCACCATAAATGATTCATTCCATAAAAGCAGATAACTGCACAACTTAATATAATTAAAGCCAACATGTATTTCCAGCAGGCCTATCACAGGGCCTTGCATACAGTAGGTGCTCAGCTGACAGGGAAGGAAAATGCGGCTTTGGTTAATAATTGATTCACCAAAATCATAAAATTACATAATCGATTTTAGTTAACTGAAAAATTTACACTTTGTTGTAATAATACGGGTAGTCCCCAACTTAGGACATGTTCAAGTTATAACAACCCACACTTACGACTGTTTTTTGTTTTTGTTTTTTTCTGTACATCTTATTGTTAGTAATATGTTCTGTGTACAATGAGGCAGCACAAGACTTGTTGATGTCATCATCCACTTGCCAACCTCCAAAGACAAATAAAGATCGGATTTATAAAGATACTGATAGTAAAAGGCAATAATAATAAAAACTGGAAAAAAAAAAAAAGAGGTATTTGATTTACATCAGAACCGATTTACGATGGAGTCATTGGAACAAAACCCCGTCGTAAGTTGGGGACTACCTGCGTTTGAATAGAATTTTCACTATTTTTTTGGCTAATCAGAAATTTCTCAAAGTAAGTATGAACCCTACTGCAAATGATCTAAGCCACTTCATTGCCTCATTTGTAATCATAATTACAGATAAAAATGTCTTATCACAATTCTAAAGAGTAATTTCATTATTCCAATAAACAGGCCCACTTTTACTGCATAAAACTTTTCAATGGCTTTCCAATGATCTTAGCATAAAGATCAAAATTCTTAATATAGCCAAACAGGTCCTGCATTATCCGTCCCTGCCCATCTCTCCAGTATCGCTGTCCACCCACCTCCTCATTCAGTACCCTCCAGCCTCTCTGGGTTTCCAGGGATCCCACACTGACATTCTGTACGCTCCTCCCTCTGCCTGGGTCTTCTCTCCCACATGCCCTTTGCCCGATTAACTCTTAGCAAAAAAAAAAAATTTTTTTTAATCTTGCCTCAAATACAATTCCCTCAAAGAACTCTTCCTAGAACCCCAGATGAGATACGGTCCCTTTGAGGGGGCCGTCCCTCCTGGGCCTCCTATGTTCCTACACGAGGCTGAATGTGTCAAGATGGCACAGTACTGACCACCAGGGCCATCTTTCGCCAGGGCCATTTCTCAAGATTGTTTTTACAGCTGGCCATCTTGACAGGTGAAGTAGCATCTCCTCCAGACAAGGGGAGGCTTGCTGGGCCCTTAAGCCTGTGTTTCTCATCGGCTGCATAAACCCACCATGTGCACAGAATCTATCTGAGACCCCCGTGTTACCCCCAGAATTGGGGGTAACACAACTAGGCTAATGCTCATGCTGTTTAATGTGCCGTGAATAATAAACTGTCTTTCTCTGACTCGTGAAGCCCCATTTTCTACTTTCAGAACTATGCGGTGAGGGCTGGTTTATTCCTTGCCATCTTCTATGAGGTTGTGATTCTTCCTCTACAGCGTCATTGTTTCCCAGGTATCTCTTCTTCACACGTAGTAGAATGGTCATTTAATTAATGTCCCCATCCTTCAGCAGACTCTAAGATTAGGTCAGGGACTCTATCTGTTTTGTTTATCATTTTATCTTCAACCTCTTGTACACTTTGTGGGCGCTCAATACATCTATTTGCTAATAGGTGGATTTTGACAGTGATGATGATGGAAAACATTTACCGAGTGTTTGCCATGGGCCAAAACATGTGTTGCTCCATGTACATTATTTTATCACATCAAATCTATGAGGCGATTATCATCATTCTCATTCTACGGCTGAGGAAACTGAGGCACAGGGGAACGAGCCTGCTCGATGTTTGGCGGTGAGCGTGTGGCAGAGTCCAGAGCGAAACTCAGGCAGATTGGTTTCAGAGTCTGCACCTGATCCCTCTACAATCCTGCCTCTGGGTAGAGCTCTTCCTTTTTACGTTCTGGGCTTCGTTCCTGCGTGTCTCTACAGGAAACTGTCAAATAACGTGCCAAGATTAAGAGGGAGCCTCGGTGGTGCAGTGGTTAAGTACTCAGCTGCTAACAGAAAGGTTAGCGGTTGGAACCCACCAGCCAACCCATGGGAGAAAGATGTGGCAGCCTGCTTTTGTAAAGATTACAACCTTGGAAACCCTATGGGGCAGTTCTACCCTGTGCTGTAGGGTCACTATGAATCGGGATGGACTCAATGACAATAGGTTTGGGTTTTTTGGTAATCAAATTTTACAAATAGTTCTATTAAAAAACTGGAAGATCTTAGAGGCTTACAACAAGCCCAGTGTGCAACTCACAGAACTTTGCACACAGCCTGTCTATGGGCTCCATCCATAACTATTCATCTCTGGAGCTTCCTTTCCTACTACTAGGGCAGCTGTACTCAGAAGAATCTCTCGAGTTCAGGTCAGCAGACTTTTTCACTGCAATTTTAAAAAATTTATATCCTCTCATGTTAAAAACGATTTTAGGGGACTCAGTCAGAAGACTTGGGCTTGGGTCCTGGCCCTGCTCATCACTAGATGTGGAAGCTCAGGCAGCATGTAACCTTTACAATGGCATCTTCATTAGTAAAATGGACGTAACAGTGCACCCTACATCTAATCCCCACCACAACCCGTGAGGAAGCTGTAGGACTAAGTGCTGAGCCTAGCAGGCTGTAAAACAAACAAACAAAAAAAACCCATTGCTGTCAAGTTGATTCCAACATAGAGTTTCCAAGGAAAGACTAGTGGATTTGAACTGCTGACCTTTTGGTTAGCAGCCATAGCTCCTAACCACTATTCCACCAGGGTTCCCAGTACACTGTAAGTGCTCAATAAATACTTGTCCAGCACCCCCGCCCCCCATTGGAAGTTGCTTCCTGTGGAGTATGTGAGAAGGATATTCCTGTAGACCAGCCCCCTAGCTGCCATCCTCACCCGTGGCTGCTGGCTTCCTTAGGAAGCCCACAGGACACTACCCCTGCTGGTCTTCACAGCAATAGCCGCAACAGTTAGCAACCTGTTATCACCCAGCTGCTGAATGGGATCAGCCCAGCCAAGCAAGACTTTGGCAATTAAACTTCAGCTTGAGAAAAAGGGCAGTGAGCTGGACCTTGTGAAAAAGGGTCATTTGGCCACTTGACAGCGATACTGGGGGGAGGGGGTGTCCACAAAGTGCTCTGAGTGAGAAGGTGGGGCCCATCCAAGTCACACAGTCTCACAGTCAAATGGCTAACAACATGTCACACAAAACACATTTTTCCAAGTAAAGCTATTTTCAAATATAATTCTAAAAAAGGAAAATAAGTACAGAAATAGCTAATCCATGTATTTTTTAATTTTGTTACTTCAGGTCCAAAGTGTTGACAGAACTAACAAAGATTTAGTTTTTCATCACTAGGTCAGTACCCAGATGTACAAATAAAAAACCTAACATCTACCCAGCACCCAAGGAAGAAAAATGGTCCTGATTTCATATCTTTGCCTCACTCAGGAAATCCATTCTATAGAGACATTAACGTGAATGTACGTATTTACATTAATGTCAATCTGGTTTCTTAGGGAAATAAAAGCATATGCTTCACAGTATCAGAGAGAAGATAACTCTTAAATTCCAGGCTGAGTAACACAGAGATCCCAGATCTTGCTTCGGGATCTTAGCACTGAAAGCAAGTAACTGCTTTTTCATTTAAAAATCAAATACTACTTTGTGGGGAAATCCCCACAGTACCTCTCACTAAAGAGCCCTACATAGAAATACATATAGTAAGTATGAAATATCAGGTTGAGAATATCACTTCCTGATACAGAACGAATGGTCCCATCGGAAAGTACCAGAACATATTCGCCAGGTGAGTTAGATCCCAGGTGCGGAAGAGTATTACATAGACATACCCACTCAACCAAAAATGGACACACAAAACCCCAACATCAGGCTGGTATTAATGACTAGTTTCTCCTCCCTCAAGTATGGGTCAAGCCCTGAGTCAGTGGCACAGTCTGGTTATCTAAGGTTTGCTGTTTAACTCAATCTAGGTAGCTTTAAGCATACACAGAGTATTAAGAACAAAATTTTTATTTTGGAAGAAATACAGGAAAACCACAGAATTATTATCTAGGTGGACAGAGGTTTGAATCCTGCTTCTACTGCTATTAACATGTACAGTTGGGTGATTCATGTAATTTCTCTGAATTTCAGGGGTTTTTATCTGTAAAAAGAAGTAAAAAAGAGTGCCCAATAGATTTCTGGGAACCTGCAGAAGGCTTTCCCTCCTGCACTGACTTCTACCAACTGTATTTTAGTAGAAATATTCACGTTAATCCTCTGCCTTCCAGGGAGTAGGAGGAAAAGCCCAGGACCTGAGTCCATGTGGAAGGGCCGGTCCCTCCTGCTGCTCACTATTAGCTGTGTGACACTGCTGTTTCATTATGTGTAAACTGCCAATAATTACATTTACTTCCCAGGCCTGTCGTGAATATAGTAAGTGAAATGATATTTGTGAAGTTAATCTTTAAGTTACAAAGCACTATTAAAAAACTGATTTTTATTATATATGAAGATGAATGGAAGATATACAGAAATGTAAAGATATAACCCTTTGGGATGGTAAAATATCATACTCCCATTTATTTTTCTTTTAAATTTTTCTTCTACAAATCTTGTAAGGTTAATGAAAACTTGCTGTTATACAGAAAGATTCATTCTACTTTTTACATTGACAGCATTAGAGATAGAAAAAAAAGATTAAAAAGCAGAGTCATGTTGTTTTGAGTATGTAATTCATAAAACAGGCATTAATAAACTCATGATTTAACCCATGGAACAAATAAACAGATCAGTAAATCAAAAATAAAGAAGAGGTAAATTTATAGAATTATTTAATAAATGTAATTAAAATGCTAATGTAGAAATACTCCTCCCCCCCAATTTTTTATGTCTTTAAAGACATTATTGGCCTATGATGACAGTTATGGCCTCCTAGGTTTAAAAGAGTCAGATCTTCACCAACTCAGTTCTGGAGTGTGGGGCTGCTGTTCACAAACACCAGGGGACGAAGCCACTGCTCAAAGCTGAGGGGGTGGGGCTGCCATGCCCAAGGGGCAGAAGAATGGGGTCTGCTTGGGCTAAGGGGGGTAGGGCCACCAATCAGATGGACTAGGAGAATGGGGCCTCCCAAAGCCAAGGGAGCAGAGCTGCTGTCCCAGTGGGCATGGAAGGTCAAACTGAAGCCGAGGGCCAAGAGGCCTCTACCCAGAATTCAGAAGACAGTGTTGCCAACGCCCAGAGTCTAGAGAGCACGGCCATTGCCCAGATGGTCCCAAACAACAGAGGATTGTTTTTAAGCCTTGAGAGTTAATGCAAATTGTTCTGCTGGTTTTGGACTCACGTTATTCCTTCTTTCCCTCCGATTACTCCCATTTGTAATGGAAATGTCTGCCTTGTGCTGTTTCACCACTGTACTTTAGAAGCAGATAACTTGTAGCCTAGATTTCACAGGTTCACAGATGAAGAGGAATTTTGCCCCAGTATGGAATTTTTTTTTTTATGGAATATGCCTAACGTCTCACCCCTATTTAGATGATTCTGAAAATGAGATTTTGGGCTTGGGGTTGATTTAAGACTTTTGGGGTGATGTGATGGGGTGAATGTATTTTGCATGTGGGGAGAACATAAATTTGTGGGGGGGGGGAGGGTGGAATGTTATGGATTGAATTGTGTCTCCCAAAAATATGTGTTGTAAATCCTAACCTCTATGCCTGTGGTTATAATCCCATTTGGTAATGGGTGATCTGTTATGTTAATGAGCAAGATTAGTGTTAGGTGTATCTTGAGTAAATGTCTTACAAGATATAAAAGGAGTAAGCAGAGATGGGGGAAGGGAGACGCCCAGCCACATGAAGACTACCCAGGAGCAGACGCTCAGAAGAGGTAAGGATCTTCATCCAGAGCTGACAGAGAGAGAGCCTTCCCCTAGAGCTTGCACCCTGAATTCAGACTTCTAGGCTCCTAAACTGTGAGAAAATAAATTTATGTTTGTTAAACCCACCCACTCATTAGAGATATTTCTGTTATAGCAGTACTAGATAACTAACAATGACTCTGTCAAACATCTGAAAATTCCGGGTCAAAGTTTAAAAGACAGATCTTTAGGTATTTTCATAGACACATGAAGCATAAAGGTCACTGACTGTGAAATATTCTTTAATACTCTGTAACCTTCACCCACCAAGAAGTATAAAGGTCGTATCAATAGCTTTATCTGTGGCTTTTCAACCGTACGTAAACCTGAATCACGTGGAGGATTTTCTAGCGCTGAATGTATTTCTGGGTATCAGTGGTTGCTGGCATCACCTGATGCAGAAGCATTCTTCACATTTGTGCTGTCAGTTCTCACCCTGCTCAAGACCTGCGACAGCCTGAAGGCAACAGCTTCGGAAATTAATTCACACTCTTGGCCTGCCCTTCTTAGACTAGATGAGTCTTTCGCCTCGTATGAAATATTCATATTTTTTGCCTACAAAGTCACACCAAAATGCTCTCTGAGGGGAGTGTACTGGAAGCCCCATCAACAAAAACTAGATATGCCATGAGAAATGTCAGATTTAATCAGAGTGAAATTCTTCCCCTACGGACACAGCAATTTACTGCTCCTGGTTGTATGATGTGGGAGACCCATCAACTTCTACAGACTACAAGGCGAGATCTCTAAAATGGGAATAACAGTCTTTGCTCAGAGGGTTGAACTAAAATACCTGATTTCCTTATCGACAAAAGACTGCATTCTGATGGAAGAGTCGAAGTGCTGAAAACCGTGGGGAATCAGTGGTGTAGCACACTGTTAAACACAGGCTCTGGAGCCAGGTGGCCTGGGTTCAAATCCTCATTCCTGCTTCTTACTGGTGCTGTAACCTTGAGAAATCTACTTAAGAATCTACTCTGTGTCTTAGTTTCCCCATCTGTAAGTGGGAGTAATAATAGTGCCTACTTCATAGGGTTTATCAGGATTAAATGACTTGATATTTGAAAATCACTTAGAGCAATGTCTGACACATGCTAAATTCTACGCAAATGTCCAATAAATAAATCATTGGTAGTTTCCTTTTCCTTAAAGGTGCTGCCCACTAAATTTTCCCAACATGTATGTGAACGTAGCTCCGTGGCTGCCAAAATGTTCTGTGTGGCACAAACTGCTGGCTAAGTTTCTTCTTCTTCCTGGTCTGTTAGACTACATTTCCCAGGCTCCTTTGCATTTGAGTGTGGCCAGTGAAAGTGAGAAGTGATGGGCCTTACTCTGAGCTTAGCCCAGAAAACCTTGTACACACAATCTTCCACACTCCTTCCCTTTCCATGGCTGGATACAGATAAACACAGACGTTGGAAGCCATATGTTGACGATGGCAGAGCCACAAGATGGACGGAGTCCGATTGCCAAGGTATCTATGGGAAAGCTGCCTGACCAGGGACACCTGCATCATGCTGTTGCATCAGTAAGAAACAAACTATTGCTGTGTTAGGCTACTGAGATTTTGTTACTGTCTTAACTCACAGTCCAATATTTCCTGCATGGGGCTGCATATTAAGGTGAAGTCATTACAACTTTCAGTGCCTCCAAGGAATGGCTGGGCCAGAACTGGCGTTGGGCTGAGGTCAGATATCAAGAGAGCACAGGTGACACAGAAAAAGTTATCCAGAGGGCAAGGAGAGTCATGGGTAGGCTAGAGGCAGACACCAAGCTAAATCTTGCAAGAAATGTCAAATCCAAATGGTAAGCACAAAAATCTAGAAGAAAAGTTAGCTGAAATATGGCTGCAGTCAACACACTGACAAAAGCATAAGAACAAGTACTGGTCCAGCTGGCCCCAGGTAATTTCTAGAAGACAGCCTCCTTTTGCTCCTTTGAATGCAAGCGAACTGTCTTAGAAGTATAGTTTTCTAAGCCTAGTACTTGGCATAATGTCCCCAAGCATCTTCCCAACTGGGCTTGGCCAAGTGGCTAAAATTCCTGTAATTCCTACAACCCTGGACTGACACAATATTGCCCTGATTAAAATGGAAATGCAGTCTGGGTAGGATAACAAATAAGTTCATCTCAACCCTGAATTCTGAGTTTGCATTGCTTGATAAGAATAGTTTGAATTGTTTATGGGGACCCAAGGGAACTGGATATGGGATAAGTCATTTTTAATGATGGGAGAGGGGCTGGGCTTCTGTGTGGGCTGCTGCTGAGAAAGGCAGGTATGAGTAAGTCACTTCTGGGGGGAATGCTAGCCATCTGGGTGTTAGCGAGGCCTTTGCCGAGAGTCCCAGGAAGGGCAGAAAAGGCCACTGAAGGGAGAAGGAGCAGTGCATAAGTTCACCAGCTTCATACTTTTGTATAAGCATGACTGGGTCACTCTGGGGTTTGTTTCATGAATTTCTCTTCCCGAGCAGAATGGTTCTAAATGCATAATCAAAATAGAATCAATTTAAACAAATGAATAGATTCTTAGGATTCTTATGTGCTGAACAGGCTCAAGGGTACCCACCCCGTATTATCTCCACCTTTTGGTGTTCACGCCTTTGTATAATCATCTCCCCTTGAATGTGGAAGACACTTACGACTTGCTTCACTCCCATAATTATGTTAGGTGATATACTGCCCCATCTTGCTATCAGACTTACTCTAGAGACACTCCTTGCTGGATTAATGAAGTAAGCAGTCATGTCGAAAAAGCTCACATGGCAAAGAGCTGCAGGAAGCCTCTAGGGGCTAACGGTGGCCTCTAGGAGCTGAGGGTGGCCTCTAGGAGCTCATAGTGGCCTCTAGGAGCTGACGGTAGCCTCTAGGAGCTGAGGGTGGCCTCTAGGAGTTGAGGGTGGGCTCTAGGAGCTGATAGTGGCCTCTAGGGGCTACCAGTGGCTTCTAGGAACTGAGAGCGGCCTCTAGGAGCTGAGGGAAGCCTCTAGAGGCTGACGGTGGCCTCTAGGAGCTGAGGTGGCCTCTAAGAGCTGAGGGTGGCCTCTAGGAGCTGAGGATGGCCTCTAGGGGCTGAGGGTGGCCTCCAGACACTGAGGGAGGCCTCTAGGAGTTGACAGCAGCCTCTGGGGCTGTCAGTGGCTTCTAGAAAGTGACAGTAGCTTCTAGGAGCTGAGGGAAGCCTTTAGGGGCTAATGGTAGCCTCTAGGAGCTGTGGGTGGCCTCTAGGAGCTGTGGGTGGCCTCTAGGAGCTGACAGTGGCCTCTAGGGGCTAACAGTGGCTTCTGGGAACTGAGAGTGGCCTCTAGGAGCTGACGGATGCCTCTAGGGACTGACGGTGGCCTCTAGGAGCTGAGGTGGCCTCTAAGAGCTCAAGGAAGCATTTGGGAGCCAAGGGTAGCCTCCAGCTGACAGCCAGTAAGAAGCCAGGGTCTCAGTTCTACAGCCACAGGAAATGAATTCTGCCAACAACCTGAATGAGTATAGAGGCAGATTCTTCCCCAGCTGAGCCTCAGATGAGAAAGCAGCCTAGCTGACACCTTGACTGAAGCTTGTGAGACTCACAACAAAAAACCCAGTTAAGCCATGCCCAGACTCTTGATCCAGGAAAACTGTGAGATAATGTGTTGTTTTAAGCTGCTAAGTGTGTGGTAATTTGTTATGCGGCAAAAGCTAACTAATACACTCTATTAACAGAAACGGTGATACCACTCCCACTCCGTTCCATTATTGACACATTAGTAGGGCGCTAATAGAGACCCCATTCTAGAAAGCTATGTCTCTTCCTCCTCCCCATCATCTTCTGCATAGGTTTTCAGCTCTTCTAAGGCCTCACGAATTTTGCTGTTGGAGGTCTCAGTCCATATCACATAAATATCATAACGCAGCCACAACACACATTAAATATAATTTTCTCTGCAGGAAAATGGACATGAAAGTTTTTCTTATTTACAATTTTGCCTTGAAAATCACCTGGCTCAAAAACCCATTTAATGTAGAATGTCATTGATTCCTTGGCAATTATCATGTACACTTGGGAATTTCTGAAGGCAGAACATCGCACCTTCAAATGTTTTCCAAGGTAATAAAAGTTTAAAAAAAAATACTAAATTGAACAATTAATGAAGCTGACATAATGTTACTTTTAGGGCACACTTAATTAAATATTTATTAATTTCAATTTTAAAAGGTTTTTTAAGAAATTTGAAGCCAATGTTCTTTTGTTAAGATCTCAATCTGTTTTGTTTTACCCTAAAGAGCCCATGTGTCTCAGGCCCTGTGCCAATAACATCTGATAAATAAAAGGGCCTTGCTATTCTTTCATACTGCCTTTCTTTTCTTATTAAATTTATAATTTTTCACACAAGCAAATGTCAAGCATAGGTCAAGTGCCATAGCACGATTTTTTGAAAAAGAAAACAAAAAAAGCAAATGCACATGTACACACACACACACATGCACACACATGTGCAGCATGTTGACACGTGTACATGCACACATGTGCAGCATGCTGAAACACACATGTACACACATGTGCAACACGTCCATGCATGTTCACACCCACATACACTCACAAACACGTGCACACATGTGCAACATGTTGAAACATACATGCACACATCTGCAGCACGTACATGCACGTTCACACACACACAAAGTTCCTTCTTAAATTCAACTGAGGGTCATGTGGGCTAGCGTTCACGTCTTTGTTTTTTCCACCAAGTCAGTGGAAGTGGGAATGTTTCTCTATTGAGCAAATAGGTGTGGATGTTGTTCAGTGAGCTCTGTGGGAACATCTCTCTGGACACTTCCATGACCAAACAGCACTGGATATAGACTACTGGGAGTTTTCTGACTGATTTAAATCACAGGAATATCCCATTCTGCTCATCTTAAGCATAAGTTATTCTCTGCTATTCAAGATAACCTGAAGAAAAGTTACAGAGAAATGCTGCTGTTCAGTAAGAACTGGATAAGGAGATTGTGACGGTTACTGCTGCCACGTTGGGCCATTCTGAAATGGCACGTTGGGTGTATGTTAATGTGGCCTGAGGTCAGCAGCAACGCCCAGTTTGTGCTTTTAAAGTCACTACCCCTAAAAACTACAACATCTTTCCAAATGAGTAAGTCAGTTCTTAACTGTGAGTCTCAGTTGCCTGATCTGTAAGTAGGAGGGATCAACTGGTAGTCTCTGAGGCTCCTTCCATCTCTAAAATCCCAGAAGTCTGAGTGTCCAAAGGCAGGAAGCAGGTTTGAAATAAACCCTGAATGTTGACAATCATATTATTTGGCTCTGGTCACACACCTTCATTATTCACCAATTATTTTCCTTCTGGAAATTATATAATAAAAAAACCACTTGTGATTACATTAATCATTTAGGGGAAGAAGAAGATTAACCCGAAAACTCTTTTAAATGGCAATATCCTAATCCATGCTTGGATATCATGGGGGAAAATAATGGGTTTCTTTTTTTTCTCTCCAAATTCTATTTCTTAGTTATCTCGAGCTTTGGAGGACTGAGGCGCCCCTGCCATGAATGCTGTTGAGATCATCTAGAGAGAGGAGGCTGAGGAAGATGACCCCACAGCGTCTTCCAACCCTGTCTCAATCTTAAAAACAACAACAGCAACAATTTCTCACCTAGAAACAGGATGTAAAAACTCCAGAAGAAGGCAGGCTAACTCACGCCTGCTCTTTAGCATTTAGATAAAAATTACACAGTTCACATGCAAGGGGGTGAGGGCCACATGGGTTGGCTGGAAGGGCTGGCAGAGGAGAATCCGTGGCCACGTAATCTCTGTGGGGACAGCAGGCTGTGGGATCAGCTTGCTCCACCCTTTTGTGCTCAGTAAAATGGCGGACGTGATATAAGTAAGACATGAGGTGGTTCAGGGGTAGAATTCTCACCTTCCATCCTGGATCCCAGGGTTGATTCCTGACCAATGCACCTTATGTGTAGCCACCACCCACCTGTCACTGGAGGCTTGCATGTTGCTATGATGCTGGACAGGTTGCACCAGAACTTCCAGAATAAGCCAGACTAGGAAGAAAGGCCTGGCAATCTACTTCTGAAAATCAGCCAGTGAAAACCCTATAGATCACAACAGTTCAATTCGCAACCAATCATGGGAATGGTGCAGGCTCAGGTGGTGTTTGGTTTGTGTGTGGGGTAACCATGAGTCAGGGGCCAACTGATGGCAGCTAACAAAAACAACATCAGAGCTTTGAGGGGAAAAAAGGAAGATATTCCCCACCAAAATGAAGCAAAAGAAAGACAAAGGAGAGCCTGGAATTCCTGTGTATTATTGTGTTCCAGAACCAAGGTTAAATAGTGTTCATTTACAGTTAGATTTAATCCCTTCCAACCTGTACTGGTTGGGATCACAGCAAGAACAGTCACCAGCACAGCTGGCTCATAAGAGCAGACTTTAATGAAGGGACTCGACGGCAGTGGGTTTAATGAAGGGAGTTTGTACAGAGGTTCAGAGAGGGTTATGGGAACCAGTAATGGGTGGTAAGGTACCCAGACACTAGCAACAGTGGGAAGCCACTATCACTCTCCAGAAAAAAAACAGCATTCCCAGAATCCAGTGAGAACTGCAAGCGTAAGGTTGGGACAGTCCAGTAGGTAAAGTTCAAGGAGAGACACAGTCCTGGCCAGAGACGAGGCACTGAGACAGGAAGAGAGCAAAGAAGTACCTTGGTCTCTCTTTCCTATTGCCTCCCTATATCCTGCCAGTGCCTCCTCCTGCCCAACCTCGACTGGTAACCACCTGGCAAGGGAGCCTGAGTGACCATCCACAGGGGCCAGCCACCTAGGGCAGAGGAGGGACTGGGGTGGGCTGGCAGGGAGGTGGGGATGGAGGGAACCAGAACACTATCTTATGGAACATATCTATTCAATGGCATTCTTGTTTGATTTGTCAGAAACTGAGGCTCAGAGTAGTTCAGAGACTTTTTGGGCAGGCGGGGAGGGAGTTGCTGGAGAAAAGGAAAAGGTTTGCATCAGGCCCTTAAGATCATGTTGTCTTCAGCTTTTCTGGGTGATCTCTTTTTAGAATTCACACCACGCAAATAGCAGCACTCAATTAGCTAGATGTTCTTCCTTATCTTTGTTTATAAATTCTTAAGGAAAAAAATTTAGACTAATAATGAAAGACACATGAAAACTTAATAAGGATTATCATAATAAATACCTGTGAGTTCCTTGTTCCAGGTCACACAACCAGCACAGTATGCCCGAGCTGGGATTTGAACCCAGGACTGTCTGGCTCCAAGTGTGAGCCCATCCTCCACTTGCACCATCCCTCACACTCTCCAGTCCTTCACTATTGACCAATTTCTTTCACACACTTTACCTCATCTGTTCCTGGAATAACCCTGCTGAGTAAGAAAGTCAGATTTTATTTTTAGTTCTATTTTACGGACGGAATTAAGGATCAAAGAAATGATCAACACTTTACTTCTAAAAGATAGGTGATAATTAATGGCTTTGATCAAACAGCAGAAGGAAAGAAGCAATAGAGAGGGTGGGGGCCCTTTATCTAGTATATAAATTAGCCCAAAACATTCAGCAATGATTGATGATACCCGAGATTTTAGATGAGAAAGGCAGTACTCATTGCCATTGAGTCGATTCCAACTTACAGTGGCCCTACAGGACAGAGCAGAGCTGCCCCTAGGATTTCCAGAGCTGTAGTGTTTACGGAAGCAGGCTGCCACATACTTCTCCCTCAGAGCAGCTGGTGGGTTCGAACTGCCGACCTTTCAGTTAGCAGCTGGGTGCTTAACCACTGTGCCACCAGGGCTCCTTGAGAAAGGCACTATGTATATCATAGACTTCTGATTTTTTTTCTCCTCTATTCTCCAAATTGTGAATAATGTTCTTATAGTGTTTTTTCAAAGTAAAAAAAAACATGTTACTGGTGGTGGTGTTGATGGTGTTGTTGGTGGTGTTATTGTTGGTGTTGCTGGTGCTGATGGTGTTGATGTTCGTGGTGGTGGTTGGTGGTGTTTTTGGTGTTGATGGTGTTGATGTTGTTGGTGGTGTTGGTGCTGATAGTGTTGATGATGGTGGTGGTTGGTGTTTCTGGTGTTGATGGTGTTGTTGTTATTGATGATGTTGATATCGTTGGTGGTGGTGTTGATGATGACTTGGTATCCAGTGTTGTTTTTGACAATAAATAGGATTTTAGTGGATGGAGATGGGTAAGAGAGTGTGTTTCAGGCAGAGGGAACAGAATGAGCAAAGGGACTGTCAGGAAAGCAAAAGGCATGTGTGTCAGGGAAACAAGGCCCCACCCCATTTGGGTAGAACATGGGGGCTGTGTAGGAACTGTGTGAGGTAGGTAGAAGAAGGTAAGTTGGAGTGTATCATGAAGGGGAAGAACTTTACTCTCAAAGCACTGGAAGAAAAGGCGTTTCTGTGTTTGGGGAGTTAAAGGGTAAGTGGCACGTTCAGAGCTGAGCTTTGGGGAGACTGAACTGGCCACTCAGGCAGGATGGGGTGGAAGTCTATGAACTGGGATGTGAGAATGGCAGGGATAAGCTTCTCCTACCACAGTCCAGGTAAGACATGATGAGGATGGGAGTTAAGTCTAGAAACAAGGGGACCTATGTGACAACACGGAAAAGAATGTGTAACTTTCCGGGTAAGATTCGCAGACTTGAAAGGGGAATTGCAACCGGCATTACTAGAAAAGTATTTGTGAATTCTGCTTGTGTACTACCACACAGTAGGAGAGGAAAAAAGCATGCTTCTAACGTTCATTTAAGGGCATTCCTGTGTGCACTAGGGAAAATGACACAGACAATCTGGAATTAATTCTTGATGTCTGATTTCTATCCATTCCTCTGCCTCATGTACAGACATATTCACAACATATTCTAATCTCAGTTATTACTAATTTTCAGCCATAGACTGTACTTCAAATTCACAGGCTTCCAAATTTCTCTTATGCATGTATTTTCTAGAAATCTCAGCTTATTGTCCCATGAATCTTAACACGTATCTTTGCCTGATAATAAAACCAGGCCGTCTCAACAGACAGTGGTTTATTCAGCCTAAATGAAATGAAAAAAGAAAAAAATCTGAGTTGCTTTATAGGTTTATGAAAATGGTAACCAGGAAGTGGTGATTTCAGATATTTTTCTCCACGGTCTTTCAAATATACTGTAATAAAAGCAACCAAGGTCTCTTTTTAAATAGACAGAGTAATAACTTAGGAGAGATCAATGATAATTGTTCATCACGTAAATAAGCACAATGGAGTTACAGAACTCCCAGCCTAAATGAGAGGCATTTATTACACTCCTGCATTGCAGCAGAGTCCTCATTGCACGTTGTACAGAAAACCTGAAGGCAGCCCCCCACTGGTTTTTAATTAAGTGTCATTCCCACTGAGTTAATATGCATGCTATCAATAATGTGACTTTCCTTTAAAGTTTTGATGATAATAGTTGAAGCTATATTTTGTAATTACTGATAGCAGATTTGATAAAATTCTCTAATTGCCACCCTCCTCTCCGTAAGGCGACCAAATGTACTACACCTTCTGTACCCAGGAACAATCAGTCATTCCATTTCTTCTGCTTTAATAAACACAAGTCATGTGAAATTGATGTTCACCCTGAGAACTGCATATGGCTGGGAAGTTCAATCTTAAAACACAAACAGATTGCTTTATGGCTACAGGAATAAGCACTGCCAAGATTTAAAACACCTAGTGTCCTGATGTCTCATTTTATACCAGGTACGGTGCTAGGGCCTTTATAAGCATTATCATCAATGCTTGCTGAAAATAAGAATTGATAAAATTTACAAAGGTGTAAACTGGGACACAGAGAGACTAATAACTGGTCCAAAGCCCCACAGCTGGTCAGTGGAGACAGAATCCCAAAGCCTGTGCCCTTGCCTCACCCACCAATGCCCTCTGTGGAATAGAAATGTCATCTAGTCACTGGGTAAATTAAAATGGCACAAAGAGGGTCCCACACAAACCACACTTGGATAATACCACACCAACTTGGCTACGATGATACTCTGCCAGCAAGGGGCCCTCGAAATATGCTACACGGGGCTCTCTGCCACCAAAGTCACAGATGTGGGTCAGCATCATGTCCACGTGCCTCACCTCTCTACCCTGATCTGTGCACACAGGAGCCAGAGACACAGCACAGGTGGTCCGGGGTGGCCAGTGGCCAAGTGAATTTGCCCAGGAGCTCCAACCAGGGATCATCAATCACTGGCCAACCCATGTGTGTGAATGTTGGTGTTTGGCTTTTTTCTGCTCTCTAAGCAGAACCAGCCGAAGCTGAAGAGATGCGCTGGGGAGTGGTGCTTATTTCCATTAACTTGGAAGCACTTTACCAAGAGATGATGATAAAAGTTTCTTATCAACAAATAAAAACAAAGTTCAGTGTGTTTCTAGGAAGACTGTCTCCACCTGGGTTAAAAGATAGCTTTAGGTTGCTTTCAGGAGCGCAGGGAAAGGCCTATGGATTCCAGTAATGAGACCACCCCTGCTCTCAGCTTGAGTTGTTGGGGGACATTGCTACACTCGTCTCGGCCAACCTGATCAAGCCAGGAGCCGCATCACTTCCAGCAGGTGGGATCCAAAGTAAGATGTGCTGCCTTGGGGACTTGTCTGCCTCTGTCAAGCCCTGGAGACCAGAGACCCACCAAACCAAGCCTTCCCCAAACCCAAGCCATGCTTACCTAGAGCAAGCAACTGCAAGCCAGCTTCTGTTTCCTGATTAGGTTAGTGAGATTATTCACCCTCCTCCACGGTCACCTCCCATCGTGAACCCTGCCTATGCCCACCGTAAGACCCAGCCCACAACCTGTCAAGTCAACCCCCACCCCCAGGAGACCATTTCAAGCATTCCAGCTCCCCATCAGCCACTGCCTACAATTCTGCTCTGATCCAGCTGACACACTGTTCCCACAGCAGGCCAGTGCTCTGCTATCGCCTGGAGGTCCCCAGACTGGAGCTCTGTACGTGACAAGACTGCCATGAATCAAATCTGTACCCCGGATTTGGAATGTTTAGTCATATCTTTCAATAACAACCCTAAAAAGGAAAACCCTACTCTCCTAATGCTATGGGAGAGCATAGAGGTCAAGAGCAGAGAATCTGGTCAGACCACAGGGAACTGAATGTCGGCTGTGTCCTTACCAACTCTATGACCTTCGACAAGCTATCCTGCCTTTTCATGTTTAATAAACTTTAATTTTTAGACCATTACCTTCGAGTGGATTCCAATTCATGACGACCCCGTGTACTACAGAGCAGAACTGCTCCACAAGCTTCTCTTGGCTGTGAACTTTACAGAAGCAGATCACCAGGCCTTTCTCCCATGGCACCACTGGGTGGGTTCAAACTGTCAACTTTTAGGTTAGTAGTCAAGCACAAGCTGTAAACATCCATGAATAACTGGAACATGGAATGTACGAAGTCTGAATCAAGAAAAACTGGAAGTTGTCAAAAACGAAATAAAATGCTTGAAGATCAATATTCTAGACATTTGTTAGCTGAAAGGGACTGGTATTGGCCATGCTGAATCTGAAAACTATATGGACTACTATGCCAGGAATGACAAATTGAAGAGCAATGGCAACTGTATCCATCGTCTAAAAGAACATTTCAAGATTTACCCTGAAGTAAAATGCTATCAGTTATAGGCTAATATCCATATACCTATAAGGAAAACCAGTTAATATAATTATTATTCAAATTTATGCACCAACCACAAATGCCAAAGATGAAGAAACTGAACATTTTTACGAATTTCTGCGATCTGAATAATTGACCAAATGTGCGATCAAGATGCATTGATAATTACTGGTGATTGGAATGCAAAAACTGGAAACAAAGAAGAAGGATCAGTACTTGGTGATAAGAACGATGCTGGAAACTACGTGACAGAATTCTGCAAGACCAATGACTGATTCAAGGGAAAAATATTTTTTCGACAGCATAAATGATGGCCATACACGCAGAGTCCACATCCACAGGAATCAAATCGACTAAATCTGTGGAAAGAGAAGAGAGGGAAGCTCAACATTATTGGTCAAGACAAAGCCAGGGGTCGACTGCAGAACAGACCAGCAATTGCTCATACGCAAGTTGAAGCTGAAGCTCAAGAAAATCAAAGCGGGTCCACATGTATAGTCGTTGTTGTGCTGCTGAGAGTTTCAGAGTCTCTTCTGACTTCCATTTCTGTGTTTTCTTTCTTTGTCTCCCAAGTCATGAGAGCTAAAGTACGACCTTGAATACACTATGCCTGAATTTAGAAACTATCTCAAGAATAGACCTAATGCACTGAACACAAATGAATGAAGATCAGAAGAGTTGTGGGAAGACATCAAGGGCATCATACACGAAGAAAGTAAGAGATCATTAAAAAGACAGGAAAGAAAGAAAAGACTAAAATGAATGTCAGAAGAGACTCTGAAACTTGCTCTGGAGTGCACAGTAGTTAACACAAACAGAAGAAATGATGAAGTAAAAGAGCAGAACAGAAGATTTCAAAGGGCAGCTCAAGAAGACAAGGTAAAATATAATAAAATGTGCAAAGACCTGGAGTCAGAAAACCAAATAGAAGAACATGATTGGCATTTCTCAACCTGGAATAACTGAAGAGAAAATTCAAGCTTCACACTGCAATACTGAAAAATACTATGGGCAAAAATTTCAAATGATGCAGAAAGCATCAAAAGAAAATGGAAGAAATACACAGAGTCACTGTAACAAAAAGAATTGGTCAACGTTCAACCATTTCTAGAGGTAATACCTGATGAAGAACTGCAGGTACTAAAGTAAGAAGTTCAGGCCACACTGGTGAAAAACAAGACTCCAGGAATTGGAGGAGTACCAATTGAAATACTTCAACAAACAGATGCAAGGCTGGAAGTGCTTACTTGTCTATGTTGAGAAATTCGGAAGACAGCTGCTTGTCAAGTGACTAGAAGAGATCTATATTCATGTCCATTACAAAGAAAGATGGTCAAATGGAATGTGAAAAGTATCAAAAAATATCATTAATATCATACGTGAGCAAAATTTTACTAAAGATAATTTAAAAATGGCTACAGCCATACATCCACAGGAAACTGCTGGAAATTCAGGCTGGATTCAGAAGAGGATGTGGAACAAGATATCATTGCTGATGTCAGATGGATCTTGGCTGAAAGCAGAGAAGACCAGGAAGATGCTTACCTGTGTTTTACTGACTATGCAAAGGCATTTGACTGTGTGGATCAAAACATTATAAAAAATGACAATTCCAGAATACTTAATTGTGCTCATGCAGAACCTGTACACAGATCAAGAGGCAGTCATTTGAACAGAACAAAGGGGATAAGGCATGATTTAAAACCAGAAAAGGTGTGCACCAAGATTATACCCTTTCACCTTACTTATTCAATCTACATACTGAATAAATAATCCGAGAAGCTGGACATCAAGAACAGGGCATTAACCCTGAAGGAAGACTCATTAACAACCTGCAATATGTAGATGATACAACCTCACTTGCCGAAAATGAAGAGGACTTGAAGCAGTTACTGAAGAAGGTAAAAGACTACAGCCTTCAGTATGATTACACCTGAACATGAAAAAAAAAAAACATGAAGACGACGAAAATCCTTACAACTGGGCCCATAAAAAATATCATGATACACGGTGAAGAAACTGAAGCTGACAATTATTTCATTCTACTTGAATCAACAATCAAGGCCCATGGAAGCAGCAGTCAAGAACTCAAACAACATATTGCATTGGGAAAATCTTCTGCAAAAGTCCTCTTTAAAGTGTTAAAAAACAAAGACATCACTTGGATGACTAAGGTGTACCTAACCCAAGCCATGGTATTTTCAATTGCCTCACATGAATGCAAAAGCTGGACAGTGAAAAAGGACGACCAAACAATTGACACATTCAAATTGTGGTGTTGGCAAAGGATACTGAAAATACCCTGGACTTCCAGAAGAACAAACAAATCAGCCTTGGAGAAAGTACAGCCAGACTGCTCCTTAGAAGTGTGGATAGTGAGCCTTCATCTCACGTACTTTGGACATGTTATCAGGAGGGACCAGTCCCTTGAGACGGATATCAAGCTTGGTAAAGTAAAGGATCAACAAAAAAAGAGGAAGCCCCTCAGCAAGATTTATTGACACAGTGGCTGCAACAATGGGCTCAAACATAGCAATGATTGTGAGGATGGCGCAGGACTGGGCGGTGTTTTCTTCTGTTGTTTGTAGGGTCACTATGAGTCAGAGGCAACTTGAAGGCACCTAACAGCAAAAACAAACAATTTTTAGAACAAATGTTATTTACAGGAAAAAAAAAAGTGACTATGGTACAAAGACGATGGTATAGAGTTCCCCTATATCGCACACCCAGTTCGCCCTATTATCAACATCTTACATTAGTATGGTACATTTGTGACAATTAATGGGCCAATAGTGACACCATATTATTTTTAAAAAGTCAATACTTTATTCAGATTTCCTTAGTTTTTACCTAATATCCTTTTTCTGTTCCAGGATCCCATCCAAGATACTACATTGCATTTAGTTGAAATGTCTCTTTAGGCTTCTCCTGGCTGTAACAGTTTCTTAAATTTTCCTTGTTTTTCATGACCATGACAATTTTGAGAACTTTTAGTCATACATTTTGTAGAATGTCCCTCAACTGGGATTTTTCAGGTGCTTTTCTCATGAGTAGTCTAGGGTTATGGGTTTGGGAAATAAAGACCACACTGGTAAAGGGCAATTTTCACCACCTCATATCAAGGGTAAAAATACCATCAATATGACTTACCACTGTTTATGTCTACTTGATCATCTAGTTGAGGTTCTGTCAGGCTTCTCCACTGTAAAGTTACATTTTTCCCTTTTCCATACCCTACTTTTTAGAAAGAAGTCACGATGCATAGCCCATACTTAAGAAGCGGGTATCTTTGTCTTTTTATGCCTCAGTTTCTTCATCTATAAAATGAGGAATAATAAGAGAACCAACTTCATAGGTATGTTGTGTATATTAATTGACTTAATAAATCTAAAGCACTTAGAACTGTGCTTGAGGCAGAATAAGCACTGAGCAGGTATTAACAGGAGCCCTGGTGGCACACTGGTTAAGCGTCTGGCTGCTGACCAAAAGGTCAGCAGTTCGAATCCACCAGCTGTTCCTTAAGAACCCTATGGGGCAGTTCTACTCCGTCCTACAGGGTTGCTATGAGTCAGAATCAACTTGGCAGCAACTTTTTTTTTGTTTGTTTAATTAACAACTCTTACTGCTATTTCCCTTGTGGAAAAAAATATTGAAATAATATTCATACATTTTTTCATTCATCCCTTCGACAAATATGTTTTGAATACCTACTGAGCACCAGGCACAGTGTTAGGCCCTGGGGCTATAATGGTAAGCAGCTCCTGTTCTCATAGAACATACAGTCTAGCAGTAGGAACAAGTATCAATGAAGCATTCACCCAGATAATCATACGCTTTCAATCTGTGAGGAGTGCACTGATGAAAAGCCACATGGTGCTACAAGGGCATTCCAGGGGCACCTGCTTAGCTCTTCCCTGAAGAAGTGACAGCTGAATGACGGCTGAAAAATGGGACAACAGGGGAGGACATGACTGAAGAAGCAACTGTGAGAAGGGCCGAAGGACTAATGTAGAGAGTGAGGGGAGAGTTGTATGATGGGAGGCTACATAGACAGGCAGGGGCCACTCCATGGAGGCCCATGAGCCATATTTTTGGTATTTATCCACAGTAGCCATCACAGTTTTAAGCAAGGAGCAACTTGCTATAATTTGGTTTCAAAGAGACCACTCTGGCTGCAAGGTGAAGTGGGCACTGGGTGAGGTCAGAACAGATCTGGAGACGCCAAGATACTGAGGAATCCAGGTTAAAGACGCAGATCAAAAACTACAGCCTTCAGTATGGATTACACCTCAATATAAAGAAAACAAAATCTTCCTAACTAGATCAAAAAAAAATTTTTTTTTTAGATCAATAAGCAATATCATGATAAACAGAGAAAACACTAAAGTTGTCAAGGATTTCATTTTACTTGTGTCTTAGTCATCTAGAGCTGCTGTAACAGAAGTACTACAAGTGGATGGCTTTAACGAAGGGAAGTTTATTCTCTCACAGTCCTGTAGGCTAGAAGTCCAAATGCAGGGTACCGGCTCCAGGGGAAGGCTTTTTCTCTCTATCGGCTCCGGAGGAAGGTCTTTGTCATTAGTCTTCCCTTAGTCTGGGAGCATCTCAGCGCAGGAAGCTCCCAGTGCTCCTTTCTCGGTGGTAAGAAGTTCCCATGTCTCTCTGCTCACTTCTCTCTTTTATATCTCAAAAGAGATTGGCTTAAGATACTATCTTATCTTGTAGATCTCATCAATATAACTGTCACTAACCCATTTTATTACAACACAGTGATAGGATTTATAACCCATTGGGAAATCACATCACATGACAAAATGGTAGACGATCATATGATACTGGGAATCATGACTTAGCCATTTGACAGATATTTTGGGGGGACACAATTCAATCCATGACAACTTGGATACACAATCAACACTCATGAAACCAACAATCAAGAAGTCAAATGGCGTATTGCATTCGGCAAATCTGCTGCAAAAGACCTCTTTAAAGTGTTAAAAAGCAAAGATGCCACTTTGGGGACTAAGGTGCATCTGATCCAAGCCACAGTATTTTCAATCACCTCATATACATGTGAAAACTGGACAATGAATAAGGAAGACCAAAGAAGAACTGATGCCTTTGAATTATGATGCTGGCAAAGAATACTGAATATACCAAGGACTGCCAGAAGAAAGAACAAATCTGTCTTGGATGACATACAGCAAGAATGTTCCTTAGAAGCAAGTATGTCCAGGCTTTGTCTCAAGTACTTTGAACATGTTATCAGGCGGGACTGGTTCCTGGAAAAGGACATCATGGTTGGTAAAGTAGCAGCTCAGTGAAAAAGAGGAAAACCCTTAATGAGATGGAGTGACACAGCGGCTGCAACAATGGG
The DNA here is from genome assembly GCF_024166365.1 of Elephas maximus indicus. Lineage (NCBI taxonomy): Eukaryota > Metazoa > Chordata > Mammalia > Proboscidea > Elephantidae > Elephas > Elephas maximus. Next base: position 1,546,705 of record NC_064841.1, read on the forward strand.
CTCAAACACAGCCAATAACCGTGAGGATTGCACAGGACTGGGCAGTGTTTCATTCTGTTGTACACAGGGTTGCTATGACTCAGAATGATTCGAAGGCACCTAACAAAAACAACAATTTTGAATATTAGGACAAATATGCAGCCACTGATCAGAAGAAATACAGAACTACTGAAATACAAAGGTGTCCCACCTGGTGCTTATTTTATTTCAATTACATTTCCCATTAACACCACTGTTGTGTTACCTTGAGCATAACTTATTTATTGTCTGTCACATTTAAAATTTACTATTTTCAAAGGAGAAAATCTAGTGCCTCGACCTTTCCAACTCCAATGACTGGCTGAGATAAACACTGTTTCCTTCAGTTAAGTTCAAATAAAAGAGAAGCCATCCTAACAATAAACATCATCACCATTTATCTCGGTAGTAATTTCCGATTCATGCCAACCCCTCAAGATTTGAACTCTAGTTAAGATGCAGAAAGATGAACAGATTGAAGAATGCCGCTTATTTATTTACCTCCAAAATGAAAGTACCATTCTGCCAGCCCAAGACTTAAGACAAATCTGACAGCCTAAATTACTCCCTACCGAAGGAAATGGCTCTGGCGGAATGAGCCATTAATAAAACAAATCTGAATTGTTCTCCTTTATTTGTTTATTTATCATCTCTACTCCATCTATATTTCTAAAGGCAGCTTATGATAAAAATTCATAAATAACAGAAGATAGTTAAAAGTGAAGTTAAGAGAAAGATACAAGCAGCTGTTTAAAGAAAAAAAAAGAAAGTAATTCTATCAGGAACCTGAAATAACACATTATTCATATGAGCACTAAATTGGTTCCGAGTTTCCAAGCAGCCAAGTCAAAGAGGAAAAAGGGGAACAGGGCCACACATCTGTCAAAGACCGCTGAGGCACATCTTCTGAGTTCGTCAAGAGAGACACGCCCTCCTCCACCTTTTCCAAAGTCTTATAACACATTGAACAGCGCCTCCAAGCAGCAACGGTAAGTGTTGCAAAAAAGTTTCTTCATTTTGTTATTACTCCTCCAAGTAATCTAAGAATGCAAGAGAAAAAATTGTTTGTGGAGAACAAGTTAGTACCACGTGTATGTCTCCTGGTGAAGTGAGTCGTTACAAGGATTAAATTTAGGGAACCCAGAGTATAAAGAGCTGGTGTATCCCTTATATCAAATGTCAGATGTTTCAGGAGCACTTGGTAACCAATTCAAGACTGAGCTTTAAACGTTTACGTGCTCGTGTTTAGTTAGAAGATGTATTTAAAGGACTTCTATCATAATTAACTCCAAGAGGACATAAACATGTTAAGAATTCCAATCTTAAAGAAGAGGTAGCTTAATTTACAATGCCAGTTATAAGAGGTCCCAGCAGCCGACTGGAGTTCAGAGAGAAAACTGGGAAAGCATAGTTTATACCTGGTCAGGAGTCCCCGGGTAACAAGCTCGGCTGCTAACCGAAAGGCTGAAAATTCGCCTTTACCCAGAGGTGCCTGTCAAGAAAGGCCTGGTGATGTCCTTTCAAAAATCAGCCTTTGAAAACCCTCTGGAGCCCAGTTCTACTCTGACACTCAAGGGGCGCCGGGAGTCAGAGTCCACCGGACAGCAGCCGGCGGCGGCGGGTACCTGATCAGCTCAGCCGTGTGCCAGCCTCCTTTCACCAAGCCGGGCTCAGGCAGAGGCTGAGAGGTCTGAATTATCAAACGGCCACGGAGAGTCATTTTATTCTTTTTTCCAAGTAATAAACCAAAACCAAACCAAACCCGTTACCGCTGAGTCGCATCCAGCTCATAGCAACCTACAGGACAGAACAGAGCTGACCCACATGGTTTCCAAGGAACAGCTGGTAGAGTCAAACTGCCGACCTTTTGGTTAGCTCAAACACTTAACCACTGTGCCACCAGGACTCCCTTCTAAGTAACAGAACCTCTAATTTGTTCAGGGTGGCAATATATCCAGCTTAGAATAATCGGTTTCCCTGACTTCCTCACGGCAGTGACTGGGTATGCTGGTTTGGGGACACAGTTATAGCCAAGGAGATATGAAAGGGTTTCTGATGCATGTGTCAAATGGACCAGACTCAACTGGAACACGTATTTTGGTTTTTGTCTTCTGTCCTGAATCCTGTTTAGAAGCAAAAGAGAAGATTCAAAAGTCTGTGGGTGAAGAGAAAAGACCAAGAGATGCTGTGACTAAGGCGACGTTTGTGAGGGCTGTTTTAGTTGACAGGCATGCTAGGGGTTAAGGAGTCGGGGGAGGAAGGCTGTGAGGGTGAGAGTAGACGCTAGTCTCCAAACATTTGCAGAACAGAAATAGAACAAAACGGTAATTAATTAACGGCAAACAATTTCTCAGTGTTAACCAAAGTATTTCAGGGATCCAGAAGCTTCTACTGTCTTCCCACCATACCCCCAACCACCCTGGGTCTCCTGCTAATTCTGTCTCAGGAGCTGGCTGCAAACAGTGATCCCTTCCCGGGATTCCTCAACTTAAACAGAGAGCTCAAGAAGAGACTTTCAAGACTCAAATTATTCACACGTGGTGTGTTGGTGTAGTTTGCTTTTACGTATTTTTACCCTTTTCCAACTCCACAAAGGCATCTGTGAAGGTTTACAGAAATGTATTACATATTCAAAATGTTCAAGATGTTCAGGATAAAATAGGAATGTGAGGAATGCAAGTGAGGAGTGCATATGAGAATACAATGCCAAGACGGAGAGGGAACAAAGCTCCTTCACATGGGAATGTGTGTTACCAGACGCACCTGGCAGCAGGAGGTCGAATGTTGACTCTGAGTTTCAAAATGTCAACAGCACAAAGAGAAACTAACTTATGAGGTCCACAATCTTCATGAGCTAAGGACACAGCCTCTATGAGGAAGCAGCTTGGGCTTCCTCCATTTCTCTGACGGATCTTTAAAAAGGAACCAATGTAGGAGGAACGGACAAAGCCATCCACATTTCCCTACAGCAGATACCAACGTGAGGTTTCAAAGGTGCTTCTTCAAGGATCCCTAAATACGAAGTGGTCGCATGAGACAAAATATATGAACTGCACAAAATCCTGTTCTGGAAAAACAAAACAAAGAGACAGAGAAATTGCTTTGTTGATCAGACAAGAGGCAACACAGGTGGTTTTCACCACAGCTTCCAACCGCTCCTAATCCTCCTCAGTAGGCTAAATAAGAGCAATGCCAAATCTCATGCTCTCGGTGGAGAAAATGTTCTGTGCTCACCCAGCCTGTTTCCGTCCTGGGCACACAGCTAGACTTCCAGCCTCCCTAACGTTAGCTGGGGCCTTTACATCAAGTGCTGGCCAATGGCGTTTGGGCAGAAATGATGTAGACCACTTTCTGGACTAGACTCTTAACTCCCCATGCCATCTTCCATGCTCTCACTTTATTTTCACCGTTCGAGTGCCCCTTGGGGAGGATGAGATCCTGGACGATGACAGTGCCACACAAGAGAGGAACAAACACAGGAAGCAAGTCCACCCATCAGCAAACTCAAAATGGAGAGTGAGCCCGAAACAATCTTTTATTACATTAAACCATACAGATTTGAGGGAAGGAGCCTAGGTGATGCCAACAGTTTCCGTTAGGCTGCTAGCCTAAAGGTCTGTGTTTCAAACCCATCCAGCAGCTCAGCAGAAGGCCTGGTGAACTGCTTCTGTAAAGATTACAGCCAAGAAAACTCTATGGGGCAGTTCTACTCCATAACACTTGGGGTCGTCATGAGTTGGGGGTCAACTGGACAGCAGCTAACAACAGATCCGAGGGCTGTTTTCCAGCAGGCACAGTCTCTGAGTGATGCAAACGGTTAACACGCTCGACTGCTAACCAAAAGTTTGGAGGTTCGAGTCCACCCAGAGATGCTTCAGAAAAAAGGCCTAGCAATCTACTTCCAAAGAATCTGCCACTGAAAACCCTACGGACCAGTTACGACACACATGGGGCTGCCATGTGTTGGGAGTCAATTTGTGAGCAACTGGTTTGGTCAACAAGCAATTTTCCTGCTCTGACTAAGGCACCGTCCCATAAAGGTGGTAGAAAAGCTCTTTGGAGCCAGTGATGAAAGACAGCCAAGTGATGAGCTTCCCCGTGAAGGGACTACGAATGAGGAAAAGCTCGAAGGCGTTGTGTTGAGCAGGCTATTCCAGATTAGATTTTTTTTTTTTTTTTTGTGCTTTAGGTGAAAGTTCACAGTTCAAGTTAGTTTCTCATACAAAAATTTATACACACATTGTTATGTGGCCCTAGTTGTTCTCCCTACAATGTGACTGTACATTCCTCCTTTCTACCCCAGATTTCCTGTGTCCATTCAACCACCTCCTATCCCTTTCTGCCTTTTCATCTCGCCTCCAGACAGGAGCTGCCCATTTAGTCCAGATTGGGTTTTTAAAGTGAGTTGGTAACTTACACCCTAGCCCTTCCTCCAGCTCAGGGGGCCTGGAGACCTAACCACTTAGCTTCACTTGATCTTACTGCCGAATCTCTTCATCTTCACCTAAGCTTCAGGGACACAGCGGGAGGAAGGGGAAGAGGAGAAAGGGCAAAGTTAAGAAAAAGGGATATTGATTCTTGGGTGGCTTTGTAAACCAGGAGCAGCCGTAAAGTCTCCAACTTCTCCAGATGCACAGAGGCCCGAGCAGAGGCACGTCGCCTCCTCATGGGCTCCCAAACTCCTTGTTCTCTAGGTTGAGGGTGCAAAGTTGTTGAGAATTTAGCCCAAAGAAACTACTTAAAACCATTTAGAAACAAGACGACTTGTGTGAAATTAAGCCTATGTTACTGATAAGTGTGAAATACAAAAGAATTATTCACACACCAAAGAACCCTAGAAAATACAGTACTATTGATAACTAATGATAACAAAATTACCCTCGGCAACCAAGAACAGAGCTGAAAAGAGTAATTGCCTTGAACAGTTATTTGACTTCTATTGTCTCTAGCAAGCTTATGCTGTCAAATGTTTACATCTATTCTTAAACTATTATTGCCTCTTAATTTTTCAATGCATAAAAAGAAATATTTGGGAGATTTTCCCCCTATTATAGTACCATCAATTTATTCACTGTGTCAGGCTTCATAAATCCAGTACAGTCTACACCATCAGAGATCACTAAGTAAAAAAAAAAAAAAAATTTTTTTTTTTTTAGACTTGAGCGGCTTCCATCACTAAATGCCTTCTCCACCCAGCCCCTCCCCTCAGCCCACCCCAGCTTCCGACAGGTACCAACGACGTAATTACCATCCCAGCCCCCTGTAGCGAAGTGCCAAGAGTATCACTTCCTTCGGTGAGTGTGGTAAGGGCAGAGCTATCTGTGAACTCAGTGTTGCTTCTTAAATGAACGTAAAGCAACTCAAAGGACAACAAAAAGCAATTCTTTAGGTGGAATGTCCCTGTAAGAACCCTCGTTTGGTTCTCTGCCACAGATGCTGTCACAAAGGCTTATGTGTAGCTTCCCTTTCTTCCCCTCCCCTTGAATACGTCTGCTGTCCTGATGATGAATCTACAGCCTACGCTGAGCAGGAGAAAAACGGCTGGGGCTTTTCTGTGTACCGAGGCTGAGCTCACATCTGTCACCCTCTGGCTTCTGTTTTCCTTGTAATTATCTCACTTCACTCAGAAACTTGACTCCAAATCACAAGCCTAAGGAGAAACTAGATTTTAATTTACAGAAACACAGCTAAATATTTTTGTTTCAAGACTGTATTTCATAATAAAAATGGGAGCCCCGAGGCTCTTTAAACCAAACAGCAACCATAGACATTTTTCTTCGTGGCATGGTTTTTTTGCTTCAAATCATACCTGAGTTCACCTACAGCCCATCAACCAAAAAGTTATTATAAGATTACATCCCCCCTTTCCACTCTGCCACCCAGCACATAATAGCCTGAATTAATCACACGTTAGAGAGGAATTTTCTTAAATGGGCCATTTCTTCAGGAACTTCTGATGCTTGATTCAGGCCCATCATCAGAGGCGGGCAGACCACTCCACTGGGAAAGCTCTCCCTCGCCTCGTTCTCTTTCTTATTTTCCCTCCAGCTGCAGGTCCCACCCCAGGGAGACCGAGGAAGCTAACAGTCTGAGACTACGTTACAGTCGCTCAAACAAGCACACCAGTTCATTAGGCACAAGGTCTGCCTCCAGGCGCCCCAGCTTGTGTGCCCACAGCTGAGTTGTTCCAGCTGCCCCAGAGCCCCAGTGCAGGGCTGTATGAGGCTGGGTACCGGTTCCTAGGACTGCCACAGTGCTGGGGAGATTTCACACCAATTAAGAGAACTGATTGCCTTGGGATCAGAAACAGGGAGAGCACAGTTAACACTCCCCAGCACCCTGGCCAGCTGCCTCTGTCAGAGATATTAAAGTCTTTCAACAGGGATATATTAGTTCTGTGTGTCCAAAGGTCGGGGTTAAGTGTTTTCTTTTTATATTTCTTTCCTTTCAAGGAAAAGAAAAAGGACGTTAACGGTTTCAATAAGAAAGGTGAGTTTGTGTTTCAAGGAAGCTGACCGAATGACTCAAACATGGCAATGTTGTCAGTGATGTCTAAGAAGTTGGAAAAAAAATCCAATTTTATGGGTCAGGCTAGGTGAGGCGACGGGCTGGGAAAGCAAACAAATGGCAGAAATCTGCAGGTTCGCAGACTCAAGTTTTAGAGATGGAAGTTGCTGAAGAGATCCTTGGATCCAAGCCCCAGCTTGGTCAGACAGGGAAACTGAGCCAGCTCCTTGCTCACTGCTGTGTGACGAGAACTTGGCAGGATGAGGGCAGGAACCCAGGGCTCTCCTCAGACCATTGAACATTTGTTGGGTGCCTACAGCACGCTGTGGGCCACACAGGGGACTCTTAGGACAGGACACACCCTTCAAGAAAAGCCAGTGGGGTCCATTACAGTGCTGCTCAAAATGGAGTAGTTACATGGTTTGCTTTCAGAGAACTGGGGGTGGAGAGGGAAATAAACACCCAAGACACAATGTTGCATTACACTGAAAAAATGATAATGTTATTTAAATATGTATAAATATAAAACAAAGCTCCCCTTATTGCTTACTGTTCTTTGAAGCAACCATCAAACCAGAGCAAATTTTCAAATTAAATGCAAATAAAACTAAAAAAAACCAATAAAATCTCATTAATAGCGTAATTTCAACGTGACAAATTTACATGCTCTGGCTGAAACTGAATCACCTCTGGGAATGCGGACGCGGTGCTGACTGCTAACCTAAGTCAGTCTTTGCGGTTGAGGAATTTCTGGGCAGCACAAACGGTTTAGTATTCGACTACTAACAAAAAGGCCGGCAGTTCAAACCCACTCAAGGTGCCTCGGAAGACAGGCCTGGCCATCTGCTTCCGAAAGATTGCACCCTCAAAAACTCTACAGATCGGTTCAACTCTGCACACACGGGGAGTCAGAGTCAACTCGACGGCAGCTACAACAGCCCCTTCCACCTGCACAGAATGATGTCACCTGGCCAGCCTCTGTCTTCCTCTGAGCTCAGACCAGGAAGCCAGAATCATTTGGTACTTTATGTCGTCACGTCTAAAATCCAGCGTTCAGTTATAGGGTGGTCCAAGAGATGCTTAGGGCGGTCCAAGAGATGCTTAGGGCGGTCCAAGAGATGCTTAGGGCGGTCCAAGAGATGCTTAGGGCGGTCCAAGAGATGCTTAGGGCGGTCCAAGAGATGCTTAGGGCGGTCCAAGAGATGCTTAGGGCGGTCCAAGAGGTGATGCTTAGATTAAATTTGCAGACTCTCATCAAAACAAATGCCCTAATTTGAAAGACTCTCAGAAAACACTCTTGAATCCCCAAGAGTATAGCTCCAGAGCAGGCTGAGAGATGCTGGTCAACTTATTATTTAAAGTTATTTTTTCTTTGTTTTCCATTTAGAATAATTTCACGAAAAAGTGAAATGATGGCTCAAATATAAATAAGTTCAATACCATGATTAAGATGAGTTTTATTGGAGAGTATTATATCATTTCAAATAAGAGTATCAATTTAATACTTGGGCTCCATCCCTATCAAAAATATACTCCATCAGTTTGCTGGTAAGAGGTTAGCAGACGCTCTCAGTATTTATAAAGGTTTTTTTCTAGAGCTTTCTGGGAATATGAAAGTCATAAATGTAAATGAAACTATGTAGCAGTTACATAAAAGTTCTCAGTGAGTTTCCAAACTGTAAGGCAGGACACTGGCAGCACGAGGCCTACAGCAAGAGCCCCGAGGTCTAGGGCAAACACTGGAAACGATGGCTTGAAAAACCGCATCAACAAGGTTTGCTGTAAGCCTCTTCTGTTACATAAAGGACCTAGTAATTTTCTTATGCAGGTCATTTTCTTTTAAGCTTATTGTATACAATATTGCACTACAATCCTCCAATCACAATTTCTGATTGGATGCTTTTTTTTTTTTTTTTTAAGCATAGAAACTGTTCACGGCTTGATGCAGCGGGTGGAGAGAAGGACATGTTTACGTTAAAGGTTCTCAACTCTCAGATTAACAGTCCTTGGGCCTTTAAACCAGATGTAGTACAGCCTGTGTCTATTAGAAATTCAACTGGGCGCCCACTCATGGAGCACCCACTGTCTGCCAGGCACCGTGAATAAGAAAGAACAGCGCCTCATAGGGTCGTATATCTAGGAGGAGACAGCCTAGCAAACCACCATCAAGGCTGGGCGCGTGATGCAAATGCAGAACAAAGTACAAGGTGAAAAAAAGTGCTGAAAAGGAACAAATAATCGTGTCCAGGTTGGAGGTGAGGAAAGGTTTCCTGGTGGAAGTGACATTCTAGCCAGCCTTTGGCTTAAAAAAGCAAGAAAAGAAGTTCATTACACAAAGAGGAGAAAGTGGGAGAATATGCAGAAGAAACAGAGATGCAAAGGAATATAAACACAAAATAGTATAATGTGGTGATAACGATGATGATGATAGCTAACCTGCATTCGAAGTCGTTGGGTTGCAAACAGTTTAAGGAGTTCGGCTGATAACCCAATGGTTGGAAGTTCAAATCCACCCAGGGGCACCCTAGAAGAAAGGTCTGGAGATCTACTTCTTAAAAAATCAGCCTTTGAGAACCCTCTGGAGCACAGTTCTTCTCTGAAACACAGGGTCGCCATGGGTTGGAGTCAACTCAACGGCAACTGATTTAACCTGCACTGAGGGGTCCTGTGTGCCAGGCACTGAGCTACTGCTTCGGCTGCATTCTTTATTTTCACGATAAATTTATTTTATCCCCATTTTATTAAGGAGAAAATTGAGTCTGGAAGATCTTAATTGTCCTAAGTTTAAGTAGCAGAGTTCAGGTCAAACCAGGAACAGTTTTCAACAGCCTATATTTTCTACCTCTCTGCTCTACTCCTCAGGAAGCTATGAGTAAATAGCCTGACACTGATAAAGTGTGAAGTAGAAAGGAGAGAGGAAAAGCTACATCTGATACAGTAAGACCCTCCCACATGCTGCTGCCAAGGATGGGAGTGATCCCTCAGGGACATACGGTGTTATTGCTGTGTGTTGCCTTAGAGATCTTCGTTCTATCAGCTCCTGCTTTCATTCTTCTCAGGAGAGGCTGAGGTTTTGTTTATTTATTTACTTGTTTTAAATACTGAGGTCGGTATGATGAAAATCTTTATAAGATGTCCGTGTGCAAATAAATAAACACAAATTAGACCAAATCCTTTATCAGTCCACAAATCCCCATTCCACGTTCAGAAATCATGACCCTCCCACTTGCCCCCCCTCCCCTACACATCCCAAACACAGACTCCTGAGACTATCTGTCATGCATTGAATTATGTCCCCCCAAAAATGTGTGTATCAATTTGGCTGGGCCCTGATTTCCAGTATTGTGTGCTCTTCCTGTATGTTGTAAATCCTGCCTCCATGATGTTAATGAGGGAGGATGGGCGGCAGTTGTGTGTTAGTGAGGCAGGACTCAGTCTACAAGATTGGATTGTGTCTTGAGCCTATCTCTTGAAATATAAAAGAGAGAAGCCAGCAGAAAGACAGGGGAACCTCATACCACCACGAAAGGAGCACCAGGAGCAGAGCCTGTCCTTTGGACCCGGGGTCCCTGGGCCTGAGAAGTTCCTCAACCAGGGGAAGATTGAGGACAAGGACCTTCCTCCAGAGCCAACAGAGAGAGAAAGCCTTCCCCTGGAGCTGACACCTTGAATTTGGACTTTGAGCCTACTTTACGGTGAGGAAATAAACTTCTCTTCGTTAAAGCCATCCACTTGTGGTATTTCTGCTATAGCAGCACTGGATGACTAAGACGCTATCTCTAGAAACCAGCAAAATATCACAGGGAATAGGATTCTTTCTCACTGGAAAAGGGGAGCATTTCATTGGCACAACAAAACAAAACAAAAATATTGACAACTGGCATGTTGTTCACTCAGTAAAATTAAAAATAGTTTACAGCCCTATGTATTTTTTTTAGTCTTCGGGAAATTTTATTTGAAAATTTTTTTTTTTTAATTTGGCTAATTGAAGATTTAAGTGCAATTGTCTCCTGAGTTGGAGAAATGCAAATATCATTAACATAAGCCTCCCAGTGAGCCAAGAGTTAACTCTCGTGGACTTCATATTTTCTTATGAAAAATACAGCCCTCCTCCTCAAGTGAGCCTGACAGAAAGGATGGATTTATGTACTTAAATCACCACAGCCTGAAGAAAGCCCTTGTAGGGGAGCTGATCCCTTCCACCCTACAAAAGGGAAAAATCTTAACAAAAGCTGTAGGCCTGGAACTTTCCATCAACCTACTCAGAAAGCTGGGTGCAAGATTCATTCCACTCTGGTTCCACTCAGCTCAAGGCTGCCATAAACCCAGAGGACTGGATGAGATGCCCATGGCTAAGGCTTTCTGGTCGAGAGAATTACTAATGCCTCTGAGCTCAGTGCTTGTCATTAGTATATTAAGAATCAGTGGTTAAGAGCTACAGCTGCTAAGCAAAAAGTCAGCAGGTAGAATCCACCAGCCGCTCCTTAGAAAACCTATGGGGCAGTTCTACTTTGTCCTGTAGGGTTGCTATGAGTCGGAATCGACTCCACGGCAATGGGTTTGGTTTTTCGGTTCCGGTATACCCACTTCTCAGGGCTGTTGGGAGGGCTGAACTAGATAATGTGTTCCAGTGTCTAGCAGGGGCCTGGTAAGCACGATGCACTCAACAAGAAAGGAGGTCCCAACAGACCCTTTCCCACACAAACTCCACTCCTCCTCTACTGTCTGGCAGGCAGGGCCAAGCAACAAACAGCATTCTTCATTACAGCACTTTCTAAGAAATGTGAAGACAAAAATAAAAACCATAAAACACAGGGAGTTTACAGCCTAATCGTTGCACGTTTCAGTGATTTCAAACAGTTGCTTCACGGACTAAGTGGTAGTAGGTGTGCAAAAGTGTCAAGATGACAGGACGGAATTCAACAATGAATTTTTGCAGCAGTTTCATAGCTAATATGACTATGTAAATCACTGTTTGAGAAGTTTTCTTTTTAATAGAAAGATTCCAATAAATAAGGTATTTTCCTATCACCTATTCTATGTAGGGAAGAAGGCACCCCCTTTTCATTCTAGAAATTAAAACATCTAAGAGGCCCAAGCATTACCTTTACTTTTGAGTAAGCAAAATCTTATGAATATAGGTCTTCATCTCTTCTAACCTTGTTGCCATCTTTAATTTTTTTTTTTTCTTATCCCATTTGTTTTTTTACACATAAGACAAGAAAATGTTCAGGTTTATAAGGAATGCGTGATTAACAAAACACATGCAAATGAAGTAATTAATTTTAATCAGATCATTGGTGTCTTTCTTGCTGACAAAAAAGGGGAGTTGGAAAATGTAATCTCCATTGTCAATGTTTACACTCTCTAAATAAAACAGCAGTCACAAAGGCAGATTCGCAGAGCTCCTGCAGGCCGCTTATATCGTGCAAGTTCTCATTTCACTAACCTGAACTAGGCTTTTTTTTTTTTTTTACACCCCCTAAGATCAATACTAATCTCATGCCCATCAGGTATTTTCTGGGAAGATATTTTTGGAAAATCAGAGACATCGGATGCACATTCTGGTCTACACAGTGATGCTGGGGAAGCCCTGGCACACACAAGGCAGGGATGACGGGGTACAAAAACAAACCTGCTGCCATCGAGTCAATTCCAACTCACAGCGACCCTATAGGACAGAGCAGAGCTGCCCTATAGAGTTTCTAAGGAGTGCCTGGCGGATTTGAACCACCGACCTCTCAGTTAGCAACCACAGTACTTAACCACTAGGCAACCAGGGCTTCCCTCTTTGGTTACAGCAACCGCCTATTGCTCCTATCTTCACTGGGGCCCAGCACATCATGCGCACCAATAAACGAGTCGGTGAATGAAGACAATCTAGCTTAGTGGTCAGAAAGTTCAGGCTTTGGGTACCCAGGTCCTCTCATTAGATGCTGGTCTTTGGTGATTTGCTTACCCTCTCTGTGCCTCTGTTTCCTTATCCATAAAATAGCATAATAGCAGTACTTAACTCATAGGTTGTTGAGAGGATTAAATGAATTAATGTAAAAGCTCTTGGAACAATGCCTGGCATATGGTAAATGCTTAATAAATGTTTGCTATTAACATTACCATCAGACTCAGTCATACTGTCCCCAAACAAACTAAACAGAAGCATCATTAGCTGGTAGATGGTCACTTTTCAGAGAATAAATTTAAAAGACTTTAAACACATCAAGCAGTTAGGGAATGAGAATTTTACTTGAGAAAATAAATGAAAGAAAGACACCTGACATATGAATCACAATGCAGAAAAATTAAAAGAGTGGTGGTATTTCGCAGTACAAAAGAATATTCAACTTCACAAAAGGGATCTCTTCTGCAAAGTCATTTTAAGTGATTGGCTCCTTTGGTGCCCATGAAGCAGAATTTGATTTATAAAAATACAAACAACAACAGGAGCATTGCACTAGCTTTTCAGGCACACTATGGGCAGTGGGTTTTCTTGAGGCCAAAAACCAGTGATCAGTTCTCTGTCCTCATCTTATGCCACCTTCTGGCAGAATACGGCACAGCTCACCGCTCTTGAACATCTTCTTCACCTGAACATTAGACACACACACACACACACACACACACCCCTCCCCTGTTCACTTCCTACTTCACTGGCCACTGGGACAGAGATTTTGCCTCTCGTCTCCACCACCGTGTGTTCTCAGCACCCAAGGCAGTGCCCAGAGCGGAGTAGGTGACCAACAGAGGTGTCTCAACACACTCATCCATTATCCTCCCTTTTAGCCCACGGCTCCGGGAGAGGCAGGCTAGGCAATTACAGGTGTCAGGAGTTGGAAGAGTGGTGATTTCAGAAAAAGTCAGGAGACGAGTCCCCAGAGGCTTCTGAATCTGAATACCACAACACAGAGTCAGATGAACACGTGCTCAAATACCGTCTCCGTAACTTATCTGCTTGTGACTCTAATCATTTATTTCACCTTCCTGAGCTTCAGTTTCTACCTCAATAAACTAAGGATACTACTACTTACCTAGGAGTCCTGGTTGCAAAGTGGTTGAGTGCTCAGCTGACAACCGAAAGGTCGGCAGCTCCAACTCACTAGTCTGCTAAGAGGAGTAAGATGTGACAGTCTCCTTCCGTAAAAACGACAGCCTTGGTAACCCTAAGGGGCAGTTCTACTCTGTCCCGTAGGGTCGCTATGAGTCGGAATCAACTCAACGGCAGTGGGTTTTTATTACTTACCTGGCTGTGCCATTGGGAGCATTAAGAGCTCCTGGGTTCAGTGGCCATGTCTTGATTTCATCCACGTATTTTTTCATGCATGCATTTGTTCATTCATGCATTTTTTGTTCAACTGACAACACAATTTTACTGAGTATCTACTATGTTCTAGAAACTGGGCTAGTTACTGGGGTGTCAACCACTCAGCAGTAAGCAAAGCAGACATGATCCAGGCCCCTGTCCCTGGGAGCACACTGGCTAGAAGAACACTATAATAAAGTGATCTCAGTTTCAACAAGGGAAGTACAGGGTACAATAAGCACAAATCAGGGTGATAAGTATACTCTGGAGGGGAGACCAGAAAAGGCGTCTTGAATTAAGTAACATTTAGGGAGAAAGCTAAAGGATGTGTAACAATAGATGTTACATAGGTAGTGGGCCTGGGGGTCAAACAGGACATACAAAGACTTCTGCTGCGTTAGAGGAAAGCAGACGTGAACATGGCTAGAATGCCAGGGGTGGAGAAGTGGCGGGAGAAGAAGCCACCACGGAGGGCAGGGGCCCTGGGAGAATGCGTAAGCACCGTATGGAAGCACACCATAAAAAACTATGCAGCACAGCAGCAATGAACTATCTACACACGCAGGGATGGATATTTAAAATGTTTTCAGGGTAAAGGTAAGAAAAGATGAGAGATCTAGCACAATAACACACGTGAATTTAAACACGCACACAATGACTGCACATTTCATACGGATACATACATTACCATATTCACATCAAACACACTCTAGTGGATACCTTGGGGAGAAGCGGAGAGTGTGGAGATTAGGGATCAAGAGGAAAATAAACTCATAAAACCAGAGAAGGACCTTGCATGGGCTGTTGATGAAAGTGTACAATAAACTGACGAGTGGGATTAACTTGATTCTGAGCCCAGGTCCAAAGGGAAGGACCAAAAGGAGGGGTTGAGTAAGAGGAGGGACCAGGTCACCAGGAGCCCAAGAAACAAGAGCAAGTTTTCCTGGGTGGCTTGGTAACCCTCTGGGGTCTAGGCCATGGCTGCTTTGCTCACTTCCGAACAGCAGGCTCCCCACCATCCAGCCCCACTGAGGCCAGCAGGCTCCCCACCATCCAGCCCACTGAGGCCGGCAGGCTCCCCACCATCCAGTCCCACTGAGGCCGGCAAGCGCCCCACTGAGGCCGGCAGGCGCCCCACTGAGGCCGGCAGGCTCCCCACCATCCAGCCCCACTGAGGCCGGCAGGCTCCCCACCATCCAGCCCCACTGAGGCCCAGACAAGAGGCTGATTAACTGTCAGCACTGGAAAGATTCCTGACAAAGTTCTATGAGAAATATCAGTATTGTGGAATATTACAATTTAGCCCAGGAATGGTAAGCACAAAACTTGTTTCATAAACATTTTATTTCAAAACGGTAAGTTTTCATTTGGACTTCTCCTCTAAATCTCCCTATAAAACATGTTTGCTCTTTAGCTGAGGAGAATATAGGTCCTAAAACACTCTAAATTAAGCCATAAGCTATTAAAGCTCCATTTGGTGTTTAATTTAGTTACCGAGTACCTCGAGAGTGGAATATGACACATTTCAGGACGCTCTACAAACTTCTATCACATCATATGTCAGTGCGGAGGACTAGGGGAATGTGTAAATCAAGTCAATTTACTGCAAAAGAGGTAATTCTCCAGGCCTCATTTTTTTTATTATAAAATGGACACTTATTTAGGCTTCCTGAAAGCATATAATTCCGCACGCGGTTTGCAACTGAGAGTATGAACAAAGACAAATAATTTCTCGGTGATGTGGGCCACAGACGCACCTGGTATGTGCCATTAATTGACAACAGCGTCAAGAGATGCTTGGGAATATACTTTGATTTGAAACAAAAAATTTGGAGGGAAACCGGTAGTAATGGCAAATCATTTTATGCAGCTTTTCCATAAATGAAATTGAATCGATACAGGGTGGTTATATCAGGAATAGAGAACGAAACTTTACTACTATTAGTTCTTAAAAAAAAAAAAAAATGTGAGATTCCCTCACACAAGGCCAAAATGTCAGAAATACCAGAAATGTTAGCTGCTCCCATATAAAGGAAAAGAAGAAAGCACAGCATCCATGCCGACTAAAAGACTGAGTACCAGCTAGTGTTCTCAGCAGCCCATTCATTCATCGCGGCTCTGTTGGACCATCCCCTGTCACAGCTAATTATCTGTTTATTTTTAAAAATGGTGCTAGCAACTTCAAAGCCATTAGTGCCAGTAAAGGTAACGTACTGGAAGGCCACAGGTGAAGATCAGCAGCTATTCCATTGCTCGCGAAATTCCATTTCACCAACCTTTACCTGTGTGGACGCATGGGATCACCACAGGGTCGTTCCCCTAGAAAATCACCCTCTTTCCCTATCAGAGGCTAAACAGAAACATAATTCATGAATTAATATTTGTTCTTTCCCGCTATGAATATTAGCTCCTGCTCATTCCTGAGCTTTTAACATACATGCTCGCTCGCTCTGCAACTATTTTTTTCTAAAATTCTCAATACGTTTGTCTTTTACCACTCTTCTCTTGAGGTGCTTAGAAGGATAACACTATTACCAAGGTATGCTGCAAAAGTGAATACATTTTAATAGGATTACCCTTACAGAATCTTTGTCCAGTGCCTGTTGCAAAGAGAAGACAGGACTCTTGTTTTAAGATTATAGACTTTGAAATGAAAGAGGATTATCTTATTAGCTTGGCAGCTGATGTACAACATTCCAAGTCACGTTTCTTGCTTGGAGAAGGAACGATCTCAGGTGAACATGCTTTTGTGACTGGCTACTAGGAGGACATTCCTTACAGTGAAACACGGAGACGAAACGCAGCCAAAGGCAGCCATTTTGCACAACGCAAGCCAGCTATGGCTACTTTGTTCTCAATCTGACGGGCAATCAAATGCCTCGGCAGCTGAAAAAAAATGTGCATCTGCTAGTAGAAAAGTGAAATTGTATACGGAAACACACTCTCACGGAAACCTACATGGAAATATTTTCTCTTCAACTACAAGATAACTTCGTGAACTTAGCCTCTCTTACACTTAAGAAAAGCTATGTTTAACTGAACATAAGCTAGAAACAAATGGTCTTGATTAGGAAAGTACTGATCCCAGAATGACCTGGGACTGTGTCTGGATGAAATCAGATGATAAGGAGGGTCTAGATCTAGCGGGGAGTCCCCAGGTGGTGCAAGAGGTTAAGCTCTTGGCTTTTAACCGAAAGGCTGGAGTTTCAAGTCCACTCCGAGGCACCTGGAAAGAAAGGCCTGACAATCTACTTTTGAAAAGCCAGCCACTGAAGACCCTATGGGGCACACTTCCTCTCTGACACACAGGGTCGCCATGAGTTCAAGTCAACTCCACTGCAACCAGTACCAGCCGCAGATCCGGACGGCACCAAAAGGCCCCGCGTGCGCGGTCCGAGCAAAAGGCCCCGCGTGCGCGGTCCGAGCAAAAGGCCCCGCGTGCGCGGTCCGAGCAAAAGGCCCCGCGTGCGCGGTCCGAGCAAAAGGCCCCGCGTGCGCGGTCCGAGCAAAAGGCCCCGCGTGCGCGGTCCGAGCAAAAGGCCCCGCGTGCGCGGTCCGAGCAAAAGGCCCCGCGTGCGCGGTCCGAGCAAAAGGGCTCGAGTGCGCGGTCCGAGCAAAAGGGCTCGAGTGCGCGGTCCGAGCAAAAGGCCTTGAGAGCGCGGTCCAAGGAAAAGGGCTCGAGTGCATGGTCCAAGCAAAAGGCCTCGAGTGCATGGTCCAAGCAAAAGGCCCTGAGTGCACGGTCCAAGTAAAAGGGCTCGAGTGCACGGTCCGAGCAAAAGGCCTTGAGAGCACGGTCCAAGGAAAAGGGCTCGAGTGCACGGTCCGAGCAAAAGGCCTCGAGGGCACGGTCCAAGTAAAAGGCCTCGAGTGTATGGTCCAAGCAAAAGGCCTCGAGTGCACGGTCCAAGCAAAAGGGCTCGAGCGCACGGTCCAAGCAAAAGGCCTTGAGCGCACGGTCCAAGCAAAAGGCCTTGAGCGCACGGTCCAAGCAAAAGGCCTTGAGCGCACGGTCCAAGCAAAAGGCCCTGCGTGCACGGTCCAAGCAAAAGGCCCTGCGTGCACGGTCCAAGCAAAAGGCCCTGAGTGCACGGTCCAAGCAAAAGGCCCTGCGTGCACGGTCCAAGCAAAAGGCCCTGCGTGCACGGTCCAAGCAAAAGGCCTTGAGTGCACGGTCCGAGTAAAAGGGCTCAAGTGCACGGTCCGAGCAAAAGGCCTCGAGGGCACGGTCCGAGCAAAAGGCCTCGAGTGCACGGTCCGAGCAAAAGGCCTCGAGTGCACGGTCCAAGTAAAAGGCCTCGAGTGTATGGTCCAAGCAAAAGGCCTCGAGTGCATGGTCCAAGCAAAAGGGCTTGAGTGCACGGTCCAAGTAAAAGGCCTCGAGCGCACGGTCCAAGCAAAAGGCCTCGAGCGCACGGTCCAAGCAAAAGGGCTCGAGCGCACGGTCCAAGCAAAAGGGCTCGAGCGCACGGTCCAAGCAAAAGGGCTCGAGCGCACGGTCCAAGCAAAAGGCCTTGAGCGCACGGTCCAAGCAAAAGGCCCTGCGTGCACGGTCCAAGCAAAAGGCCCTGCGTGCACGGTCCAAGCAAAAGGCCCTGCGTGCACGGTCCAAGCAAAAGGCCCTGCGTGCACGGTCCAAGCAAAAGGCCCTGCGTGCACGGTCCAAGCAAAAGGCCCTGCGTGCACGGTCCAAGCAAAAGGCCCTGAGTGCACGGTCCAAGCAAAAGGCCTTGAGCGCATGGTCCAAGCAAAAGGCCTTGAGTACATGGTCCAAGAGCCAGCATCCTGGGAGACAGCTAAGGTTAGCTCCTGGGAGGCACTGCAATGAGCTACGTTGCTAAAGATGAAATCAAGAGAAGGTCAATAAGCAGGGAAGGCTTCCAATAAAAAAAAAAAAAAGGCACCAGGACAATAGCTGATGCTTGCCGAATTGCTCTCTCCCCCACCTGGAGGGGACTCACTCCCAGCAGGATGATCTACAACACACATGGGCATGTGCAGCATGGCAGGTGCTTCATTCCATCCTAATTTTCGTCCTGACTGAAGGTCTCTTTACCCCAAAAAGAAGCAGCTTCTCCATTAAGCATTCTGAACAAAGAACACTATCTATACATACCTACTTTTACTATTTTAAATAGAAAAATAGTAAGACCCTGCATTTTCACCTGATGATGTGACTCTGAAATGTAGCTTTAATTGAGTCAGCGCTCTAGGTTTTAAGGTATGAGGGTACTTTAGAGGAAGAATTGCATAATCGACTGGCAAAAAATTAGGACCTATAATAATAACTGGGGAAGGGAGATAATAAAAACTTTTAACAACCAGTTTCCTTGCTGTGCCAAGTCTTAGTCCTCCGATTACTGGATTGTGGGGTGGGGAAGGGGAGACAGTTCTGGAGAAGATGAGGGTTCTGATGGGCAGTGTTATGGAAGTATCTCAATATTTTAACAACTGCTACTGCTGTACTGGTGCATACTAGGTAAATACCAAGCCTGGTTACAGGAAAATGAACTTACATCAACAGTTGACAATAGGAAGATGCCTTTAAAATAACGTTCATGACTTGACTCATCCAAGTTCAAAGCCTATCTCACAAGACACAATTCCATGAAGTTAAGACCTGACAGAGCTCAGATATCTTTTACCAGCTTTAATTCAGAACACTCAATTGTGTTCATGAGGAACCTGTACATAGACAAAGAGGCAGTCATTCAAACAGAAGGGGATACTGCTAGGTTTAAAGTCAGGAAAGGTGTCCATCACGGTTGTATCCTTTCACCATACCTATTCAATCTGTATGCTGAGCAAATAATCTGAGAAACTGGGCTATATGAAGAAGAACAGAACATCAGGATTAGAGGAAGACTCACTAAGAACCTGCAATACGCAGATGACACAACCTTGCTTGTTGAAAGTGAAGGGGACTTGAAACACTTACTGATGAAGATCAAAGACCACAGCCTTCAGTATGGATTACGCCTCAACATAAAGAAAACAAAAATCCTCACAACTGAACCAATGAGCAACATCATGACAAAGGGAGAAAAGACTGAAGTTGTCAAGGATTTCATTTTACTTGGATCCACAATCAACACCCATGGAAGCAGCAGTCAAAAAATCAAAAGTTGCATTGCACTGGGCAAATCTGCTGCAAAGGACCTCTTTAAAGTGTTGAACAGCAAAGATGTCACCTTGAAGACTAGGGTGCGCCTGACCCAAGCCATGGTGCTATCAATTGCCTCCCATATGCATGCAAAAGCTGGACGATGAATAAGGAAGACCAAAGAAGAACTGATGCCTCTGAATTGTGGTGTTGGCAAAAAATATTAATATACCATGGACCGTCAAAAGAAAGAAAAGACCTGTCTTGGAAGAAGTACTCGCTAGAATGCTCATTAGAAGCAAGGATGATGAGACTATGTCTCACATAGTTTGGACATGTTATCAGGAGGGATCAGTCCCTGGAGAAGGACATCATGCTTGGTAAAGCAGAGGGTTAGTGAAAAAGAGGAAGACCCTCAATGAAGTGGTTTGATACAGTGGGTGCAACAATGAGCTCAAGCATAACAACGATTGTGAGGCTGGCTCAGGACAAGCCAGTGTTTTGTTCTGTTGTGCACAGGGTCACTATGAGTCGGAACTGACTGGGCAGCGCTTAACAATAAC
Source organism: Elephas maximus indicus (assembly GCF_024166365.1). Classification (NCBI taxonomy): domain Eukaryota; kingdom Metazoa; phylum Chordata; class Mammalia; order Proboscidea; family Elephantidae; genus Elephas; species Elephas maximus. The sequence continues at coordinate 1,567,193 of NC_064841.1, forward strand.
ATACCTTATGCTAAGGGCTCATAAGGGGCTCCTCTGCCTCAATCATTCTCTGCTCCTCAGTATAACCATCCACACACAACACATGTGGATCTCCCCATTTTATAGTTGTGCAAAGAGGGAGCAGTGCGAGGTGTGGTCTGATACCTGTTCTCTGGACACCCCCCAGGCTGATGCCTGGTTTCAGAATCATCAGGGATGCGTGTTTATCTACAATTTCCAGCAGTAAACAGAAACATGTCCTTGTTCAAAGAAATAGCAGATCGTCTCTAGCAAACACCTGAAAATTACATAAGATCCTGCAGACCACAGAGAAGCCTCAGAGCAACTTGTCCACCCTCCTTTTCTATAATATCTATGCTCTGGTATCTAATATAATATCTAATTTCCCTAATACCTGTAATACCTAATGTCTAACTTTTTGCACCGAAGGCATTGGCTAAAAACAGTGCTCCAGGGATTGATGGAATACCAATTGAGATATTTCAACAAACGGATGCAATGCTGGAAGCGCTCACTTACCTGTGCCAAGAAATTTAGAACACAGCTACCTGGCTAACAGACTGGAAGAGATCAATCTCTGTGGCCATTCCAAAGTAAGGTGATCCAACAGAATGTGGAAATGATCAAACAGTATCATTAATATCACATGGTTATCCTCCTAAAAGTTCGTGAGGCTTTTGTGTTATGTTCACACGAGTCGGACAGCCGATCAATTAGATCGATTCCTTCCAGCTGGCTAATTTAGTAAAGAGAAAATACGGGAAGCCCGAGACTAAGTCAGGCAAACGGGCTATGTCGAGCCCAGCTCTGCCCCTTCATGGAGGGGCCTTGGTTGTCTCAGATTTCATGAAAAAGCCTTCAGAGACCTAGACTCAGGACTCATTTCACCCACTCACACCTTGACTTCCTCAAAGTTGACCTTCATGTCACTCCATTTCCCCTCCTCCCAAGTCCTCCTGCCTCACACCCATTATGTGCCTCCTGGTTTTCTGATACTGGTCAAGGCTCCTAACCGCTGGTCTTACTTCCATTCCTAAGTCTACTAACTCCATGAATGGACCTGTTATCAGCCCTACCCCCAACTTTATTGACCACATGTTTATTAAGAACCAATCCACTCACCCCATACCCTCACATCCAGAGTCTATTTGGTCCTCTTGATAACAAGAGACTAGGATACATCTGAAATCTGAGGGACAGGACAAGAACAAAACCCCATTAAAGCTCAGGATACAGAAACTGGGTCTAAACGAGGCTACCTCCTCTGTCATTTCCTGAGCTTCTCTTTTTTGGCCAAGCCTTTAAATAATCATGTCTCTTGTGATTTTATCCTGGGCTCTTGTCTGCTGCTGGAGGCAGGATGATCTCTAGAGTCACATAGACTAGCTCCTCTGATTAACAGCTGTGTGCTTCCCGGCAAAGTTACTTAATCCTCCCAGGCCTTAATTTCCTCATCTGTAAAATGGATATAATAAATAGTAGCTACATAGGATTGTTGTGAGGCTTGAATAAGTTATCACATTTTAAGGGGTTAGCACAGTGCCTGGCACTTAGTAACAGGTCAACAAATATGAGCTACTATTATTATTATGTATGTATTTTCACTCTCTTGGTAATCTCACCAAAGACAACCCTCAGATTCGCCAAGACTCCCCCCACCCCCATCCCTGACATTTGCCTTTAAAGTCTAGAAAAGTGATAAAAACATCCTACAAGGATCTCCAAACTCAACATTTCCAAACCTAAATATATCTTCTCTAGTACACCTCTTTCTCTCCCTCACATTTGTTTATTTTGAGAAAACCATAGATTGCCAGGCAGTTGTAAAAAGTAATACAGAGAAATCCTGCACATCTTGGCCCAGTTTCCCCCGAGGATGACATCTTGCATATCTGTGTACTACATCACAAGCCAGAAATCGACATTCATACAAACCACTGATCTTAATCAAATTCCACCAGTTTGCATGCACTCATTTTCCTGTGTATACATATGTGCATTTATGCCTATGTAACTGGTATGACCACCACCAGGGTCAAGACACAGACTAGCTCCATCACAGGGATCCCTCATGCTACCCTGTTACTGTCACAGCCTCCTTCCCCCAATCCCTAACTCCTGGAAAGCACTAATCTGCTCCCCAGCTCTATAATTTTGTCATTTCAAAAATGCTATAAATGGAATCACACAATATGAAATCTTTTGAGATTGTTTTTTTTTTCACTTAGCATAATTCCCTGGAGATCCACCCAAGTTGTTTGTTTGTATCAATACTTCTTTTCTTTTGCTGTTACTATTGAGTAGCAGTCCACAATATGGATTTACTGCAGTTTGTTTAACCAGTCACACACTGAAGGACAGTTGGGTTGTTTCCAACTTTATGGTTATTATGGATAAAGCTGTTATGAATTTTCTTATACAGGTTTTTGTGTGAACGTAAGCTTTCATTTTTCTGGGATAAATGCCCAACAGTGTAATTGCTGGGTTGTATGGTAGGCGCAAGTAAAATTATGCTGAAGACAATTCAAAAACCAGTTGCAGCAGTACGCTTACAGGGAACTGCTGGAAATTCAAGCTGGATTCAGGAGAGGATGTGGAACAAGGGATGTCATTGCTAATGTCATATGCATCTTGGCTGAAAGCAGATAATACCAGAGAGATGTTAACCTGTGTTTTATTGACTATGCAAAGGCATTCATTCGGCTGTGTGGATCATGACAAATTATGGATAACATTGCCAAAAACAGGAGTTCCAGAACACTTAATTGTGCTCGTGAAGAACTTGTAAATACACCAGGAGGCAGTCGTTCAAACACAGCAAGGGGACACTGTGTGGTTGAAAAGCAGGAAAGGTAAACGTCAGGGTTGGATTCTTTCCCCATACTTATTCAATCTGTATGCTGAGCAAATAATCCATGAAGATGGACTATATGGAGGAGAACACAGCATCAAGATTGGAGAAAGACTCATTAAAAACCTGCCATGTGCAGATGACACAACCTTGCCTGCTGAAAATGAAGAAGACTTGAAGTGCTTACTGATGAAGATCAAAGACTTGATGATATTGATGTTCTCCATCATATGTTTCCACAGAGGTAGTCGACGCGATTCCTGTATATTAAATCTGGTGAGGCCCACGTGCATAGCTGCTGTCTATGTTGTTGAAAAAAGGTATTTCCAATGAATAAGTCATTGGTCTTGCAAAATTCTATCACGCAATCCCCCATGTAGTTTCTACCACCAAGGCCATTTTTTTCCAACTACTGATCCTTCTTCTTTGTTTCCAGCTTTCACATTCCAATCACCAGTAGTTATCAATGCGCCTTGATTGCATGGTTGATCAATTTCAGACTGCAGAAGTTGGAAAAAATCTTCAGTATCTTCATCTTTAGCATTAGTGGTTGGTGCAAAAATTTGAATAAGAGTTGTATTAACTGGTCTTCTTTGTAGGCACATGGATATTATCCTATCACTGACAGCGCTGTACTTCAGGAAAGATCTTAAAATGTTATTTCTGACAGTGAACACAATGCCATTCCTCTTCAATTTGTCATTCCTGGCATAGAAGACCATATGCTCGTCTGTTTGAAAATGGTCAATACCAGTCTACTTTAGCTCACTAATGCCTAGGACATCTATCTTCAAGTGTTCCATTTCATTTTTGACAACTTCTAATTCTCCTAGATTCATACTCCAAACATTCCATGTTTCAATTATTAATGGATGTCTGCAGCTGTTTATTCTCATTTTGAGTCATGCCACAACAGCAAATGAAGGTCCTAAAAGCTGTACTTCATCCACATCATTAAGGCCGACTCTACTTTAAGGAGGCAGCTCTTACCCAGTCGTATTTTAAGTTCCTTCCAATCTGAGGTGCTCATCTTCTGCCAATATATCAGACAATGCTCTGCTGCTATTCATAAGGTGTTCGCTAGCCATTTTTTTTAGAAGTAGATCACAAGTCCTTCTCCCTAAGTCTGTCTTAGTCTGGAAGCTCCATTGAAAACTGTCCATCATGCGTGACCCTGCTGATATTTTAAATGCCAGTGTCATAGCTTCCATCATCATAGCAACACACAAGCCACCACAGTGCGACAAACTGACAGATGAGTGGTGGAATGTTGAAAACAGCTGAACGAAGTATTTCAAAGAGAAGCTCGAGAAGACAAAGTAAAGTATTGCAATAAAATGTGCAAACACCTGGAGTTAGAAAACAAAAGGGAAGAACACACTCGGTTTTTCTCAAGTTGAAAGAAATGAAGAAAAAATTCAAGCCTCAAGTTACAATATTGAAGGATTCTATAAGGAAAATATTGAACAAGGCAGGAAGCATCAAAAGAAGGTGGAAGGAATATACAGAGTCACTTTACCAAAAAGAATTCATTGACATTCAGCCATTTCAGGGGGTAGCATAGGATCAAGAACCAACGGTATTGACGGAAGAAGTCCTGAGGCATTGGTGAAACACAAGCCTCCAGGAACTGATGGAATACCAATTGAGATGTTTCAACAAATGGATGCAATACTGCAAGTGCTTACTTGTCTATGCCAAGAAATTTGGAAGACAGCTACCTGGCCAGCTGACTGGTAGAGATCCGTATTTGTGCCCATTCCAAAGAAAGGTGATCTAATCGGATGTGGAAATTACCGAACAATATCTTTACTATCACACTCGAGTGAACAACATGTGGTTTAGGTCAAGGCTGATTGTTTTTCTTATGGATATCCAATCTCCTTCACATTTTGATTAATGAGCAGTTACCAAGTCCTCTGGGTCTCCCTCCTTCTTTCCCTATCCCACTTCTGTACTTCAGGACTCAGCGTGTCCTAATTCAATGGAATAATCAATCAATAAGCCAATGGAATGAAAAAAATTATTTAACTAATTTTCCCAATGAATTAACAAATTGTTTTATTGAACTAATTATTTGGGCAATTGATGGACATCTCTTCACTTCAATTTTTGTTTCAATTGTGTAATACAAGCATGACAGTTAAGAGATTTGCTAATACAAAAGATAAAAAAAGACTATTCCTTACAGAAAATGCAAGTTTCATTAATGCTCATTAATAAGACGATATTCTTTTTTTTAGAGCATGCAAATGTACTAGCTTTAGTAGATATACACTATTGAGATTGTCTTCACTTCCCATTAAAATATTACTTTCTCAACATCCTCTGAAGAAATTGTATCAATGAGAACTAATGCAGGAGAGCTAAGATAGCTAAATATTTCAGTAAAGAATAAAAATATAGAATTGTACTAGAGAAAGGGCTAGAAATATAAATGACTTGGTGAACCACATTAAATAAAATGACAAGCACATTTATGGATGGTGGTTTTGTAGAAATAAAACTTTATAGAGAACAGCAATATACACTATCTTACATTGAAGAATCTCAAATAAATATACAACTAATTGTAAAATAAAACCTTAAAATCCCTGAAAAGCCATGTTACAGTACTGTTGGTTGGTCCTTCCTGCTGCAGAGCCTGGATGTGGTTTCAGGGCTCACCCTCCCCAGCCCTAGGGTGTGAATATTGATTGGGACAAGCTAGTTGTGGTAATTCCATTCCCTGTGCCAGTATTTGGTTTAGGAAGGAGCCTGTGGCACAGTTCTGGGCAACGAGCCATGAGAGAGAGTCTGCTGGGAGGTCTGTCTTGCTCTTAAGGGTGTAGGAGAAGGAGCCATCCATTTTCTTTTCTCTGGGTGCTGTTTTATGAAGATGTTGGACTCGGAGCTCCTGAAGCCACCACACAAAGCCATACAAGGCAAATACCAGCCAGCACTGAGAATGGCAGAGCAACAAGATGGAAAGAACCTGGGTGCCTAATAACATCACTGAATCCTCTGCGGGGGCGGAAATGAAAATCCTCTATCTCGGGATATCTTGTTATGTAAGATAATAAACTCCTTACTGTTTAGCCAGTTTATGGAATTTTGTTTTCACCCACAAAAGTATCTTAGTTGACACAGCATTTGTAAGTGGCTCAAGCCTCTAAGTAAGCCTGACATGCTGATTTTTCAAGAGGAAGCCAGCAGTTCAGGTGGCTAAAAGTGCGCTCAAACTTACAATGACTATTCTAGAATAGAAACAGTCAAGTTTGTTGTATAACTGGTGAGAAGGAGCAGTGTAAAAAGTACAGGCTCCAGAAGCAGAGGACATGGTTTCAAATCCCACCTTTGCAGCTCACCAGCTCATGGCCCTGGACAAGACACTTTATGAGACTGAACTTCAGTTCCTTCATTGTAAAATACCCGTGGTAATACCTACCTCACAGGTTTACAGGGAGTATTAAATGCAATAATGTAATAATAAAGGGCCTGTCAAATAGGAACCGAAATAAATGTTAGTTTCCTTTCCCCTAATTAATCCTTCGCCAAGATAAAACACTAACTTAGTTTATTAGAACATTAATTCAGATACTTTCTTTCTAGCAGGAAGTAGTCTGACAGCGGGGTTGGTATCATCAAGACTAATTTCTGCTGAAAAGGTTCCAATCCTAATGTTTTCACTGTGAAGCCTAGTGTGGTACAGAAGGGATCAGGCAGGGATACTTCCAACCCCAGAGAAAACTGATGTGACAATAACCACAATGGAAGGGTTTATATGATCTTGACTGTTTTATTCTCACACCTTAAAAAGGGTATGTGGGTGGAATTAATAGGCTCCAGGGAAGTATGCTTGTAGTAACTTTTCCTCCAAATTATTTGCACATTTCCTGTTACATTTCACTAAAAGCTAATCATATACTAATTATATTACCAACCTCCCGAATACAATTAACAAAATCATATGGATGTATTGTGTTTAGAGCATAAAAGCAAAAGTAGGAGTTGGCACTTACAAGAAGCACCCTTTATCCTTCAGATAATGATAAATCCTTCAGATAATGATACAGATTATAATAACAGTATTCAACTAATAAATAGAAGTCTTATGTATTTAAATAGTTGTTCATATAACTGCACTCTCATACTAATAATGAGGTTAAAATTGGTAACTTTTTACTGGAAGGCAACTTGGCATCAAAAGCATTTACTTTTTGGCATAGAAATTCTACTTCTATGAATTTATTTAAAGAAATAGCTAACAATCTACAAAACCTCATAAAAATTAAAAACTTTTGTTCATCAAAAGACTTGTCTATAAAAGTGAGAAGACAAGTTATTGACTGGAAGAATATCTTCAGAAACAATATATCTGATTAGAGTCTATTAACCAAAATATATATAAAACTTCAACTAAACAACAAAAAGACAAATAACCCAATCAAAAAATGGGCAAAGGACTTGAACAGACATTTCACCAAAGATGAAATTCAAATGGCCACCAAACACATGAAAAGATGCTAGCCATCAGAAAGATACAAATCAAAACCATAATGAAATACCATTTCACTCCCACTAGGATGGCTAATTAAAAAAAAAAAGAAAGAAAAGAACAAATGTTGGCAAGGATATGAGGTAATTGAAATTGACACCCTTATCCATTGCTGGCAGGAATGCAAAATGGTACAGTCGTTGTGAAAAACAGTGTGATGGTTCCACAAAAAAGCAAAAACAGAACTGCCATACGACCCATTAACTCCATTCCTAGGTATATACCAAAAAGACTTGAAAGCACAGATTAAACAAAGGCTTGTACACCAACATTCATTGTACCACTACTCACAATAGCCAAAAAGTAGAAACAACCTAAATGCCCATCGACAGATGAATACATAAACAAAATGGGGTACATACACGCAATGGAATACCACTCAGCCAGTAGGAGAAATGAAGTTTTGATACATACTACTATATGGATGGAGCTTGAAGACATTACACTGAGTGAAATAGGTCAATCACAAAAGGACAAATATTGTATGATTTCAACTATATAAAAAGACATGAACAGGCAAATGTATACAGACCCAAGTTTATTAGTGGTTACCAGGGGTGGGAGTGGGGGAATGAGGGGTTATTGTTTATGGAGTACTGAGCTTCAGTTTACGATGATGGAAAAATCACATTGATTAACGGTAGGGTTGCACAGCCAATTAATATAATTTCTGTTAAGTTATATACCCGTAAAAAGTTGAATTGGCAAAAGTTGTGTGATAGATACATTTACAACAATGACCAAAAAACTAGCTGCTGAGGCTGCTTCTGTACAACCAAACACCTCGTGGAATTTGATTCCTTGGCTTGGAGGTTTAGAATCATAATTTCAAGGTACATCCCAGTTAATTTGCCTAATATCATGTTCAGTGCTACTGTTCTACCTCCTTCTTCACTGTGCAGTGACGGGGGTCTTAAAAGTTTGCAAGCAGCCATCCACGGTACAGCAATTGGTCTCTATTCTCTGGAACAACAGAGGAAGAAGGAGATTCAGGAATACGAGGACGAAATGGAACGTGAGGCTAACTGACTCCATGAACAAATGCTCCCTATGCCATGAGACCAGAAAAACTGGGTGCTGCCCAGCTACCATTACTGAACATTATGACCAAAGATGTTATAGAAGAATCCTGATCAAAAGGGAAAATACACAATAGAACTTCAGATTCTCATGGAATCCAGATTTTCTGGAGCCAGGAAGGCTGGATAAACCTTTGAAACTATTACCCTGAGATTATCTTTAAATCTTAAACCTTAAATCAAAAATATCTTCTGAAGTTTTCTCAAAACCAAACATTTAGCTTAACCAGTAAAGAATGTCTACCTTGAACGTTGAGCTCTTTTAAGATCCATCTATGTGAGATCAAGCTGACAACAGCAACTGGAAAGATGAGATAGGAAACTTAGGAGGCTGGCTTGAGACAATTTAGAAAAGAAAGGTGAGAACCGTTGCTCAACTTGAAGAATGTAATCAGTGTCACTGAATTACACAGGTAGAAATTGTTAAATTGGTGTATGTTCTGCTGCGTATATTTTCAACAACAAAAATAAAATAAATTCTATTTTAAAAATCTGTACAAAGATTTTTCAAGAATTTTTCTTTCAGGAAGAAAACTGCCTGAGAGGGAGGTGGTCCAAGATGGTGGTGTAGTTAGATGCCTCATAACAAAGACCCAAGAAACCAAGTGAATCGGATATAGATGACACCTTTGGAACCCTGAGCATCAAAGGCAAGGCTAGAGCGCTCCCTGCCCTGTGAAAGTTAAGCCTGCTCACCTCACCCCCTGCATACTTTGGACAAATCTGTCTTGGAAGAAGTATAATCAGAATGCTCCTTAGCAACAAGGATGGCAAAACTGCGTCTTACATACTTTGGACATGTTGTCAGGAGGGATCAGTCCCTGGAGAAGGATGTCATGCTTGGTAAAGTATGGGGTCAGAGGAAAAGAGGAAGACCCTCAACAAGATGGACTGACACAGTGGCTGCAAAACCATAACAATGATTGTGAGGATGGCACAGGACTGGGCAGTGTTTCGTTCTGTGGTACACAGGGTTGCTATGAGTCGGAACCGACTCAACAGCACCTAACAACATGGTAATTACTGGAGCTCTGGTGACACAGTGGTTTAGAGCTCAGCAGCTAACCAAAAGGTTGGCAGTTCAAATCTACCAGCCACCCCTTGGAAACCCTATGAAGCAGTTCTACTCTGTTCTATAGGGTCTCTGAGTCAGAATCGACTCAATGGCAATAAGTTTTTTCTTTTAAATGATAATTACTATAACTTTGAAATCCTACAACAATAGTATTAACAAACAATAATTTACTAATGGATACATAGGTAGACAGGTATGCTAAAGAGGTGTAGGAGGGTATAAGGGAGCATATTCACTGGCGGATACAGGTTTGGTTGTGGGTATTTCTACATACATGACTGTAGGTGCGGCTCATATAGAACACACAGGAGGTATAGTTAAGGAAGCCTCTTAGACATAAACAAATACCTCAAAGGATGAAGTTCTTAGGCTAGAAGTCAAAGGACCATAGACTCGGGGGACATCTATGATGATTAGCACAACATAGGACATAAAGACAACTTTCTGCATCCCATTTTGGTGAGTAGCATGTGGGGTCTTAAAAGCTTGTGAGAAGCCATCTAAGATACAATTGGTCTCTTCTGTTCAGAGCAAAGGAGAGTGAAGAAAATCAAAGACTCAAGAGAACAATTAGTCCAAAGGGCCAACGGACCACATGAACCACAGCCTACACAACCCCTAGACTAGAAGAAATAGATGGTGCCCAGCTACCACTACTGACCACTCTGACTGGGATCACAACAGAGGGTCCCAGACAGAGTAGGAGAAAAATGTAGAAAAATTCAAATTCACAAAAAAGACCAGACTTAACTGGTCTGACAGAGACTGGAGGAACTGCCAAGACTATGGCTCTAAAACACTCTTCTGACCAGGAAATGAAGCCATTCCTGGAGACCATCTTTCAGCCAAACAACAGACAAGCCCATAAAATAAACAATAACACCCAAAAGGAACATGCTCCTTAGAACCATCAATTGTATGAGACCAAAAGGATAACATTTGCCCAAAAGCAAAGATGAAAAGGCAGGAAGGGGTAGAAAATCCAGGCAAAAGCAACAGGGAGCCCAGGGCAGAAATGGGGAAAGTACTGACACATTGTGGGGAATGCAACCAATGTCATGAAGCACTTTATGTAAAAACTATCAAATGGCAAATTAATTTGCTCTGTAAACTTTCACCTAAAGGACAGTAAAAAATTTTAAAAAAAGAAAACAAACCACGCATTCCATCAGAAAGTTAGTTAAACTATGGAATGAATGTTCACCCAATGGAATACTATGCAATCATTTAAAGTGAAGTTACAGAAAAAGATTTATTGACAAAGAGTGGTTAGGTTTTAAAAGATCATAAACTATACACAGTATTTTACTGTTTTCATAAAAATAAATATATTTATTTTTAAAAGTCTCAGTAACTTCATCAAAATAAATGTGAACAATGCTTCTTTCTAATAATTCTTATTTTGTTCCATTTTAATTCTGTGCATTTTCTGCAGTATGAATTTAATCATGTCATAAAGAAAAATAGCCTTAAAAAACTTAAAATAAGGGAGGCGGAGCCAAGATGGCGGACTAGGCAGACGCTACCTCGGAGCCCTCTTACAACAAAGACACGGAAAAACAAGTGAATCGATCACATACATAACAATCTACGAACCCTGAACAACAAACACAGATTTAGAGACGGAGAATGAACTAATACGGGGAAGCAGCAATTGTTTCCAGAGCCTGGAGCCAGCGTACCAGTCAGGTACGGCACAAGCACAGAGAGCGGCTCCACCCCCCTGAACTAACCCCAGGAGGGGGACCAGCCGGTTCCACGGGCAGCGTGGGACGCAGCCGGTAGGAGAAGTCCCCGGGAGGCAGTGACTGATCTTGGAGCAGAAAGAGCAGCATCCGAGCCGGGGAACCGTCCCGCAGGGATTTGGACTGGATGCAGGTACGCCATAAACACGGAGAGTTGCTCCACCCCCCTGAACTAACCCCGGGAAGGGGACCAGCCGGGTCGCGCGGGCGGCGTGGGACGCAGCCGGTAGGAGAAGTCCCCGGGAGGCAGCAACTGGTATTGGAGCGGGGAGAACAGCGTCCCAGCCGGGACACTCGGTCACGGCACAAGCACGGGGAGCTACTCCACCCATCTGAACTAACCCCGGGAGGAGGCCCAACTGGTTCATGGACGCGGCACGGCCACGTGGCTGGAGGGACGAGAAGTCCCCGGGAGGCAGCGACTGATTTTGGAGTCAAGAGTGCACCGTCCCAGTAGGGGAGCCTTGACGCTGGGCGTGGGGCTGGAAGCGGAGGATCTGACCGTGACTCCAGCAGGCCAGACCCCCCGGGGGCAATCTCCACACAGCCAGCACACATAGGCGACGCGCCCGCGGGAATCTCAGATATAATAGTCATTCCAAGCAAGACAAGCAACTCTGGCTATATTCTGAGGTGCTACTCTCCTATCTCTCTGTTCCCTCCCCCACCCTCCCCAGGCGGCTTCATTAACATCTGAATAGCCTGAGCCAGAGGGAGAACTCTGATAGGGATCTGACTGCAGTTTTTTTTTAGCGGATTTTCTGGAACAACTAGTTTCCCAGTGATGGCTCGGAGACAACAATCCATATCAAACCACTTAAAGAAGCAGACCGTGACAGCTTCTCCAACCCCCCAAACAAAAGAATCGAAATCTTTCCCAAATGAAGATACAATCTTGGAATTATCAGATACAGAATATAAAAAACTAATTTACAGAATGCTTAATGATATCACAAATGAAATTAGGATATCTGCAGAAAAAGCCAAGGAACACACTGATAAAACTGTTGAAGAACTCAAAAAGATTATTCAAGAACATACTGGAAAAATTAATAAGTTGCAAGAAACCATAGAGAGACAACATGTAGAAATCCAAAAGATTAACAATAAAATAACAGAATTAGACAACACACTAGGAAGTCAGAGGAGCAGACTCGAGCAATTAGAATGCAGACTGGGACATCTGGAGGACCAGGGAATCAACACCAACATAGCTGAAAAAAAATCAGATAAAAGAATTTAAAAAAATGAAGAAACCCTAAGAATCATGTGGGACTCTATCAAGAAGGATAACCTGCAGGTGATTGGAGTCCCAGAACAGGGAGGGGGGATAGAAAACACAGAGAAAATAGTTGAAGAACTCCTGACACAAAACTTCCCTGACATCATGAAAGACGAAAGGATAGCTATCCAAGATGCTCATCGAACCCCATTTAAGATTGATACAAAAAGAAAAACACCAAGACATATTATCATCAAACTCACCAAAACCAAAGATAAACAGAAAATTTTAAAAGCAGCCAGGGAGAAAAGAAAGGTTTCCTTCAAGGGAGAATCAATAAGAATATGTTCTGACTACTCAGCAGAAACCATGCAGGCAAGAAGGGAATGGGAAGACATATACAGAACACTGAAGGAGAAAAACTGCCAACCAAGGATCATATATCCAGCAAAACTCTCTCTGAAATATGAAGGCGAAATTAAGATATTTACAGATAAACACAAGTTTAGAGAATTTGCAAAAACCAAACCAAAGCTACAAGAAATACTAAAGGATATTGTTTGGTCAGAGAACCAATAATATCAGATATCAGCACAACACAAGGTCACAAAACAGAACGTCCTGATATCAACTCAAATAGGGAAATCACAAAAACAAACAAATTAAGATTAATTAAAAAAAAAATACACATAACAGGGAATCATGGAAGTCAATAGGTAAAAGATCACAATAATCAAAAAGAGGAACTAAATACAGGAGGCATTGAACTGCCATATGGAGAGCGATACAAGGTGATATAGAACAATACAAGTTAGGTTTTTACTTAGAAAAATAGGGGTAAATAATAAGGTAACCACAAAAAGGTATAACAACTCTATAACTCAAGATAAAAACCAAGAAAAATGTAACGACTCAACTAACATAAAGTCAAGCACTATGAAAATGAGGATCTCACAATTTACTAAGAAAAACGCCTCAGCACAAAAAAGTATGTGGAAAAATGAAATTGTCAACAACACACATAAAAAGGCATCAAAATGACAGCACTAAAAACTTATTTATCTATAATTACCCTGAATGTAAATGGACTAAATGCACCAATAAAGAGACAGAGAGTCACAGACTGGATAAAGAAACACGATCCACCTATATGCTGCCTACAAGAGACACACCTTAGACTTAGAGACACAAACAAACTAAAACTCAAAGGATGGAAAAAAGTATATCAAGCAAACAATAAGCAAAAAAGAAGAGGAGTAGCAATATTAATTTCTGACAAAATAGACTTTAGACTTAAATCCACCACAAAGGATAAAGAAGGACACTATATAATGATAAAAGGGACAATTGATCAGGAAGACATAACCATATTAAATATTTATGCACCCAATGACAGGGCTGCAAGATACATAAATCAAATTTTAACAGAATTGAAAAGCGAGATAGATACCTCCACAATTATAGTAGGAGACTTCAACACACCTCTTTCGGAGAAGGACAGGACATCCAGTAAGAAGCTCAACAGAGACACGGAAGATCTAATTACAACAATCAACCAACTTGACCTCATTGACTTATACAGAACTCTCCACCCAACTGATGCAAAATATACTTTTCTAGCGCACATGGAACATTCTCTAGAATAGACCACATATTAGGTCATAAAACAAACCTTTGCAGAGTCCAAAACATCGAAATATTACAAAGCATCTTCTCAGACCACAAGGCAATAAAACTAGAGATCAATAACAGAAAAACGAGGGAAAAGAAATCAAATACTTGGAAAATGAACAATACCCTCCTGAAAAAAGACGGGGTTATAGAAGACATCAAGGAGGGAATAAGGAAATTCATAGAAAGCAACGAGAATGAAAATACTTCCTATCAAAACCTCTGGGACACAGCAAAAGCAGTGCTCAGAGGCCAATTTATATCGATAAATGCACACATACAAAAAGAAGAAAGAGCCAAAATCAGAGAACTGTCCCTACAACTTGAACAAATAGAAACTGAGCAACAAAAGAATCCATCAGGCACCAGAAGAAAACAAATAATAAAAATTAGAGCTGAACTAAATGAATTAGAGAACAGAAAAACAATCGAAAGAATTAACAAAGCCAAAAGCTGGTTCTTTGAAAAAATTAACAAAATTGATAAACCATTGGCTAGACTGACTAAAGAAATACAGGAAAGGAAACAAATAACCCGAATAAGAAATGAGAAGGACCACATCACAACAGAACCAAATGAAATTAAAAGAATCATTTCAGATTATTATGAAAAATTGTACTCCAACAAATTTGCAAACCTAGAAGAAATGGATGAATTCCTGGAAAAACACTACCTACCTAAACTAACACATTCAGAAGTAGAACAACTAAATAGACCCATAACAAAAAAAGAGATTGAAACGGTAATCAAAAACTCCCAACAAAAAAAAGCCCTGGCCCGGACGGCTTCACTGCAGAGTTCTACCAAACTTTCAGAGAAGAGTTAACACCACTACTACTAAAGGTATTCCAAAGCATAGAAAATGACGGAATACTACGCAACTCATTCTATGAAGCCACCATCTCCCTGATACCAAAACCAGGTAAAGACATTACAAAAAAAGAAAATTATAGACCTATATCCCTCATGAACATTGATGCAAAAATCCTCAACAAAATTCTAGCCAATAGAATCCAACAACACATCAAAAAAATAATTCACCCTGATCAAGTGGGATTTATACCAGGTATGCAAAAAAAAAAAATCAGAAAAACCATTAATGTAATCCATCACATAAATAAAACAAAAGACAAAAACCACATGATCTTATCAATTGATGCAGAAAAGGCATTTGACAAAGTCCAACACCCATTCATGATAAAAACTCTTACCAAAATAGGAATTGAAGGAAAATTCCTCAACATAATAAAGGGCATCTATGCAAAGCCAACAGCCAATATCACTCTAAATGGAGAGAACCTGAAAGCATTTCCCTTGAGAACGGGAACCAGACAAGGATGCCCTTTATCACCGCTCTTATTCAACATCGTGTTGGAAGTCTTAGCCAGGGCAATTAGGCTAGACAAAGAAATAAAAGGTATCCGGATTGGCAAGGAAGAAGTAAAGTTATCACTCTTTGCAGATGACATGATTATATACACAGAAAACCCTAAGGAATCCTCCAGAAAACTACTGAAACTAATAGAAGAGTTTGGCAGAGTCTTAGGTTATAAAATAAACATACAAAAATCACTTGGATTCCTCTACATCAACAAAAAGAACACCGAAGAGGAAATAACCAAATCAATACCATTCACAGTAGCCCCCAAGAAGATAACATACTTAGGAATAAATCTTACCAAGGATGTAAAAGACCTATACAAAGAAAACTACAAAGCTCTACTACAAGAAATTCAAAAGGACATACTTAAGTGGGAAAACATACCCTGCTCATGGATAGGAAGACTTAACATAGTAAAAATGTCTATTCTACCAAAAGCCATCTATACATTTAACGCACTTCTGATCCAAATTTCAATGTCATATTTTAAGGGGATAGAGAAACAAATCACCAATTTCATATGGAAGGGAAAGAAGCCCCGGATAAGCAAAGCACTACTGAAAAAGAAGAAGAAAGTGGGAGGCCTCACCTTACCTGACTTCAGAACCTATTATACACCCACAGTACTCAAAACAGCCTGGTATTGGTACAACAACAGACACATAGACCAATGGAACAGAATTGAGAACCCAGACATAGATCCATCCACGTATGAACAGCTGATATTTGACAAAGGACCAGTGTCAATTAATTGGGGAAAAGATAGCCTTTTTAACAAATGGTGCTGGCATAACTGGATATCCATTTGCAAAAAAATGAAACAGGACCCATACCTCACACCATGCACAAAAACTAACTCCAAGTGGATCAAAGACCTAAACATAAAGACTAAAACGATAAAGATCATGGAAGAAAAAATTGGGACAACCCTAGGAGCCCTAATACAAGGTATAAACAGAATACAAAACATTACCAAAAATGATGAAGAGAAACCCGATAACTGGGAGCTCCTAAAAATCAAACACCTATGCTCATCTAAAGACTTCACCAAAAGAGTAAAAAGACCACCTACAGATTGGGAAAGAATTTTCAGCTATGACATCTCCGACCAGCGCCTGATCTCTAAAATCTACATGACTCTGTCAAAACTCAACCACAAAAAGACAAACAACCCAATCAAGAAGTGGGCAAAGGATATGAACACACATTTCACTAAAGAAGATATTCAGGCAGCCAACAGATACATGAGAAAATGCTCTCGATCATTAGCCATTAGAGAAATGCAAATTAAAACTACGATGAGATTCCATCTCACACCAGCAAGGCTGGCATTAATCCAAAAAACACAAAATAATAAATGTTGGAGAGGCTGCGGAGAGACTGGAACTCTCATACACTGCTGGTGGGAATGTAAAATGGTACAACCACTTTGGAAATCTATCTGGCGTTATCTTAAACAGTTAGAAATAGAACTACCATACAACCCAGAAATCCCACTCCTAGGAATATTCCCTAGAGATACAAGAGCCTTCATACAAACAGATATATGCACACCCATGTTTATTGCAGCTCTGTTTACAATAGCAAAAAGCTGGAAGCAACCAAGGTGTCCATCAACAGATGAATGGGTAAATAAATTGTGGTATATTCACACAATGGAATACTACGCATCGATAAAGAACAGTGACGAATCTCTGAAACATTTCATAACATGGAGGAAGCCGGAAGGCATTATGCTGAGCGAAATTAGTCAGAGGCAAAAGGACAAATATTGTATAAGACCACTATTATAAGATCTTGAGAAATAGTAAACCTGAGAAGAACACATACTTTTGTGGTTACGAGAGGGGGAGGGAGGGAGGGTGGGAGAGGGTTTTTTATTGATTAATCAGTAGATAAGAACTGCTTTAGGTGAAGGGAAAGACAACACTCAATACATGGAAGGTCAGCTCAATTGGACTGGACCAAAAGCAAAGAAGTTTCCGGGATAAAATGAATGCTTCAAAGCTCAGCGGAGCAAGCGCGGGGGTCTGGGGAACATGGTTTGCGGGGACTTCTAAGTCAATTGGCAAAATAATTCTATTATGAAATCATTCTGCATCCCACTTAGAAATGTGGCGTCTGGGGTCTTAAATGCTAACAAGCGGCCATCTAAGATGCAGCAATTGGTCTCAACCCACCTGGAGCAAAGGAAAATGAAGAACACCAAGGCCACACGGCAACTAAGAGCCCAAGAGACAGAAAGGGCCACATGAACCAGAGACCTGCATCATCCTGAGACCAGAAGAACTAGTTGGTGCCCGGCCACAATCGATGACTGTCCTGACAGGGAGCACAGCAGAGGACCCCTGAGGGAGCAGGAGATCAGTGGGATGCAGACCCCAAATTCTCATAAAAAGACCAAACTTAATGGTCTGACTGAGACTGGAGGAATCCCAGCGGCCATGCTCTCCAGACCTTCTGTTGACACAGGACGGGAACCATCCCCGAAGACAACTCATCAGAAATGAAAGGGACTGGTCAGCGGGTGGGAGAGAGACGCTGATGAAGAGTGAGCTAATTATATCAGGTGGACACTTGAGATTGTGTTGGCAACTCTTGTCTGGAGGGGGGATGGGAGGATGGAGAGAGAGAGAAGCCGGCAAAATTGTCAAGAAAGGAGAGACTGAAAGGGCTGACTCAAGAAGGGGAGAGCAAGTGGGAGTAGGGAGTGAGATGTATGTAAACTTATATGTGACAGACTGATTGGATTTGTAAACGTTCACTTGAAGCTTAATAAGTTATTAAAAAAAAAAAAAAACTTAAAATAAGAATTAGCAAAGTACTTTTAAACTCAAGAGCAACACAGCCCCTCTTCATTCATTATGCAAGTTGGGAGCTCTGGCTTCTCAGAATTCTCTCAAAATCTGACTTAAGAAGTTGAAATTTAGGAGACTGAAGACAAACTACCCAGGCAAAAAGGTCAGTCCCAGGGTCTGGGGAGGTGACTGTTCCATGCATAAAAGCCTTGGGTTATTTCTCTCACCTCACCTGGTCCATCTTCCTGAGGACCACAGACTGGAGAGCCAGGTGACTGTGTTTCAAGTGGGAGCGGTCTCTTCAGTCAGGAACGCCCAAGCACATGTAGTGAGCCCAGGTAAAGCTTCAGGCAGATTTTCCGCCCGTGATTGATTAGTTGGCTGTCTGTAGTTCCAGAAAAGCTTTCTTCAGAAGGAAAGAAGCCAGTTGGTGTCACTCTGGGAGGAAGCTCCTGCCCCTCACCTCCAAGCAGACAAAAGCTCGAGTCTATAATAGAGCCATGCCTGCCACACTGACCTGGACTCTGACTTATTTATAATATTATTAATAACGATAATTGTAGTTGGTGTTTATTAACCCTTTGCTATGTACCACACACTCTGCCAAGCACTTTTCATATATTATTTCACTTAAACGCTTAACTCTTAACAATAGCCCCAGGATATTAATTCTAACTTTCTCTCCATTTTACAGAAGTGGCAATAATCTGACCAAGACTTGCTTCAGGGTTACACGCTAGTAGAGTAAAAATGTACCCAGAAGTCACTTAACTGTTTAAATGACAGTGTTTATAATTCACTTTGGAGAGAAAGTTCAATTGGCCATCCCTGGATCTTTCTAGACCAGAATAAAAGTGATTCCAAGAAAATATTAAACCAACTTCACACCACTGAACTAGATCTGCTACACAGTCATGTCTTTGGCCACCTGGTAGCAAGGACAACCCAGACATAAGCAAGGTGAGCTGGGACCTTGTGTGTTCAGCCCACACTGAGTCGAGCTTGTCACTTAACCTCTCCAAACCTCAGCTCCTTATATATAAAATGAGCTTTATGATACTTGTCATAAATACCTCATTTGTGGGTATCGAATGAGACCATGTGTGTAGAAGCACTTTAAAAAGTTCAAAGGGCCGGGGATCTTGACTACCCCTGAGTGCAAATTACTTCTGCCCTCAGAACCTGAAAGCAATGTAACTTTTATATAGCATTTTACAAAGGACTGAATGTGGGGTTTTAGAAACACAGAGAAACCTTAATGTAAAAAAAATCCCATGTGTAAAGCTTCCGCATGTTAACACTCAGCTTAGTAAGTCCTGAGGAAAAGTCGGTGGCTCAATGTTCCTTTCTCCTGTCTAATGCTCTTTTATTTAATGTCTCCTCTCCACGTGCACGAACTTCTGAACAACATGAATTTCTGCCACAGGACTTTAACGCTCTCCCATCACTTGGAATTAGGAAGTCTCTTTAGTCATTTTGGTTTCTGCTCCCTGGGAGCAAACTGGAGCTCTGGCAGCAAGCTGATGCACACTCTGTTTTAACTCAGTATAATCACACTTGGCTCAGCCTTCGAAAATATTATACCAAGTCGTAGGGTTATAGCTGCATGAAGGACTAATCTTTCTAAAAACTAATGTTTGGGACTAGGAGGAAAAATGGCATTTTTCTTAACTATTTTCTTTTTAAAGAACAGCTTCTTTAATTGTAAAAGCAGAAACGCTCATCTTAAAAAAGTCAAATAGTACACATAAAACGAAAGGTAAAAACACCCACTAAACTCACATTTCCACTTTTCAGTGGTAACCGCTACTGACAATTTCTCATATACATGTTGAGAAATTTTCTATGATTATACAAGTAAATAGGTGTGTGTGTGTGCATGTGTATATATGAATGACTATTTAAAAAAAAAAAAAACACCAACAGTATCGTTCATACTATAGAGACTTCTTTGAAACATGTTTCTTTCCTACTAAAGTCTATTTGAATGTACTGTGGGCTGTCAAAACAAACAAACAAACAAGTCAGTCTTAGAAGAAATACAGCCAGAATGTTCCTCAGAAGTGAGGATGGCAAGACTTCCATTAGCCTACATTGAAAACGTCATCTGGGAAGACCAAATGCTAGAAAGGGACATCATATTTGGTAAAGTAGAGGACCAACAAAAAAGGGGGAAACCCTCAAGGAGACGGATTGACGCAGTAACTGTGACAATGGACTCAGACACACCAAAGATCATGAAGATGGTGCAGAACCAGGCAACATTTCATTCTTTTACCCCTAAGGTCACCATGAGTTGGAGCGAACTCGACGGCAACTAACAACAACGATGAATGTGGATTTTTTTCATATCCACTTGCATGGCTCTACCATTTTTTCAATCTCCGGCGCAGTTTCCCGTTGCACGGATACACCACAAGTTATTTAAGTGTTTTCCACTGAATGAATATTGAGTTGTTTCCGGATTTTCAATACCACAGTAATGCTGCAACCAACAACTTCACCACTTGGTTTTGCTCAGTTATACGAGTACATCCACGGGAAAATTCTTAGAAGTAAAACCGACAGGTCAAAAGAGATGTGCATTTGAAACGTGCACGGACCCTGCGGATTACCATCTACCAGCAGTTGCACTAGTTCACTCTTCCCTCACAAGTGGCATGTCAGGACCCCCCTTTGCCAAAAACGGGTATAGACTTTACTAGAAAATAGTAAATTGAGGTGTATCGTAACAATGATTCCCTGGACTAAAAGGCATAATTCTATGATTACAAGTAGACAAAAAGCACTATCACCAGGTTTTAGATACCAAGAGGCTGGTATCTAATGCCTGTCTGTTGGCGTGCTCTGAATTGCCAGGCCCCTTACTCTGGCAAAAAACAAGGTTGAAATGAACTGAAACTCAAAGAGGAGCCTATCACTCGTGGGTGCACACTCTGGGCCAGGCACTGTTCTAAGTGCTTTATGCATATTAATTACTATTATTAATAAATCTTAATAGTTAATATTAATTCACCCCATAACCACCAAATCCATTGCCATCAAGTCAATTCCGACGCATAGTGACCCTACAGGACAGAGCAGAACTGCCCCATAGGGTTTCCAAGGAATGGCTGGTGGATTCAAACTGCCGACCTTTTGGTTAGCAGCAGAGCTCTTACACTAAGAGGAAGGTAATTTTATCATTCTCATTTTACAGATAGAAAGCTAAGGCACAGAGAAGTTAATTTCCCAGGGTCATCCATCTAACAGGTGACAGAGCTGAGATTTGAACCTAGAAAGTTTTGATACAAGTCAGGTGCTGTTAACCACTTCTGCCATTCTGCCCCTGTGCTCCTGATGATGAGCTAGGAAAGTTTATTAAACATCTGCTCTACGTCAGGAGTGGTACAGCCACCATCTTCAGTCCTCACGACAATACAAGAAAGTACTACCCATTCCACAGAGATGTTAAGTGGCTTGCCAATGTGACAGAGCGAAGATTTCTACTCAGGCATGTCTGAGTACAAAGCTTATACTTATTCTACTGTATCAAGCTTCTTCACAGGAGCTAGTTGTCATAATACCCATTTTACAGATAAAGAAACCAAAACTTCAGAACGAGATGCATGAAGAGACTAAAGGAGGGTGGTCACTGTCAGTGAACAGCGCTTACCGGGGCTGTATCACAGCTAATTCTCCCTTCACCAGAGCTCTGTGAAGCTGGAACGTCCGCGTACACCTAATTGTACCCATGTCCTCATATGGTGGTGACTTGGCATCTCCCATAAGGTGTGAGCTCAAATTGTCCAAAGTGGACCAAAACTGAAGGCAGAATTAAAGTCTCCAAATTCCAAATTTCAACAAAGTCCATCTAAGAAGAGTGACACAGTCAGGTGAGAATGAGCAGCTGGACCCTGGATGCTGCAGGGACGTAATAACAAGAACATGGCAACAACATACTTTCAATCTCCAATAGCAGCTCATCATCAAAAAAAAAACCAAGCCCACTGCCATCGAGTCGATTCCGTCTCATGGCAGCCCTACAAGACAGGGTAGAACTGCCCCAAAGAGTTTCCAAGGAGCAGCTGGTGGATTCTAATTGCCAACCTTTTGGTTAGCAATCGTAGCTCTTAACCCTGTGCCACCAAGAAAGGTTTGGTACCGGTTCCTGGATTTACAAGTATATTTTCTTGCTGTATATAGAAAAGGTGGAGGACTCAAGAAGATAAGAAAAACAGCGAAAGGAAGGTGAGCTTCAAGGAAGAGGCTTCCTGGTGGGAAAGCCCAGCCAATCACTGCTTCTGCTCACACTCACCACGCCCAGCACAGTGTGGAAGGGCTCAGGCCCTGGTTCAAATCCCAGGTCGGCTACTTACACACCGTGTGACCTCGACAACATACTGAGCCTCTCTAACCACAGTTTCTTCATCTCTAAGATGGATAGTAATCAACAGTACCTACTTCATTAGTATCTCTTGAAGATAAAACATCGTGCTCCAGGTAAAGGGCTTAGCACAGGAACAGGAGCCAGAGCTATGAGCAGCCAGCACATGCCTTACTAGGGAATACGGGTTCACAAGACAGGAACTCTAATGGTTCCCCTAAGTAAAAGCAAGGGGGAAAATGGGAGAACAGTGCAAATGGGAGTCAGCTGGGGAAAAGGTTTAGCAATCCTCAAGCCCTAAGTGCCGTATTTCTGAGCTGACACTTGGGGTGGTGCACTGTGCTGGACACCAAGGTCATGAGATGAACTAGACATGGCCTCTGGGCCCTCCTGGAATTAGATGGTCAAGCCAGATAAGTAGGAAGCAGGAGGTAAGAGACATTCCTGGCAGAGGGAACAACATGAGCAAGGGTAAGGTGTATCAGGAGAAAGCATGGTGTCTTAGTTTGCTAGTGTAGCTGTAAAAAAAATACCAAAAGTGGTGGCTTTAACAAACAGAAATTTACTTTCTCACAGTTTAGGACACTAGAAGGCTGAATTCAGGTCTCTGGCTCTAGAGGAAGGCTCTCCCTTTCCACTCTGGGAGAAAATCTTTGTCTCTTTCAACTTCTGTCCCTCAGTTCCTTGGAGATCTCCACATGCCATCTATCTTTCCCACTTTGTGCTTGTCCACTTCTGTGCCCAATCTGCTCTTTTTAGATCTCAAGTCATTAGGTTTAGGACATACCTTACATTGATATGGCCTCATTAACATGCCAAAGAAAATCCTACTCCCAAATGGGATTACATCCACAGATATTAGGATTCCAACAAATATTTTGGGGGGACACAACTCAATCCATAACACCCGGCATACCTGGGTAATAAGAGAAAGCAATTCTGAATAGCTAGGACATAAGGGAAAGAAGAATAGTTAGTTGAACCTGGAAGGTACGAAGGCATAATCTTATATAATTCCAATAAGCTATGCTTTGTCCTCAGATATTAGTAAATGCTCTGAAATGTTTAAGTAAGGGAGTGGTAGGTTCAGGTTTCGGAAAGCCGATTCTGGGGCTATGGTGGAGAATGGATGACAAGAATTGGTCAAGGACACAAAAGCCTGGAGGGACCTGGGAGAACCTGTGTGAATATCATCATCCCTGATTCATGACCGGGCAGCTGAGATCAGCAGATGTCAAGTAATGCCCAAGGCCACACAGTCAATGCATGAAGGTAGGATTTAGGATCTAGCTCCTGTCTTCCGACCACTTGAGTAACCTCTAAAGTAGCCAGGTTTTTCCTAGTAAAATTTTCCTAGAAAACCTCCACAGGGTTTCTACTAACCTGATCTTAGAGAATTTTTCTATAAAGGGCAGACTCTTCACCAGTATGGGTCTCCAAAGCACACCCAGAACAAAGCCAGAACCTAGACTGGAAGAGCCAACACTAGAGAATGGATCACCCGCCCCCCTGGACTTTCTTTCCTTTGGCTTCCTGGGAGCAGATCGCTACCCGGAAGGCTGAAGGCGAAACACAGAATCGCCCGAGTCCACGCGGACAGCCCCTCCCTGTGATGCTTCAGTGCAATTGTGAAAGCATGTTGGCCTATGTCTAAATCATAGACCAAGAAGCAGGCCTCTGCCCAGCTCCTCCTTACACCTCCTCCATATTCCTGGGTCCTACATCCCTAGTTACAGACAGGGCACCAGGTCTGCGTTAACCATCACAAAACAAACAAATGAATAAGGTGTCGCTGTATTTTTTTATTATCATACCTTCTTAGGCTCAAGTCAGTATCCACAAATTCATAATGGACTTTGTTGGTTAATTTATTTATCTCTTAAAAGTTTTCTTTCTTGTGTACTATGGATGCTGATGTAATATGACTACAAGCGTTCTCCTGACTCCACATGAAAACAAGTCAGCCCAAAGGAAATGTGAATTTTACATTACGTTATTCATTTTTAAGGACAATTAAATATTTGCTCAGAGCTCCCTGCATTGCACTGCAAATTCAGATAAAATTTCCTCCTCATTTCTCTACCTAAAACTTATTTAGCATTAAGTCTTTGACATTATTTCCCTGTCACTGAAAATTGGGTTTTCAATTATATTTCACAACCTTGTATTATATGAATCTTTATTTGCAAAGAAACTTAGTCTTTTTTCTGTTTATGTTGATCAATTACCTTTGCGCCTTTGTCAATTGGGCAGTGGGAGGCAGCGGTTTTAGGTTTTTCCTACAAGGAGGTGCCGCATCTCATGGTCTCAGTGGTGCTTTTCTACCTACCCTATGAACAAACACTTTTAGCAAATGGGCCAGTACTGCAAGCCTCTGCTGGCCAGGACCAGGTCCAGATGAAGCCAAGACAACTTGGTGAAAATAAAATGTAAAGATAATGCTCTTAAACTGATGGTTAGAGAGTATGTGAATCCGAAGAGGATGTTTTACAGCTGAGCTTGGAAAAAGAAACCTGAATTTTGTCAGAATGATGGTGTCTACACACATAACTTTTGTCTTCGGTGCCTTAATCTTTGGTTTAAATGATTACAGTCAAAATATCTAAGTGATAGTGAATTTAAACACACACACACAACTTGAGGAGGTGAATAAGCAGTGTCAGACGAGGGGAAAATGAAGCGGGGTGATTTGTCCATCATACGTTTGGGGAAATACAGGAGATGGTTCGTCTGCGGACCCTATGGACTCCGCCATCTTCTCCTAGCAAGAGGCTCCTATCCGTTTCTGAACCCCACACACCATCCTTATAACACCGAGTTCAAATTTGTAAGTCCCCTTTGAGTACCTCCTTCCCAACCCCTTCTTAATCCGTCACCCTGAATATGCACTTCTGGTGTTTCTCGTCCTTCCTGTATCTAGCTCAAGATCTCATTTCCTCTTGGCTTTGCTAGCCAAACAGCCTTCTCACTGGTCAGCTGGTCTTCTCACTACTCTCCACTCAGTGTAGCCTCTGCACCGGTCTCCATTCACGTTCACACAAGACCGTTTTGAACAACTCACTTCTCTGATCAAAAACTTTCAGGGGAAAACATAAAACCCCATTGCCACATTTCTCTGATAGGACTCTTGTCTACTTTTCCAGGCATATCTCCCATTCACCTCCTACAAGCTGCCCATCCTCTCCTTCTGCTTCCTCTACATGGAATGACTTCTCAACTGTACATAGAAAATTGCCATCTGACCTTTAACTCCAGAATTAAAAATGACCTTCTACATATAAAACAGAAACCCTGGTGGCATAGTGGTTAAGAGCTACAGCTGCTAACCAAAAGGTCGGCAGTTCAAATCAACCAGGCACTCCTTGGAAACCCTATGGGGCAGTTCTACTCTGTCCTATAGCGTCACTATGAGTTTTTTATATATAAAAAGAGGTCAGCTGCTAACCAAAAGGTCGGCAGTTTGAATCCACCAGCCGCTCCTCAGAAACCCTATGAGGCAGTTCTACTCAGTCCTATAGGATTGCTATGAGTTGGAATCGACTCAACGACAATGAGTTTGGTTTTTTTTGTTTTATTCTATATATAAAAAATAAGCACTTCTGATATTCCTCAGCTGTGGCATTGAAACTCCTCCAGCCCTGGGTCTGGACTCCAATCATAAGGGTCTTTATATGCCATGGAAAGAAGCTTGGGATCTATTCTCTTGGGTATGAAGAACCAATGCAGGGTATTAGGCATGGGAATGATAAGATCAGGGTTGCATTTAACACAGATGATGCTGGGGCAATGGAGAGACTGAATCGTGTGGGAACAGAGAGGCCTGGAAGGAAGGACTCATTAAGCAGGGATTAGATCTGCCTCAGAGAGAGAAGCCTGAAAGAACAGCAGGTCTGGGGGGAAGATGAAGAGATAAATTTAATTCTTTGAATTTGGCGTTCCAGGGACTCGGATGAGACAAGCAAGACACCTGTGTGTAAAATTTAAGGAAGTACTCCATCTCAGGTGCCCATCCTGCACTCGCATGACCCTGAGAATGAGTATCTCCTTAAATTCTTCACCCTAAGTGTCTCACTTGCCCCCCCACCCCCGGGTTCCTGTGGTAGATTTTGTAGAAACACCACCTTACCAGCCAAGAAAGAGCACCTCTCAGGTCTCCCTGAGTCAAGAAAGAACTTGCTATTCAGCTGCAAAGAGCACAGGTAGCTGACAGCTCCAGCTACAGAAACCTCAGAATCTGCCTCAACTTTCAAGCTCTCCTGGGAAACCCCCAGCCAGGGACCGAGCGTGGCAGGGTGCTAGGGCCTGGCCATATCTGTCCACTGTGGGACTTCTTTACTGGGCAACCTTCGCTCTGGAAGTCCCCCCGTTGAGTTGGATGAGCCTGTAAGAACTGCACTGTTAACTGAAGGTTCTCCCTGCCCCATTCTGAATCCTCTTCTTTTTACCTCCATCCTCCAATAAACCACTTTCGCTACGAATTCTTTTTCAGCATCTGCTTCCCAGACCACTTAAATGACACACCCAGTAAGCAACAGGCCATACAAGTGATAAGCTGAGAGACACCTTGTAGCAAAGGCTGGGCTCCAGATTCAGGGTTCAAATCCCAGCTCTGCCCATTCTGAGCTGGTGCAGCCTTAGAAAAGTCACATCATTTCTCAGTACCTCAGTTTCCTCATCTGTAGAATGGGGATATCAATACCAAGTGAAGACTAAATGAGATAACATATTTAAAGTACTTAGCATAGTGCCTAGTCCATAGGAAATGCTAAAAAAATTCATATTATTGCACAGAGGTGACTGGATATAATAAAGTAGAAGGATGTTTCACTTTCCCTTAGAATTTTCAACTGAATATAATAAAGCTAATGAAGAGTAATTGAAAACATTTAAAACACAAGCCTGGGAAGTCTCATGTGGGACTTCAATTTCATCTCCTGTTATTTCCAACATGGCTCCTCTTCTCCACACAACACGGCACCTTGCTTCTTCCTGCCATGGTTTTCTTCCTCCCTTTCTTTCCCATCCACCCAAAATGGCCTATTCCTCTCTTTTCTACCAGTTTTTGCTAGTACTCTCCTTCAAAAAACAGAGTAGCTGCTGAAGCTGCTTATGTACAACCAAATACATAGTGGGATTTGGTTCTTCCATTTGGAAGTTTAGGGTCATGGTTTCATGGGATATCCCAGTCACCTGGCCTACCATTGTATTTAGTGTTACTTTTCCACTTCCTAGCTCATTATGTACTGCCTGGGGTCTTAAAAGCTTGCAAGTAGCCATTCAAGGTACAACAATTGGTCTCTCTGCTCCTAAAACAACAAAGAGCAAGAGTCAGGAACAGGAGAAAATGGAATGTGTAGATAATTGCCTCCATGAACAACTGCCTCCTTTGCCATGAGACCAGAAGAACTACCTGCCTGGCTACCATCACTGAACATCTTGATCCAAGATTCTATAAAAGAGTCCTGATCAAAAGGGGGGAAATGCAGAACAGAATTTTAAATTCTCATGGAACCCGAATTTTATGGAGCCATGGAGGCTGGATGAACTCCTGAAACTACTTTCCAGGGATAATCTTTAAACTTTAAACCAAAAATATCCCCTGAAGTTTTCTCAAATAATACCCAAAACCCAGTGTCATCAAGTCGATTCCGACTCATAGTGACCCTAAAGGACAGAGTAGAACTGCCCCATAGAGTTTCCAAGGAGCACCTGGAGGATTCGAACTGCCAACCGTTTGGTTAGCAGCTGTAGCACTTAACCACTGCGCCATCAGGGTTTCCTCTCAAACAATAGTTTAGCTTAATTAGTAAAGAATGTCTGCCTTGAGCATTGAGCTTTTAAGATCTATCTTTATATGATCAAATTGACAACAGCAACTTGAAAGATTAGAACCTTGGAGGGCAGTGAGTTTATCTTAATGGGGAACGAACAACTCAGAAAAGGAGGGTGAGAATGGGTGCATAACTGAAGAATGTCATCAATTCACTGAAGTGTACGTGTAAAAACTGTTGAATTGGTGGGCATTCTGCTATGCATATTCTCAACAACAAAAATAAAATTATTTTTTTAAAAAGCTTAAGTTTAATTAATTAAAAAAAAATGGTTGAGAGCTCACCTTCTCCCTGACCAGCACGCCTCCCCTCCCTTAACTGGAATCTTTCATCTCTACGGGCAAATCCCACGGACTGTATCACCTTGAAACTAGATAGAACCAAAAGGAATGCCATTCTCAACCCACACTGAAGGTGGCTTTGCCTCCTAAGCCATTGTCATGAGGCAACAGCAGGGACGGCTTATTTAACAGCATCTCCCTTCCCGTACTTACCCTTCTGCCCCCAAAGCTAGGAGGTGTCTTGGCATTGCCATGCTCAATAAATACTTAATTAAAATGCATGGTCAGTCTACAAAGTACCTTTTTTTAATATCTTTTTTCTAGACGTGAGCCTTAAGAAATGAAAGGTTTGGTAAGACCAGCTCAGTCATATGATGGGGAAGCTATGGCATGGGGGCACCCTGCTACAATCACCTTAGCTATTTTAAGTACTAAAAATCTGTTTCATAAAATAAAAGCCTGGTCTATCACACATCTTAATGCTAGTAGAAAATCGTAACTGGAGACAGACAGCAAATATGGCACTCTTTCCTCTCACTGTTTAGTACACACGATATTCCCGACAAAATGGCACTGAACGGTTTTGTGTTACCACAGTGCTACAAAAGCTCGGCAAGAAAGAACCTCTTTTTACAAATGTGAAACTGACTTCAAACAAATAGCCACCTTCAAAAGTAATGTGGGAGTGTTGTGTAATATGGCTGAATGAAAAGAACGTTTTTACAGAGCTTGATAAAAAAGTGTTAATCCTCAGCCGTCCTACACCTCCAGTCTGAAACCCTCACCGGGATACTCACATCCAAAGGCAAGATTCCAAACCCGAGTAGGCTACAACCTCAGTGTAGTTATGATACTGGAAATGAATAGTAGTTCAAATAAAAATAAGTTAATCACAGAGCAATACATGAGAGTAGCATTTATAGCCTACACGATTTTTAATGGCTTCTAATATAGTATTCCCTTTAAAGGAGTCATCCCTGCATATTGAAATGCATTTTACTGTCCTACTTTGAGTAATGACAAAAACAGCATTAAAAATCATACATGCATATATATATATATATATAGAAATACACACAAGGCTCTCTAAGTACACAGATCTATAAGTGTTAAAATATTAGATCTTGAACACTAAAAAGTGAAAGCAGTTTTCACCCTGACCTTCAAGAATATACATTTTATTGTTACTATTCAGTAAACTATTTTACCAAATTTTATACCTGTCCCTAATTCTAAGCAAATCAAAATCATTTTATAGTTAATATCATGAAGCAAAGGTCATTGATAGCCAATATAAACTAACCCACTTGCTACCTCATTTAAACACAGTAAGGAGCCACAACAAGATGGCATTAAAGCTGTCCTGCCCTTTACACTTAACAAGTTCACGTTCAAGACGCTTCCGTTTTCAAACATCCACACCTACTTTGCATTTAGAAATCCCACTTGTGAAAATCTATTCACTTTCCCAGAAAACTACTGGTCCAACCGACTTCCTCTGTGAATTCTATCTGACTTGTTATATTATTATCACCTTCGCAACAATTAGTGATTACTGATCTCTCGAAAAGCAAGGACATAATTCGATGGGAAAGAAAAGAAAGCATCTATTGCGCAAGTGAGCAATGCTCAAGGCAAGCTGTTTTCCTGCAGCACACACCATGTTATGGTCATAATTAGCTCACAGCCACCGTTAAAAACATACCTACACACATTCCCAAATAAGTCTTTTACATAAAGTATCAGAAGTCTCTTTCTCACCGAAGGACATGAACTAGCACTTAAGCCTGACCCTTAAATCATCCCTTTCTGTAACTAGAAGAGCAAGTTCTGAGGATTTAAATCTCACACAATGAGATGAGGGATTGCTGGATGTATTATTAATTGCCAAGTAATTTCTCAGTTTTAGAATGAAGAGCCTAATGGGGGCAACTAAATAACGTGATTGACGAGCCGACACACTCATCCTGCTTCACGGGAGTTCAGAAACGCAAGCACACCCTGAACATACGGGTGGATATGATTTCTACAAGCCTGAAAACAGAGCAGGAAGCGACTGGAGCAAATCTACCCCATCTGCTTATCATTCAGGCAGGGGTACTCAGACTACCTAAACCGCCTGCTGAACGCTGCGGCTCCAAGTCCCCAGGGCTTATCAGAAGCAGAGCCACACCTCTTCCCCTCAGTGACTGCTGAGTTTTAACAAGGCAGGTAACGGGGTGCAATGCTTGCTTTGCGGCCAGATAACTCTTCTCTCCAAATTTTCAAAAGCCAACCAGCCCCCACCCCCTACCCCACAGACCCTTTTTCAAGAAAGAAAGGTGTTTAAACATGCCGTTTGCATGGGGATGGAAATCTATTTTTCGTCCACTTCCTGCTGCGGTGAAGGATGCTTACGGATCTGATTAGAAAACCTGGATGCACATAAAAAGTATTGCTTTCAGTGAGATTCCCTGAGTGCAATCTGCCTGTGCAGGCATGTGTGTGCATAAACAATACATATTTATACACACATGCCCACCTGGCAAGGACATACATACACACACACACCCCTGGACCACTAAGGAAACCCACGCTGTTCTAAAACCTCCTTTTGCCATTTTTTTTAGCATGCATGCTATTCAGCAGACAGATTTTTTATAAATAATGCACAGCTGCATGGAATTGGAATTCAAGCCACAGTGGCGTGTTCAGAGGAGCAAATACGTTACCAGCCGCATTTAGAAGTTTCTGGAGCACCCGCACGCAGGTAAGAGGAGACTGGGAATCAGATGCCGGCAGACGGTCTTCCTCAGAAGCACAGAGCTCGCCGTGTGGGAAAGCCAGGCGAGCGTGAGCTGGAAACCTTTGAGTTGAGCTCACTCGAGGCGTCAGAGAGCCTCAAAGAGGGGAAAGAAACAGGCAGCCCACAGACAGCCAGATGAGAGACTTCTGGCACCTCTCCAGCTCAGGAATGAAATCTCTGTAATTTGGAGACGTGTAGTGATGGAAATGAAGAGAAACCTGGATTTAAGGGTGAATTTGCTCAGCCACGCAGAAACGGGCAGGTAGCAGTCTCTTGGCTCATTTTAAAACAGGCATGCAGGAACCAACCGAATCAAAAAATTAACAGGCATCCTTTTCTAAAAAAATAAAAAGGCTACTCCAGCCAGCTTCCTCAGATGCCTTTACAAACTTCAAATGGATCATTCCATCAGCTATTTGTTGCACATTTTATTAATCCCAGTGCAGAGGTAAACTGGAAAACCTAATTCCTTTTATGCAGAAATCTGGATTTATTGCTTCTTTTTATAATGCACTCTAGATATATAAATACATACATTTACTTATAGAGTTCTCCTTCTCGTGTAAAACCACTCCTGTTTGGTCCAGATAAAAGGCTAAAAGGTGTGTTCACAGCTTTTCAAGGAAGCAGGGAAAAAATGTTTTAGTATTCAGAAGCTGAACTGAGTACTGATATTTAAATGTAGGGTTTGAAGCAGAGAGAGTATAAAGGAAGAGCCCTGGACCACTGAGTGGCATATAAGACGTGTGGTTATACACCAGCACTGAGCAAGCAGGTGGCTAAAGTCTACAAATATACACATAATTAAGGAGAGGGAAAAAAGAGCTTTGGCAAATTAAGTTCTTAGAGACAATAGCTGTGATTTTGTTTAGGCTTACAAATAGGCTCATAATTTCTGGAGAGCATGTGAACTTCACCTTGTCTGAAGAACTCCTAAAGCTCACAGACGGCAAAGAATGAGGTCGAAGGCACCGCACACTGGCAATCTATATTCAAATGTAATGAGGAGGACAGTATTACCATGAAGGATGCTGTCATGTTGCACTGTGCCTGTGTGCCTTAACTGCTCATCCAACCTTGCAAATGGCCATTTGCCTAGACTTGATAGCAAATGTGCTATCGATGGGAGGAAGGAGGTGGGGGCCAATTTTATTTGTTTTATTGTGTGTGCACCTTTGGGAGGCTCAGGATAAAATGCCTGGGCTGGCTGTGGGAGCAAGTAAGTCTTTTCAAGGCCACATTTATCTGTAATAAATCCCAAGTGGAATTAATGATGACCAATTAAGCTATTTATTATTTTAACTCTTAAGGTCAAGGGCAGAGTAGTGTTTATGTTATGCGTACTGAGAGTCGACGGCGGGTCTGCTGAAGAAGGCCAGGCCCACCTTTCAGTACGCTCAACCAACACATATCGACTGAGGATGCACCAGTCCTCCTCACGTGCTGGTGCCCCGTCTCTCCATGGCCATCTGCGTCATCCACTCATTCAACACATATCTACTGAGTAAGGCACTCCACCAGATGCTGTGGAGAACATGGTGGCACTGAAGACGAGACCCTCCCTCAAGGAGCTTACCATCATGAGAAAATGGATTTTAGGTGGGACAGCCAGGGGACACTGGTGGTTCAGGGGTAGAATTCTATGTGGGAGCCTGGGGTTCCATTTCTATCCAAAGCACCTCATGTGCAGCCACCACCCATTTGTGGAGGCTTGCGTGTTCCTATGATGGAGACCCTGGGTGGTGCGAATGGTTAATGTGCTTGGCTACTAACCAAAAGTTTGGAGGTTCAAGTCCATGCAGAGGCACCTTGAAATAAAGGGCTGGAGATCTGCTTCTGAAGAATCAGCCATTGAAAGCTACAGATCATGATGGTCCTATCTACAACAGATCACGGGGATGACACAGGACCAAGCAGCATTTCATCCCATTGTGCATGGGGTCACCACAAGCTGGAGGCCACCGTGCACTGGGGGCTGACTCAGTGGTAGCTAACATCAACAACAGGAAATGGACACAGCAGCATTAACTTTTACAATACCCACGTTCATCACCACTTTGTCTTCCATTCTTAATTTATTCTTGGTGGAACGAGACAAGCAGGACATGCATATGTATTCTGAAAAAGTCTCCTCCTCCGCCCTGTGAGGGCAACCACAATGCACGATGATGGTTACACAGTCCTCCAGTACTTGAGGTGAGGGTGTCCCAAGCTGATCCACTCTTCTGAGTCTCTGTTGACCCCTCATCCATGGGAAAGGCCCACAGTTAACCGGTCTGACCCAGAGCCAGGGTCTGCACAATTCTGAACAGATCTGGAAGCCAATGCTTCCAAAACTGAAGGCAAGAAAAAGTCCAACTCTTCTGGTTTCGTGCATATGCTCTCTCTGGGCTTCTGTTTAGTGTCTGCAGAATGAGAGGACAGGGCAGGCTCTGAGTCTATGTTCCTCTGCCAAAATATACGAGCTCTGTCTCTGAGGAAGCCAGCTCTATACTACGACAGTATCTATGCAGGGGCAACCTGAGGTCAGATCTCAGACTCCCCAGCTGGTACCATCTTACTGCTTAAAGAGACCTAATCAGCAGGTCAAATGTGGCAGCAGTGAACCTTCAGCCTGAGGAGCCAGGTACCCAGGATTCGGTGCCAATTCTCCAAGAGGGAACTGCTGAGGAATTCAGGGCACAAAACAAGCACATTTTATCTGCCAACTCCCTCCATCCTTTGCGTCAGCAACGGTCTCAGGTCCAGAGGACCCCGTGGTGAGAGGGGAGATCCTGGAACATCCGAGCAAAGTGGTCACAGAGCCAAAATCTAGGCTACCACCTGGCCCCCACCCTCCACACGAATTCCCTTCAAACTCATGTGGGAGCCTGGGCGTAGGGTCAGCACTCACAATACAGCTCCCAGGCCTCCGCTCCTAAAGCTCTGGGGGTAGAGGGGGTTCCATGCCACCCCTAGAGATGTCAGGGGAGAATACGCCTACCCTGCCTCAGACCGCCAGTCCGCCCACCTCCCACTGACTGTCAACACAACCTCATTATATGTCCATAAACCCGCCCAAGGCTAAAACAAAAAAAGAATGGCTGAGAGAGAGGGCTCACTTCAGCCTCTTCCCTCCACCGACTGCCCTGGGCTCAGCACCATCTCACTCACTCACTCAGGAAGAACCCAGCCTTGGCAGGTATTCTGAAGACAAAGCTCATGTGGCCAATTAAAATCTAAACCTCCTTATGTGATAAAAAAATAGCTCTACTAAAATAAATCGTTACTATATCCTCTAGTTCTCATCCACAAGGGTCGGTCAGGAAATCCTGACCTTGAAGCACTAAGAGATAAGGGAAGACACAAATGTCAGGTAGTGGCACTGTGGAAATACTAGCAACAGGCAGACCTGAGTTTGAAGACAGGATTCCAGGCTCAGTAGGCGTGGTCTTCAATTCCCACAGGCTGTTTCCTTATCTGTCTATAACAAAAGCAAACCTATCTTATAAAGACATTTTTAAGGGTTACAATCTGGAAAGTGCCTGGCACGTCCTAGTCCCTCAGGTCAGTAACTTGTGTTACAACAAGCGAAGCGCCTGCCTGCCTGTGATGCCCATCAGCCTGCGAGTCCCCGAGGACTGGGACTGCACCATGGTCATTCCAGGCCCCCCAGTATCTAATATGCCTCGTGCCTCTACACCCCAGCTAGGTGCCAGGGATATGGCAGTGACTAAGGCTGACGGAGCTCCTGCCTCCCTGCTGGTGACAGTCTAGGGAGGGAGACAAAAGTGAAATAAGTGCCATGAATAACTGAAGATGCAGAAGTTAATCAATAACAACTTTTATAGTTGTTCCTAGCAGCCTGGCAATGTCAAGGGCACAAATGGAAGAAAATCTGTGACTGCTTTGAATACTTCCCTTTAAACCTCATGGGCTGGCCCTCGCTAGGTGGCACATCTCTCCCCATGCGCCACCCCCGAGACCTGCTGGGTGGCTCCAGCAGCTCTGTGATCTGCCCTCTCAGGCCTTTCCATCCTATGGTCAAAACGTTCTGGTTCCTGGCCTTGCTGCTTTACATCCAAGCTGTCTGAAACGCAGTAACGCCTTTTTAAAGAGCAACTGAGATTTAATTAAAGTTCCAGGGATCCAGCCAAGGATATTTTTCTAAAAGAGAAGCAATATCTGTTTCTGGAGACAGAACATTTCATAACAGAGACCTCATACACTGCGATAAATTATAAATTCTGATACAGGTTGTAACCCCCAGGAACCTGAGTGTGGGGTGGATGCATGTGGCGTGTGCGTGTGCGTGTGCATGTACGAGTGTGTGTGCTTAATGCTCATCCTTTTGTCCTGCCTAACGAGGACCAAGTAAGAGATACAATGCACTCTAATTACTTAAATCATTCCGATCTGTAAGGCAGGCAGTTAATGGAACAACGTAAGGTCTGTCTCTTAAGTGTGGGAGGTCACCTTTTGCTCTCCCAACGGTCTCCTCTGAGTTGAAAGGCTTTGGCTACAAGACTCCCATCAAACACCATCACACGAGAACTCAACCTCACAAGCGATGGTCAGCAGATGTCTACCATGCATCCAAATTCAGGAAGGGACCACGTGGGATTCTGTATTTCCATGACACCCACATTCATAGTTGGCCATTTCGCCAGGTTATTCTACATGTGAGTTTTTTTTTTTTTTTTAAATAAATTCATGCTTGCTGCTTGGCAAAACCCTGATAATCCTCACTCATCAAGCCAGTCGGCAGCTATAGCAAGTGAGCTCCAGAGCATCCAGGTTCCTCCATGGACCTGGTAAGCCGACATCCATGTCAGCGTGGGCAAAGCACCATCTCGTTCATTTCAGGCACACTTGGGAGTGCTCTGACATTGTGAAATGCAGGCATTAGTGGAAGACTTGTTAGGAGCTGGCAGGCCAACCCAGGCAGAAGGGCCAGAAGCTTGGAGGTTTCTGGTGTCTACCCATCCCCAGAGGCTGTGGCACTGCTGGGGGGCCAGCAACCACAGATGTTTCCCAGTCCAGGCGGCTGAGGGGCAGACCGCCATGGAGCTGCACGTGCAGGCTCAGCCAAGTGGCTGGCTGGCGCCTTTCCTGGGCCTGTGGACTTGGAGCAGGAAGCTGGGGCGACGGTATGGAGCTTCATCTGCTGTGACATCACGGATGCTGCTTCTCTGGACCCAAAGGGCAAAGGGTTAGAAGGTGATTTTATGAGTGGGTGACAATGCCATGCCAGATCTCAACCCAACGCTTGTTTACCTAAGAGAACACTGATACGACTTCCCCCTCTGGTAAACCATCAACAGTGAGCTCTAACCTAACGTTTAACATCAACTCCATCCGGTAATTTTATAATACACATAAAATCACAGGATAATATATAATAAATATATGTATAGTGCTATGTATTTTGCTCTAAGGCAAACATATTGTTTTAAGTGACAACTGTCAATACTTTCAAACTCCAGAATGCGATCCAGAGAAAGCAGATAAGAACAAGGCGCAAGCACCCCCCAGAGAAACACAAAGCATGGAAAGTGAGGGACTAGGAGTCAACAGCCAACTCAGAATCAAGCGGCGGCATCTTTGGGGTTACTGACTCTCAGAGAACACAGAGCACAGGACAGCGTCTGCAGCAGGACGACAGAGTCTCGCACCAGAGGAAATGCTCCCACTGCTGTCTGCTGTACAGAACAAGCATCGGACCAGGAGTCAGAAGATCCAGCGTCTTGGGTGCCGCTCCATCAGCCAGTACTCTGACCTCAATCTCAGATTTCCTATCAGTGTTAAAATAAAAAAAAAAACATTGCCATCAAGTCAATTCAGACTCATAGTGACCCTATAGGACAGAGTAGAATTGCTCCATAGGGTTTTCAAGGAGCAGCTGGTGGATCTGAACTGCTGACCTTTTGGTTAGCAGCTGAGCTCTTAACCACTACACCACCAGGGCTCCCCTATCAGTGCAGTGTGGATTACATCTGCCCTGATTACTTCATAGTGTTGCTATGTGAAAAGCAATACTATATACACCTGTGTGTATGCCAATCAAGGAGCCCTGGTGGCATAGTTAAGAGCTCAGGCTGCTAACAAAAAGGTCAGCACTTCAAATCCAACAGTCGCTCCTTGGAAACCCTACGGGGCAGTTCCACCCTGTCGCTATGGGTTGGAACCCGTGCAACTGCAACAGGTTTGATTTTTTTTTTGCGGGGGGGGTATGCTAATCAAGAAACAGTATACAAATGTATTGTGGTCAGTCTGTCCACCCTCAGCCCCAGGCATCAGAGTACCATTAGTAAAGCACTACTGCTTTACCAGCATAATACCTAAGCAAAAGAGAAAAGTACCTATAAGAGCCCTAAGAGGGAGTCAGCTTGTAGAGGATTAAGCCATATGAACAAGAGAGTGAAGAAAATCAACCCTCCCTCCACCCCCCGCAAGGCCTAACAAATAGGCCTGTGGGGCAGTGCATTTCAATTGCGTGCTAGGCTCCCAGCGAGCCCTGTAAATTGGCTATCCAAATTCTCACTCAACTGAACGGCAACCTCGCGAAGTGGCCACCACTAAGATCCACCAAGGAACTCCTCTTATAAAATGTAGTCGATGTCAATTAACCTTTGTGAACGTGAAAAATAAATGCAGAGGTTGAAGGATTAACAAGGAGACAAACACAGATGCCAGACACAAGAACGATGTTACTGTAAACACTTCAAGCTCGTGGTGGTTAATTTTAGTATACAAGGAATGGCTCTCAGGATAAAAAATCCTTTCTAAAATGGAAATGCACTAAAAACAGGGGCTGAGTCTAATCTATATTTTCCCCGATAGCTCTCGGATTAGTCCCACATCTGCAGTGGGAGTGCAAATATTTACTGAAGATGCCATATTGGTGCCTTCTTAATGTTAAAAGAATCAGTAAATACACTACATTCAGCGTGTATCATTCAACTTCCTTAACCGAAGGTTCAAGCAAAATTAATTAAATTCATATGTTATGGAGACATCTTTCCCTCTAAGGGAAAAGCAGAGTCTTGGGATATAGAACTGAATGACAACAACGTCACATGATTCCAATACCAGACTGAGGCAATAATGCAACTGGGGTCTCCCACCAACACCCCCGGCTAGTCCACTTCTGTTCACATCCCGCCTCCATCAGGCAATACCTGAGGCTTCACAGGCCCGTGTGTGGACAACCCAGCAGACAATTCTGTTAAGACCACCCGCACCCCATGTCCACTAACACCCCCATTGGGCACCCCTTTGTTCTAGATATGTGTATACTTGCTATATAGCCCTGCCCTCAAAATTTTGGACCAGAGCAAGAGGCCTGCATGGGCCCTGGAAACAACTTGGGGTCATTTAGGCAGGGACTTCTAGAGTCTGGGCCACAGAAGGATGCTCTTAAAAGGGGGGCACAGACCCGAGGTGGGCAAACCTCCTTGTTCCTTAGATCACTCTCCCCATAGGGAGGCTGTGACTAGAGAAGGTCACAGCCAGGTTCTCTAAGGTAAAGGGTTCGGGGCCCAACTCTAAGGGGGTACTTCTTGAATCCATCGCCCCTCCAGCTGAACTCTCTTCTCCCTGTGAATTCCTTAATATTAAACCTACGGTTTCATTTCTCCATCAACCTATTCTTTGATAAACCCTTTATTTTTTGCAATTTCTTACATTATGACCTGTATTCTCAGTACCTAGTAAAATTTTCTCCAAGAATACTTGTAAAGGGCAAATATTGTATGATCTAACTTTTATAAGAAGACAAGAATGGATACATATAAAAAAAAATTTTTTTTTTTTTTTTTTTTATAGAGACCAATATTCATTCATGGTCACCAGGGATGGCTGAAGGGGGATTTACTCTCTAGATTGTAGATAATTGTTATTTTTGGTGATGGAAAAAGTAGCCCAGGACGTGGGTGTAATGCACACAGCTTGGCCAAAGTAAATGATGCCACTAAAAAGTGCACAAGAGAAAGGGTGTTTATACTAAACAGACAATATATATAATTTTACAACACCATTGACAATAACCAAAAAATCAGTGTATGGTCACATATGTAGGTGTACAGGCATATACGTGTATAGGTAGGTATAAGTGAGTACATCTGTGTGCACAGAAAGAAGTATCTACACGTATGTGTACGTACGGATGTGTGTGCATGCATATATATTCATAGAGGACACAGTTACAGACACTTCTCAGACATAACCAAACACCTGACGAGAATGGCTTTCTGGGTTTGAAGGCTTAGATCCTTAGTCTCATGGGACAACTCAGTCAACTGGCACTACAAAGTTCACATTCTTTATCTTAGTGATGTGAGTAGGGTCTAGAGTCTTAAAAACTTGCGAACAGCCATCTAAGATACAACTTTTGGTCTCTACTCGCTAGGAGAAGAAGAGAAAGAAGGAAACAAAGTCTCAGAGTACAAACTAGTCTACAGGGTTAGTAGCCTAAACAAGCCACAGTCTCATCTAACCTGAGACAAGAAGAACTAGATAGTGCCCAGCTACCATAACCAACCATTCTTACCAAGACCACAGACGGACCCTGACCAAATGGGAGAAAAACACAGAACAGAGCTCAAATCCTTTAAAAGCCCAGACTTACTGGACCAGTTGACACTAATGCTGTTGTTGTCGTTGTTAGGTGTCATTGAATAGCTTCCAACTCATAGCGAGCGACCCTATGTACGAAAGAACAAAACACTGCCCAGTCCTGCACCATCCTCACAATCGTTGCTATGTTTGAGCCCATTGTTGCAGCCTTTGTGTCAATCCATCTCCTTAAGAGTCGTTCTCTTTTTTGCTGATCCCCTACTTTACCAAGAATGATGTTCTTCTCCAGGGACCGATCCCCCTGATAATATATCCAAAGTACATGAGACAAAGTCTTGCCACCCTCGTTTCTAAGGAGCATTCTGGCTATACTTCCTCCAAGATAGATTTGTTCATTCTTCTGGCAATCAATGGGTATTCACTATTCTTCACCAACACCATAATTCAAAGGCATCAATTCTTCTTCAGTTTCCCTTATTCACTGTCCCGCTTTAGCATCCATATGAGGATACTGAAAATACCGTGGCATGGGTCAGGTGCACCTTAGTCCTCAAAGTGACATCTTTGTTTTCTAACACTTCAAAGAGGTCTTTTGCAGCAGATTTGCCCTATGTGGTACATCGTTTGATTTCCTGACTGCTGCTTCCATGGGTGTTGATTGTGGATCCAAGTAAAATGAAATCCTTGACAACTTCAGTCTTTTCTCTGTTCATCATGATGTTGCTTATTGGTCAAGTTGTGACGATTTTTACATTGAGGTGTAATCCATTCTGAAGGCTGAAGTCTTTGATCTTCATCAATGAGTGCTCCAAGTCTTCGCTTTCAGCAAGCAAGGTTGTGTCATCTACATATCACAGGTTGTTAATGAGTCTTCCTCCAATCCTGATGCCCCATTCTTCTTCATCCAGTCCAGCTTCTCGGATTATTTGCTCAACGTACAGACTCAGTAAAGTATGATGAAAGGATATAATGCTGACGCACACCTTTCCTGACTTTAAACCATGCAGCATCCCCTTGTTCTGTTCAAACAATTGCCTCTTGGTCTATGTACAGGTTCCTCATGAGCACAATTAACTGTTCTGGAATTCCCATTCTTCACAATGTTATCCTTAATTTGTTGTGATTCACACAGCCAAATGCCTTAGCATAGACAATAAAATACAGGTAAACATCTTTCTGGGATTCTCTGCTTTCAGCCAGGATCCATCTGACATCAGCAATGATATCCCTCGTTCCCTGTCGACATACTGCTACAACCGCTTCTGAATTATCTTCAGCAAAATTTTACTTGTGTATGATATTAATGATATTGTTTGATAATTTCCACATTTGGGTGGATCACCTTTCTTCAGAATGGGCAAAAATATGGATCTTTTCCAGTCAGTTGGCCAGGTAACCACATATTTGCCATCCTTAGATAGTGAAAAATGCACAGACTCTGGACTCAGGCAAATGTGTGCTCTAATCCCAACTGTTCCACCATTAACAAGTTATTTAACTACTTATAATTTAAGAAAAAAAATTGTATTTCTGCCTACTCCCTGTTAGAAGCTTTGCTAGTTGCCAGAGATAGAATGATGAATAAGACAGACGTGATTCCGCCCTCACAGAACTTCCATTCCAGACCCTCTAACCCTGTTTCCTCATCGGTAAAATGGGTAAAATAATACTGACTTTGCAGAGTTACCAAATGAAGTAATGTTCTGGAAATTTTAGTATCCAGTACTTAGTAAGTACTCAGTAATTGTTAGGATCCCTCACTTCCTTACACATATACCAGTATAACTTTTTTTGTTTTTGCTTGCCGTCAGCTTGATTGAAACTCACACGTTTATGTGCCTTTTGTGTATTAAAGACTGATTTTTGTTCCGTTTTTCCCCTTGGATTATAAATTCTCAAATACAGAAAACGTAGTATCTTACAGCTGCTTGGTACCTTAGAAAGCACTCTGTTTACACAATTTTTTTTTTAATCCTAATAACCACACTCCAGACCAATTAAATCAGAAACTGCAGGGATAAGACCCAGTTATGAGTAGTTTTTAAAACTCCTCAGGTGTTTCCAATGTGCAGCCACTGTAGAGAACCACTGCTTCAGCCCGATTAGAGAAATAGGTATGTTTACACAATTCTTCCATAAACATTTTACTGAGTACCAAATAAATAAACAGATGGAATGTTAAGTGATTCTAATACAGAGACAAGTAGAACAAGACAGATGGGAAGAAGAACAACGGGGAGTGTACTATGCTGTCACACTTGGGAAGACGCCTCACTGATAAGGTGACTATCAGGCTGAGCACTGAAGAGGTGAGGGTGCCAACCATGTGAGCCTCTGGGGTGAGTTTTTAGGCAGAGAAAACAGCAACTGTGGGAGTCCAGAGTATTTCAGTGTGTTTGGGAAACAGCAGGGAGACCAATATGGCAAATTCCTTTGTTTCAAGCACATCTGTTAATTTTAGCCACTGCAACAAAGTAAGCAATGACACGAATTTAAGAGAAGTGTACGTCTTGTTCACAATTCTAATTCCAGTGCTTCAGAACAGCAAGGGGCTCTCCTCCAAGCAGTGATTCAGGGCACCAGGTTCCCTCCATATTGTGTCTCTGCCATCATGAACACATGGCTCACTTTGAGTGTCACTCTCCTGTGTCTAATTAACCAAAAACCCACTGCCGTTGAGTCGGTTCCAACTCTGTGCCTGATCAGGAGAGATTATGGAGTTTCACGTGTATAGGTTCACAAAGGGGCAAGCCTGAAAGCATCACTTCCACTCACATCGCATTGACTAT
The DNA here is from genome assembly GCF_024166365.1 of Elephas maximus indicus. Classification (NCBI taxonomy): domain Eukaryota; kingdom Metazoa; phylum Chordata; class Mammalia; order Proboscidea; family Elephantidae; genus Elephas; species Elephas maximus. The sequence goes on from NC_064841.1 coordinate 1,610,160, forward strand.
AAATTTAGTCATCTGGATACCACAAGCCACAAAGGAGGCTGGGAAATGTAGTCCAGCGGCAAGAAGAGGAAAGGGGACTTGGTGAGCGGCCAGCAGGTCTCTACCAAGCCAGGTCACCTACGCCCTAGCCCTGTGCTTTCTTCCTTTACAATACAGATACGCATGAGATAATGCTCTCTATAAAGTGGTCTGCATCTTAATGATGTTGTTGTTGTGTGCCGGTGTGTGGATTCCGGCTCATAGCGACCCTATAGGACACAGTAGAACTGCCCCGTAGGGTTTTCCTAGGCTGTAATCATTATGGAAGCAGATTGCCAGGTCCCTTCTCCCACGGAGTGGCTGGTGGGTTTGAACCACCCTCTCAGTTAGCAGCCAAGTGCTTAACCACTGCACCACCAGGGCTCCTTATGTTAACGACAAAACCAAAACCCACTGCTGTCAAGTCAATTCCAACACATAACGACCCTATAGGACAGAATAGAGCTGCCCCATAGGGTTTCCAAGGAGTGGCTGGTGGACTCAAACTGCTGACCTTTTGGTTAGCAGCAGAATTCTTAACCACTATGGTACCAGGACGCTTGGTGCTAATAACAACGATAAAATGAAACAGAAGACAGAACTCCTAGTTATCTGTTGCCACCAAATTAGCTCTCTGCTGCCGGCCTATACACATTCTGTTTGTTGGTCAAGTAGTTTAATCTTGCTGAGATGGTAGTAACAGAGAAAGAGAAACCTATAAAGGAGTAAAGGTGTTTTGTAGAATGAAGCAGGCTATGTTGTGACCGGGAGAGTGTGCGTAGACAGAAAGCTGTATCCTAACTACAACTCCACCCGACTCCACCGGTTCATAAGAGGCCACTGACGAATTGTTGCCAGCTGCTCCCTGAAGTTTCTTACCCAGCGTCTCAATTAGCAAGGTTGTTGGGAGGATCACACAGAGATTACATACGCAAAAATAAAACTGAGTTATCACTGTTGTTAAAAAATGCAATTATAAGTAATGAAAAGAAAATACCATATAAGAATTTAGAGTCATATAATGGAATTGGGTTACTCTGTAGAAAGTCTTCTTAATTGTAAGGAATGTCCAATTAAAGCTTTAAAGCAATACGTATCTAAGATGACGACGATGACCAGAGAATAGGTCAGGCTCTAAATAATCACTAAATGTACAAAACTCTGCCGTTTGGAAATCACCTTTTCATCTTGAACTAACAAACTACAGAAGCCCCTTTAAAAATGGTCTTCTATAGTTTTAAATTTCTTAGGATGGAGCTAAAATTATGTGATTGAAGTTATAGGAAGTCACCCAGTACAGATATCCGCAAAAATCTCAATATCAAGAACAAATATAAATCAAGGCTTGGTATGAGTAAAAACAGTCCAAGTACTCCTTTGTCAGAAAATGTTACTTAAATTGACACTAAAAAAAGAAATAAAATTTATTGACACTAGGCTAAGTTTAATTTAACACTCATTAAATGATCAGGAAACATGTGTAAATTAAATTCACCGCTGACTTTAAATTAAGTAATGCAGACAACAACTTTAAAAATCACCAGAAATAAATAAGTGAAAGTCAAAAAGATTCAAAAACATACACCTGCTCCTCCACTTACTGACTACTTCATTATCCGACGTTCGCATTTGCGACGATAGTAAAAAATCTACTATCTGGCTATTTTGTACATTAACAATGTATGTCTGACAATAACGAATACCAAGGTGTGAGGCAAGAACACCACTGGCTGGGAAGGTTATGTGTCAACTTGTCTGGACCATGATTCTCAGTGGTTTGGAAGTTATGTAATGATGTAATTTGGCAATTATATAATGATATAATTTGGCAGTTATGTATGACGTAATTGGCAGTTATGTAATGATGCAGTCATCCTCCATTTTGTGATCTGATGTGGTCAGCCTCCATTTTCGCATAATGCTGGTTTTCACACAACCATCTGGCCTTTGGGACCTAACCATAAAAAAAAATATATAGCAAAACAACAGGAACATGTCTATCAACTTGGAAGAATAATAAAAGCTGAGTTGGTTTCATTTCATCTCAATAAGTATTTGCTGAGCACTCATGATGAGGACTTTTTTTTTTTTTTCATGATGAGGACTTTAGGCTGACCACCTTCCATAAATGAACCTATTAACCCCTACAATGGCCACCTCCTATAAATGGCCCTATTAATCCCAAGGAATTAAGAAGTTAGTCATAATCCCTCCAAAAGCAGGCATGAGCCTTTTAATCTTACTCACATTTGGTACTAAGACTTTTTCTTCTACAAGGACAGGTTAATGATGATGTGGAGAACTGCTGTCAATTTGGGGCCATGCTTGATGGAGTTCATTAAGTGGTAATGGGTAATATATGGGCATGTGGTACACACAAAACAAAGAGAGTTCTCCTTTCCCAGAACTCATTATATTTATTTCCTGATTCACTGGTTCGACAATTAATCATCAGTCACGTGCTGCCCGTGACATCCCGTCTCGTCAACCCGCATTCATACATTATTCGTATGCTGATTTAATTTCCTCACCTTCCTCCGTAATACTGAGAGCAGACACCACGTGTAACACATTTTAGCTTCTTCAAGAACACTTTTGAACAACAGTAGGTGCCAAATTGTATTATCTGTTGGTTTGATGAAGGAATTAAGAATCTGGGAATATTCTTAGATTAGGCCACAGCAAATTAAAAATAAATCCAAGGAGGAATACGGTCTTCCCACTACAACTGGGGATCTGAGGCCTCTGCTGGAAATGCTGAGATAGAGTTATGTTAATAATTATGTGAACAGCTTTGGGTAGAAGAAAATACAGGGATGGTGGGGAGAAAATGAACGCGCTGGGGGAGAGAAGGGAAGACCTGTGGATTACAAAATGCATCACAAGGAAATTTTGTAAAATTCACCTACCAAAGAGTTGACTAAGATCTCTCTAACTTCACATTCAGATACCAAAAACGCAAAAAAAGGTAAAGATTGAAGAGTCAGTCAGGAAATACTTCTAAACATAAGATCCTAATTTTGAAAAGGCAAAGATTTCACAATGAGTCAAATCTTTGAAATGCAAATATACTGTATCCAAGACATACTAAGCTAAATAATGAGGTGTATTTGATTTTAAAATGAATTAATCGGTAAATACCTACCCGTTGCTGCCCAGTTGATTCCGATTCGTAGTGACCCTATAGGTCAGAGTAGAGCTGCCCCAAAGGGTTTCCAAGAAGTGGCTGGTGGATTTGAACTGCTGATTTTTTGGTTAGCAGCCAAGCCCTTAACCTTAGGCCACTAGGGCCCCAAAGTTTATTGGTAAATAATCACCCTAAAATCAATTCACATTTTATTCAAGACATATTTTCATTTTTTAAAGTAAAAATAGATGACTTTGAAGGAAGGGCTATAGTAGGCAGTGTACTGACTTTCCAAAGACATCCACGTCCTAATCCCAGAATGTTGGTATGTTACATGGCATGGAGTATTAAGGCTGCAGATGGAATTAAAGTTGCTAATCAACTGACCTTCAGATATGGAGATTCTCCTGATTTATCCACTGTTAAAAACCTAAATGCGCAGGGAAACACCAAAAATTGGTGTGTAACAGAATGTATTTATTGTGAGTAGATAGGATCCAAATCAGGCAGTGACAACCCAAAGGTATTGGGAAGGCATTCAGAAGAGGGAATGGTGAAAACCAGAAGAAACCCAAATCCACTGCCCTCTCATAGCAACCTGACAGGACAGAGTAGAACTGTATAATAGGGTTTCCAAGGAGTCAAACTGACACCAGGGCTCCTGCAGGTTATATAGGTGGGATCTGGGTAGGGCAGTCTCCTGAAGGTCCCTGTAATTCTCCTAAAGAGCCCAGCACCTAAGGCAAAACAATACCCACGAAACTGCTTACTAGGCTAGTGTTTGACTTAAAGGTGACTTTAGGAAAACAATTCTTTAAAGACTCCAGGTTCAAAAGCACACCTAAGGGCAGACAGCCTGAGAGGTCACCCCAACTCCATGGACCTGGAAATCTGGATTCCAGGAGAGTTAAAATGGCCTCTCACCAAACCAAACCCATTGTCTTTGAGTTGATTCTGACTCATAGCGACCCTATAAGACAGAGTGGAACTGCCCCCATAGCGTTTCCAAGGAGTGGCTGGTGGATTTGACCTTTTGGTTAGCAGCCGAGCTCTTTAACCACTGCCAAAAAAAAACCAAACCCGCTGCCGTCGAGTCGATTTCGACTCATAGCAACCCTATAGGGCAGAGTAGAACTGCCCCATAGAGTTTCCAAGGAGCGCCTGGTAGATTCAAACTGCTGAACTTTCAGTTAGCAGCCGTAGCACTTAACCGCTACACCACCTGGGTTGCAACACCAGTATAATCACTAAGGGTCCTTAAAAGCAAAGCCGAAAAAGATTCAGTGCCAGATTGATGCAATGTGACAGGGACCCCACCAGTCACTGCTAGTTTTGAAGAGTTTTGAAGATGCAGAGGGTCCTGGGTCCAGAAACGCAGTAGCCTCTAGGAGTTGACAAAGGTTTGGAAAGAAATTCTCCTAAGAGCCTCCAGAAAGGAGCACAGCCCAGCTGACACCTTGATTTTAGCTCAGTGAGACCTGTCAGGCTTCTGACCCTCAGAGCTGTAAGATAATAAATTCATGTTGCTTCAAGCCACTAAATTTGTGGTAACTTTTTACAGCAGCAATAGAAACCTATGAAGTAGAGAAAATAGTTTCCCTCCAGTGTTTTAATATTATACAGAACATATTTTCTTGTTTGTTTTAGTATAACTGTATAAGCTGTGATTAATCTCTAGTTTTTAGAAAACGGTGCGGGTTCTGTCCAAGGTATGGCTGAGCAGCTTGTTCCACTATTAACAAACACCCTAATACCTTACAGCGTTTTCTCCTATTCACAATGGGTGATTGGGAGCTTGACATGACTAACACCCTAACACCTTACAACAGGTTTTCTCCTCTTCACGATGGGTGATTGAGAGCTTGACATAACTAACGCCGTAACGATGCTTTAAGTAATCTCTAAAAACACTTTTTTATTACACTAACTGCACCCGTCTCTTCCAAAGGGGTACAGAACTCTCTCAGCTCCTGTGGCCTTAGTCTCTCTTCTCTTCTTTGTTCTCTTGAGAAACGGCCTTCAGTCTATAAGACGGCAGCTAGAAAAGCCTCCTCGCATTTTTAATCTACAACTTTCTTTCTTGCTCCCTATCTCAGCCAGAGTGGACTTGGCACAACAGTTAGACTAGCCGAGAGATTTTTATGTGAGTTTTTTTAGCCTGTTACAAACATACTGATTAGAGTCCAGATGTCTGACATGCGTATCTTTAGTTTAACAAAGAGTTTCTTGTAGTTGCTTTGTGACGTACAATACCATCTGTGGACTGCATGATCAAAACATTAGGTAACCCTGATCTTCCCCCTATAAAACTCTCCCACTAGCTCTTTAGAACTAGACAGAATTTGGGAGAAATTTAACCCCCTCTGTCTCTTGAATACCGATACTCAATAAAGCCCTCTTACCGCTTACCTCCTCCTGTCTCAGTATTGGCTTTGCGGCAGGCAGCTTGAACCCGCATCTATTTCTAAGGCTAAACACATCTTAAAGGGATCGGACCGTTATTTATTTGACATTAATCTCAAAGTGTACACTTCAATAAAATTAGTTTGCAGCATCAATAAAACAAGTGAACCACAAACAAGGATAATAAAAGTTACAGAAACGACAATAAGACTCACATGAGCTAATACTTACTCTATTAAAAAAAAAAAAAAAAAGACCTAAAACTGAAAAGCATTTGTGTGATTTTAAATCTTCCCTCTCTGGGCTGCTGTGTGGCTCTTTTTTCACAGTGCAGTAAAGTATGAAAAACCTTAAGAGAAATACGATGAAGGACTGTCTCAAAGAAAACGCTAACATGCCTCACTCTTCCCCCGGTGTATCGCTTTGGTGCAGCCCTGAGCCATACTTCAGCTTTAATTTTAAAGAGCATAATAAAATATTTGCCTCAAGTTTTCTGATGAGAAAAGGTACTGTACTAGGAATAGCAAGCAGGTGGGCTGTGACAAGGTCAAAATAAACCGTTCCCAGGGTAACAGCAAAACTCCAGCCATTCATCACTCCATCATACATGGGGGATGGGGGATTATAGTTATCCCTGATTTGCTGAGGTTGAGTTTAATTCAGGCTCTTAATGTCAAGAGCCTACAAAATTCAAATTCCACATATGCCATGTTTAAATACAAGTAAGTACATACAAACAAGCAAGCAGATATGTAAAGGGCATAGTAATTCCACTAAATGAAGCAGGAAAGCTGGGATGGCTCCTCACCAAAGGGATGGTTACAAGAGAGTTCAGGTGGGCCATGTCCGGAGATGACAGATTACCTCTAAAATGCATCCCACTTCCGTGTCTTTTTTAATTGCTGGGAGAGTGTTCTGGAAAGAGTCTGGGGGTCAGAAGACCCACATTCCAGTGTTGGCTCGCCTCATAGCTGATGCTTGTGAATCTAGGTTTTGTATTTTGAAAATAAAAGAGATCACACAAAGTTAACGCCTCAATATCTTTAATAGGACAGAGTAGAACTGTTTCACAGGGTCATAAAGTTTGGGATCTATATTCGTGGACGTAGTGAGATAACAGGAGGTAATAAGTTAAATAATATTGAGCTCGAAAGTTTAAGAAAGTTATTTCTTTTTCAATGTTCTTTTAACTTTTCTAAGATGGTCAAGAAAGTCTCAGCTTGTCACTAATATAGCTTCAACACCTCCCTAATACCAGTAGTAGGAGCCCTGGTGGTGCAGTGGTTAAGAGCTTGGCTGCTAACCAAAAGGTCGGCAGTTCAAATCCACCAGCGGCTCCTTAGAAACCCGATGGGGCAGTTCTACCCTGTTCTGTAGGGTCACTGCGAGGCGGAATCTATTTGGTAGCAGCAGGTTTCGGTTTGGTTGGTTGCTAATACCAGCAAATCTTTTTCTAACAAAGAGAGGGCAGGTCTCAACGATTCCAACTCAACCAGGGAAGGTGGATGACAAGGGCCTTGCCCCAGAGCCCACAGAGAGAGGACGCCTTCCCCTGAAGCTAGCATAGTGAATTCAGACTTCTAGCCTCCTAGACTGTGAGAGAATTTCTCTTTGTTAAAGCCATCCACTTGTGGTATTTCTGTTATAGCAATGTGAGATAACTAAGACAATACTCAAAGAAAATAATAAGTTTTAATACTGGAATAGTATATATAGCATACAAATCACAAGATTACAAATTTAGATTTTTTTAAATTAAATCCATGATTAAAAAAAATGGCTATCGCTTATATCACACCTGATCCTATCTTAGAAGTTTTATATGCATATTTAACACTCAAAAAAAAAAAAAACCTACCCAAGGTAGTTATCACCATTAAAAGGATAAGGAAATGAAGCTCAGAGAGGTTAATAAGCGTTAGGATGTGGTAGATTTAGGACATGGATTCAGGTCTACTCGATTCCAAAGCCCATGTTCTTTCCACTATTCCATACTAAATCTAATAAAATAATACAATAATAATAATAAACAATTATTAGGCCCAAATGGCTCCAAGCGACAGCACCATTAATTAGAATTTCACATACCTCAGATCTACATAGCTGTTGCTTAAAGTCATTTTGAGTCTCATATTTTCACTTTAATCATCAAAGACCAATGGAACTTCTTCACACTTTGATGATTAAAATAAAAATATTATTTTCTTTAATATTCAGACATGGTGGAAGCTAAGGTGTAGTGATAAAGGAGGAAAGTATGCTCAAACACTAATCCCGTACATCCCTAAAACATGAGGAAAACAGAAGCAGGACTGGGGTGGAGAGGACACTGGAGGGCCACCAGTGTCAGGGTGTGGTGGCTCTTTGTTTGTTGTATGAGCCCGTCTGAGAATAATCAGAAAGATAAATGGTAACATTACTGAGACAGCAATGCATTAGAGCACACGTACTTCAGAATCTGACTCATATTCACAGCTTTTTTACTGCACTGTTTTTTGGAAGCTTAGCGTGCTTTTCTGGTGGCGTCCCAAATATTTCAGAAAACGACAAGGAATTTCACCCAGTATCCACATGACCCGTGGTGCTAGGCTGTGTGCAGAAATTAGGGTTCCTTCTTGGAATCCATTCCAACTTCCTGAATCATCAAATGATATCACAGATGCTGGTGTGTTACTGTGGTCGGTCAACCCTCACAAAGTACGGACACAGAGTTTTGTTCTCAGAAAAATGCAGGATTAGTTAGGACAGACAGCCACACAATGGGAAGCACCTTCTCCATAATGAAGCATAATATCTCATGGTCCCTAGTACACCACTGAGGCCTGTAAGTTTCCTAATTCACATTAGAAATCATTTATATATCCTTGGGAATGCGAGAAAGCTAAACCTCTTCAGTCACCATCTCAGATCTCGAGTTCCTCCAAAGCCTGCACCCACTCCATGCAATCTGCAGCTCAAGCCCGTAACCCACCGTGATGTTTTATTCCTGGCATGTTTCACCTTTCCCCACCAGGGAAGGTGTAAGAAGCTGGACACCCCGTGCTTACCCTGCTTACATTTTAAAAGGCCAGTTCTTACAGTAAAAAGCCAGAAGAAAGGAAAAAGGGGTGGGGGTCAGCCAAAAGTCAGGCCAGCAAGGAGGGCGGTGAAATTACAGGAGCTGAGCCCTGGTGGTGCTGTGGTTAAGAGCTGGGCTGCTAACCAAAAGGTCTGCTGTTTGAATCCACCTGCTGCTCTTTGGAAACCTCTGGGGCAGTTCTACTCGGTCCTATGGGGCTCACTATGAGTTGGAATCAACTCAAAGGTGATGGGTTTTTTGACACGCCCCTGACAGTCTTACGGAGTGGCAGTTTGTTATGACTGAGTGTCGGGGGAAAGGGGCGCAGATAAAGAGAGTGTAGGCACAGAAATTACGAAGTTCAAAATGGAGGCCTTGTCCTCCCGAGTATAAATTAGGTCATTCGTGAGCCAGGCTGCCTGGGCCAGCTTCTTGCTGATCGTCCTATATTTGACAAGTTGCTTAACCTCTTTGTCCCCCAGTTTCCTCAGTGGTAAATGGGCCACACAGTCAAGTGTTCAATAAAAAAAATAAATAAAGGAGCCCTGGTGGTGCAATGGTTAAGGGCTTGGCTGCTAACTGAAAGGTTGATGGTTCAAATCTACCCAGCAGTTCTGCAGGAGACGGACCTGGTGATCTGGTTCTGCAAAGACTGCAGCCTAGAAAACCCTATGGGACAGTTATACTCTAATACAAGGGGTCATTGTAAGTCAGAGTCAACAATACCCAACAACCAAATCATCACAGCACTACTACGCTGTATTGCCTTTATCTATCTGCAGGTCTTCCCTGCTTCGCTGTACCTTAGAAGGCAGAACTGTGCCTTATTCACTGTTATCTCTAGGATCTCGAACAATCTCTAGCATACAGTAGGGCCTTAGTAAATTTGTGTTGAGTGAATTAGTCAACCAACCAATGCTACCGTAAAGAGCCTCATCAACACGTAGCCCAGCTCCTTAAAGAGGACACACTCAAGCAGGTACTCCTTAAAACTGGAGGAAGAACAAGAAAGGCTTAACTCATCCTCATAGGGTTTGAGAGTTATTTTATGGAACTGAAGAGAACTTAAATTAAAAACACGTACTGTGCACCCAGGAAAAAATGATAAAGAAGAGAGAGTAGTGCACAGCACAGAGCATTATCGCTTTGTGCCAAGAACTTAAAAGCCAAATCTGGTCCTTTTTTTTTTTTATACACACACTTCAGAAGATAAAGAATCTCTTCAATAGCCCTCATTTTCCCAACATGACTAATTAACCTGATGAGAGGGACTTGGCCAAGCTGGCTAGCACAGCAGGGAATTTGGATAAGGACTCGATGAGTGGCATTGTTCTCCAACAGCCAGCTAAGAGGCTCTGCCTCCCTGTGTTCAACAGTCTCTTCAGCCTTCTGAAGGCCACCTTCTCTGACTTGCCAAGCTTGTTTCCCAAAACACAGTGCCACTTGGACATGCTCTTAACTCAAAGTATTTAAAACGCCACGCTAGAGCTTTTTTTTAAAAGAAAACACACTATTTAACTCATGGTTCTAAAAAACTCTTGACGGGACAACATAATAAATACAGTATTTTCAAAGCGTATTTTGTAAAACAAAGCTATTTTTCCCCCTATATAACAGGCTCTTTATTTTTGGCAGGGGGAGGGGAGTATTTTAAACAATACTTTGTCTGAATGCCCACAGGTGGCTAACTTTGCTGGTTTACTTTGTTTAAAGTTGAACCTAGAAAAAGAACAACAAAAAATCTCCTTCACCTCCCGGGGGCTAAATAGTGGGGAACTGGCATGCTAAAAGTCATTTCCAAGGGCCACGGGTACTGCCATGTTTGAATTTTACCAGGCAGTTCTAGAAATGCACCATTTTGTTGTTGCTGGAAATTAGTATGGTGTAATATTTCTGAACCTGGCTTTCAAATTCAGTTTGCAAAAATTTCAGCCACTTGGTAGTGTGACGGCGATCGGAAGGGGCTGTTTTTGCTTGCGACCATTTCCTTCTAGGAAACAAGGGTGCAGCCTCCAGAGTGTCTGACAGGTCTACAGTCACTTGGAAACTTTACATTGTTTCTGCCTTACAAATAAGTTTCTGTACTAAACAATAAAAATTAAACAATACCAGGGTACAAATGAGTAATAAAGTCCACGAACCTCAAATCTGATCCATTAAATTAGCTTCTACACAGATTCCACCACACTTTGTTGATATTACTAAGCCTCAACCAATGTTTAAGATGGAGTCTGTAGGTGGTGCGAAGAGTTAACACACTAGCTGCTAACCGAAAGGTGGAAGGTTCAAGTCCCCCAGAGGCACTTTCAGAAGAAACAACCGGCAATCTTCCGAAAAATCTGTCGTTAAAAACTCCATGGAGCAGAGTTCTACTCTAACACACGTGGGGTCGCCATGAGTCAGAACCGAGTCAAAGGCAACTGGTGGTTTTAATCTTTAAAATGTAATAGTACCATAAAAATGGCTTGGGGGCAGTTTCTGATCTCCTCCTACTTCACCAGGGGGAAGGAGAACCAAGATCAAACAGCACAAGACTGACTCCCGTGAGGTGGAGTCCAGACACGCCTGCTCTCTCGGCCATCTCTACAAATTCTGACAGCAGCCATCCCTCCCGCAGCACTCTTCACTGGGTTTGATAAGTCACTGCAATGGCCACAGAGAACTCACAGACCATACTCGTGAGTACGGGGTTTATTAGGGAAGAAGCAGTTACAATTCAGGCTCAAGAACACTCAGGATACAGTTCTTCCATTAAGACAGCCTCTCCCCAGCTGTGCTTGCAGGCACGCCTCTCCCTGGCCCTCAGTCTCTGCTGAAAGGCACTCAGCTTTCTCCCTCCGTGGGCTGGGAAGCCCAGCACGCCATCTCCCACTACCAGGTCTCTGCTGCCGGTCTCTCCTTCCTTGGTGGTAGTAGGATCATCCTCTCTGCTCTAGAATTGGCTTTCTTTTAAGGCAAAACTGACCAATCCCCTTGGTAGACCACAACTACCCTACCACACCATCACCTGGGCGGGAGTTGCAAGACCTGGGCTAAAAAGGCCACACACAAAAGTAATTAATCCACCACAAGTACTAAAGGTAGAAATCTTAAAGTTCAAATAGCCTTGAGTCTATTAATATAAAATTCACCTGACTATTATATTATGTAATTTGCTAATGAGATTAGCAGTTCCGTTGGTTGGTTCCCCAGAAAATTCCTAACTGTCTCACTTTGAAAGTGCGAAGTTCCAGACATATATATATATAGCCCTTGGAAGATGAACAATTGATGACTGCAATTAATGCAATTCTAGGCATCTGGTGCTGAAAAATAAAAGAGCATTTGATGACTCCCAAAGTCCAGTAAATCACTGTATTAGTTTCCACAATATGGAAAAACTTTCCTAAACCTTCGTTCAATAAAATCTAGGTATTTCTAAAAAGTGTTCCCATAAAGTAATATCATGGCACAATATCAAGCATCACTGGAAGGGAAAAGCACTTTTATTTTTATAATTAACTTCATAACCAAGGCTGATGTCTTTCCCTGGGATATGTGGCGCCCTTTGTTTTGCTTCTAATATCTGGGGCTTCAAACATGTAACTCCACCTAGCAGAGGGTGATTTCAATTGCATTTCAAAATGTGAAATTCCCTCTCACAAGTTCCAAACCCTAGAGCATTCCCCATTTCTGCATTTTTTTTTTCCAAAGGAAATGTTTGGGCAATGCCAAATGTCTCCCTCCACATTGAATCTTACAGGCTCATGCATTTGCTAGGAAGGTGGCTGGAAATAATTAAGACCCTCAAAATCACTCTGCTGGGCACTCAGAGTTCTGCCACTCACACTTTTAATTACAAACCGACACCCTAATAAAGCAGAACGTCAGAGAGCACCACCACTGCACGTGCCTTGCCGTCTCACTGCCGGCCTTGCTGTACCAAAAGCCTGCCTTGCCCATCATTTTTAATTAAATAAAAAGACAGGCCCTCCCTGAGCAAGAATTACAACGAAAACCAGCTTTTCGGTGGAGCAGCTGTGTAAACGGATTCTAAAATTAGTCTAGTCATTTCCAAGCTGTGTTTTACAGCTTCAATGTGTCTTCTGCAGCCCATGTCAGGACGAGAAAATGAATTTTCTCAAGAACATCCCAGTTGTTTCGGGTTCAGTCCATTTTAATGGTGACATAGCTAACTCAAACCTCAGTCTAAGCAGTCTGGGCACAGATAGGCATGAGCAAAAGGTGCCACTTGCAAAAAGTGTTTGCTTTAATTTAGACGGTGCTGACGGAGCCATGGGTACTGTAATAAAACCACATGGCCTCCTGCCCAGGGGACGTATAATCTAAACAAGACAAGAATATAATGAACAACGTGGGCTGACAGGCAGTAGTGAGCCTTAGATTTCAGACTTCCAGGGAAACTTTTATTAGAATAGTAAGAAGGCATTTCTTCAATTCCTGTTTCTAATACCTTTATTTTTGCAAGGAAGCCAGTGGGGGTGACCGTCAGAAATCATGCAAGATTTGGGGCAGCCATTATCCACCCCTCTCCCACCTCGTAATGCAGAGAAAAGAAAGAAATGGGTTTTAACCTTCTCCCAACCCAAACTCCTGCACTGGCTGTTTTAGACGATTAGGGGAGGAGGGCAGAGGCAGAAAGGAGGGGCAGGTATGGAGACTGGAGCAGAGAAGAGGAAGGAAAAGAGGATGGAGTTGGCACTACACAACAGTAGAACATTAGCAAGAATTTGGTTTACGTATCTGAGAGCGTTCAAATCCATACATAACCACAAACAAATGATCATTTTGCAGTAAACACAGGCCTTTCTTGCCCTTTATTAGTGATAATTTAAATTGCATATGGCAATTGCAATTATCCCACCCCACTGCTATCTAGTCGATTCCGACTCATAGGGTCACAGCAACCCTATAGAACAAGGCAGAACTGCCTGTAGAGTTTCCAAGGAGCACCTGGCAGATTTGAACTGCCAACCTCTTGGTTAGCAACAGTAGTACTAACCACTACACCACCAGGGTTTCCAACTGCAACTATGGTAGAATGCATACAGCACCACGAGATTCCTAGATAATCAGGGCACCAAGCCTTGCAGAACAAAGAATCACATACATTTTCTTTACAGAAACGGTATTTTAAGGTCAGGAATCAAAGACTCTAAAGTTAGCTCTGACATGGGAGGAACATTCACAAATCAATAGGTCGAGGGAGAGTGATGTCAAAATAACACTCTTGCTAACACTGAACTCATACCAGGAGATCACAACCAGTTGTGTTCAACCCATTCACAGCAAGTCACCCAACCACCCGCCTGAACAGGAACTGTTTTTGAAAGTTCCAGAAAAATCTAAAGCTGCTGTTAGGATCATGGACCTATAAAATGGTCATTTTCACACTTCTATGGGAATGCTTTGGCATGTATGTTAAAATGATATTGTATCTTATCAGGTTGATAGCACCACAAACGCTCCAGGTGCTCACTTATTTCTTAAGCGACCTAAAAATGGTGACGAGAGGAAGACTCACCAGGAAGCTGAAGAAGCTTAACCTTCAAGGCCCCTCATTCGTACCACCCCTGGGAAAGCTGACAATAGATGTTCCAAGTGGGGAGGGAAGCTAAGCTGCAGTCAAGGGTCTGGAAAATTTCCCAGAGACCTCAGGAGAAAAGGCTCCACTAATTTGTTGTGATTTCTTTCTCATTCTAAGAAAAATTCACTTCGATATCTAATGTATTCAGAGCTTTGTGTTTTTCTTAAAGAAGACCATCAAAATTGTATAAGATTCAGGCCCCAGAAAACCTGGACTTGCCCCTCATGGTGACATAGAGACCTTTCAGTATGTTCTTATCAGACCATCACTGGAGAAGCAGGACGAATGGGCTGTCCTGGAGTAGTCATCACTAGCACCCCCTGTCATTCTCCAAAGTGTCTTGGTTTGAATGATCAATTATGTGGTCACACTAAGTGCAGCAAAAGAGCACAAACTCTGGACCAAAGTGTCGGGTTTAAAACCAATCACTGTCACTTACTAGCTATGCAGGAATAACTTGGAAAAGTAATTTAACTCTTCTGAGCCTCAGTTTCCCCATCTGTAAAACGGAGATAATAGTACGTATCTCACAGGTGGTTGTGAGGACTGATGAGTTCATATATGTAAAGCACTCCGCGTGGTACCCAGCACAGAGGGAACGCTATGTGCTAGGTGTTTTTTATTATAATCACCATCATCATTATCAACAGCTCCTAACATCTTCTTGTGTTCAGTTCCCTCAATGCATACTTAGAAAATCATTCCTTTTGGGGAAACTTATTTTTATCACGCTTGTGAACAAAATGACTTTGGGAAATGCCTCATTTCACGTAATTGCTCCAGGTCAACAAACTAAGATTAGTGGCTCATAAAGAGGTGGAGTTGAACTCAAGGTAAATAAGAACTTCTCAGAATAAATGTTGTCTAACTACAGGCAGGAAACCCTGGTGGCACAGTGGTTAAATGCTATAGCTGCTAACCAAAAGGTCAGCAGTTCAAATCCACCAGGTTCTCCTTGAAAACTATGGGGCAGTTCTGCTTTGTCCTATAGGGTTGCTATGAGTCAGGATCGACTCAACGGCAATGGGTTTGGTTTTTTTTTTAGGGGTTTAACTATAGGCAGAACTGGCTTGTGAGGTGGTGAGCTCTGAAACACTGACGGTATTCAAGGAGAGACTGGCTGCCCAATGACAGGAAATGTGTACGTGGGTTCTACATTAGATGGGCAATTCTACCCAATGACTTCAAGGTCCTGTGCAACACTAAGAATCCACGTTTCTGTCTCTCTTAGCCAGGACATCATGCACTGGACAATCTCCTTCCCGTTACCACACAGTCAGCGTTCCTCACGGCCACATTTAACGCTCTCTACCAAAAAAAAAAAAAAATTTTTTTTTTTTTTTTACCCCAAGGGAGTCCTGACCTGTTCCTTCACTCTTGTCCTTGGAGAGGAAAACTTCACGAGCAGAGTTTCAAAATCCACAACAAACGCATAGAAAAATACCAAGATTCTCCAAACTTAGAAATAACAGAGAGAAGTGGAAATGTTCAGTGGGTCCAAGAACTTTGCAGTGGGGAAGAGCTTTAAATATTTAATGTGTCTTGCAAGGTCTTTTTGGGAGTGATTAATATTATTCAAATGCAGTTTGTTTATATTAAAGTATTTAAATGCTATGCATTTAATATAAAACACGTATTCTCACTTCCTCCCTGATGCAAAGTCGCATGGGGAATTATGTGATCTTGTGTAATTTGTTAAATGCAAATCACATTTTAAATATTCATATACCATATTTGCATTGCATTTTTTTTTAATCAGAATTTTCAAATGGGGGAGGGGGAGCAGAGGAGGAACAAGATCTAAACTACATTCTACAGAGGACACCAAAAAAACAAGACAGACAAATCCTATGGCTACTAACAAGACAACCAGAGAAATCTGCACAGATTTGAAATGCAAGGTTCACACTGAGGGATGGATCAGAACCCTGCAGCCACATGGGACCTTGGAGGGCAGCTGACTCTGCCCCTTCATCTTGGGAATGAGGAAATGGAGGCTGAAAGAAGCTAAATCACCTGAACTTTGGTACACCAAGAGGAATCAGATGTAGTTAGATTCTGAGTCAATGTCCAAACAACTGGGATCCCTTTCTGCCTTACATCTCTTTACTCGGCCCAGCCTTTCTGACGACTAAGTGGGCTCAGTGGAATCCCACAGCCGAAAATTAAAAATTATAAATCAGTAAGAACACTAATTGCCTAATAGATAAATAATAATGTTCAATGCTGACCGGGGTGCCCTGAAATACATTCTTACATCATTGGCAGCAGTTTCAATCAGTACAACCGTTTGGAAAGCAATTCGGCAATCTGTACCAAGAATTTTAAGTGTGTTCATGCCTTCCCTTCCAGTAATTAAAAATCTAAGTGCAGAGAAATAATACTAAAACTGAATCAAAAAGTGTCTATGAACACTGAGGTCTCCTACAGTGTTATAGCCAAAAGTTGAGAATGGCTTAAAGGTACAACAACGGAGGAATGACTAAGTAAACCATGGTTTATTCCTCTCATTAGAATATCATATTGTAATTTAAAATGACAGTTATGTGAAGATTCTACAGAATTTATGAAACTTAATAATGTACTAAACAATGTTTTTAAGGATGACTGAGCGCAGCCTGGAATGAGGACTACGTAACATCCACTCCGTATTAACTTGAGCACAGATAGCTGGAACCACCAGAAGCGTATCTGGTGGGAGTCTGATGTCAATGTCTAGTTTCTCCTCGGTGAGAAATTGGGGGTATCCCTTAGGCCTGTGGTTCTACGACTTCTCTGTAAACGATTAGTCCCAGGGAGGGTTTATGAAAAATTCAGGTCCTATTTGGTAGATCTGGGAAAAGCGTTCGGGTATAGAAGTTTTTAAACAGAAATTCTTGGTCCCATGAAAAGATTTTTCTCCGCTTCCTTCTGGAGTTGTCTTCTAGTAGGCTTCCTGGATCCTCTCATGCTCTTGTCCCAGCAGACAGAGCTGTGGTTGGGGGGACCCCAGTTAAGGCCTGTCCCCCATCTCCACCTGTGCCCTACAAATGTCGCGGCTCAAAGTTAAGGAGGCAGATTTACACATAGTTTTTCCCAAATTTTGTTGTTTTACTGCTTTAATGAATCTTCAAATACATTTTCAAAAAGAATTTAGGTTCATCTAAAGTACAATTAAAAAAAAAAGAATTTAGAAAACAGATGCATTTATAGAACCATGCTGAGATATAATAGCAAAAAAAAAATTGTTTACTTAATAAAAAATAAAAAAAAACTGCACTGGAGCTGTAGCTCCCTGGAGGAATGACAGAAAAGAGGAACAAATAAAAGAACAATATGAGCTTGTTTTTTTTTTTTTTTAAGATCTAACACTGAAGTCTTTGTTAATAGAAAGGATCATATCTTTGCCCTCTGGGCTTTATATATTTCAAGCGCCATATCAGGAGAAATTATTTTCTTTGGTAAGAAGTGAGAATGCTGACATCCCCTTCCAGCGCTATGAGGGAACTACAACTAGATACTCCCACTGTCGCTGATGTTGTTAGGAACCATCAACACAGTTCCAGCTCATGGCTAACCCATATGCAACAGAACAAAGCGCTGCCCAATCCTGCGCCATCCTCACAATCACTACTATGTTTGAGTCCACTGTTGCCGCCACTGCATCAATCCATCTCATTGAGGGTCTTCCTCTCTTTTGCTGACTCTCTACTTTACCAAGTATGATGTCCTTCTCCAAAGACTGGTCCCTCTTGATAACATGTCCAAAGTATGTGAGACAAAGCCTTGCCATCCTTGCTTGTAAGCAGCATCCTGGATGTACTTCTTCCACGACAGATTTGTTCATTTTATACCCAATATTCTTCACCAATACCATAATTCAAAGGCATCAATTCTTTCTCGGTCTATCTTATTCACACTCATTCATATGTTTCGCAAGCATATGAGGAGTCAGAAAATACCATGGCGTGGGTCAGGAGCACCTCAGTCCTCAGGGGGACATCTTTGCTTTTTAATACTTCAAAGAGGTCTTTCGCAGCAGATTTGCCCAATGCAATACATCGTGTGATTTCTTGACTGCTGCTTCCATGGGTGTTGATTGTGGATCCAAGTAAAATGAAATCCTTGACAACTTCAGTCTTTTCTCCATTTATCATGATGTTGCTCATTGGTCCAGTTGTGAGGATTTTTGTTTTCTTTGTGTTGAGGTGTAATCCATTCTGAAGGCTGTCTGCAGTCTCTGACCTTCATCAGTAAGTGCTTCAAGTCCTCTTCATTTTCAGCAAGCAAGGTTGTGTCATCTGCATATCGCAGGTTGTTAGTCTTCCTTCAATCCTGATGCCGAGTTCTTCTTCATATAGACTAGCTTCTCGGATTATTTGCTCAGCATACACATTGAATAAGGATCCCTGATGGCACAGGGTGAAGCGCTAGGCTGCTAACCAAAAGGTTGGCAGTTCAAACCAACCAGCCACTCTGCAGGAGAAAGATGTGACAGTCTGTCTTGGAAACCCTGTGAGGCAGTTCTACTCCACTGTAGACCAGCTATGCATCGGAATTGACCTGATGGGAATGGGTTTCTGTAGCTACTCCCACTAAATGTAACTAAATCATAGAAAAACATATTTTGTAAAGCATTTTGAGGACCAAGAGACTTTTCAAAAACAAAAAGGAAAAATTAAAAAGAAAATGTTGAGCTGAATCTTAGATGCTGCCTGTAAACAAATACAAAAGTCAGAGGGTTGTCCTAGAGCGAAAGTTGACAAGAACTCTGAGATCAGCGGAATCAGGAGACTTTGTTTGGAGTCCACGGCGAAAGAGCTGAACCTGATACTCTTACGCTAAGCTACGGTTCTTAAAGGGTGTATAGCATTTCAGTATGGGCAACACCTCCTTGTTCCCAGCAGAAGAAAACGCAAATCTTCTCTGCAGAAAAATAACTACAATTCTGTTTTTGTTGTTAGGTGCTTTCAAGTCAATTTTCAATTCCAAGTGACCCCATGTGACAGGTCAGAGCTGCCCCAAAGGGTTTCCTAGAATGCAATCTTCAAGGAAGCAGATCACCAGGTCTTTCTCCCACGGAGCCACTGGGTGGGTTTGAACCTCCAACCTTTCAGTTAGCAGCTGAGTGCTTAACCATTGCATCACTAGGGCTCCTAACTACAATCTAGGCCCTACAAATTTGCACTGAATAAGCTCAATCATATACGAGCTCAATATCAAAACCCACCAAAAATGCAAGGTAACAAGTCTCCATAAGTAAGAGTTAATAGATTAAAAAAAGAAAGGGAAAAAATAAGACTACAAAGAATTTTTGAAATTGGAAGTATCAGATACCAAATGTAAAATACCTAAGTATAAAATTCTTAGAAAATTAGCATTAAAAAAATGAGCAAGGAACAACTTACTACCAAAAATGACCAAGGAAATCTAACAAAATCTTGAGTGATGAATAATATACTTTTGAAATTAAAAACTAAATGATGAGTTATACAGTAGATTAGATACAGCTGAAAAGAGATTTATAATTGATCAGTAATTGTTACAGAATACAGCTCAAAGATATAAAGACAAATAAATAAAAGACATAACAGAAAGTATGAGATTATACAAGAAATGTTTAACTGGAGTCCAAAGAAAGAGAATAGAGATAATGTAGAAGCAATATTTAAAGAATGGCTGAGAATTTTCTATAACTGATAAAAGACATCGCATAACTTATCTACCGTTGCATACCAAAAATGACCCAAGAAGGAAAGTCCAAGATGCAAGAAGGAAATGGCGAGTAAAGAAGCGGAAACACAAATGTAAATCCAAATATGTACGGTAGTAAAAAAAAAAAAAAAAAGATAAGAAAATAAAGGTCAGTTTGTGCAGTGAAAATAAAAGAGTAATACAGCGGGCAACATTAACACATGAATCAAATTCAGATGGAGGGTGACCAGATGGAGTGTGCCCTTAGGTACCGTGTGTGTATGTTTGTGTGTGTCTGTGTGTGAGAGAGATTTTTGGAGGGGGCTTGACATATTGATGAACTTTAGACATTGCTGGGCTGTTAAGTATGCGTAGTAAATTTCAAGAGAAACCAAAAAAAAAAAGAGTAGGAAATAGTGTAGAAGTTCCAAACCCATGCAGGAGGAAAAATTATAAAAGGTAAGCAAACAACAAAAAGAAATAGGAGGGAAATAATAGCATAGACCAAGTGGAAGCTGCAACATATCAACTCCAAGATGGCAGAAACAGCTCCAGATATTATCAGTAATAAAATGATGTAAATAAAATTAACTTGCCAGTTACAGAACAGAAATAATCTAACTGCAAAGGGAAAATTATACCATAGCCTGTTTACAAGACAGATACCTAAAAGAGAAGGTTACAGAAAAGTTTGAATAAAAAGTATGAACTAAGACATATCATGCAAGTACTAACCAAGAGAAAGCTAATGTAGCTATATTAATATCTGTAAAAAGATATTTTAAGATAAAAAGTATTTATTTTGCAGCAAATTCCCTTCTAGAAAGACAGATCCTCACTGAAGGGAAAATTTCTAGGGGGAAAAAAAACTAATTGAGCAAGGCAGGACCACTGGAGGTAATGGAGAGAGACATTTCACGTGGTATAGTGAGGGACAGTCCGGAGGAAGGAGGTCTCAGAAAGTACTGCAGGTCTCAGAAAGTACTGCAACAGCAAAAATACACCCAAAGGTAAGAGCACTTCTTTTGAGGACAAGGTCTCTGAAGCTCTAGGAAGAATAGGATAGAGGCAGAAAACCTTCTTGAACCAGGTTTTACTCTGAGAGACCAAAAAAAAATAGCTACACAGAAAAGCCACATATGAAATGTCTCATGGGAACAATGGAAAACAGAGCCTTTAAACTGGGAAGGTGTCAGAGCTACGTGATTCACTCCAAACCCTCTCCTCAGAAGCCTTTCCCCAATAGTCCAGCAAAACCTATCTCATTTAACAAAACAAACAAAAAATCTTGCCATCAAGTCAATTCTGACGCATAACGACCCTAAAGGACTGAGCAGAACTGCCCCATAGGGTTTCTGAGGCTGGTGGCTCAGTGGTTAAGAGCTTGGCTGCTAACCAAAATGTCAGCAGTTCAAACCCACCAGCTGCTCCTTAGAAACCCTGTTGGGCAGTTCTACTCTGTCCTACAGGATCTCTATGAGTCAGAATCGACTTGACAGCAACAGGTTTGGTTTGGCAATGGGTTTGGTTTGGGGTTAATCTTTACGGAAGCAGATTGCCACATCTTTCTCCTGTGGAGCAGCTGGTGGGTTTGAACTGCCCACCTTTGGGTTAGTAGGTGAGTGCTTAACCAGGGCTCCATCTCATTTGAGAACAAGGGGAAAAAGGGAATATACTCTCCAAGTCCATATGAAATTATTACAAGAAACACAGATTAAAATGAACTGCAAAATATCTCGACAGACAATGAGTGCTGGCAAAGTGTAGACACAATGAAGACAAAAACTATAATCTTTCAAAGTGAGGTAAGAAATCAAGAAAACAGTTTTGAGAATATAGCACAAATCAGAAATAAACGAGATCATGAATAAAGTGACTAGACAAGTGGAGAATAAAATTTAGATGTTGTCAGAACACAGAAAGAAATAGAAATAAATAAAAGAAACACAAGAGAGAATAGACCCCATGGAAACTTAGTAAATAATACAGGCAATAAAAAGAAAATCAAACAGAAATAGAGATAGCAATAAAAAGGATCTGAGAGAAAGGAAAGACAGGCAAAAATATCCGTATAATTAGAATCATCCCTCCAAAAAAAAAAAAAAAAACCTAAGCAATGGAACAGAAAAAAAGATCAAACAACGTGTTGGCTTTGTTAGGTTTCTCACTGCAACTAAACAATTGGCCATGCATTCAGGCATGCTCTTAAAAGGTACAGTCCTCAACTCATTTTATAATGTTAATATACTCTCTTGACACTAAAGCAAGAACAAACGGCCTTCTTCATGAAAATCAGGGGCAAGATAAGTACATTCTCTCTCAGCGCTCTTACCCAACATCCTATCACACTACCTACCCGTTCAGTGAGTGAGGGGGCAAAATGGTATAAGGATTGTAGAGGAAGACGTAAAACTGCCACTATTTGCATTCTATAGAAATTTCTACATAGAAATCCCAGAAGAATGTATGGATATAATAATAGAGTTTTCCAAGAAGTCTAAATAAAAGATTAATATATAAAAACAACTTGCATTTTATAAATCACCAACAAAGGGAAAAAATGTTCGTGTGCAACGGCAACAAAAAACATACTGTCCTGAAGACTAAATCTAACTACAGGTGTGTAAGAACATCGTAGAGAAAAGTCTAAAGCTCTACTGAAAAATCTTTAAAAATTGGGAGATATACTATGTTAATGAACAGGAGGCTTGATATAAAGATATCAGTTTACCTTAAATTGATCTGTAGAGTCAATGAAATACTAATCAAAGTCCTAGACAGATTTTTCAAGGAACCTGAGTAATTCTAGAGTTTACAAGAATAAATAAAGACCTGAGGATAGTCAAGCCAACCCTGAAGAAGTATAAGATGTGAGGATTTACCTTATCAGATACCAAATAATTTATTTAAAAAAATACTTGCACTTAAAGGGAAGTACTACCACAGGGGTAGATAAATTAACCAATGGAACAGAACAGTGAGGCCAGAAAGAGAACCTCATGTATATGGAATTTTGATCTATAACAGAGGCAGCAGGACAGATCACTACAATACATCTCCTTATGGAAAAAAATTTTGAGGCATTTTTTGCCTACTTCATACCACAACAACAAAACTTCATACCACAGGGGGGGAAAAATCAGTTTAGAAGGCCTAAAAACTTAAAAGTGACAGGCAAAACCATAAAATGTTTAGAATAAATATAGAATATCTTTATTATCTCAGTATAAAGAAGGATTTCTTAAACAAGACACAAAACAGCTAGGACCATAAAGGAAAAGAAAAATTCAACTACATTAAATTAAGAAATTCTATTCATAAAAAAAGATAGCATAAAGAGAGTAAAGAGATAAGCCACAAACAGGAAAAGACACTTGCAACACTCATAAAGGGCAAAGAAATTAGCATCCTTCCAAAAACCAAACCCTTTGCCATCAAGTCCATTTTGACTCACAGCAACCCTACAGGACGGAGCAGAACTACTCCAGAGGGTTTCCAAGGCTGTAAATCTTTATGGAAGCTGACTGCCATGTCTCTCTCCCCAGCAGTGGCTGGTGGGTTCAAACCACTGACCTTTGGGTTAGCAGCCAAGCGCTTCAATGCTGCACCACCAGGGCTCCTTAGAGAACTACAAATCAACGAGGAAAGGACCCCTGCCAAAAAAAAAAAAAAAAACAGCAGTCAAAAAAGGAAAAAAACAAAAAGAAGAAAACAGGCATTTATCTGAAGAGGAAACATGAATGGTCCATAAACAGATAAAAATGCTCTAGCATAAAATAAGTAACCGTTGCTGTCGAGTTGATTCCGACACATAGTAACCCTGTAGGACAGAGTAGAGCCTTCCCATAGGGTTTCCAAGGAGCAAGTGGTGGATTCAAACTGCTGACCTTTTGGTTAGCACCTGAGATCTTAACCACTGCACCACCAGGGCTCCATTGAGTAAATGAGAGAATCAAAACTAGAACCACAATGAGCTATCAGTTTATACTGACTTTGGTAAAACAATGAAGAGGAAGAAGTCTGAGAGTTCCGAGTGTTCCCCAGGAGGAGGGGCTACAGGAACCCCCACAGCCCCCTGGTGAGAGTGTACATAGTACAACCACTCTGGAAAAACAAATGGGCATTACCTTGTAAGACGACATATATACCCTATGACACGGCAAGGGTATTCCTGGGAATATCTCCTAGGGCAATTCTTGCATGTGTGCACCAAGCAACTTGAACAGGATTTTTGACGACGGTCTTGTTCATAAAGCAAAGAAAACCACAAACAATCTAAATGTCTATTGCCAGGAGAACGTACGACAAGTTGTGGTACATCCACACAAGGGAATGTTACACAGCAATGAAGGTATATCAAGTACACCCGCACACGGGGCCCTGGTGATGCAGTGGTTAAGAGCTCAGCCGCTAACCAAAAGGTCGGCAGTTGGAATCCATCAGCTGCTCCTTGGGAACTCTACAGGGCAGTTCTACTCTGTCCCGTAGGGTCGCTGTGAGTCAGAACCGACTCAACAGCAACAGGTCTTTTAATATGCAACAACACAGCTAACTCTTAGAAACATAATATTGAGGGGAAAAGATACTTGGAAAAAATTACATGTCATATGATGCCATTTTTTTTAATGCTGAAAAGCAAGCGACCCTAAACAACGTGCTGCTTAGGAGTTCACATGCACGTTTTCCACACTGAAAAAGAAAAAGCAGGGGAGTGGTAAACCCAGAAGTTATGAAGTGGCTACCTCCGGCAGGTGGCAGACGCTGGGATGAAAGGAGTGCACCAGTGACTTCAGGAGGATTTGTCAAGTTCTAATCATCAAGCAGGGTGTGGGTTTTTGAGCATTCCTTTTATTAGGATACATATTTTTTAACTTTTTAAGAAAAGGTTTTGAAGAGGTAAGAGGTGGCCTCCCCTCCACCATAATAAATAACAAAACCCAGTGAAATTTGTAAAATGGAATAAGTCTTATGAATGATCAGACTTTATAAACTGGTCACGTATGTAAATTCCAAGGCTTCTTTCTCCAATGTAAATGCTAGTGAAACATAAAAGACAAGACATCAGTAAGCAGGCACTGATTGGAGGCACTTTTTTTTTTTTTTTTTTGGCAGGCAAATCAAGCTTTGGAGAACTGAGTTCTTAGAGAAATTATAAAAAAAAAAAACCTTAATCTCTTGTGGAATAAGAAGGATTCTTTTTTTCTAGAATTAAAATGAGCCTGATAGTGGAAAGCCAAGCCAACTGTGAAAGCATTGCAATTTAAACCACGCCTCAAACTCTGCAAAAGTGGAAAGAAGCCTGAAGTGACGGAAGTTCTCGCTGTGGGCCAAGACAAGCGCCAATGCACTCCAAATATGCCTCAGTAATTAGCGGCTGGCGCGGCTCCCCTCAAGTCTGTTACTTCCCATCTGCAATGTCGTTCGTTAGCCAATCTTCAGCTCCTTATTAAGATGACAATTCAACTAAATATTTGGAGCTACTGATTACTGAATTGATTATTAAAGCTACAAATGGAGGTTATATTTCTTGATCCTTGGGCACCGTGAAGAAAGGGGCTAAAGAAGACGGTCCACCTGGTGGTAAACAAATGTAAGTGGGTCTTGTCTTTCACATATTTGACTTCTGGGGGAAAAGAAAAAAAAAAATTGTACATAATATATATGTGTGGACATATTTGTACATATATGTGTGAATCATAACAAATTATGGACAACACTGCAAAGAATGGGAATCCCAGACCACTTAATCGTGCTCATGAGGAACCTGTCCATGGATCAAGAGGCAGTCGTTCGAAGAGAACAAGGGGATACTGAATGGCTTGAAGTCAGGAAAGGTGTGCGTCATGGTTGTATCCTTTCACCATACTTATTCAATCTGTATACCAGGCAAATAATCCAAGAAGCTGGGCTATACGAAGAAGAACATGGTATTATGATTGGAGACTCATTACTAGCCTACATTTTACAGATGACACAACCTTGCTTCCTGTAAGTGAAGAGGACTTGAAGCACTTACTAATGAAGATCAAAGACTACAGCCTTCAGAATGAATTACACCTCAACACAAAGAAAAGAAAAATCCTCACAACTGGACCAATTAAGCATTATCATGATAAATGGAGTAAATATTGAAAGTGTCAAGGATTTCATTTTACTTGGATCCACCATCAACACCCATGGATGCAGCAGTCAAGAAATCACACGATGCATTGCACTGGGCAAATCTGCTGCAAAAGACCTCTTTATAGTGTTGAAAAGCAAAAATGTCACCTTGAAGACTAAGGTGCGCCTGACCTAAGCCATGGTGTTTTCAATTACCTCCCATGCATGTGAAAGCTGGAGGATGAATAAGGAAGACCGGAGAAGAACTGAAACCTTTAAATTGTGGTGTTGATGAAGAATACTGAATATACTATGGACTGCCAAAAGAACAAACAAATCTGTCTTGGAAGAAGTACAACCAGCATGCTCCTAGAAGCAAAGATGGCGAGACTATGTCTTATAGACTTTGGACATGTTATCAGGAGGGATCAGTCCCCGGAGAAGGACATCGTGCTTGGTAAAGTAGAGGGTCAGCGAAAAAGAGGAAGGCCCTCAACGAGATGGATTGACGCAACGGCTACAACAATGGGCTCGAACACAGCAACAATTCTGAGGATGGCACGGGACTGGGCAGTTTATCCTTCTGTTGTACACAGGGTCACTATGAGTCAGAACCAACTCAACAGCACCTACCAACAACACAACAACATACACCAACTGCAGTGGAGTTGATTCTGACACATGGCAATGCCAGGTTTTGCAGAGCAGAACTGTTATCCATTGGGTTTTAATGGCTGTCGTCTTTTGGAAGCACATCTTCAGGCCTTTCTTCCAAGGCAACCCTGGGTGGGTTCAAACTCTCAACCTTTTGGAAGTCTATATATTATTATTATACATAACTTTATACATAACATATAAACCAAATCCAAAACCACTGCCATCGACTTGATTCCGACTCACAGCAACTCTACAGGACAGGGCAGAATGGCCCAGTAGGGTTTCCCAGGCTTATCTTTGTGGAAACTGACTGCCACATCTTTCTCCCGCAGAGTGTCTGGTGTGTTCAAACCACTGACCTTCTGGTTATTAGCCCAGTGCTTAACCACTGTGCAAACCAGGGCTCTTCTCTCATAATTATATATATATAATTTTATATTATATACATAATATTTATATATTTATATTATATATATATATAATTATATATATATATATTAAAAAAAAACATTGCTGTCGAGTTTATTCTGACTCATAGCGACCCTACAGGACAGAGTAGAACTGCCCCATAGAGTTTCCAAGGAGTGCCTGGTGGATTCGAACCACCGAACCTTTGGTTAGCAGCAGTAGCACTAAACCACTATGCCACCTGGGCTTCCCCTAATAGTACAGATCCCCTCAATACTGCCTTCCTGCCAGCGTAGCAGGGGTGGGTGGTTGGGGACCATGGTTTCAGGGGACATCTAAGTCAATTGGCATAATAAAATCTATTAAGAAAAGATTCTGCAACCCACTTTGGAAAGCAGCCTCTGGGGTCTTAAATGTTGGCAAGCGGCCATCTAAGATGCATCAATTGGTCTCAACCTACCTGGAGCAAAGCAGGGTGAAGAACACCAAAGATACAAGGTAATTATGAGCCCAAGAGACAGAAAGGGCCACATAAACCAGAGACTACATCAGCCTGAGACCAGAAGAACTAGATGGTACCCAGCTACAACCAATGACTGCCCTGACAGGGAACACAACAGAGAATCCCCGAGGGAGCAGGAGAGCAGTGGGATGCAGACCCCAAATTCTCGTAAAAAGACCAGACTTAATGTTCTTACTGAGACTAGAAGGACCCTGGAGATCATGGTCCCCAGACCTTCTGTTAGCCCAAGACAGGAACCATTCCCAAAGCCAATTCTTCAGACAGGGATTGGACTGGACTATGGCATCGAAAATAATACTGGTGAGGAGTGAGTTTCTTGGATCAAGTAGACACATGAGTCTATGCTGGCATCTCCTGTCTGGAGGGGAGATGAGAGGGCAGAGGAGGTCAGGACCTGGTTGAATGGACACAAAAATAGAGAGTGGAGGGAAGGAGTGTGCAGTCTCATTAGGGGGAGAGCAACTAGGAGTATATAGCAAGGTATATATAAATTTTTGTACGAGAGACTGACTTGATTTGTAAACTTTCACTTAAAGCACAAAATTTTTTTTAAAAAACTGCCTTCATATGCTAAATTCATATTTTCACACCTCAACTGAGTAATAAACATTTAAATCTATCAGACTATGGCACTGCCTGCTTCCAACCAGTTTCATTTTGGCAGTTACCATCTTTGTACAGCAATTTGTCCAATTACGTGAATACTTTCGGCATTTTTTCCTTATTTGTTTTATAAAATGAGTGGAAAATGTAAAAATGAAAGTGCTGATACTAATGATAGGAAGCGCAATTCTTATAAAGTTTACATAATTGAGACAAACTTGGAAATACTAGGTGTGCTGAAAACAGCGGATCTTTGGGCTCAATTTGAAGCTCAGTGGACTCAAGCCAGTTGCCTGTTTCTTCAGCTGTGAAGGGAAATAAGAAAACTAAAGAACATGCAGAAAATGCTGGTGCTGTGTAATCAAAGATGATGTCAACAAGGCAAAGAGAAGTTAGGGATTTATGTAGTTTTGCTCTTTTACAAAACGGTGGCAGTAGGAGTGGTTATAACAGTAGTTATGTTATTACATGCCAAGCTCTGGGATAAGTATTTTATTGATATTATTTCCTTTAATCCTCATAGCAAGTCTACCTCTCCAGCTCTGTCCTCTCCATTTCCTTTTTCTGCTTGGCATCTAAATGTGGAGTCAGACTCAGCCCTTTCCTTTCTCCCTCTAAACTCACTTCCTATAAGATGGCATTCATTCCTAAGGTTTTCAATGTCATCCACATGTCAATGACTCCCAAATATCTATCATAAGTCTTCCAAATCCTGTATCTAACGTACATGTCTAGTGTCTACTAGTGTCTGCATCTCACACTTACAGCTAATACAGAACTCTTGACATTCATACTCTGTCTCTGACATTCCTCTAGCTCAAAAAATCTGTTCTCCCCATTTAATAGCTAGAACCCACCAGGTGTTGCTCAAGTCAAAGCGTTGGAATTATCATTGCTTCCTGCCTTTCCATCTTGTCCCACACTTAATCTGTGAGTGACCCTGTAGACTCCACATCCAAACTTACCCACTTCACTCCAACTCCACACAACCACCCTGGCCCAAGACACCATCTCCCTCTTCTTTTCCAATCCAGTCACCATACAGCAGCCAGAGAAATCTTTTAAAGATCCAAATCAAGTCACATTACTTCCTGGCTTAAAACTGTCCAGAGACTTTTCATTGCACTGGGAATACAGCCCAATTCTCTGCCTTAGCCTACAAGGCAATATGCAACCTGTGTCTACCTGCCTCTCCAGCTACTCTCTCCCGCATTCAATATGATTCAGCACCACACTCTGTCCTTCTTCAAATCAGACACGCTCGTTCACATCTTTCCACCTGCTATGTGCTCTCTGCCTGTTCTGCGCACAGGGGCCCCTATGGAGAATTCAGACTTCAGCTCACTGAGGAGGCCCTCTCTGCCCACCCACTGATCCCAGGTAATCTGGACTCCACAGCCCATGTTTCTGACCACTTCCCATTCTGCCTCTCCAAAACATGAGACTGCTATTCAAACCATCATATGCAACTTTCATGAGTTTGCAGGAAAAAGGAAAAGAAAAAATAACGGCTAGACCATAAAGGGCAAGACCTGAGGTTCTCATGCTCACACAATCAAGGCAAGGTGGGTGCTGGGGAGTTTGAATATTCCCGTCTCTTTCCTCTCACACACGCTCCAGGCTTCTTGACACCTCTTTAAGGTGTATTCCCCTCTCCCCATCCCCATGTGTGGCTTTAATTTTAACCATATCTCACATAAATAAAAGTGTGAAAGGAAAGAGGTAGAAGGGGAATACTGACAAGCAGGGATGTGTTCTGCTTTTCCCGAGTCCTCCAGCCAGCCAAGGACAGCCATAACCACAGATGAATGAACTGTCCTCAAAATGTTCAGTGACGGTGAGCCAGAAAAGAGTTACATTCTCCCCAGACGCTAAAAGGCAAAAATAGTACGAAGGCATCCTCTCTAAACAGGATAGATCCCCTTAGCTAAAGAGCAAGAAAGCCACCTAAATCACTTCAAACTGCCAGCAGAAGCAAGGGCCCCCCTTCCATATCTCCCCACCACAAGGGTTCTAACAAATGTTGTGAATAAAAAAGATCACAAACCATCAGGCACAGTCCTCATGGTTAGTAACGTGAGCCATTACAAATCTGAGTAGCTGCACACAGAGGCGTTAAACGTGGGAGTGCTCACAAGGTCTTGGGAAGCCATTCTAGAATCAAGGGTTGGAAGGTGCTTGGTGCCTAAAGAGAGACAAGCATTCCAGGAGGGTGGACTGTGTTAACATCACCAGAGACAGGAGGCCTGGCCAGGAGGAAAGGCAGCAATGGTTAGCTACTGTCTAGCTCCGCTCTCAGATTCCTCTCTTCTTTCTGAAGCAGCTCCCTCTCACCCATCCTTTGCCTGGCAGCCAGCTTTCCCTCAACTCTTGCCTACCAAGGCCTACTGCCTGGTAGCTCTTTGAGGGAGAATCCGAAGACACTGCTTTACACTAATAACCTGACAACGCTGCCATCCTGAGAAAATCCATTCAACCAAAGAAGAAAACTTCACTGAAGTGATTTCAACATCAAAAATAAAAGTCAGACACATCCCACAGCTGATGCAGTCCCGAACCTCTCTGAACATAGCCTCTCCCAGCTTCTGCCTCCCAGCTAGAGGTTACAGCACCGGGGAAGAGGGATGGAACTGGGACCTAGAGCACAGACAACTTAAAGGAGAACTGAAACTATGCAAGGAATCAAACAAGAAGTACGTGCAAACCTGGTTGCTTTGGTTTATTTGTACTATTGAGTTCCTCAAATTTATACAGTCACAATTACTCTGTGGTGATAAAGATCAGAACAGTAGTTACCCTGTCAGGGGAAGGGGCAGGAAGGAGCCTTCCTTGGTGCTGGAAATGTCCTATACCTTGATCTGTTGAGGACTACTCAGGGATATGCACATGCATAAATCATCAGCTGTACAGTTAAGATTTGTGTTCTTTGGTATATGTTAGTTAAACTTAAATTAGAAAGTGAATTTTAAAAACTTCTTAACGAATGTTAGCCAACAAAGGTTGTCATAAACCAAAAAAAAAAAAAAAAAAAAAACCCGTTGCCATCGACGGGACAGAGTAAAACTGCCCCCATAGAGTTTCCAAGGAGCACCTGGTGGATTTGAACTGCTGACCATTTGGTTAGCAGCTGTAGTACTTAACCACTATGCCACTAGGGTTTCCAAAGGTCACCATCAACAAAAAAACCAAACCCATTGCTGTCGACTCGATTCCGACTCATAGCGACCCTATAAGGCAGGGTAGAGCTGCCCCACAGGGTTTCCAAGGAGCGCCTGGTGGATTTGAACTGTCAACATTTTGTTTACCAGCTGTAGCTCTTAACCACTGTGCCACCAGGGTTTCCTGGTCTTCATAGTGTGTGGAAATGACTATGAAAAATTATGTGCTAAACCTAAAAGGTGATAAAGAGGTCAAAACCTTAGGCTGGCTTATAAAATCTAGCATGTCCCTCTGAGGCTAAATCTAACTGTTGGAAAATGGCTAGAAATGATGCAGAATCTCTTGATGTGAAGACTTGGGTTCAAAACAAGAGTGCCACGATATGAACAAAGGTATGTCATTTTTACTTAATTAAAAAATTAGTACATTTAACATAGTGCTAAACAGCTGCCCTTGAAAGTCGGCTACGAGTGACTGACAGGTGCTCAGGAGCATGAGCCATCCTCCAGCCTCTCCAAGCGCTGAACACCCTGAAGCCCAGAATGGGGGTCTAGCGATTCCTACAGCCTTCGAGGCCATCGTCTGGCTCTGTGTAACCAATATCTGGTATCCAATAATGCTTGACTTCAACACCACATCACAGTATCATCCTTTCTGAAGACATCTGAAGCCATAACCAAGGATTGGACTTCAGTCAAAACTCAGCAGAGCGTGACACTACCCGGGTACAGAGCTCAGCTGAGGTGATAACTGGGTGAACAGGTTCTGCCCAGGCTATGTCCGTACGTGACCCAGGCCCTGACAAGTCTATCCCAGCCTACTCCACCTGCTGGCAGGGGTTCTTGACAGCATTGTAAGACGCCTCCCAGAACATCTAAGTGCTGGAGAGGAAGCAAAAACAGTGGCACCTGGAATGGAAGAAGTTTGTGCGATGGCCACACCAGGTGCCTCCATTTCTTCACTTACTTTCATCCTCAACACACCCAGTCTGTCTTCTCTCCCCCTTGCAATCCAGAACGGCACTCAGCAAAATCAACAATGACCTTTATGTAGCTAACCCAAGGAAGACATGTCTATGCTCATAATGTTTGACTTCTCAGCAGCACTCCACCTTTTCTTGACCCCTCCAGGTATGCCCTTCCCTAGGTTTCCTGACCCCATGCTCTCCTGGTGTTCTCCCCTCTCCTTGGTTTCCTCTCGTGGCTTCTTCTGGTCTAACCTTAAATGTTATTGCTCTGCAGGGTTCTAGCATACACCCTCTTTTCTTCTCAATCCCATTCCTGTCCTTGGTAATCCCATCCTGCTCCCATGTTGAAACGTGTAAGAATCGATTTGTCATGTAATGAAATAGAAAGTCAAATATTCTGATTTCCGTAATCTATGACAATAGGCTCTTTGCTTAGAAGAAAAAAACGCAGCAGCTCTTCTTCCTCCCCCCTCACCTTGACCTACTGACAGGATAGAAACTGACCACTATGTTTCTTTAGAAGCTGAACTAATCTAGAGATTAGTTATGTGAATTCCTGCACAGAAGATGACCAAAAATGAATGTAAAAAGGACGGAGAGGAGCAGAAAAAGGCAGATGAGGGGAGAGATTTGAGCTGAGCAAGAAGACGGTTAAATATGATTCATGAGTATAACACACAGCAGATGATGAATATGAGAGAAAAGACCCCTCTGCCTACTCAAAACCCCATGGCTGAGCCTCACCACCTCAGATCTTCTCCAAGGAACTAGTCTAGACCTGTTAGCAAAATGAACAGCGTGTGAAGTGACGCCCAACAGACACCATTTTGAGACACTAGATTTTGCTCATAAGTCCACAGAGTACTCCAAGTCCAGAGTACTCCAAATAGTACCCTGATGGCATAAAGAATTAATTAGCCTCCAGATGGTGAGCATTTTCCTTCTTGTTCAGCAATAGGATTGAGTCCATTGCCTTTAATATGAAAAAATGACATTTGTCTATCAGTAGTTTAGCAAGTTCATGCAAATTAAATTCTACCACTTAGCCTTTTTTTTTTTTTTTTAGTGGGGGGAAGATAGGGGCCATTAGGAACTCTTAGAGCATGAAGATTAGGGCTGCAATGGTCAACATTCGGTTTATGCTTTTGTTTAAAGAACCAACATCTATTTCAATATAGAATGATGAGCTGTTAATTCTTTACTGTAATCTTTTCTTGACTTCTAATGTCCCAAGGAACAATACTGGTAAGATTTAGAAGATTATTTAATACGATGTCAATAATGTGATTGAGTAAAACTCAACTGAAGATGCCAGAATACCTTCACCTTTTATAAAGAAAGTTAGGAAAGATTAGTTTGAAGGGGTAGGGAAGTATGTTTGAAAGCCAAACATGTTGCTCTAACCATGTTCCTAAAATAGAGGAAAGTGTGCAGCAGCCAACGAATAAAATATATAGCAAGTCGAAGACTTAACCTTCTGCACCCAAACCTCTTTCCAGGACTCTGCCCACCACATGCCAGGAGCATCACAGGCACCGCTGTCAGGCCTGCACTGACCACTCGCATCTCGAGGACCACAATCACCCCACTTCCTCCTTCATTTGGTCTCCAGGTAAATTATCATAAAACATGGTACGGTCTGGAACCAGTAGAGCTCATAGCTTCACTCAAGGAAGTGTGTTTATAAAAACAACTTCCGGTGCCGCTGGAGGATAATCCACAGCAGGACCTCTGCTCACAATTAGCCTAGATCTGAGTCTCAGAAGAACACAAGGGCACATTTCACTCCTGGTTCATTTCACTCTTCATTTCAGTCAAGTAGCCAACCAGCCACTGAGTGTTTCCTGTGTGTCAGGTGTGGGTACAGGTGAGGTTCCTGTCCTGAAACTTCGTGCTCTCTAGTTCAGGGGGTAAGAGACTTACCACTAGTAAGAACAAGGAGGCACACAGGCTTTAAAGGTTAACAGACAAATTTCAGTTCCAGTACCTATTAGCAAGATGATATTTCTTTACATTGCCAAAGTACTGGCTCCCCTTCTGGAAAATGGGGGCACTATTACATCACACATAAGGCTGAAGCCAGGGTGGAATGGGATAATATGTTCCTAGCCCTGGTGGTGCAGTGATTAAGAGCTATGGCTGGTAACCAAAAGGTCAGCAGTTCAAATCCACCAGTTGCTCCTTAGAAGCCCTATGGGGCAGTTCTACGCTGTCCTATAGCGTCGCTATGTGTTGGAACCAACTTGACGGCAACGGGTTTGGTTTTGGTTAGTGCTTGGTACAACATTTTATAAATTTTATAAATAATCTCTCCCTCCCTAAACAAGTGCCAAATGAGAAGGGCCTCAGAGTATAGTTTTTCTTCTTTACAGCACTTATGATAATAATAATTAAATGTTTAATTCTATAATTGGTTAAGGGTCTATCTTCCCTATTAGAATAAAAACTCCAGAATAAAAACAGGGCTAGCATCTGTCTTGCTCCCTGAAAATAACAGACACAAAATATCTGTTGAATGAATGGAAAAATGTAGTAGTAAGACTACAAATGTTTTAGGAACTGAGAGGAGGGGGCAATCAGTGATGAATGGAGTGAGCAGAGAGAAGTTTATGAAGGATCAAGACCTGACCAGGCCTTCTTGAAGGATGGTTAGGATTGACCTCCATGAAGGAGATGAAGGAAAGGTGTGGAACGAGGCATGAAGGTAGGAATGGCCCACTGTCTATTATCAGAGAACAGACAGCCTGGCTGAAAAATCCTTCTAATGGGAATAATTAACAATAAGGATGGGAAAGAAGGGTAGAACTGGAGCTTGAAGGCTACCTTTTTAAGGTATCCTCACCATGGAGACAAGTGGAATCTAGTCATACTCATGGATATCCCCAAGGCCTGAAAGCTCACTTCCCAAGCCACGCCTAAACCCACATCATTCCCCAAGTTCACACTGTGAAATAAAAAACATCATGTTTCATATCCTCAGGCCAATTCACAATGCACTATATTAATTACATTAATTGAATACCCGGGATGAAATTAACCCTAATTACCAGATGCCTTAATGGACTTTCCTTACAGATACAGCCTTTACCTTCAGGGTTTTGAAACATGCTATGACTGGCAAAGCCAAATCCTGGTAACAAAGGTGGTAAACAAATACTTTTCCACACCACCAGGATAATTACAGAGGTGTACATTCTCCCAATTAGATACCATTAGAACTCATAAAAGGAGCAACTGATGAAATGTAAAATACCCAGGTTTCCTCTGAGACTAAATGATCTGGGGTCTTCCTGTTAAACAGTAAGGCAGTCACCGAGTCCCCTACCATGCCAGAACAGGGCCCTCACTTCTTCAGGAAGCCAAGATCCCAACACCAGCAGGTTCTCCTTCAACAGAAAAAGAGTCTGCCCACCCTGTTTACATTCACTGATCCTTAGGTAAACAAATTCTGCTAGGGTGGGAATTCTAGGTTTGCATTGCTGTCCTGGATATGATGCTCAAGGACACAGAGCTGAAATGGTTTTCTGAAGGGACACGTGTAAAGGAACATGAAGAAGGGGGCTAAGGCCTGCGTTTTATGAGACACCCATTGTGTGGAAACCCAAGGAGGAGTAGAAAGATAAGATAGAAAGCTATTTAAATGTGGGAGGAAATAAAACTTAAAAAAAAAAAAAAACAGGACTGAGGAAAAGTGGCCCTTACAGTTAGCTAAGAGAAGGTCATGGCAACTCTGAGTTTTCGTTGCTTACTGGGAGGAATACTCGCAACCACTGATAACAATGAGTGATCTCTGCTTAGGAGTAGAGCAGCTCGCCACCTACCAAGGAGCTCAGAGACCAATGGGAAAACAATTACAATAAAGTGTGATGCATTCTGCTGTAACCCAGCTTTCCCCAGGTTATTGGCACTTAGAGGGTTAAATGACAATAACCAAACATTCTACCCTCCAAACTTCACCTGGCCACGGGGACATCCCCGACTCTTCACTGCAAGCACTATAAATTCTATGGGAGCCAGAGATGCACCCCCATCTCCCTATTCCACACTTAGGCTGGGGGCTCACCACGCAGGCAGCTAGCTCCCTGTGTGCTCCAGCAGATGCCTTAAGTGAGGGACAGTCTCCACCCCACCCACGCTACTTGCCTATATGGTTACAAAAGGCACTCACCTTCCAGGCTCAGGCCCATGCAACACCGTAACCAAACACACAGAAGGGAGGTCTTGCATTCCCTGCGGGGTGGCAGGGGTTAGAAAATGTGTCCTAGATAAGAATTAGTGATTAAAAATTAAAAGGTCGATTTTAACCTCCAAGTTACACTTAGCTAGACTCTCTAACATAATTTGTGGCAAATAGTTGAAGAAGGTACTTCAAATTATTGTTGGGAGACTACTGATACAGTTCTCTCCCTTTCTGCATGTCCTGTGAGCAGAGGTGCTGACAGCCTTGGTTCTGGCCTGCCATTTCAAAGGTGTGTGTACAGGGAAGAGCTCAGAAGATGGAGACGGTGTCTCCCTCCAGAGCAGTGGGCAGGTTTGTTTGTAGTCCAGGATAATAAAGATAATGCCTCCCTCTGGGAAAGCTTGGGCAGTTTTGCTTGCAGCCGGCTATAAAATATTGAGGCTCCCTAAGCTTGAGGCTCCCCAGTATGACACATACCCATTGCACACAAAGTATCTACCTGAGCAACTCTTTTCACCCCTGTGGGACTTGGAAGACAAGGGAAACTGACATGAAAATGAAGCTCCTGCTTCTTGCTATGCCTGAGTACTGAAGTTCTTTACCTTGGATCCAGGTGCCTTTTGTCTCTGCCAGCATCCACGAACCTGTAACAAGCTAACCTGCTAGCTTACAAGTACAGTAAAATCTCAGACATGTCCCAGACCTTCTTGCCAAATGGTAACAGGCAAGAATTATACACCCTGTGACACCCCACTTTCCTCCACCCAAAACATTTTGTGTATGAGTCTTAAATGCCCAGTCCTGCTCTGTGACTATGGAACACACACAATCAGGGGTTTTTGTTTTTAAGAAAGGCTTCTCTGAAGCAGCTTTGTGTGACATCACTCTCTCTTCCAAAGGCTCCTCAGGGCTTCCAGGTACAATTCATCAGACCAGTCACCAGGGGGGCTGATGGCCTGGGATGGGGACCACATTCTTCTTATCTCTATAAACACTACCTGCAGCATGAGGCAGAGGCAACGGTTACCCTATTAAGCAACCAACAGAGGATATATGTATATATTTTAACCTAATACCCTTTCTTCATTAATCAGGAGGTCCCATTTTTGTGTTAAAAAAAAAAATGAACATAAACCTAAAAATACATGAAAGGTTACAGCCAAAACTTTAACAGTAGTTATCTTTGAATGACAGAATTATAGGTTTTTTCCTTATTTCTGTTGATTTGTATCGCTTTTTTTTTTTTTTTAAATGAACATAAATTACATTGTGTAATGCTTTAAAATCAACCAAGGCTCCTCCCCCGGCACAGTACCCCACCCCTGGCCTCCCACAGCCTTTCTGCCCCAAGGCCAACATGTAAATCACCCAGTCAATAGTCTCCCCTCATCCCTAACTCTATTTCCTTCCCTCCCCTCCCCATCCAACCAGGAGTGGAGAGAAAGCAACCTGCAAACACAACTAAGTATGACCGTAATATTTGGTTATTAAAAGTAGCCTAAGCAACGTAACCTTTGCAGGACTCTTGTTAAGATGTACGTGAAGAGTTTTATCAATCCCAAACACAAACACAAGATCCAATTTAAAACACCCTGTGCTTCAGCTGCAGCCGAAGCAGTGACAAGCCTTGTAAATTCCCTAAGGTGAGACCAGAAATGCACTGAGTGATATATAATAGCTATCTTCCAAGAAAAGACTAAGAAGCCATTTAGAAAATCTTACCATGTAGGAAGACTAATGTGTCTATTAAAAGCCAAAATGTGAACTCTAGGTCCTCTCATCAGGGACTGATTTAAATGCAGTTTTTGCTAAATTAGCTACAGAAGAAATCTGAAGGAGAAAGCTGGCAATAAAATCATATAAAAAGAACACATCCTTGGTGGGAATCACTTACATGGTAAGATTCTAATACAGAGCACATGAATAAATGGTTAAACAACTGTTTGTTCGTTTGTTTGTCCACGTGTACTGTATACACAAACAATGCCTTTTTCCTCAGAGCCACATCACGACTGAGAAATTGTTCTCAGTATTCCATTTCAGTGTTAAGAAGAACAACCCATTTTAAGAAAATCAAGTATTCATGAAGAATCAACTGTATTTTTAAGTGGAATGTTTTTCTAAACTGAAAGCTCTTGATAAAAGTCAGCGTCATATCAAGGACAGTCAGCGAGTGGCTTCTAACTCCATCCATACTTGTTATAGATAAGTGTTTCACAATATAAGCCTTTCTGGTTCCCTACTTGATTCTCTCTTATTTTCCCAATTTCTAAAACTTTTTATCATGCTTTAGGGAGCAATATGTGTCAATCATTCAGCCACTTTGGGTTAAATTCAAGCTCATTTGCGCCTGCTTTTATACAAATATAAGAGTTTATTAGAAGCGTGAAGAAATATGCTTCTAATATCCTTTAGAGGCCAGGAAGTTTTCCCTTAGGAATTACTTCAAATGTTCCACGGTCCCTGCCCCCATTGCCAGCCTGTACTCACCACTCCCTGGCCTCCACCCTCCCCAAATCTTTACTTTAAGCCACAACTAAGCAAGCCAGAGATTTAACTGTAGGAAAATAACCTTTGTTGACTAGGTAAGACATTAATTCTCCTCTATGCTACAACCCAAAAACATCTGTTAATCCAGCTTCTCTCTTCCGCTTTTACAAAGAGAAAGCTCAGAGGCTGTGTAGGTAACAACAAAAAACCCAAAGACACAAAAGGATGAGAAAAGCAACCATCAAATCGGCACTAGCTACAGCAGGCAGGGAAGGTATCCTGTGTACTGTGCTGGAGGCAGCTAGCAGCCTTGAGCGCTTTGCAAGACGTGAGGCTTAGGTAAAGCAGATGTTTCTCAGCCACCAGAGAGGTGCGAGGCCCACACACGCCTGTCTGCCCAGCGAGGGAAACGTTATTGCAGTGAAGAGAATTAGTTCATATCCTTCTCAGAGCTCCAGAAAACTCCAAATAAAGGCAAAGAAGAGTGGGGCGAGGGAGACAGAGGAAGGTTCATTCTAAGTTGACAATCATTTAAGAGCATGGTTTCTGCTCCGGGCCTGGCAGAGGAAATCACAAAAATATGATGAGCCAATATGCTCCTGGAGCATAATAACACCTGGTAGCAGCCTGCGATGCTGTGTGGAAGAGGTATCTACTGGAAATCAAACCTGAGAGAGTCAGATCATTTAAATAAGCTCCAGATGACCACAGGCCATTCATTTACTTATCCATTCAGCCATTAAACTTTGACTAAGGTCCTACCACGTGCTGGGGCTCTCCAAGATGCCAGGGATACAGTACCTATGGGTAACGCAAAAAAGGTACCTGCCCGTACTTAAGTAGCTTACATTTTAGCACAAGAGACAGACAATAAAGTGGGGAATAAACAAACTCAGGGAATGTAAGTGCTGAGGAGAAGAAAAACAAGGTAGGGTAAAAGGACAAAGAAAGTCCAGGGGGTGAGAGCTGGTAGCTAATTTAGACAGGGGGTCAGGATGAGCCTACATAAACCAACAAGGATTCCAGCAAGGTCAACCTCAAGCTTCTGCTAAATGTGATTTAAGGTATGCTGCCCCTAAAGGGGAAACCCTGGTGGTGTAGTGGTTAAGGGCTACGGCTGCTAACCCAAAGGTCGGCAGTTTGAATCCACCAGGTACTCCTTGGAAACTCTATGGGGCAGTTCTACTCTGTCCTACAGGTTGATATGAGTCGGAATTGACTCAACAGCAATGGGTTTGGGGTTTTTCTTTGTTTTTTGTTTTGCCCCTAAAGGACCCACTCACTCATTCAAACAAGTATGATCTGGGCAACTCTGTGTACCATACTGTCTGGGCACCAAGGGTGCTGGTGTCCACCCGAGTGAGGCTCACTTCCCGTGAGGAGTGGCGTTAGCCACAGAAACACCCAGTGACGGAAACACCAACCAGAAACCCATGGTGACCCTGTGTGTTACATGGGGTTTTCTTGGCTGTGATCTTTACGGAAGCAGATCTCCAGGCCTTTCTTCCACGGCGCCAGTGGGTGGGTTTAAACCACCAACCTTCAGGTTAGCAGTCCAGCGCAAATCATTTTCGCCACCCAGGGATACGCATATAAACGGAGGGTTACAGTAGGTGGTAAGTGCCCCAAAGGAAACTGCACTTATTTGAACTGAAAGAGGTAAATGCTGAAGCTGTCAGGAACCCTCTGTGCTCAGATGCTTTCTGGCTTCCCCAGCTAACCGACATCCGGTAGGAAGGGAAATGGGGAACAGAGAAGCCCGTGGCAGTGGGAAGGGCAGCGCAGATGGACTCGAGGCCTGAGGTTACAGGACGTCTGGAGAGGTAGAAAGCCACCTCCGTGGGCTGAGAAGGTCACAGGAATGGGATGTGGGGCATGTGCTGGTCTCTAGAGGCTGCGAAAGCTGGAAGGTGCCTCAGGGTGAGTTCAGAGACACCCACGCCCAATTCACACTGAAGCCACAGAGCCTGAGTGACTCATGGTCAAGGTCACAAAACCAAATAACGGGAAATCTGCAAACAGAATCTCAGGTGTGAGGGTCTGTTCTTCTGCTCTATTTCCAGAATTTGATGAAAAAAGAAGGAACTAGGAGCCAGCATTTGCCACCATTCAGAAAAATTGTGGGGGGTGGCAGGAGCTGGCCCTTTAAAACTGTCTGTCTCTAAGCCCTCTTTAAAATGCAGCAGGATTTTATTTAAAAACAAAATCAGTCTCTAAACACAGTGGAGTGAAGTTCTCCTGTGAAGGGATCTGTTTTGCTGCTGTTCTCAGGTGCTGTGGAGTCGGTTCTGACTCACAGCCAAGCCTACATACCACAGAACAAAAACACTGCCCGGTCCTGCGTCATCCTGACAATCGTTGTTATGCTTGAGCCCACTGTTGCAGCCGCTGTGTCAATCCACCTCACTGAAGGTCTTCCTCTTTTCCTCTGACCCTGTACTCTGCCAAGCATGATGTCCTTCCCCAGGGACCGATCCCTCCTGACCACATGCCCAAAGTATGTAAGCCGCAGTCTCGCCATCCCTGCATCTAAGGAGCATTCTGGCTGTACTTCTTCCAAGACAGATTTGTTCATTCTCCTGGCAGACCATGGTATATTCAACACCACAATTCAAAGGCATAACTTCTTCAGTCGTCTTTATTCATTGTCCAGCTTTCGCTGGGGCTTATGAATTCAGAGCCAGGGTCGTTTGTCTGCTGCCCGGCTTTCTTCAGTGTGTATTTTCATTTTCCATGCTTGTTACCTTTCTGGGCACCGAGCCCAGCTTTCGGAGGCTTCTGGGTGGGGGCGTTGGGAGAGCGGCTGTTGCCAGGCCCGCACAGGCTGGTGCCATTCCACAGTGGGGAAAAATGAACATAAACCACCATTTATTTCTAAGCGCAGACCTTTTAGTTACTTAGGACAGCAATACTCTAAGGAGCTGGAATTTTCTAGGTGGTGACTTCTCTTCATTCTCCTGCCACACGGAGACGTCAGGGCAGCCGCTTAGGGTGGTGAGGAGCTCCACCTAGGAGCAGGCTCCTCAGAACAAGCTAGAGGCTGACAGGAAGGTTAACACTGTTTTAGAATCTCTGTTGTACCTCCCCAGGCCCCTCCACATGATAAAGGGAAGTAATTCATCTCTTTTAATTGTAGGTAAAGAGCCTGGGGTGAGGGGGGAGCAGTGTTTCAGTGGCAGAACTCTCCCCTTCCATGCAGGAGGCCTGGGTTTGTTCCCAGCCAGTGCACCTCATGTACCACTCATCTGTCAGTGGGGACTTGCATGTTCCTATGATGCTGAACCGGCTGCAGTAGAGCTTCCAGTCTAAGACAGAGTAAGAAGAAAGGCCTGGCAACCTAC
Source organism: Elephas maximus indicus (assembly GCF_024166365.1). Lineage (NCBI taxonomy): Eukaryota > Metazoa > Chordata > Mammalia > Proboscidea > Elephantidae > Elephas > Elephas maximus. The sequence goes on from NC_064841.1 coordinate 1,652,456, forward strand.
TTCTGAAAATCAGCCAGCGAAAACCCCATATGGATCACCAATGGTCCAGTCCTGTTGTACATGGGGTTGCCATAAGTCGGGGGCTGATGTAGGGCTTCTGACGACAACAACAGAAAGCTCTGATAGTCACTAGGGAGGACTGGACCGTTCACTGTTTCCTTCTGGAATTTCACACCAGTGGTGAGTTGCCCAGACTCAGCTTCGTTAGCCACAGGGCACAATCCTTTTGGATAAGAACAACAGCACTGAACTCTGCTTTCACTGAGGGGTTGTTAAAAAAAACAGAAACCTCTGGTTCTTTTTTCCCTGTTTGCTGGAACCGTGTAGAAGCTAAACATGTGCTATCAAGGTGGGTGGATGAGGGCGCAGGTGGGCGAGGGCGCAGGTGGGCCAGGGCGCAGCTGGGCCAGGGCATAGGTGGACCAGGGCGCAGGTGGGTCAGGGCACAGGTGGATCCGGGCGCAGCACCCCTACCCCCACCCCAGGAGATCTGTTTCCAAATCCTAGTGGGGTGGGAAAGCAGAGCAGCCTGTGCCCTCATGATCCTCCTCCCTTACCTGCTGTCTGCTCCCCACCTGCCAAAACCAGCAAGGGGGAGAACTGGAGCACATATTTTATTTCACTGACTTCTTCCTTCTTCCTTATATCTTGTAGGGTAGGAAAGAGCCAGGGTTTTCTCTTATTTCCCTTGCTTCAGAGGCTCCTTCTACCGTTAAAGATATGGAAGAAAGCCCTATGGTTTTGTCGTCAAACCGTACCCACACCCGTTGCCATCGAGTCGATTCTGTCTCATACCGACCCTATAGGACAGAGTAGAACTGCCCCCATAAAGTTTCCAAGGAGTTGCTGGTGGATTTGAACTGTCGACATTTTGGTTAGCAGCCAAGCTCTTAACCACTGTGCCACCAGAGCTCCTTTGTGGTCAGTGGCAGGGGTATATCATCTCTGGTCCTCCCTATGTTGAAGGAAGGAAAAAATGGTACTTGGAAGACCTTCTCTCCAGAAGATGGCCTGGCTTTCAAGGCTTGGCGCATGACTTCACTTTGCGTGTCTGCAGTTGGTCATGCTCCCCTCCCAGGCAGATGGGCTTCTCTGACTAACTGGAGAACAGAAAGCTCACAATAATTTTCTGAATGTTACCCCTTTACTTGTAGATGCTGCCCTGACAATGGGCATTGACAGTTTCTTTTCTTTTGCTATTAAAGAATGCCACTAGCCTGCGTGTGCGCGTTCGTTGGTGTGATAAAATCCTAGAGATGGAATTGCTAAAAACTGCATGCTTATGGACAATATTTGCAAAACCTAAAACTCAGAATGGAAGGGTAGGGAAGGGGGGAGTGAGAAGAAGTAAAATGCTTTGAAACTGTGTAGGGGAACAGAACTCGTAAACATTACCAAAACAATTTATCCAGGCTCTGCTCACATTTTTCACGCCAGATGTGAAGCTCTTGGAGAAAAATCACATGAGGCACCTGCTTTTTCATTTCAACAGGTCAGGCTTCCCGTTCGGCTCACAGTTCCTGCTATTCTGGATCACGTTCATCTGCCCTTCAGGTTTTCCTTCTTTAAGATGACCGAACAAACTGCTAACAGGATACGCTGGCTTTAGGCGCTCGGTCACTGGTTTTCACGTTAGCGAGTCTGCAGCATTGTTTCGAACAGAAAACAAACCACCAGACTGTCACTGCGGTGACTTATTCTCCTCTAGCTGATTCCCTTCTCAAACTCATTCCTTTTTGTTTCCACACTCTTCCACAACAAATTATAAACACAGAATTCTTACTGTATCATACTTGTTGTAGGGTTTTTCCCCCGTATGATTTAGCCTTCAACTCTCACATCAGCCTTGGCTCATTTTCACCCGCTTTCCCTGAAATGTCCTGTTCTCCCTCACACACACCCCTCCCCAGTCACCTCCTGGAGCTCTTTCCCTTTATCTACGTCTGTACACCTTCACACGTTCTGTCACCTCAGCAAGCTTCCACACTCACATCTGTACACCTGTACGTCTTCCTTGTGGTCACAATTCCTTACATACCTAATTACAGACCTCTTTTATGTTCTTCTGGGCTTTCCCTGTAACTACTCCTGTCAGGAAATTTAGAAAGATTGTTTTACCTATAATCACTATCAGTTTACATTTATGCTGCATATGTTCCTAATGAAATTTTCTAAGTTACACCTGGGGGTGGGGAGGCAACAAAAGCAAAAGGATCCCACCTTAGCTATCAAAGACACTAAACAAACAAAAAAAACTATCTTTAACCTTTTCTGTAACTATACTTTGACACATCTTTATTGCTATACTCCTTTAATTAAAAATAAAGGCGAAATCAAAATATTTTCAGACAGAGAAGAAAGGCCACATAAACCAGAGACTACATCAGCCTGAGACCAGAAGAACTAGATGGTGCCCAGCTACCACCAATGACTGCCCTGACAGGGAACACAACAGAGAATCCCTCAGGGAGCAGGAAAGCAGTGGGATGTAGACCCCAAATGCTCATAAAAAGACCAGACTTAATGATCTGACTGAGACTAGAAGGACTCCGGAGGTCATGGTCCCCGGACCTTCTGTTAGCCCAAGACTGGAACCATTCCCAAAGCTAACACTTCAGACAGGGATTGGACTGGACTATAGGATAGAAAATGATAGTGGTGAGGAGTGAGCTTCTTAGCTCAAGTAGACACACGAGACCATACGGCCGGCTCCTGTCTGGAGGGGAGATGAAAAGGCAGAGGGGGACATTCTAACTGAAAGGAACACAGGAATATAGGGTAGACAGAAGGAGTGTGCTGTCTCATTACAGGGAGAGCAACTAGGAGTAAATAGCAAGGTATATATAAATTTTTGTATGAGAGACTGAGTTGATTTGTAAACTTTCACTTACAGCACAATAAAAATTTAAAAAATACATATTTTCAGAAACTGTAAGATGACTCAGCTAGCTAAGGAGGCTATTGCTGTTGATGTACAGCTAATACAATTAACTCAGGACAAGGACATAAACCCCCGAACCAGATGGCCCTGCAATTGAATTTCTCAAGAAATTCGGAAATGTATTACAGGAACCACCGTGCATGCCCAGACAAAGACTATACATTCTTACAAGAGCATAATATCTCAGAAATGTCTAAGTTATTGAGTTTTATACAAATCAAAGCTCACAGACGAAGGCCTCTGCATCCTCATTTCCTAAAATAACAAGGTAAAACCTCCAAGTATGAGAGGAGAAATCAGTATGATTTTTGCTAGGCGTGGCCTACCATGTGTCTCTGAGCTTCGCCTGAATGGAGGCACGGGGGGTCAGGTGGTGTGGCAGTACTTTGGAAGCAAGGAGAAGGAATAGTGAGGAAGAAATTCCTTCCAAGACCAGGGGACTGGGGCTAGAATGGCTTCAGATGAGGCAGTTTCAGCCTCTTTTCACCTCTTCTTGGCATCACCCCCTCCCACAGGTACCCTGGCTCCAACCCTGTCCCTGGACTTATGAGCCTCTGTGTATGTACATGTTTGTTTTTACAGGAATTTTCCCTCTGGCCTGGCCACCTCTGTGCTGAAGATTAACCTCAAAGAAGAAAGAAGAGCCATAAACTCATCCCTACAGGACAGCAGACAAAAACCACAGCCAATAAGGTTAACTTTCATAGTTAACTGGATAGTTAACTATCCAGTGCTCAAATAGCCCTGGAGTGTCACTCACAGCCACAGAAAGAGAACACACTCAACCTACAAGTGCCCAGATTTCAAGTTTGGGGCTTAGCATCTACACAGCCTGAGCGTGGTGAAGAGTTTTGATCTTTTTGGGTTTCTGGGTGATTCTTGGGATGTTCCACTTTCACTTGGCAACGGACTCAGTCACCCCAGACGGGTTAGCTTCCTTTCCTGCAGCAGCAGCCACAGCTTTGCCCCCGGCTCGCAGGGGCTCGGCAGCGACGGGGGCTACAGACTCTGACCTGGGGCGTCCCAGTTCAGCTGCTGTCCTGGCTCCCCTCCCAGCTCCAGAAGTGGATCTGAGACAGACGCTGCAGCTCTTCTCGCAGGCCTGTCAACACGACGCCCAACTTTGCTGAGACCCTCAAGACTACGGAGGTTGCTGGGAAGTTGAGCTAGTGTTTGCTCTACTGCCACTGTAAGCCTGGTACTTAGACAGTACTTATCCAGCTCATGTGAAGTCCTCAGTATGTATTCAAAAATGAATAAATTATCCAGATACACAAAAACAGGAGAAACATCTCAGATGTTCATATGCAGGTTGGAACAATCTGCTTTTCTTGCCAATCCCCCATCGGCACCTACCTACTGTAAGGCCAAAACAGATAAAGAAAACGGAAAATATCTTAATAACATGAAACCCAAAACCAAACCTGATGCCACTGAGTCAGTTCCAATTCATAGTGACCCTATAGGACAGAGCAGAACTGCCCCATAGCGTTTCCAAGCAGCAGCTGATGGATTCGAACTGCCAATCTTTTGGTTAGCAGCTGAGCTCTTAACCACTGTACCACCAAGCCTCCTTAATGATATTAGGTGTAACATTATTATCCTAATGGAAAGGCTGATGGTTCAAACCAACCCAGCAGCTCCTCGGGAGAAGGACCTGGAGATCTGCTCCTGTAACGATTACAGCCAAGAAAACCCTGTGGGGCAATTCTACTCGGTCGCATGGGATATTCTGAGTTGAAATCCATTCTACAGCACCCAGTGATAACAACCTTGTTATCATTCATATCAAGTGTTATTACATGAACAATATTAATTCCTGTGATTTAAATGCATGCACATAAAACATTATATATTTTTAAGAAGACAAACAGAAATGTACATACTAAACAAGCTGAAATGGTTGTTATAGGTAAGGAGGAGGGAGTGGGAACAGGAAATGGGAATAAAAGGAAATTAAGTAATTTAGTTACTAAGTAATTAACACTTAAGTAACAATGGAATTGAATTAAACATTCATAGGAGTCTTGAATGAAATAAAATCTCTGGAGTGGAGAATGGAACAGAGTCTTGGGGAAAGCAAGACAGAAGGCCAGTGGTGAGTGATTCTGGGAAGGCATCCTACACACTACCACTACCCAACCCTACCCTCCAGCCCGGGCAGGGCCCCTGGAGGGAGAGCACCAGGAGGAGAAAGGAACCCAGCAGGTAAGGCAGCAGCCTTCTGTGTAGAGAAGCTGCCCCGCTTTGCAGGGCTGGTGAGCAGTTGCACAGAAATGTCTGCAGAGAGCCTGCCAAGGACCTAAGGAGCAGGAAAATTTTTCACCACGTTGCCAAGAGCCAGGTAGACATAGGCACCAAAGGCCAACAGACCTGAGCACCTTGTGGTAAGAACAAGGGCACTGTGGCAGACGCTGGAGGAGGAGATTAAGAGGCCAGCTGGGAGCTCAGCCGTGTCAGCAGATGCTGGCGTAGAGAGATAATGCCTGGGGACCAGATGGGATGACGAACTCCTCAGGGAATGCCAGCCTGGACAAATGAACTGGGTAGACCTGATGCCTCTTTCCACTCTCTCTAAAGGCCCTGACTCTGTAAAGCCTCTGGAAATTTAGAAGCAGCCTTCACAAGAAGGATGGTAGTAGAAGAAAACTTTGAACTGACCAAGAAAGCAAAAGGAACAGGTGTATCCTGGGTTGACTGAAATTCCCCCATTAGACAGAACAGGACTATGACATGGAAATTGACTAATGAAGTTGGTGCATTGAAAATTCATTCCTTCTACAATAATAACCAAAATTCTCGTCACTCATGAATGACAAGGGTCAACTTCTTCATGTGCAACATCTTTGGAGGCTATCACAAGTGGTATTTTTCATGTCCATCCTGGAAGTTTTCAAGATAAGTGAACTCATGTACAAAGCCAGATGTGAGGAGCGGTGTGGACAGATGGAAAGGGTACACGACTTGGAGTTATCAGGCCTGGGCTAGATCTGGGCTCTTGCCCCGTGACCTTGGACAAGTCCCTTAAACTCTCCCTGCCTTTATGTCCTCATTTATAAAGTGGAAATGATGGTAATAGCACCTATTTCACAGGACTTCTATGAGGATAAAATGAGATAATGTCCGTGAAAGTCCTTTGTAAACTATAAAAAAACGTAACTGTTAGTCATCACTTTTATCATCATCTATGAATAATAAGCAGCCTTAAAGAAAACATTTCTATACAGAAAGCGTTTGTATACATTCTGAGTGTTTAAAATAATTCATAGGAAAACACTACGCGCTGGAAGAATCGGACTCACCTACTCTGTTTTGGTATTCATAGGAAAACACTACACACTGGAGGAATCTGACTCACCTACTCTGTTTTGGTATTCATAGGAAAACACTAGACACTGGAAGAATCTGACTCACCTACTCTGTTTTGGTATTCATAGGAAAACACTACACACTGGAAGAATCGGACTCACCTACTCTGTTTTGGTATTCATAGGAAAACACTACGCGCTGGAAGAATCGGACTCACCTACTCTGTTTTGGTATTCATAGGAAAACACTACACACTGGAAGAATCTGACTCACTCTGTTTTGGTATTCATACGAAAACACTACACACTGGAAGAATCTGACTCACCTACTCTGTTTTGGTATTCATAGGAAAACACTACGCACTGGAAGAATCGGACTCACCTACTCTGTTTTGGTATTCATAGGAAAACACTACACACTGGAAGAATCTGACTCACCTACTCCGTATTGGCATTCATAGGAAAACACTACGCACTGGAAGAATCGGACTCACCTACTCTGTTTTGGTATTCATAGGAAAACACTACACACTGGAAGAATCGGACTCACCTACTCTGTTTTGGCATTCATAGAAAAACACTATGCACTGGAAGAATCTGACTCACCTACTCCGTATTGGCATTCATAGGAAAACACTACGCACTGGAAGAATCTGACTCACCTACTCCGTATTGGCATTCATAGGAAAACGCTACGCACTGGAAGAATCTGACTCACCTACTCTCTTTTGGTATTCATAGGAAAACACTATGCACTGGAAGAATCTGACTCACCTACTCCGTATTGGCATTCATAGGAAAACACTACGCACTGGAAGAATCTGACTCACCTACTCTGTTTTGGTATTCATAGGAAAACACTACACACTGGAACAATCTGACTCACCTACTCTGTTTTGGTAGCCTCGGAAGAATAATGCTATCCAAAATCAAGTTTTGAATGGATGAGCAAAATGAATGCTCAATGACTAAAAGAAATTCAAGATGAGATTAAAATTTTATATCAAACTTCAGAATCATGGAGTTACATATACTGTTTTCTTTATGATCAACAGCTCTTGCCAGCTTTTAAAATAGTGAAATATTTACTCTCTCAAAATCTTTCCGGAATATTAAAAGCAATCACCTGAAATCATAGGAAATTTATACTAACCTCCTTGCTGCAATCCTAAATACCATGTATGAATAATGTTTCACATTTGATTAAACTTTAACATATGGTGATGACAAAGTGAGCTGAAGATGATTTCATTTTATTCTATGTTATCTGAGCACCATAAAGGTGCAAAAATGACGTTAGATGTAGAAGTCCAGCGATTTTTTTTAAGAAGAAATTTCGATCAGAATTTGATGGAGAGGTGAACCATTGGAATACATGGAATAAAATCAATATATTTTATTTTGAAATATGTAAACTGCCCAGAACGAGACAATAAAATGCCTGCAAGATTCCCAGGAAGAAATGTTCAGTCTAGTAGTGGAAACGGGGTTTGTGCTCCCCTAATACGGACTTGGGTGTCATCAACACATGGCTATTTGTTGACGTCCTCGGATGGATGAGGAACCCAGGGGAGTCTTTGGGGAACTTTTTAATGAACAGATATGAATTCTTTGCCCAGTTCTTTCCTCCACGCTCTCATAGCCCTTGACATGCCCATTATTGTTTTCTGTTTACCTATCTCCTCCTGCCCCAACTTGACTATGAGAATCTGCACAGCAAAAGCCCTTTTTCTCCTGCCTCTTGTGCCTGAACAAATGTCAGATAAATCCATATAAGTGCAAGCTTCGAAGCTGTATTAAAGATGCTTGAAAAATGCTCAAAGATGCTTGAAAACATCCTTAAGTAGCTTAAAACATTCCCTCACAATCTTGTCTACAGGTTAATTTTCTGTCACTTTGATGACTAAGGAGCACCTGGCCCAAGCCATGTCTTTTCAATCACCTCATACGCATGCAAAAGCTGGACAGTAAAAAATGAAGGAGGAAGAATTGATGCGTTCACATTGCGGTATGAACAATACCGAAGGTACCATGGAGCTCCAGAAGAACACGTAGTCCCCAGGCGGCACAAATGATTAAGCAGTTGACTACCAGCAGAAAGGATGGCATTTTCAATCCACCCAGAGGTGTCTTGGAAGACAGGCTTGGCAATGGGCTTCCTGAAGGTCACAGTCTTGAAACCCCTGTGGAGCAGTTCTACTTTGTACACATGGCATCACCATGAATTGGAATTGACTGGATGACAAGTAACGAAAAGGAGCTAGAGGAGCAAGTCTGAGAAAGTATACAACCAGAATGCTCCTTAGAAATGAGGGTGGTGAGACTTCGGTTCACTTACTTTGGACATGTCATCAGGAAAGACCAACCCCTAGGCAAGGACATCATGACTGGTAAAATGAGGGGCTTGTGAAGGCGAAGATGGCACAGGACCAGGCAACGTTTCGTTCTGTTATACATAACGTCTCTGTGTCGGAGCCAAATTGAGAGCCCCTAACAACAACAGCAGCAACATCTAAAACATAATAATAGCTAACATTTACTGGGCCACTAGAACGTACCCGACACTGTTCTCATACTTTACATGTATTCACTCATTCAATCCTCAAAAATGCTACAAGGGAGGTCCTGTTATTCCATTTCACAGGTGAGGCTAGTGACATGCCCATGGTCACACAGCTCAGTCAGCAGTGGGGCTAGGTGTGATCAGAGCTGCCTTCAGAACCACGACACTCGTGGCCACTCAGACTATAAAGGACTCTGCCACAGAACGTGTGGAGTTTTTATTTCCAGTGGAAACTCCTCAACTTCAAGGTGGGCTTTGTCGCCCCAGCAGATAGGTCTCCTCTTGTGAGAGTATTCTAAATTTCCTCTGGGGAACTACTCCCTCCCCCTTCATATGGCTCAAGTGGGGCTTACCTACATGCAATATCCAAGACCTGACCAGTTAGCATAGTTCCCCACAACATTCACAGTACCTGGTCCAAGTACAGGATATGACCCAAGACGAGCCAATGAGCATCAGCCCTAGAACTTCTGCTGGGACTCCCGAGAAAGGGGTGCTTTTTCCCACTGATTTTGTTAATCTAAAAGAACGCAAGCCAAGAGATGATTTGCCATCTCATTTGCAAATCTGCTTGAGAACAGTAAAACTAGCACAGAAGAAAGCAGGCCTGAGGAAAGCATAGACAGACTCCTGACATCATTTGAGCACCTAGATCTAGCCATACCTGAAGTCGGAGACCGACGGACTCTTCAGGCATGTGACACACAGACACACGCATGCGCACACAACACATACCATGCATTCACACACTTATTTTTCCTGATAAGCTAGTTCAATGTGGCTTTCTCTCTCTTGCAGCAAAAACTTCCTTCTAAAGTACATGAATCAAAGACCATTAAAATTAAGGCACAAAGAATGGGACATGTGGCAGAAGTAGGGTGCATGGTAAAAGGTCTAGGCCAACACTCAGTATGGAATCAAGCAAATCACGTTGTTCCCTGCTTCTGCTACCTATCGGTATGTTTATACAAATAAAATTTGTTTATAAGGAACGGCAAAGCAGTCACTCAATCGCAAAGCAAGTGACATACCCACAACAGCTGGGGAGCCGTGCAGCCCTGTGCGATTTGCTTGAAGATAGGAGGAGGTGGGGGAGACAGGCTGGCTGAGGGCACAAGATCATGATTTCGAGATGCCTAAAACACTGGCAGCATAGCCACTTCTTCCTTTGCTGGGCTGTCTCCTTTTTTTAGCACCTCAGGCTGGTATTACCCTGTTTCCCTCTGCCCCTAAGCCCCTCTCTAGTTCTCACGAGATGGCCCTGCTGTGGGCAGCTGGCTCTTTTCCAGACACACATTTCTGATGCAAGTAGACCCCACAGGCTCTAGATGCCTACCCTGTCTGAAGGCACCATGCTGCCGTCTGTTGCCTCCACTGCTGCTTCTAGCAAGGACAAGTGGTCATTCGCTGTGATGAACGGCCAGAGGGAAGATTCTTAAATGATTCACCAAAAGCAGAATTTATCAAACTGGTGCAACGCTACTAGCTTCACAGGTCTACAAACGATCTCTCTGGATATTACAAACAATAGAAAACAACCGTTAGATAGGATAAAAATCATCACTTTTACAAAAAAAAAAAACTTTTACTCCAAACTTTAGAGGAGCAAATTCATTACGTAAACTCCGCAGAACCCACCTCCAGAAGCCACAACAACGGCTCCTTCGGATCCATAGAAGACCACGAACTTCGTGAACAGTGGTAACATGTCGAGACGCTGGAGCAAACCCAGACTTCTGGATACATGCTCCAGGCCCACGAGCGGGACTCCACACAGGATTCCTCACTGTCCTGCTCCTTCAGAGTCTGCTGGGGTCACAGGTCTCCTGTTCTCCCAGCTCCCCGCTAAGCCCACAGGGGGAAAGTGCCTCGGCGCTTTCTATTTTTGTCTTCAAATCCCTTTCTTATCTGACATTTCTTAATTTTTACTTGTTTTCCAGGTCATCACTTCAATTTCCAGATGATTTACAGTCTTTAGAATCCTCGTTTAGAAAGCAGTGGGGTCTATTAATTACCAATTCTGAGTCTTCACTTTCCCTCTGCTTCATGCAGCCTTGAAACAGAACTGGTGAACTTCATATTCATCACACTGATTCCTGCCCTAAATGACTTTAACCTTTTACTAATATCTGAACACATCTGACTAGGAGAACCTGAGAAATAGTAGCCAGAGGCTTAATAGCATGACACAGATTTACAGCACTTCTTGAAGTGCCATCCTCCCTCCTGAATCAGAATCACCCAGAACGCCTGTTTAAAATGCAGATTCCTGGAACGCACATCAGACCCGTTGAGCTCAGACTCTCTAGGAGTGAGGCTCAGGAATCCGCAAATGAAACCAGCAGGACGTGGTTCTTATACACTCTAAAGTCTGAGAACCAGAGGTCTGTGTGTTGGAAAAGGGTTAAATACAAATGAAACAGCCGTCTGGTTGAAGAATCAAGCAGCAGGCATGTATCAGAGTAGACTAGGTTATGCGGTAGCGACAACTGGCCTGCAGATCCCAGTGACTTGAAACACAGCCATACTCTTTGCTCACCCTACATGTCCATCAAGCACTGGTGGTGGTTTGGGTGAGGGTGTGAAGGAGGTTCTACTGTTTATCTTCTTACTAGCAACCAGGCTGGTGGAGTCTCCACCATCTGGATCATTGCTGGTTGCATTAGAATGGGTAAGACAATGCTGCTGGTCTCCCACGGCAATTAAATGCTCTGGTCTGAAAATAACCCATAACTTTTGCCCAAACACCATTGGCTAATACTCATGGTCCCGCTGAGCTGAAAAATGGGCTGGGAAACATGAAACTTCTAGAAGCCTGAAAGGTGAAAACAACTAGACATGGGTGAGCTGAGCACTGGAAATTTCTACCACAGGGAAGCATCTTCATTTTCCAAAGTGAGGGGCAGAGAGTTAAGCTATTTTCACAAATCCATACTGAAGTCAGTATCAGGAACCCTCCTCTCATCATTCTCTCCACCAGTCTCAAGAAGGCGGACACTCTTGCAATCCTTCAGAACTTAACAGAACTTTGCTAAAGTGCCAGTTATTACAAAGGACAGACAGTACTGGAATTTAAATGTCATCATTTTCTTTTTGAAGCAGATTGTCTAATTAAAAACAGAGAAAAGAGATCAATTTGCAGGCTTTTCTCTGAATTAATCATCAGAGGAACATATTACACAGATATGTTCTGCTTAGTTGTGCTGCCAAGGACTTTAATCAAACTGTTACTTGAACACCTACTGTGTCCAGAAGGAAGCTAGATACCTTCTAATTTCATCAACAGAAGTCTGCCTGCCCTACAGCTCAGCTCACCCAGTCCTTCAGAGAGAAAAGTAGTTCTTCCTTCTCTTGCTATTCATTCCCGCCCTTGCCATTCTGATGGATCCCCAGTTGGATGCCTGATCCCAAACTTAGCCAGTAGGGAACACTGGTGCAGTGGTTAAGAGCTACAGCGAGCTATGGCTGCTAACCTTTTGGTCAGCAGTTCGAATCCAGCAGCCACTCCTTGGAAAACCTATGGGACAGTTATACTCTGTCCTGTGGGGTTGCTAGGAAACCCTGATGGTGTAGTGGTTAAGTGCTAAGGCTGCTAACCAAAGGGCTGGCAGTTCAAATCCACCAGGCACTCCTTGGAAACTCTATGGGGCAGTTCTACTCTGTCCTATAGGGTTGTTATGAGTCGGAATCAACTTGATGGCAATGGGTCTGGCTTGGTTTGTTTTCCCATGTAACCAGAGAATCATTTCCCAGCTCTAAAAGCATCAGCCAGAGCTGTAGAATCTCCAGCTCAGAAGAGCTGTTTGGGTCCAGAATTGGGAATCTATCTGCTCCGTGCAAAGAGGAAGGACCCACGGGGTGCATTTGTGATCCTCTGCCTCGTTAGGACCTGTTCCACATACTTTCTGTGACAGGTAGGGAGACTCAGGCAGATGACAGCACTGATATTGAACCAAATCACAAGTGGATGACCTCTAGTTCCATGAGGGAATAAGGTCGAGAGGTAATTTTTGCAGGCTGCAAATGGCAACAAACCAGATTCTTTCTCTTTGAATGCACCGTATTTTTTGCAAAGAACACATCCACGTAAATAACGCGCCCCCCCCCCCCGCACACACACACAACGCACATAGTGTGCCCAGGAAACTAATGCACGAGGGGGTTGTGCAGCTGGCAAAAAATATATAACGTGCATGCTATCCGCATAAAAATATGGTACCTATCTTTGAAAAAAAGATGAAAAACTTGATTTCTTTTTCCAGTATTACCACAAATAACACAGTTCTTAATGTACCCAATTATAGCTATTATCCTCTTCCTTTGAGCACAAACACAGGCCACTTTGTCAGAGCTGCTTGCTAGCTCAATCTCAGCTTGTTTCTCACCCTGGAAGACCCCCTGCTTTCCATTATTTTAGCAAATGGCTTTTAATGGAAAAGTCAACATTAAGCATCACTATAAGCCATATCAAATCACCAATATAATTTCATATCAGGTAAGTAATTCTATCTACAAGCTCTATCACTGCCATCTTGACAGACATCTCTAAGTATCAAATTTTAACATTATTCCACCATGCTTGTCATTGCCGTATTATTTCTTGCCATCAACACAAGTTTCTGTAATTTGAATTCTTGCATATTTCCACGCCAAAGTCAAGCCTTGCTGCTGTACTGCCCTTGAGAGCCCGTGGCAAAGAACAGTGCTGAAGCTATGGTAATTCCCATATTTCCTATAAGAACCCCCCTCCCACAAGTGTGTTACAGGCCTTGACACAGGGCTCTGCAGCAAGGCCCTGAGGAATGTAAACAAAGCAGCGCGCAACATGTGCTGTGACTACTTCCTATACTTCAAGACCATTTGTCTTATTTTCCTTCTAATACGCTTTGTGCCTGCTTTTCATTGTATGAGAGACCAATGCTTAAGTGAAAAATGGAGGAAAAAATACACCAAAGCATCTTTTGCACTGGTTTATTTTGTTCGGCGTCCTCAAAGTGCAGGTCTGACCTTGCCCTTTCAATATGTTTTTTAACCGATGCTTTTTCCCCTCTGCCTCTGTTCCCTGGATCTGGTCTCCTCACTCTCCCCTTCCGTTAAAAGGTTGTCATCTATTGTGTATATTTCTGTAAACTGAGGAGTGAGCAAAACCTTTCAACATGGTTTCGTTTATCCTTCAATTAAATTCAGACATGAGATAAACCCTATCATAACTTTGACCTGAAACAATAATGGGACCTGGAAACAAATTTTTATATTTCTGTTTGCTCTGGTATCTATATTGGTTCCAATTGAAAGGGCTAAATTTAATTTTTCTCCCAAAGAAATAATTTTTTTTAACCAAGTTTTACTCTTAAAGCCCTTGAAATTTTTTAATAGATTTATAAAGGGGAAAATTACAAAAAGGGACAGAAAAATAAGTGCTTTCCTTACCACTGGTATTGACTCCCTCTCCCCCAGTTTGCTACCTCTACTATTACGGGAAAGGAAGGCTCCAGACCAAAGTCATAGAACACTGGAGCTGGGCGAGGCCCTCAAAATCATGGAGACCAGCCTCATTTGGCAGATGAGAAAACCGAGGTTCACAGTAGATTCCTGCCTTGATAGTAATAAAAACAAAAGAAATAAAGCTAACAGTGCACGCTTACCATTTATAAAATGCTTGACATACATTACCGCATGAAGCTTCAAAATAGTCATCAGAGACAGGCACTATTATAAACTCCATTTTAAAAATGGAGGAAATGAGGCACAGAGAGGTTAAGTAACTTGCCCACAGCCACACAACTAGAGAGTGAGAGAACCAGGGCTCTGTCTGAGTCCAGAGCCAAGGTCCTACTTCCAATTCAAGGCGCTACCTGCCAGCTTCTTAAGAGTCCCCAAATGATAACACCCTGCTTCCTCGCATTGAAATTAGCTAAAGTAGTGTACACAGGGTCTCGGAGGTCAAAGGTGTGCCCGACCCAAGCCATGGTGTTTTCAACTGCCTCATATTCACGTGAAATCTGGTCAATGAATAAGGAGGACCAAAGAAGAATTGATGGCTTTGAACTGTGGTGTTGGTGAAAAATACTGAATATACCATGGGCTGCCAGAAGAATGAACACATTTGTCCTGGAAAAAGTACAGCCAGAATGCTCCTTAGAAGCAAGGGTGACAAGACTACGTCTCACATACTTTGGACATGTTATCAGAAGGGACTAGTCCCTGGAGAAGGACATAATCCTTGATAAAGTAGAGGGCCAGGGAAAAAGAAGAAGACCCTCAACGAGATGGATTCACACAGTGGCTGCAGTAATGGGATCAAGCATAACAGTGATCCTGAGGATGGCACAAGACCCGACGGTGTTTCATTCTGTTGTACACAGGGTCATTATGAGTCAGAGCCAACTTGACAGCACCTAACAACAACACAACAACAACATGAGGTCAAAACTATTTTCATATTAATACTCAGATGTTATTTGCCATTCGCACTCACATTCTCTCACAAGTGTACCAGGGAGCTTTCCACAGCCTACTTGCTGTGTGAGATCACAAGGGATTGAATGCTCTGAGAACCCAGCTATCCGCTATTAAGCCAGACATTAAATTCACACACACACAAAAAAAATACAAAACAATGCCATTCTTCTGGTTTTTTTCTTTGTTTTGAAAAACTTAACTGTCCTTTATTAAAATTTTATTTATGGCAACAAATATTTTATTAGTATTATTTTTAATGAATTAATAAATATTTTAATCTCTATGGTAACTATCAATACACACAACATGCATGAACAAAAGTTCTTTGGGGTCCTCGATAATTTGTAAGACTGTATATGGGTCCTGAGAACATAGTTTGGGAACCACTGTTTTACAGTATCTGCTATTAACCTTAGCTTCACTGGAATCTGGGGTCTCTCTCTTCAGTACCAACCTAAACCAACAAAACATCAGGTCTTCAACAATCCGGGCTCCAAAGTTCAGGGGAGAAGCAAGGAGATGAAGAAATCCAGACAGGTCATCTGTGAGCAGTGTCACTACCTTCCCTAGACACTGGTAGGTCACTTCATGTACGTGTGTGTATGTGAGAGAGAGAGAGATTGAAAGATCCTTGACACTTCAGAACCCCTGAGAACTTCCACCAGTCTTTAGGTGGTAAGGTTCTCAAGGGCAAGGGACCATGATTTCTTCATATCTTTGGTTTTTCTCCAGAATTAGTAACTTATAAATTTCTCCTCATAGAACTGGCTCTCAGATGCTTGATGAATTCACTGCCTAATACTGGCAGAGACTACCTAGCCTAGTTGGTCCCCTCCTACCCTTTACCCCCACACCCACGATACACATTCATATATCACCTTCTTCAACTGCAATGTACTGCCTGTCTCTCTGACTTCTGAATTCCAGAAAAGAAAAGCAGTGATTGGAGCTAAGGAGCACTCTCCTTCCCCTGCAGACTGAGCTCCACATT
This sequence comes from Elephas maximus indicus, assembly GCF_024166365.1. NCBI lineage: Eukaryota > Metazoa > Chordata > Mammalia > Proboscidea > Elephantidae > Elephas > Elephas maximus. The sequence continues at coordinate 1,668,721 of NC_064841.1, forward strand.
GTCAAGTGCAGGAATCAAGTTCCTTGACACAGGTCAAACTATATAAAAAGTGAATCTGGAATTCCTTTCTATAATGCAAAGAGAAGAACTGGAATTAGCCAAGCAGTTCCTACACATATCAGGTGGGGCTTCCTAGATCCTTATGTTTACTTGTAGAATACCATTTACATATATTGGCATTTAGAGAATAAAGTCACCAGTTTTGTAGTCTCTCCTTACTTATTTCCCCAGTTCCTTTTACACTGAACCCTTATATTTTTTTTTATTAACTTTTATTAAGCTTCAAGTGAACGTTTACAAATCCAATCAGTCTGTCACATATAAGTTTACATACAACTCACTCCCTACTCCCACTTGCTCTCCCCCTCTTGAGTCAGCCCTTTCAGTCTCTCCTTTCGTGACAATTTTGCCGGCTTCCCTCTCTCTCTATCCTCCCATCCCCCCTCCAGACAAGAGTTGCCAACACAATCTCAAGTGTACACCTGATATAATTAGCTCACTCTTCATCAGCGTCTCTCTCCCACCCACTGACCAGTCCCTTTCATGCCTGATGAGTTGTCTTCGGGGATGGTTCCTGTCCTGTGCCAACAGAAGGTCTGGGGACCATGGCTGCCGGGATTCCTCTAGTCTCAGTCAGACCATTAAGTTTGGTCTTTTTATGAGAATTTGGGGTCTGCATCCCACTGATCTCCTGCTCCCTCAGGGGTCCTCTGCTGTGCTCCCTGTCAGGGCAGTCATCGATTGTGGCCGGGCACCAACTAGTTCTTCTGGTCTCAGGATGATGTAGGTCTCTGGTTCATGTGGCCCTTTCTGTCTCTTGGGCTCTTAGTTGTCATGTGGGCTTGGTGTTCTTCATTTTCCTTTGCTCCAGGTGGGTTGAGACCAATTGATGCATCTTAGATGGCCGCTTGTTAGCATTTAAGACCCCAGACGCCACATTTCTAAGTGGGATGCAGAATGATTTCATAATAGAATTATTTTGCCAATTGACTTAGAAGTCCCAGCAAACCATGTTCCCCAGACCCCCGCCCTTGCTCCGCTGACCTTTGAAGCCCTCATTTTATCCCGGAAACTTCTTTGCTTTTGGTCCAGTCCAATTGAGCTGACCTTCCATGTATTGAGTGTTGTCTTTCCCTTCACCTAGAGCATTTATCTACTGATTAATCAATAAAAAACCCTCTCCCACCCTCCCTCCCTCCCCCCCTCGTAACCACAAAAGTATGTGTTCTTCTCAGGTTTACTATTACTCAAGATCTTATAATAGTGGTCTTATACAATATTTGTCCTTTTGCCTCTGACTAATTTCGCTCAGCATAATGCCTTCCAGGTTCCTCCGTGTTATGAAATGTTTCACAGATTCGTCACTGTTCTTTATCGATGCGTAGTATTCCATTGTGTGAATATACCACTATTTATTTACCCATTCATCCGTTGATGGACACCTTGGTTGCTTCCAACTTTTTGCTATTGTAAACAGAGCTGCAATAAACATGGGTGTGCATATATCTGTTTGTATGAAGGCTCTTGTATCTCTAGGGTATATTCCCAGGAGTGGGATTTCTGGGTTGTATGGTAGTTCTATTTCTAACTGTTTAAGATAACGCCAAATAGATTTCCAAAGTGGTTGTACCATTTTACATTCCCACCAGCAGTGTATAAGAGTTCCAATCTCTCCGCAGCCTCTCCAACATTTATTATTTTGTGTTTTTTGGATTGATGCCAGCCTTGCTGGTGTGAGATGGAATCTCATCGTAGTTTTAATTTGCATTTCTCTAATGGCTAATGATCGTGAGCATTTTCTCATGTATCTGTTGACTGCCTGAATATCGTCTTTAGTGAAATGTGTGTTCATATCCTTTGCCCACTTTTTGATTGGGTTGTTTGTCTTTTTGTGGTTGAGTTTTGACAGAATCATGTAGATTTTAGAGATCAGAGGCTGGTCGGAGATGTCATAGCTGAAAATTCTTTCCCAGTCTGTAGGTGGTCTTTTTACTCTTTTGGTGAAGTCTTTAGATGAGCATAGGTGTTTGATTTTTAGGAGCTCCCAGTTATCTGGTTTCTCTTCATCATTTTTGGTAATGTTTTGTATTCTGTTTATGTCTTGTATTAGGGCTCCTAGGGTTGTCCCAATTTTTTCTTCCATGATCTTTATCGTTTTAGTCTTTATGTTTAGGTCTTTGATCCACTTGGAGTTAGTTTTTGTGCATGGTGTAAGGTATGGGTCCTGTTTCATTTTTTTGCAAATGAATATCCAGTTATGCTAGCACCATTTGTTAAAAAGGCTTTCTTTTCCCCAATTAATTGACACTGGTCCTTTGTCAAATATCAGCTGCTCATACGTGGATGGATCTATGTCTGGGTTCTCAATTCTGTTCCATTGGTCTATGTGCCTGTTGTTGTACCAGTACCAGGCTGTTTTGACTACTGTGGCTGTATAATAGGTTCTGAAATCAGGTAAAGTGAGGCCTCCCACTTTCTTCTTCTTTTTCAGTAGTGCTTTGCTTATCCGGGGCTTCTTTCCCTTCCATATGAAACTGGTGATTTGTTTCTCTATCCCCTTAAAATATGACATTGGAATTTGGATCAGAAGTGCGTTAAATGTATAGATGGCTTTTGGTAGAATACACATTTTTACTATGTTAAGTCTTCCTATCCATGAGCAAGGTATGTTTTTCCACTTAAGTATATCCTTTTGAATTTCTTGTAGTAGAGCTTTGTAGTTTTCTTTGTATAGGTCTTTTACATCCTTGGTAAGATTTATTCCTAAGTATCTTATCTTCTTGGGGGCTACTGTGAATGGTATTGATTTGGTTATTTCCTCTTCGGTGTTCTTTTTGTTGATGTAGAGGAATCCAAGTGATTTTTGTATGCTTATTTTATAACCTGAGACTCTGCCAAACTCTTCTATTACTTTCAGTAGTTTTCTGGAGGATTCCTTAGGGTTTTCTGTGTATATAATCATGTCATCTGCAAATAGTGGGAACTTTACTTCCTCCTTGCCAATCCGGATACCTTTTATTTCTTTGTCTAGCCTAATTGCCCTGGCTAGGACTTCCAGCACGATGTTGAATAAGAGCGGTGATAAAGGGCATCCTTGTCTGGTTCCCATTCTCAAGGGAAATGCTTTCAGGTTCTCTCCATTTAGAGTGATATTGGCTGTTGGCTTTGCATAGATGCCCTTTATTATGTTGAGGAATTTTCCTTCAATTCCTATTTTGGTAAGAGTTTTTATCATGAATGGGTGTTGGACTTTGTCAAATGCCTTTTCTGCATCAATTGATAAGATCATGTGGTTTTTGTCTTTTGTTTTATTTATGTGATGGATTACATTAATAGTTTTTCTGATATTAAACCAGCCTTGCATACCTGGTATAAATCCCACTTGATCATGGTGAATTATTTTTTTGATGTGTTGTTGGATTCTATTGGCTAGAATTTTGTTGAGGATTTTTGCATCTATGTTCATGAGGGATATAGGTCTAAAATTTTCTTTTTTTGTAATGTCTTTACCTGGTTTTGGTATCAGGGAGATGGTGGCTTCATAGAATGAGTTGGGTAGTATTCTGTCATTTTCTATGCTTTGGAATACCTTTAGTAGTAGTGGTGTTAACTCTTCTCTGAAAGTTTGGTAGAACTCTGCAGTGAAGCCGTCCGGGCCAGGGCTTTTTTTTGTTGGGAATTTTTTGATTACCGTTTCAATCTCTTTTTTTGTTATGGGTCTATTTAGTTGTTCTACTTCTGAATGTGTTAGTTTAGGTAGGTAGTGTTTTTCCAGGAATTCATCCATTTCTTCTAGGTTTTCAAATTTGTTAGAGTACAATTTTTCATAATAATCTGAAATGATTCTTTTAATTTCATTTGGTTCTGTTGTGATGTGGTCCTTCTCGTTTCTTATTCGGGTTATTTGTTTCCTTTCCCGTACTTCTTTAGTCAGTCTAGCCAATGGTTTATCAATTTTGTTAATATTTTCAAAGAACCAGCTTTTGGCTTTGTTAATTCTTTCAATTGTTTTTCTGTTCTCTAATTCATTTAGTTCAGCTCTAATTTTTATTATTTGTTTTCTTCTGGTGCCTGATGGATTCTTTTGTTGCTCACTTTCTATTTGTTCAAGTTGTAGGGACAGTTCTCTGATTTTGGCTCTTTCTTCTTTTTGTATGTGTGCATTTATTGATATAAATTGGCCTCTGAGCACTGCTTTCGCTGTGTCCCAGAGGTTTTGATAGGAAGTATTTTCATTCTCGTTGCTTTCTATGAATTTCCTTATTCCCTCCTTAATGTCTTCTATAACCCAGTCTTCTTTCAGGAGGGTATTGTTCATTTTCCAAGTATTTGATTTCTTTTCCCTAGTTTTTCTGTTATTGATCTCTAGTTTTATTGCCTTGTGGTCTGAGAAGATGCTTTGTAATATTTCGATGTTTTGGACTCTGCAAAGGTTTGTTTTATGACCTAATATGTGGTCTATTCTAGAGAATGTTCCATGTGCGCTAGAAAAAAAAGTATATTTTGCAGCAGTTGGGTGGTGAGTTCTGTATAAGTCAATGAGGTCAAGTTGGTTGATAGTTGTAATTAGGTCTTCCGTGTCTCTATTGAGCTTCTTACTGGAAGTCCTGTCTTTCTCCGACAGTGGTGTGCCGAAGTCTCCTACTGTAATTGTGGAGGTGTCTATCTCACTTTTCAGTTCCATTAAAGTTTGTTTCATGTATCTTGCAGCCCTGTCATTGGGTGCATAAATATTTAATATGGTTATGTCTTCCTGATCAATTGTCCCTTTTATCATTATATAGTGTCCTTCTTTATCCTTTGTGGTGGATTTAAGTCTAAAGTCTATTTTGTCAGAAATTAATATTGCTACTCCTCTTCTTTTTTGCTTATGGTTTGCTTGATATATTTTTTTCCATCCTTTGAGTTTTAGTTTGTTTGTGTCTCTAAGTCTAAGGTGTGTCTCTTGTAGGCAGCATATAGATGGATCGTGTTTCTTTATCCAGTCTGTGACTCTCTGTCTCTTTATTGGTGCATTTAGTCCATTTACATTCAGCGTAATTATACATAAATAAGTTTTTAGTGCTGTCATTTTGATGCCTTTTTATGTGTGTTGTTGACAATTTCATTTTTCCGCATGGTTTTTTGTGCTGAGGCATTTTTCTTAGTAAATTGTGAGATCCTCATTTTCTTAGTGCTTGACTTTATGTTAGTTGAGTCGTTACGTTTTTCTTGGCTATTATCTTGAGTTATAGAGTTGTTATACCTTTTTGTGGTTACCTTATTATTTACCCCTATTTTTCTAAGTAAAAACCTAACTTGTATTGTTCTATATCGCCTTGTATCACTCTCCATATGGCAGTTCAAAGCCTCCTGTATTTAGTCCCTCTTTTTGATTATTGTGATCTTTTATGTATTGACTTCCATGATTCCCTGTTATGTGTATTTTTTTTTTAATTAATCTTAATTTGTTTGTTTTTGTGATTTCCCTATTTGAGTTGATATCAGGATGATCTGTTTTGTGACCTTGTGTTGTGCTGATATCTGATATTATTGGTTCTCTGACCAAACAATATCCTTTAGTATTTCTTGTAGCTTTGGTTTGGTTTTTGCAAATTCTCTAAACTTGTGTTTATCTGTAAATATCTTAATTTCGCCTTCATATTTCAGAGAGAGTTTTGCTGGATATATGATCCTTGGCTGGCAGTGTTTCTCCTTCAGCGTTCTGTATATGTCGTCCCATTCCCTTCTTGCCTGCATGGTTTCTGCTGAGTAGTCTGAACTTATTCTTATTGATTCTCCCTTGAAGGAAACCTTTCTTTTCTCCCTGGCTGCTTTTAAAATTTTCTGTTTATCTTTGGTTTTGGCGAGTTTGATGATAATATGTCTTAGTGTTTTTCTTTTTGGATCAATCTTAAATGGGGTTCGATTAGCATCTTGGATAGATATTCTTTCGTCTTTCATGATGTCAGGGAAGTTTTGTGTCAGGAGTTCTTCAACTATTTTCTCTGTGTTTTCTGTCCCCCCTCCCTGTTCTGGGACTCCAATCACCTGCAGGTTATCCTTCTTGATAGAGTCCCACATGATTCTTAGGGTTTCTTCATTTTTTTTAATTCTTTTATCTGATTTTTTTTCAGCTATGTTGGTGTTGATTCCCTGGTCCTCCAGATGTCCCAGTCTGCATTCTAATTGCTCGAGTCTGCTCCTCTGACTTCCTATTGCGTTGTCTAATTCTGTAATTTTATTGTTAATCTTTTGGATTTCTACATGCTGTCTCTCTATGGATTCTTGCAACTTATTAATTTTTCCACTATGTTCTTGAATAATCTTTTTGAGTTCTTCAACAGTTTTATCAGTGTGTTCCTTGGCTTTTTCTGCAGTTTGCCTTATTTCATTTGTGATGTCTTGAAGCATTCTGTAAATTAGTTTTTTATATTCTGTATCTGATAATTCCAGGATTGTATCTTCATTTGGGAAAGATTTTGATTCTTTTGTTTGGGGGCTTGGAGAAGCTGTCATGGTCTGCTTCTTTAAGTGGTTTGATATGGGTTGTTGTCTCCGAGCCATAACTGGGAAACTAGTTTTTCCAGAAAATCCGCTAAAAAAAAAAATGCAGTCAGATCCCTATCAGAGTTCTCCCTCTGGCTCAGGCTATTCGGATGTTAATGAAGCCGCCTGCGTCCAGTCCAAATCCCGGCGGGACGGTTCCCCGGCTGGGACGCTGCTCTCCCCGTTCCAAGACCAGTCACTGCCTCCCGGGGACTTCCCCTACCGGCTGCGTCCCACGCCGCCCGCGGAACCGGCTGGTCCCCCTCCCGGGGTTAGTTCAGAGGGGTGGAGCAGCTCTCTGTGCTTGTGCCGTACCTGACTGGTACGCTGGCTCCAGGCTCTGAAAACAATCGCTGCTTCCCCGTATGAGTTCGTTCTCCGTCTCTAAATCTGTGTTTGTTGTTCAGGGTTCGTAGGTTGTTATGTATGTGATCGATTCACTTGTTTTTCCGTGTCTTTGTTGTAAGAGGTATCCGAGGTAGCGTCTCCCTAGTCCGCCATCTTGGCTCCGCCTCCTGAACCCTTATATTTTATGTCAAAATAATTGTGGATGTTGTTGTTGTTAGGTGCCATCAAATTGGTTCTAACTCACAGTGACCCTATGTACAACAGAAAGAAACACTGCCCAGTCCTGCGCCATCCTCACAATCATTGTTATGCTTGAGCCCATTGTTGCAGCCACTGTATCAATCCATCTTATTGAGGGTCTTCCTCTTTTTAGCTGACTCTCTATTTTACCAGGCATGATATCTGTCTCCAAGGAATGATTGATCCCTCTTGATAAAATGCCCAAAATATGTGGGATGAAGTCTCTCCATCCTTGTTTCTAAGGGGCATTTTGGCTGTACTTCTTCCAAGACAGATGTGTTCCTTCTTTTGGCAATCCATAGTACAGTCAATATTCTTTGCCAATACCATATTTGAAAGGCGTCAATTCTTCTTTGGTCTTCCTTATTCATTGTCCAGCTTTTACATGCATATGAGGCTATTGAAAACACCATGGCTTGGGTCAGGTGCACCTTAGTCTTCAAGATGACATCTGTGTGTGTGTGTGTATGTGTGTGTAGATAGGTATCTGCAGAGATGTCATTCTGAGGACTAAGGTGTGCCTGACTCAATCCAAGGTGTTCTCGATCGCCTCATATCCATGCAAAAGTTGGACAATGAATAAGGAAGACTGAAGAAGAACCGACATCTTTGAATTATGGTGTTGGTAAAGAATACTGAATATACCATGGACAGCCAAAAGAACAAACAAATCTGTCTTGGAAAAAGTACAGCCAGAATGCTCCTTAGAAGCAAGGATGGCAAGACTTCATCTCACATACTTTGGATATATTATCAGGAGGAATTAGTCCCTGGAGAAGGGTATCATGCTTAGTAAAGTACGGGGTCAGCAAAAAAGAGGAAGACCCTCAGCAAGATTGACTGACATAGTGGCTGCAACAATGGACTCAAGCATAGGAACAATTGTGAGGATGGTACAGTACTGGGTAGTGTTTCTTTCTGTTGTACACAAGGTTGTTATGAGTTGGAACAGACTCAATGGCACCTAAAACAATACCTGAAACGAGGAGAAGCCCTGGTGGCACAGTGGTTAAAGTGCTCAGCTGCCAACCAAAAGGCTGGTGGTTTGAACTCACCAGCTGCTCTGCAGAAGAAAGACATGGCAGTCTGCTTCCATAAAGATTTACAGCCTTGGAAACCCTATAGGTTGCTATGAGTTGGAATCAACTTGATGACAACAGGTTTAGTTTGGTTTGGTTTTATCTGCAAGAACTTAAAGTGAAGAGAACTTGAAGCACTTACTGATGAAGATCAAAGACTAAAGCCTTCAGTACGGACTACACCTCAACATAAAGAAAACAAAAATCCTCACAGCTGGACCAATAAGCAACATCATGATAAATGGAGAAAATAATGAAATTGTAAAGGAATTCATTTTACTTGATGGCACACAACATTTTCAAGAAAGTAAATAATAATAATAATAGCAACACTGAGTGATTACTGTGCACCAGGTCCTGTGCTAAGTGCTTTATGTGCATTCTCTCATTTACTCAGACTAATCCTCGGAGGTAGCTATGATTGTTACTCCATTTTACACACAGGAAACTGAAGCTTAGAGAGAGCTACTTGCCCAAATTTACCTAGCTGGCTAGTGATAGAGTCAGGACTCCAACACATTAATGAGTAAGTACCCACAAAGTGTAGTGATTCTAACGCATGTCATCATAGGGGGGCTAACACAAAACGGAGAATTAAAATGGCATCAACCTTGAAAAGCAACTCCGCTGAATGATGGCCGTGATTCCCGGAAAGTTCACACAGAGCATCACTGATGAATCTGATTCCATTTTTCCCTTAGTGGATTTCTGTGTATTTCTGCCCATTTTTCACTAGCACTGCTACATATTTCTTGATTAGAGCAGCACCAGATACCGTAATATCACTTTAAGCTCCACTCGATGCTCTCTCCTTGGCCTTAATTCAATGGAAGAGTGATTTACTCACACAGGAAGCATGTGCTCCTGTATATCAATGCCAGCCTCACCCGCTCCCAGAAAGATTTAGTAGACACTATATATTAGAATAGCAATTATCACATAATGTCAGAACATTAAGCATTTTACGGTTTCCAAATGATACATGAATAATTTGAGCCCTGTGTGTACACAGCCCTTATAAATCAAACATTTAATTTTCAAACACTTTTGAAAGCTATAAAGCCATCTCTTCTTAACTTTAAAACTGTCATGGATTTTGTCTCAGTACCTTGATTTATCACTCCGTGGATATACAACTAATTCTTTCATATATATAATATATACAGATTATACATATTCTTGTATTTTAGATGAAAGTTTACACACCAAATTAAGTTCCATTTAACAATTTTTGTACAAATTGCTCCATGACATTGGTTACAATTTTTGCAATACATCAGCATTCTCATTATTTCCATTCTGTTTGTTCTCTTTCCATTGATCTAGCTTCCCGGCCCCTCCTTGCTGTCTCTGCTTTGCTTTTCGGTAAATGTTGATGGTTTGGTCTCATATAGTTGATTGTTTAAATGAGCACATTCCTCATGGGTGATACTATTTATTTTATAGGCCAACCTATTATTTGGCTGAAAGGAGACCTCCAGGAGTGGCTTCAGTTCCAAGTTAAAGAGGTGTCGTAGGGCAATAATCTTGGGGGTTTCTCTAGTCTCTATTGGTATAGTAAGTCTGGTCTTTTTTTAGGAATCTGAGTTTTGTTATACATTTTTCTCCCCTTCTATCCAGGGACTTCTATTGGGTCCCTGGTCAGAACAGTTGGTAGTAGTAGCTGGGCACCATCTAGTTCTTCTATTCTCGGGCTAGGAGAGGCCATAGTTCGTGTGTGGGCTATTAGTCCTATGAACTAAACTTTAACTTCTTCTTTGAGTCTCTGGTTTCCTTCATTCTCTTTTGTTCCAGACGGGAAGGGACCAATAGTTGTATCTGAGATGGCCACTCATAAGCTTTTAAGACCCCAGACGATACTCACCAAACTAGGTTGTAGAACATTATCTTTATGAACTAAGTTACGCCAATTGGCTAAATTGTCTAAGACTATGGTTCCAAGCCCTTCAACCCAGTAACCTAATCCTGGGAGGTGTCTGGATATGTCTAGGTCTTCGTAACTGTCCCCTATGTGCTTTATTATATATATGAAAATATATGTAGTACACCCAAACATGGGAAGCCCTGGTTGCACAGTCGTTAAAGTGCTCGGCTGATAACTGAAAGGTCAGTGGTTCCAACCCACCAACTTTCTGTAGGAGAAAGATGCAGCAGTCTGCTCCTTTAATAGCCTTGGAAACCCTATGGGGCAGTTCTACTCTGTCTTAAAAAGTTGCTATGAGTCAGAATCAACTTGAAGGCAGTGGATTTTGGGTTTCATACCCAAACATGTATATATTTATGCCTACAAATACACATACAAATGCAGATGCAGGTACTCGCATGTACCTGCCTATACATACATAGAGGAAGAGGAAGACTATCAACGAGATGGACTGACACAGTGGCTGCAAAAATGGACTCAAGCATAATGACTGTGAGGATGGTGCAGGACCAGGAAGTGTTTTGGTCTGTTGTACACAGGGTCACTATGCGTTGGAGCCGATTGGACAGCACCTAACAACAACACCACCACATATAGCATATATACCTACCTCTGCAACCACACACATATTTTTGGTTGTTATCACTGTTGTTGCCAAATTGTGTATGTTACGACATTTACCGTAATTGTCCTTTATTCTTGCATATCTCTCAGGGTCTTCATCTACCTTCATTTACCTTGGTCTGTAGTTGTATAGAAGTCATCCATGTTGTGTATTGCCTTTCCCATCGCCAGAAATAACAGGTGTCTACTACTGAGCAAGTGATTCCCCCTCCCTCCCCTTCTCGTCCCTGGTAACCACCAGAGGTGATTGCTTTCTGTGTGTATACCTACTCTTGACTTTTTATAAAAGTGAGACCATACAATATTTGTCCTGTTGTAACTGACTTAATTCACGCAGCATAATGTCCTCCAGATTCATCCATGTTATGTTCCAAGGACTCAGCATTTTTCTTCACAGTTGCACAGTATTCTACACAACTAATTCTTGATCCGCAAGTAACTGTGCAAGCACCCTAAAATTTTAATAAGTTAGATTTAGTTTAAACTGCACCCTAAAATCAGAAACCACCAAATATTGTTGAAGCACCAAAATTATTTCTGAACACAAAAAAACAATCAGTTTTTCAGGCAAGAAGAAGAGATGCTGGGAAGACAGTGCAGCCAGAGGCATGAGGCTGGATAACAACAGTTGATAATGAGTGTCATTTCATGAAGGTAGTTTCCCAAGTTAAAGAGTAATTAAGCAAAATGAAAACAAACAAAACATGATTCTTAAGAGGTGTCAAATTTAAGAAATGGATGATTAATTTGTACTTTTTATACCAAGGAAAGCCATATGAGTTAGAGTTTGTTGTTCTGCTTTTTAATTTACCTGCTTATTTTGATATTCAGCAGAGAAATACATCTTCAGATCACTAGGTTTGCAATTAGTATTGACGCTACTGTGGTCATTAACCATTTTCCAAATTTATGTCTGGAAGGGAACCATTAACAAGAAACATGCAAGAAAGGTTTACCTTGATGGTTTCTATTTTGTGACCAAATGTCAAAGATTATATAACCAACACATTCATTTGACAAAAAAGATAGCAAAAGATATCACGGAAATCCCCATTATCCAAACACTGACAAATAATTAAATACTATGTTTTACCAAAACTCACATCCAGGTGAGCAAAGGTAGATCAAGAATCAGGCAGGCGTTACTGTCCATTTAAACGTGTGACCGCCTAGAAAAAGCTGGAAAAGTCAGACTTTTGGAAGTTCTTCAACAGAGAAAAGCAATGTGATGAGGAAATTAAATGCTGATCAAATGGAAGGTTTGGGGCTGTTTGGAGGAAAGATGGAAACAAGTTTAACAAAGTAATTTCCATACTACCATAAAACACTGAAGCATAAACAATCACAGATGTATTGAAAAAAGACTTTTAAATACAACTGTAAAGACTTTTATTCTAAACCTTTAAGGATAATATTACAAACATCAAAGCAAAAACAATCCCACGTCTATTTTAGTAGTGTAAATTTAAATACCTTAATTTATTTAAATAACTTTAATTTTTACATCCTGGGTCAGGTGTGTGCTCAGGGCAAGATGCTTTCAAAACTAACTGGAACGTATGAAACTCAGGGCTGCAGTAACCCCAGCAGTCCGTCATCCAGAACTGCCTCAATGTGAGTGGAAGATTAGTTCAAGAAACCCAAAACCAACAAAAAACCAAACCTGTTGCCATCGAGTCAATTCATAGTGACCCTATAGGACAGAGGAGAACTGCCCCATACAGTTTCCAAGGAGTGGCTGATGGATTAACACTGCCGACCTTTTGGTTAGCAGCCAAGCTCTTAACCACTGTGCCAGCAGGGCTCCAAAGCAGGGTATATAAGAGTGGATTTGGGGCTGAGAGAAGGTCATTTTGTAATCAGCACAAATGTGTCAAGTAGAGATAATGGCTTAATCCCAACAAGCTGAGTTAACCTAAGAAGACTTGATGGAGCATGACGGCTGCAAGATGAGTCATGAAGGACGAGTTAGACAGAATGGTAAGGGCAGGCACAGTAAAGGAAAAACACAAAGCACAGCTGGGCAACATAAGTCAACCCATTTGACTAACGCCAGTATTCATGTAAGGTATGAACAGGTATTTATATTTTTTCCAAAAATTTCAACTATTAATTTATCTTTGGATGCTGTATCAGCAGATGGACAATAATTATTTAGTGCTCATTATGAATGTGATATACCGTTGGCCTGTAAAGAATATAATAAAGTATAAATAGATATTTATCATCTCAATGGCAGAAAAGATATGCCCATATGAGACAAATGGACACCACCTAAGACAGCATATAACTGGCAGGCATATAAGTGGTTGCAACAATACTTCCCATCACACATGCTCTTGTACAATGTGACCTTGCCAAGTCCTCATCGAGAGGCAGAATCTACTTCTCCACCCCCTTGAATATGGTTGTGCCCTGTGACTGTTTTTGCCAACAAACTATGGCTGGAGCAATGCTGAGCCACGTTCAGGTACTAACTGGCCTGCTACCTCTCGGAAGTCAGCCTCTACGTGAGGATGGCAACGATCGTAAAGCTGCTCTTCTGTGAAAAGCCCAAGCAACACTGGAAAGATCCCGGAGGATAAGATGCCATGAGGAAAGTAAGAGGGGCTGGCCCCAGAAATGTGGGTGAAGAAGCCATCCTAGAGTGGACCCTTCCCCAGCCACCCCAGCTATACCACATTGTCCAGAGATGAACCGCCCAGGTGAGCCCTTCCAAAATTCCAGGCCCACAAAATCGTGAACTAAATAAAGTGGATGTTTTAAGCCTCTAAATTTGGGGTTGTCTGTTTCACACAACAGACACAAAACAATGACCAAGTGCTAAAGGATGGAAAGGGTGACCACTTCTTATATCTGCAAGATGTCAGCACTAAATTGTAACAGGAACAAAACAAAAAGAGTAAGTTTCCCCTTTTTTAAAAAAGCAGTCTTTATCCAAAATAAAGTATTTTATGCTGGCTTGTAATGGTTGCCAAAGGATTATTCAGTTTAAACACTAAAATGATACAACTCTAAATTCAGAGAGACAGGAAGAGGCTTCTTTCTGATAGAAAGGGCATTAGTGGGGGGAACGGTGTGCTTATCTTCCTCATTCGGTTTGATCACAACGTACTGAAAACAGCAAGGGAGTCACAGGGAAGGCAGTGGGGGGGTCTGGAGGTGAGGAACACGCAGGATGAAGGCCACGCTTTCCCATCCTTCAGACAGTTTAAGCAAAGTGGACGGACCATCTGCAACATTTGTACCTATCACAGAGACACCATGCCTGAGGCATCCCCTTGGAAGGACTATGACAGCAAGCTGGCTTGAAGTCCTGGAACAGGCGACGGGCCCCAGGGGAGGCAGCCGCCAAGAAAAGGTTCAGCAAGACTTGGAAAAATATCTTCTATTCATGCCTGAAGGAATCTCAGGATTATACTGAGTGGAACTAGATAACGATTAAAGATTTATGCGTTGCCTAATTATATCTAGGTGCTTCTTAGATCAGCTCTAAGCTACAGCTCGCAGAAGACAACCTGCACAATGATTAAGGACACAGCTCTAGAACCCGGCGGTCTCAGTCTGAATCCTAGCTCTCTCCAGACTTAGCCACTTGATAACTTGTGACTCTGGAAACAAACTATCCTATGCTTTAGAGCTCTGCTGACCAATATGGTGGCTGCTGATCACCAGAAACCTGGCCACTCTGAATTATGATGCGTTGTAATTATAAAATACACACTGGATTTCAAAGACTTAGGACAACAACAACAAAAAGCATGGAAAATGTTTTATGAATAGTTTGTATTGATAGGCTAGAATGATATTTTAGATATATTGGGTTAAATAAAATACGTTTTAAAATTAACCTTATTTCTTTTTCGTTTTTTTAAGTAACTACTATAAAATTGGAAGTTCCATGCCTGGCTGGCATTCTTTCTGCTGGACAGCACTGCTTTAGAGAGAACAATACACTCGGCTCCTACGGTTGCTGAAAGGATGAAGTGAAACTGTCCAAGCAAAGCGCCTAGAACAGTGCTTGGTGTGTAATATGTGCTCAAACTCACTCACTCATTCATTCAACAAACATCTGCTGAGTAACTACTGTGTGCCACGCACTCTGTGCTCCCCTGGGCGCTGAGGTCACGGCATCAAGACAGACAAAAAAGCCCCCTCAGTGGTAGTGTAATCATCAATTTAGATGCCATGACTGTTTCATAAGCTAGCGTCCATGTTCAGTCATTCTCACAGACAAAGGTCTAATGTCTATTGTTCTCGGGATGACGTAATGGAATCGGAGCTCTGTCCCCTGCTGTCAGCCCCCCTGCGGAGAGCCCAGCTGTTGAAAACAGGAGGACAGAAGTCACTGCTCTCCACCTGGGGCAGCAGGAGGCCCACCTGCAGACAAAGACTCTGAGCACTGGCCTTGCAAATCCCAAACTAGAAAAAGACGACAAAATCCAACAGGAGTTCAGAGCAGGAGAGATCAAAGCAGGAGGTGGGAAGAGAAATCAGGGAAGACAGGACTCAATGCTAGATCCTGCAGGATGCCTACAGATGGATAAAATGGCAACAGGAGGGGCATCTCAGGAATCTAGGATTCATAACACGAAGAGCATCCAGGATGGGCTCAGTGTTTCCAGCTAGCGTCTCTGGGTCACATGCATGTGTGTTCAAGAGATTGATCTTCCCTGTCAAATGCTGGCTGGCACCTGGAAGACAGCCCACAGCATGACGGGAAAGCAAACACAAGCCTTGCAGAGGAGAGGATCATCAGCACAGAGCCATCCACCCTATTAACTCAGGGCTCCCAGTGTGCTCAGCTGAGCCTCAGTCTGTGCTGGTTTCCCAGTCCCTCCTTGCTCAGCTGAGCCCTGGTCTGTGCTGGTTTCCCAGTCCCCCCTTGCTCAGCTGAGCCCTGGTCTGTGCTGGTTTCCCAGTCCCCCCTTGCTCAGCTGAGCCCTGGTCTGTGCTGGTTTCCCAGTCCCTCCTTGCTCAGCTGAGCCCTGGTCTGTGCTGGTTTCCAGTCCCTCTGTGCTCAGCTGAGTGTCCTTCTGTGCTGGTTTCCCAGTCCCTCAGGCCTTTCTCCTTCTTCCCACACTGCAGTGAGCTTCTAGTAACAGAAATCTGATCATGGTATGCCCCCAACCACAACCTTTTAATCTCTTCCTCCTGCTTTAGAATAAAGACCGAAGTCCTTCCTGGGGCTTCCAGGGCCTACCCCTCATCGCACTTGCCCCTGCTCCCTCTGCCCCAGCCAGCCACCCTCACCTCCCAGCTGCTCAGTCTTACCTTGCCTCATGCCCTCACCTCCTACCCCACCAAGGAACTCCTTTTCATGGCTCAGCTCAGTTGCTATGTCCTCAGGAAAACAAGCCCCTCCTGCATGCCTTTTGCATGGTACCACGTCCCTTCCCTCAAGTGAACATGAGACCTCAGTGTAATTCACATTCACCGTGGGGTTATTTGAGCAACGCCACTTCCCCACCACACTGCAGGTTCTGTAGGTGAAAACCTTGTCCTTGTGGCTCACCATTAGATCTCAGCATCTACACGTATAAACATATACAGACACACACACACACACACACACATAAACCTTGTCCTTGCAGCTCACCATTAGATTTCAGCATCTATACATATAAACATGCATATACACACACACACATACATGTAAACCTTGTCCTTGTGGCTCACCATTAGATATCAGTATCTATACATATAAACATGCATATACACACACATACATACATGTAAACCTTGTCCTTGTGGCTCACCATTAGATATTAGCCTCTATACATATAAACATGCATATACACACACACACATACATGTAAACCTTGTCCTTACAGCTCACCATTAGATCCCAGCAACTATACGTATAAACACGTATATACACACACACACACATAAACCTTGTCCTTGTGGCTCACCATTAGATCTCAGCATCTATACATGTAAACATGCATATACACACACACACATACATGTAAACCTTGTCCTTGTGGCTCACCATTAGATCTCAGCATCTATACATATAAACATGCATACACACACACACACACGTAAACCTTGTCCTTGTGGCTCACCATTAGATATCAGCATCTATACATGTAAACATGCATACACACACACGTAAACCTTGACCTTGTGGCTCACCATTAGATATCAGCATCTATACATATAAACATGCATACACACACACACACACGCACACACTTAAATGTAAACCTTGTCCTTGCAGCTCACCCATTAGATCCCAGCAACTATACATATAAATATGTATATACACACACACATAAACCTTGTCCTTGTGGCTCACCATGAGATCTCAGCATCTACCCGTATAAACATGCATACACACACACATACATGTAAACCTTGTCCTTAAAGCTCACCATTAGATCTCAGCATCTGTACGTATAAACATGCATACACACACACACGTAAACCTTGTCCTTGTGGCTCACCATTAGATCTCAGCATCTATACATATAAACATGCATACACACACACACGTAAACCTTGTCCTTGCAGCTCATCATTAGATCTCAGCATCTATACATGTAAACATGCACACACACACGTAAACCTTGTCCTTGTGGCTCACCATTAAATCTCAGCATCTATACATGTAAACATGCATACACACACACGTAAACCTTGTCCTTGTGGCTCACCATTAGATCTCAGCATCTATACATATAAACATGCATACACACACACACACACACGTAAACCTTGTCCTTGTGGCTCACCATTAGATATCAGCATCTATACATGTAAACATGCATACACACACACGTACATATAAACCTTGTCCTTGTGGCTCACCATTAGATATCAGCATCTATACATGTAAACATGCATACACACACACGTAAACCTTGTCCTTGTGGCTCACCATTAGCTCTCAGCAACTATACATATAAACATGTATATACACACACACACGTAAACCTTGTCCTTGTGGCTCACCATTAGATATCAGCATCTATACATATAAACATGCATATACACACACACATACATGTAAACCTTGTCCTTGTGGCTCACCATTAGACCTCAGCATCTATACATATAAACATGCATATACATACACATATATATGTAAACAAAAACCAAACACTTTGCCTTTGAGTCGATTTTGACTCATAGCGACCCTACAGGACAGAACAGAACTGCCCCACAGGGTTTCCAAGGCTGTGAATTTTCATGGAAGCAGACTGCCACATCTTTCTCCCGCAGAGTGGCTAGCAGTTTGGAGCCGAGTGCTTAACCGTTGTGTCATTAGGACTCTCTGGCTCAACAGCAACAAGTTTACACACACACACATACACACACAGTGTTTAGAATAGTGCATGGTGCATAGTAAGTCCTATATAAGTGGCTACTTTTATTATTACAAGAGTTAGCTGGGGTGGGCAATGTTCTTCCATCTGTAACTATGACCATGGAGTTTGTTTCACTCAACCCTTGGGGCTTTTTGGTGGGACACCCCAATTACAGAGCCTAACATCACCTTTAACGCCATCCCTGTCCTCATCTGAAGCATGAGATTGGCACGTACTGCCCCTCCAGGTGAATATTCAGGATGCCCTCGTTTTAGCCGCTAACGCCCCGGGGAGGAGAGGGTCTGTATCGGACACCAAGATCATAGTTGGCAAGAATGAGGTCATCCTACTGGTGAGGTTCCAACACAGGCATGATTTCCATCAGGTCCTAGTGATTACCTCTATAACTGTGGTATAAAAACCAAAACAACCCACTGCCAACTGTAGTACAGCAGGAGAGAAATTCACAGACGCTCAGAGCCACACAAACCAGGAGACAGACTCAGGGGCTGTGTGCAAAGACCACAATCAGATGCATTAATTAGGAGTTGGACACAAGCTAAATGTTTCTAGGTACCATTTCACTTAATGCTAATAACAGCTACGCACTACAACCTCGTTTTAGAGATAAGGCTTATGGAGAAATAAATATTAAAAAAAGGACCACAAAGGCTTAGTGGGTATTTTTTTAAACCTGAAAAAAGGAAATTAAGTTTTAGCATTCTCTTTTCTTTCATGACAACCCAAATGGCTATTACTTCAATGGTATTTTAGCATCATTATTTATGCCTTGATACCAAAAAAAAACAAGCCAAACCCATTGCCACCGAGACGATTCTCATAGTGACCCTACAGGACAGAGAAGAACTGCCCCATAGGGTTTCCAAGGAGTGGCTGGTGGGTTTGAACTGCCAGCATTTTGGTTAGCTGCTGTCTTAGTTTCCTGGTGCTACTATAACAGAAACATCACAAGGGGATGGCTTTAACAGAGAGAAATTCACTCTTGCACAGTCTATGAGGCTAGAAGTCTGAATTCAGGTTGCCAGCTCAGAGGGCAGCTTTCCTTCTCTGTCAGTTCTGGGGGAAGGTCCTTGTCGTCAATCTTTCCTGGCCAAGGAGCTTCTCAGCACAGGTACCCCGGGTCCAAAAGATACACTATTGTCCCGGCTCTTGTTTCTTGGTGGTATGAGGTCCCATGTCTTTCTGCCGCTTCTCTCTTTTCTATCTCAAAAGAGATTGGCTTAAGCCACAATCTAATCCTGTAGATTGAGTCCTGCCTCATTAACATAACTGCCACTAATCCCATCTTATTAACATCATAGAGATAGGGTTTATAACACACAGGAAAATCACATCAGATGACAAAGTGGGGGACAATCACACAATACTGGGAATCATGGCCCAGCCAAGCTGATACACATATTTTTGGGGGATACAATTCAATCCAGCTGAGCTCTTGACCACTGCGCACCAGGATGCCAAGCCTTGATAGGTGCTGTTTTAATTTTTTCTGTTTAGTTTTCTCTATAAAGTCCTGGATTGTTAGAGTAACTAATAAAATGGCTTTTTAAAAGGAGATTTCCAATCGATGACAACGTGGAGAGAGCAGGTATTTACACCAAAGCTATGTTTCCCAGGTTTCTTTGGCAGGTTCACAGGTGGCACATGCTGCTGGCTGAGCTCTGGGCTGGGTGCTAGGGATACGGAAAAGTGAGGCAGGGCCCTGCCAGTGAGGCTCTGGCCTCAAAGCTCCCTCCTCTAGCCAAAGGTGGACGTTCAGGGTCAACCTTCCCCTCCTGGGTGAGGAACACTACCAGCCCAGCAGGCAGTGGAGTATTTACCTGGTGGCCCGTGGCTGAGGCCCATCCTTGCAGTTATCTCTGACGCTGTGACAAAGATCCCATCTGAAACTCCATTGAGAGTGTCTGTAAACAAGAAAGGTTGCTGTCTGTCTCGGGAGCCCTGGTGGTGCAGTGGTTAAAGCGCTCAGCTGCTAACCAAAAAGTCGGCGGTTCAAGCCCACCAGCCACTCCATGGGAGAAAGACGTGGCAGTCCGCTTCCATGAAGATTTACAGCATTGGAAACCCTGTGGGGCAGTTCCTCTCTGCCCTACAGGGTCACTATGAATCAGAACCGACTTGATGGTAGTGGGTTTCGGATGGGCTATCTGAGATGCTTAAGTGAAGTTCTAGGAGGCAAGAGGAAGAGTCAGATGACCTTGAATTCTTTTTTTTCCAATTGTAAAACCTACATCATAATTTTCCTGAAAGATCTGGAAAGAAAGCTAAATTCCACAACACCACAAAATTATCATCCTAAACTCAAGCCCAACCAAAAACAGTTATCACCAAGTGGATTCTGACACATGGCAACCCCATGTGTGTCAGAGTAGAACTGTGCCCTGTAGGGTTTTTAGTGGCTGATTTTTTGGAAGCAGATAGCCCGGGCTTTCTTCTGAGGTGCCTCTGGGTGGACTCAAACAGCCAACCTTTCAGTTAGCGGCCAAGCACATTAGCCATTTGTACCATCCAGGAACTTCAATCTCAAGCCTATCACTTCTCAAAATGTAGCTGCTTTTTATCATTTCTGCTAAGATCAAGCATGGCATTGCCTTTCTTTGGTTTAACATCTCGAGTCCTCTCAGAAAAATTAACGTGTTGAGTGGAGTCTGGGATGTTCACCCACATTTACGGCACGCCACATGCCCAATGCGCTGACAGATCTGGTGACACAAGGATGGGGAAGACATGTCCCTATGCTCACAGGGCTCATCCTCCCCCTACACGTGCAGAGCTGACCCTGGCATAGGGCTCGGAGTGGTATCTCATCCTTTAAGGAGGGCTGCACCAGCTCTCCAAAGTGACCCGAGTAAGGACAGGTGAGCAGGTTAGGGCTTTTGCTCTCGCTGCCGTGGCAGGTGTTATGGATTGTGTCACCCAAAAATGTGTGTCAACTTGGCTAGGCCATGATTCCCAGTACTGTGTGACTGTCTACCATTCTGTCACCTGATGTGATTTTCCCATGTGTTGTAATCCTAGCTCTATGATGTTAGTGAGGCAGGATTAGCAGCAGTTATGTTAATAAGGCAGGACTCAATCTGTAGGATTAGGTTGTATTTTGGGTCAATCTCTTTTGAGATATAAAAGACAGAAGCGAGCAGAGGAGAGAGACCTCACACCACCAAGCAAGAAGAGCCAGGAGCAGAGCAGAGAGTGTCCTTGGGACCCAGGGTCCCTGATCAGAGAAGCTCCTAGACCAGGGGAAGACTGATGACAAAGGCCTTCCCCCAGAGCCGACAGAGAGAGAACACCTGCCCCTGGATCTGGCACCCTGAATTTGTACCCCTAGCCTCCTAAACTGTGAAAGAATAAATTTCAGTTTGTTAAAGCCATCCACCTGTGGTATTTCTGTCACAGCAGCACTGGATAACTAAGACATCAGGTCAGGGAGTGGTCAGGCTGCCAGCTGGATTGAATTAAATAGGCGTGACCCTAAGTCCTGTGTTCCTCGGCACCAAGTCCCCCTTGCCTCTCCCTCTCTTCTAGCCTTTCTAGCCCTCCTCCTAGCCTCTTTCTCCCTCTGCTTCTACTTCACCACTACCTTTCTCCTCTCCACTTACCAAAACCTGCTCTAGAAAAGACAGGGAATCTGCTTAAATGAAGGTGGACAAATTGATACCAGCTTGAGGAATACAGAGGAACCAAGTAGTCAGGCCAGGTGATGTAAACTTGGGTCACCTCATCCCTAGAACTTCTGCGTTGCCATTGTTAGGCAGTAGGTAGCACCCCACTGCCTGAATTTGAATCTTGGCTCTGCCAGTTTCCAGCTGTGTGATCTTGGGCAAGTCAGTTATCATCGTAAGACTCAGTTTCTCCATTTCTAAATGCAGAACTAGTAGCAGTAACTACCTATTAGTGCTGTTGTTAGAACGAAGTAATTTAATACCTTTATATACTTAAAAGAGGTCCCAACTGTGATGGATTGAACTGTGTTCTCCAAAAATTCACGTCAGCGTAGCTACGCCACATTGTGTGGCTGTCCTCCATTTTGTGATGTGATGTAATTATGTGTCTTAAATCCCAGCCTCTATGCTTGTGGTTGGGTCCTGCTGGCACAGTGGTTAAGAGCTATGGCACGCTACAGCTGCTAACCAAAAGGTTGGCAGTTCAAATCCACTAGGTGCTCCTTGGAAACCCTATGGGGCCGTTCTACTCTGTCCAATAGGGTCACTAGGAATCCGTATCGACTCAACCGCAACAGGTTTGGTTTTTATTTTTTATGCCTGCAGTTATGACCCTATTTGGGGGTGAGTTGTCCATTATGTTAACGAGGATTAGGGTGGGATACATCACCCTTGCTTGAATCACACCCTTTATCTTATAAGAGATGAAAGGAGAGAGAAGCGAGCAGAGAGGAGGGATCTCCTACCACCAAGAAAGAAGACCCGGGAGCAGAGTGCATCCTTTGGACCAAAGGTCCCCGTGCTGAGAAACTCTTAGATCAGGGGAAGACTGATGACAAGTACCTTCTCTCAGAGCCAACAGAAAGAGAAGGCCTTCCCCTGGAGCTGGCACCCTGAATTCCGACTCCTAGCCTCCT
This sequence comes from Elephas maximus indicus, assembly GCF_024166365.1. Classification (NCBI taxonomy): domain Eukaryota; kingdom Metazoa; phylum Chordata; class Mammalia; order Proboscidea; family Elephantidae; genus Elephas; species Elephas maximus. The sequence goes on from NC_064841.1 coordinate 1,691,380, forward strand.
AAATTGGGAGAGAATTAAATTTCTGTTTGTTAAAGCCATTCACCTGTAGTATTTGTTATAGTGGCACTAAATAAGACACATTAAAAGAAAAAAAAAAAAAAACATTGCCATTGAGTTGATTCCTACTCATAGCAACGCCATGTGACAGAGTATAACTGCCCCACAGGGTTTCCTGGGCTGTGTCATCTTTATGGAAGCAGATTGCCACCTCTTTCTCCAGTGGAGCAGCTGGTAGATTCAAACCACCGACCTTTCAGCTGGTAGCCACTGCACCACCAGGTACTCAATACCCAGGAGTCACTGCCACCATTGTTAACCAGGATCTTGGTTTTAAGCCACAGTTTCTCATTCTGTTGTTCATGGAATCACGATCACCTGGGATCTGAGCCCACTGCTCAACTTTATCAAAAATGAAGTAACAGGACATTGTGTGTCTCATTACATAATGCAAAAAGAAGTGTAAAACTCTACCTATAAAAAACTCTAGCCAAAGTTAAGAATACTGAAACTGAATCTGATCAAGCCTCTATATCTAAGTGCCACTTACAGGCATACAGGGGTTAGAAGAAAAAGAAATTACACACCACCAAAGGAGGGAATTGGTCAAATTCAGAGTGTGGGACATCCCACAACCTTGCTACTCAAGGCTCCCCAACCTCATCCTCACCTCCAGCAGTTTTAGAATCACCCGGAATTTTGTCAGAAACATAGACTCTCAGGTCTTCCCGAGATCTACTGAGTCAGAATCTGCATTTTAACAAAACCCTCAGATGAATATGCACATTTCAGTTGGAGCAGCTCTGGCCGCTCTAACAAATCAATGTCATAAAGAAAATGGGGATGCATCCATGTAATAAAGAGCTTCAAGAGGCACAGTGTCCAAGGGCAATGCTTGGCCCTTGCTGGATGGGTTTAAACAAACCAATGGTGGGAGGACATTTTTGAGATAATCAGGGAAATTTCAATAAGGGCTGAGAATTAGTTGTCATTAAAGAATTAATCACTTTGTTGGGTATGACACACCAGCGTGGTTACGTAAAAACAAAGAAGTTATTAGTTAGAGGTGCAAACTTAAAGGTGAAATAACCCAATGCCTGGATTTGCTTTAAAACATACAGGGATGAAATCTCAATGGGGAAATACATGAAACAAAAATTACTGGTAAGTGTTGGAATTAGGTGGTAGATGAATGAAAGATCTATTTTTTTGGCTACTTGAAAATTTCCATAATAAATGATAATATGATAAATATATAGAAATTTATATTATAAATTAGTAGTAATGATAAACATTCCATTTTTAAAAATCACCTGGAATGTTTGTTCAAAAATCAGATTTCCAGTTGCCCCACCCAAACCTACTGAATCCAAACGTCAAGCGTGGCCCAGGCATGGAAGATTCTAAGATGCTGGATTCTAAACGCAAGTGAGCTGGCAAGATGCCCCATGGACAGTTCTCCACCTTTTTAGGAAGAAAACTAAGTGCTGTCTATGAGCCTTGGCTTCCCAGGCCCACAACCACGTTAAATTTACATGAATTACAAGACGGATCTCCATTACTCAGTTTGATGAATGTTGTTCCCGAAGCAGAGGAGGACAAAAAAAAGAAAATGGCCACACCTCTTTCTTTACGCCTACTGGGCCTCTCACCCCACCATCACCAACTACAGCAACTAGCCTGACCTGACCACCTGTCTGTCTTTGTCCTAACACTGATGGCCACCGGCCACCGAGAGGAGAAGCCGGCAAGAGAGGGAAGGCTGGGGAGAAGTTCTCCCAGGGAAAGGGCAGGAGTTCCTAAAATGTGAGTGGATGGGTTTCTGCCCTTAAAAATACAGCGTCCAGAAGCTTCCGTCACTTCACGCAAATTCAAACATCCAGGTAAACTTTCCTAATGAAACTTCAAGCAGAGTTTTAAATGAAATTCCAAGTACATGGTTTGCAACTTTAATGCAATGCCTATTACATTTAATTAGATGTAATGTCCTTTTTGAAATCACAGTCACAGGCACTTGCCATTTTCAAAACACCCTCAGGTAACTCCCAACATCTGTGCCCTTCCAGTGAGTAGCTCCCTTCCTGTCTCCCATACCTAATAATTCACGCAGCCATGTGGCTGTACCCACCAGCCAGAGAGATTTACAGATGCCTCGACACAGTAAATACAGCAGGTCAGCCCTGCATGGCCCGGGGGTGATTTAAAGATGAAAACCGTGTGGGTAAAGTGAGACCTGAAAGGATAAACATCCCCTCAGGTGGTATCAGTGAAGGGTAAACCTTGACTGTTTATGTCTCCCCAGGTAATTTTAACCGTTTTGGCTTTACTTCTAAATGGATTGCTTAAATCTTAAAACACACTGTAAGCGATAACGCTTTAATCCTTTCTAAAATGAGATTTTTATTATGTGACAGCAAGGGGAAAACAAAAGGAAAAGTGAAGCAAATCCCGTGTTTACCAAGAAAGCGAACGACTGGCTTGGCCAAGAGTTCGCACCCCTGGGATGGCAGGACCTGTCACTTACGTCCATCAAGCCCGAGCCCACGTCAAGGAGACAGCAAATGCCAGTTAGACCGCGCTTTTCCCTCTAAGGAGCTCCAGTGGCAAAATGGTCAAGAGCTACAGCTGCTAACCAAAAGGTCAGCATGTTCGAATCCACAGCCACTCCTCGGAAACCCTATGGGGCAGTTCTACTTTGTCCTGTAGGGTCACTATGAGTCAGAATCAACTTGACAGCAATGGGTTTTTCTCTGCAAGGCTCCCATGAATCTGAAGGCTCCATCTTACTCAACAACTATCATTTATCTTCTTCCTTTATTTTTTTATCTTTTAAGCTTTCTGTTGATATACAGGTATTGATTAACTGGACAGGCTGGGAGAAATAAGAAGAGGCAAGGCTTCCGCTCAACCTGTGGTTCACTCACTGAAATGATGGCTGTTCGTGAGCTTCTCCAGAGTGAGCCCAAGTGGAGAGGGCGGCCCCCTACTTATTGTGAGGCTGAGGAATGCTAGTAACATCTAGACTGACTCAGAGGGAGAGCAGAAAGAGGTCCTTTTGGGAGTTTTAGACAACAGTTTCCCATGGTCTGGTGGGTCAAGCCCCAATTGTTAGAGTATCTTACACAGCTGATCACAACCTAGCTCCTTCCCAGTGGCCTGCCTCGTTTCCCACCATCCTCCCCAACAAGTCTGCCCCAGTCTGCCCAAGGCTCTTACCTCTGTACTTTTTTTCCACTTGGAATTTCCTCAGGAATCTCACACACCTTTTACAGTCCAGCTCCTGTGTTTCCTCTGGGAATCCTCTGCTAACCTGGCTGCTCTCAAAGACTTCTTTTTACCTCTGCTGAAGCTACATTCCACCTTATAATTGTGTGTGCACCTGTGCGTGAGTGCACATGCGTGTGTGCACTGTGTGCCCATATGCATGTGTGCATGTGTCAGTGTGTGTGTTCATTGTATGAAAATCAACATACCACCCTGTTTTAATATGGAAATTGAAATATTCTGCTTTCTTCCTCTCTTTCATTGCAATTGAAAAATGGAAGGAAACATATCCCCCTCAATATCTGGGAGAGTTGGATTTTCTTCCTGACCTCCAGAAACATTGGGAAAAAAATTGGGGGTGGGGTGTCTTGCTAGTAAATTATATTATGATAGAGGAGAATTTATGTAAAAGAATACAGGGGAAAGGTGGGACTCCGGAGAGGACTGAGGGGAAGAGGAACAAGCTGGGGGAGACAGATGTAAAGGGATGGGAGCCCCTGAAGCCTGAGGGCTGACAGAAGCCACATGGGAATGGGGTCCCTGCCAAGGACAGCCGGCTTCATCTGGGGAGACCCTCCTCTCCTGCACCAGAATCTGTGCCATCTGATCCCTCATCAGCACCAAAAGGGACTCCACCTCCCACCTTCACCCCAACTCTGTGAGTGCATTCACCCTCAACTGCCCAACACAAATGGCGCCTCCCTACACCATTAGCCATTCCCTGGTTCTCATCCCATCAAAGCCCCCACACTCCAGGAAATCCACAAAGCCATAGGGCTGAGGAGTCCTGAACCCCTGGTGTTGGGGGGAGCCCATACGTGTACTAGGGAGTGGGAGAGGGCACCACCTAGACAAACTGGACGTCTACAAGTACAGCCATAGTTGGTGACAGTCCCTCATCCTCACCTCCAGCAGTTTTAGAATCCCCTGGGAGTTTGTCAGAAACGTAGACTCTCGGGTCCTGGCTCCCCGAGGACAGTATCTGGGATGCAGTAAGGACACAGTGGCTATCAGCTGAACGAGTATCTGAAAGCGAGAGCTTGCTCCTCTTAACCCACCCCCCCCCCCAAAAAAACGCCTTGCTGTAGTAGGTGAACGTTTGGAAAACCTGTCTGTTACTAAACATGTTTTACCCAAATATTTATTTCGTGAGTACTTGCCACGTGTGAGGTATTGTGCCAGGTGGGGAGGAGGGCGGGGATGCCACAGGAACGAATAAATAGGAAAATAATGTTTGAGGTAACTCAAAAAATGAAGTTAATATTCATACCAAAAATGTTCAAATGCAAGCCTAATTCAGTTTCCACCATAAATTAATACACATCAGCACTCCGTGACGGCCCTGAAAAGTGTGTAACAGACATTCAGCACTCCGTGACGGCCCTGAAAAGTGTGTAACAGGCATTCAGCACTCCGTGACGGCCCTGAAAAGTGTGTAACAGGCATCTCCACGAGTCCATCCCAGTGGTGTCCCAGGCTGTGACTGTGAACAGAGACTCTGGCGCCACAATCCTGGACTCGTAAACACTGAAGGAAGAAGGCTCAATGTCATCACGCTGTGTGTGTAAAATACTGTCTGTGATCCACGCTGAAGCGCAGAATTAACGACAATCTGTGATCCATGCTGAAGCGCAGAATTAACGACAATCTGTGATCCACGCTGAAGCGCAGAATTAACGACAATCTGTGATCCACGCTGAAGCGCAGAATTAACGACAATCTGTGATCCACGTTGATGCGCAGAATTAACGACAATCTGTGATCCACGCTGAAGCGCAGAATTAACGACAATCTGTGATCCACGCTGAAGCGCAGAATTAACGACAATCTGTGATCCACGCTGATGCGCAGAATTAACGACAATCTGTGATCCACGCTGAAGCGCAGAATTAACGACAATCTGTGATCCACGTTGATGCGCAGAATTAACGACAATCTGTGATCCACGCTGAAGCGCAGAATTAACGACAATCTGTGATCCACGCTGAAGTGCAGAATTAACGACAATCTGTGATCCACGCTGATGCGCAGAATTAACGACAATCTGTGATCCACGCTGAAGCGCAGAATTAACGACAATCTGTGATCCACGCTGAAGCGCAGAATTAACGACAATCTGTGATCCACGCTGAAGTGCAGAATTAACGACAATCTGTGATCCACGCTGAAGTGCAGAATTAACGACAATCTGTGATCCACGCTGATGCGCAGAATTAACGACAATCTGTGATCCACGCTGAAGCGCAGAATTAACGACAATCTGTGATCCACGCTGATGCGCAGAATTAACGACAATCTGTGATCCACGCTGAAGCGCAGAATTAACGACAATCTGTGATCCACGCTGAAGTGCAGAATTAACGACAATCTGTGATCCACGCTGAAGCGCAGAATTAACGACAATCTGTGATCCACGCTGAAGTGCAGAATTAACGACAATCTGTGATCCACGCTGATGCGCAGAATTAACGACAATCTGTGATCCACGCTGAAGCGCAGAATTAACGACAATCTGTGATCCACGCTGAAGCGCAGAATTAACGACAATCTGTGATCCACGCTGAAGTGCAGAATTAACGACAATCTGTGATCCACGCTGAAGTGCAGAATTAACGACAATCTGTGATCCACGCTGATGCGCAGAATTAACGACAATCTGTGATCCACGTTGAAGCGCAGAATTAATGACAATCTGTAATCCACGCTGATGCGCAGAATTAACGACAATCTGTAATCCACGCTGATGCGCAGAATTAACGACAATCTGTAATCCACGCTGAAGCGCAGAATTAACAACAATCTGTAATCCACGCTGAAGTGCAGAATTAACGACAATCTGTAATCCACGCTGAAGTGCAGAATTAACGACAATCTGTAATCCATGCTGAAGTGCAGAATTAACGACATGAACTTAAGTACCGGGGGGAGAAGTGTTAAACTTTCTGGTACTCTTCAAATAAAGGACTTAACTTGGTTATCCGGCAATTTGAAACAACTGAGATGTGAGGCTGGGATATCAGGAGTGATCAAATAGGTTAAATACATAAGGTAAGTGAAGAACCTGGGCCTCCAATTTACGGCTCAGAGATTTATACAATTTAAAGTCCCTCAGGATGGACAGTAAGGATGCTCAGGCAAATTCCAGAGGGTTCATTCTTCCCTGCTGTCTTTCCCTCTAACCTCTCTCCCTCTCTCCTCGTCCGTCCACCAGACACTCTTCATCTTTACCATTCTGCCCCATGTACTCTCCTCACTTGCAAGACCCTAGCTGAAAACCAAACCCATGCTCCAAGACGGAAATGCATTCACACACCTGCAGAATCAAGGCTGCTTTACCCCTTCCTCCACTTTATCCCCTGATGGGGTACTGGATGTTTACTATTATCTACATACTGTCTTTGTCACACTCAGGCCAGTCTGGCTCCCACATCAGGCCACACAGATGCAGAGGCTCCCATCCTTGGGTAGTCTCCTCCAGGACTGGGAAGGACGTCACGAAGTGACCATGAGCACACCCCTGGTGCTGCCCGTCCTTCTGGACAAGGCCTTCTTCACGCAGTTATACAGGATGAATTTGTATGGTGCACGCTTTTAGAGTGGGTTAAAGTTTAACCATCAGCCGGCTGACACAAAGTAATTCTGTTATTTTAATGAGAACATTGGTTGATCTACTGTGTTGATGGGAAGTCCATAAACAGCTGGATGAGTCTTAGACTCTCATCTTCCAATCTGTACCTTTGTAGAAGTAGCCATTCGCAATAATTTATTGGTGAAACAGGTTGCTGAAAGGACTAATTATTATACGGGCTGTGACACAAAGCATCTAAACCAAAAAGCTCATCATTCAGGAACTAGGGTAAAGTTGAATTACAGTTCTTTCTATAATGATTGAAATCTCATCTCAAAACAATCAATCAATGGTCATGACATAAAATAAAATATTTGTGCAAGAGACTGTGGAGTGGCTTCCAACACTGCTAAAATAACGAAAGCTTATAAAAGAGTTAATTAAACTCAAATATGGTGCAGCACTGAAGTACTGCTTTGACATAACCTCTTGGGATCCGGAGTCACCACGTAAAACCCCAACAGTGGGGACATCACCCAGACTTTAATCGGTAAAAGCCATACACTAAACTGTAACCTATAGTTCTGTTTTAACTAGTGTTACACAAGGTAAAAAAAAAAAAAAAAAATTTTTTTTTTTTTACACACGGTAAAACACTTATTTTACGCTAAATTTCTTTTTTCTAAAAGAATTGTAATTTCTGATTCAACATAAAAATTATCTGGAGTACTTATTAAATTTGCCTAGTCCCTTCCCCTGGAGATTCGGATTCAGCAAGTTTGAGGTAGGATCCAAACAGCTTTCTTTCTTTTTTTTTTTTAACTTTTTATTTTGAAACCGTTTTAGACTTACAGAAAAATTGTGAGAATAATACACCCAGCTTTTCCACTGTTAGCATCTTAGGTAATATTATGTAATTATCAAAACCAGAAAATTAACATTTATACAATGCTGCTAACTAATCTACAGACATCATTCAAATTTCATCAGTTTTCCAACTACTGTCCTTTTTCTGGTCCAGGATCCCACATTGCGTTACTTGTCATGTCTCCTTAGTCACTTCCAATCTGTCCCCCAGTCTTTTTCTTTCATGATCTTAAAACCTCTGATGCCTACTACTCAGTTACTTTGTAAAATGCCCTCAAATTGGACTTGGTCGGCATTTTTACGTAATTAGATGGAGGTGATGCATTTTTGGCAGCATACTACAGACACGATGCTGTGCTCTTCTTGGTGCTTTGTACCAGAGAGCACAGGATGATGTCAACACGTGCCATCACTGGTGGTTCACTTCCATCACTTGGTTACCGTGTTTTCTCCACTGTGAAGTCACTGTTCTCCCTTTGGGTTAAGTACCTTAGAGAGAGGCACTCTGAGACCATGCAAATGCCCTGTTCCTCATCATACTTTTCCCCCTATTTTTCGTATCCATTGATGGTTTTTGCCTGCAATAACTATTACCAAATGGTGCTTACCAAATGGTAATTGCTTGTTTCCCTCACTCTTTCTATATGTATTAAGTGGTCTTCTGCTGTAAGGAAGAGTGGCCCCTTTTCCCCCATGTATGCCTGTATTCAATTATTAATTTATATTAGTATGAAATTAAGCAAATTTATTTTATTCTACAGGTTATAATTAAATATTATTTTGTTTGCTCAAATTGTTCCAGCTTTAGCCATTAGGAAAACTGTCAAGCTGATTCCTATGTACTTTGAACAAACCCCCATCATTTTTTGAGATGTTCCAAGTTCATCTCGTATTTCCCCTGCTCCAGCCCTGGAGTAGACCATTTTCCAAGAGCCCTGGTACCTTTTATTGGAGAAAAAGTACTTAAGACAAAGACGTGGGCAACAGGGGTGCTCATTGCTACTGGGTGTCATTGTTCCTAGGCCCTCTCAGCAGACGGAGCTAGGAAATATATGTATGTACACAAATCCATGCATACACACATATTTATGTATCTGTATTTACATATACATATATACGTATAAGGAAACCCTGGTGGCGTAGTGGTTAAGTGGTATGGCTGCTAACCAAATGGTCGGCAGTTCGAATCCACCAGGAGCTCCCTGGAAACTCTATGGGGCAGTTCTACCCTGTCCTATGGTCACTATAAGTCGGAATTGACTCGACTGTACTGGGTTTGGTTTTGGTTTTTTATGTACGTATAAAACAAAAACCAAACCCACTACCATAGAGTCAATTCCAACTCAGAGAGACCTCGTAGTGTTTCCGAGGCTGTAAAATCTTTATGGAAGCAGACTGCCAGATCCTTCCCCCAACGGACCGGTCGTTTCGAACCACTGACCTTTCGGTTACCAGTTGAGCACTTTAACCCTGTACCGCCAGGGCTCCAGTATGTGTAAAATGTATGTGTGATTCATACTGGTATCTCTGATTTCAATCCAGCACTACAGGTTCATTCTCAGGAATCTCTGTTTCTAACAAGCTCCCAAGTGAATCTCAAGACCAGGAAAGTGTGGGAAACACTGACAGAACCGAAAATGCTAAGGAAAATTTTTATTTTAGTGAAGGAGCTAGAATATCTCCTTCCAACACCCAGTTCCCATTATGCTGCAATGAGCAAAGTTTGGAGCATGACTGTGGCCAAAGTCAAATAAGATGAAATCACAGGGTTTGACCAACTAAATAGGGTCTTAGACTGGAAATACTCAGAATACGTGGCATACAGACTGGTAACACCCAAAAGCTCAGTCCAGAGGGCAAGTCCCCTAAGCTGGGGCTCAGAAGGCAACCCAAGCAAATGAAACTTCAGGAATAAGAGCCAAGAGAGGACTGCACCAACGGGAGCCAGAGGGCAAAGCTGGCACTCACAGAACATCAGTGGGAAAGAGGGCTGAGTGACAACAGATTTGGGGTTTCACGTGGGAGTTCATCTACCATCGCCAAGTTGGCCAGATCTGACTCCAGGTGATGGCATTACTTCACAGCATGGAGACTAAGACTGTCTACTGTCCACATGAGAGTGGACACCTGAAACAGGGAGGAACAGTTTTGGGCTGGAGGCAGAATCAAGCGTCCTCCTTTGGTCGTGTTAAAGTTCACAGACTTTTATACATCTCTGTGGCAAACTGTTTTGGCGGGTGGCAAACTCAGATAAGCACTTGGATATGTAAGTCTGAAGCTTTGAAGAGAAATTTGGGCTGGGGAAATAGATTTGGGAAGCCTTCAGCAAATGGACTATATTTAATGCCATTGGGCTAGATGAGTCCTCGAGGGAGAGTGTGTATCCAATGAAAAGATGAAGGCCCAGGAGACAGCCAAGGCCACTTTATCATTCAGAGCTGAAGCAGAAGGAAAGCCAGTGAGGCAGAAAGAAAACAAGGAAGAATGAACAAGAAGAATGATCATGCCTACAAGTCTGCAGCCTCTCGAGGAATACTTAGGCATGACTGAATAAGGTCTCAGGTCTCAGCGTACCCACTGCAGAGAACAGGAACAAGCAAAGACAGGAAACTAAGAGGATAACAACATCCAGGTAAACAATTACAGCAATGCTACCTAAATGTGACTTGAAAAATAGAAGATGAAAGTCTAGGGGAAAAAATGCAAAGACAGAGTACCCTACTTACTCCTACCATTTATTTGTAAGTAAGAACCATTTATTTGTAAGTAAGAACCAGAGATACACCTATCGCCCTAATAAAACCCAAGACAAGGATATTTTGTTGTTCTGTTTTAGATGAGACTTATCCAGGCAGCAATAACCAATGAAATAAACGTTGTCTATGATCCTCCCAGCACAGTGACCCGTACTCACTTCTAATAAGGGACCGCTTAATTGCAAAACTATTTTCTACCCTGGCCCCTGTCCTATAATGACACTCTCTTTCCTTCTGTCCTAACCGTCTCTTAAGTGGTCTTATAGAAATCCAAAATTTCTAAATTCCATGGAGAAGGATTTCAAAGATAATTGATCACGGAGAACTCAATATTCTTCATAAGGAAATTTATTGAGTATATGCACCATATTTTATCATTATTAAGCTTCGACATGCAAAATGCAGCTTAACTGCTACTGCCAAGAAACTAGGAAAAAGCTTTTTACATAAACATTAACACAGATGGATTTTCGTATGTTAAATAAGAGATTTTTAACTGTACATGACATTGTCAACATCTTCCTACTGAATATCAAAAAACTAAACCAAACCCAGTGCCATAGAGTCAATTCCAAATCATAGCGGCACTACAGGACAGAGTAGAACTGCCCCATAAAGTTTCCAAGGAACGCCTGGCAGATTCGAACTGCCGACCCTTTGGTTAGCAGCCGTAGCACTTAACCACTACGCCACCAGGGTTTCCACTGAATATCAAGTTAATGTGATATTTTAACAATGACTTAACCCCTGCATTTCATCAGTAATGGATCAAGAGCAGATCTTAAGCTTGATATTTTCGACCGTTGGGTTTTGATGTAAAATGCACACATAGACAACTTGGAATATACTTGCTAAATGATCAAAAATATGCTGATTTTAGAATTAGTGGTGATTGGTATCCAATTTTGACATTTCAAAGTATGACTCTGATGTCATTGTGATATACATTAATGAAAGTTAAATGATACTCTTTAAGATATCCTTTGAATCCCTCGCTGTATCCCCAATTTTAGTTAGATGGTTTTTGTTCAAGTAAAATCCTTTTAATTCTCTGTGAAACCTAAGAATGTGTTATTTTGCCCCTATCAAGTAAATAAACACTGAGATATAGGCCCAGGGACTAAAATAAAACCATTCTGCATGAAAGTAAACATTTTAATGGGACTTGAAAGTGGCTCACAGTCCCCTGTACCATATTCCTTATATGAATGGAGCCCACTGGCATTTGCCTAATGCTGTCAAGTGTGGAAGATTCCGGTGAAATCTCAACAGAGACCTGAAAAAATGCTGGCAGGTTTGGACACTATCTACCTTCAACCTTTCCTCTCACTGTGAAAAGTTTTCTAACACATCTGACTTTTAACGATTTTCTTACACTCTGGGAGCGTAAACAGCGATTTCTACTCTAATTGCCCTTTATATGTCACAGTCTGAGAACCTAACCAACATCTCTGTCATATAATGAACTATGCCTCAGTTCCCACACCTCTCTCCACACAGCTCAACAAAACGAACATGCAGTGGGGTAATATATTCCTATCTGTCTCAAGGTCTGCATCACAGCTGGTAAGAAACAACATAACCAATGACAAGTTTGTTTTGAAAAATCAAAACATGAAGATTACAAATGTGAATTTTATTTCCTTTCTCAATAAATATATTCTGCAGCTGCTTAGAAAATATGGAAAGCTGAGTCAGAAAAACAATTGATATGTTTTTAAATATTAAAGAAAGGATATCTCGACCTCATATTTCTAACTCTTCCCATCAAACTCTGCTTCTCCTCCGATGGTCCCTGTTTCTGTAAACAGCTCTTCCATCTAACCATTTGCTCAAGTCAGAAATGTGGAGCCCTCCATAATCCATCCCTCTTCTCCAAACCCCAAATGCCCAATTCTTCAACCAATCTTGGAGCTATGTACCTCCTCTGAAATATATTAGAACCCTCCATTTTTCTCTATCCTCATCTGCCTCATCCAAGACACCATCATCCCTTGTCTAACTTATAGCAATGGCCTCTTAATTGTTCACTCTTACCTGACCCCAATTCATTCTCTGCACATCAGTCAACCAGATGCTTGAAAAATGTAAATTTTACTCCCTATTGAAAACCCTTCAATAACTTCTCATTGTACTTCAGATAAAACCCAAAATCCTTAGTCTTGCCTACAAGCCCTGCATCACCTGGCCTACTTACCTCTCCAAACAGCTTGTACCACCTGTCATCGCCCTCTGTGCTGCGGGCCACTGGCCTTCCTGGGTGACTTGGTCTAGTCCATTTTGCAGCTTCTCCTGCCTAGAATCCTCTTATACCTCCTCTTCACCTGGCTACATCTTCTCATCCTCTAGATCACAACTAAGGCCTAATTCTGCTCCCTCATAGAGGCCTTCTCTGACCCCTAGTCTAAATTGCTCATGCCATCAGAGCCTCTCACTGCATTGTTACAATTCCCTTCCTAGCTTTTATTATAATTTCACATAAATTTGTGTGATTATTTATCATCCCACTAGACTACACAGAGCCAAGAGTATGTCTGATTGTTCACTCCTCTGTTCCCAGCACCTGCCACAGTACCTGGTGTAGTAGGTGCTCAGGAAATATTTACTAGTGTAGAAATAGCAAAAATTTCTACCTTCATGTCAATAAGAAATATTGCCACTCCTTTCTTCCCACAATCACCCAACAATATTAAAGTCGTGTATTCTGATAGTTACTCTTCCTTATCACTCACTATTTTCTGACCCTCAGGGAAGTTTTTACACTGACTGCAACTTTCACAGGCTTCATGCCAAACAAAAAACAGAGGCAGGACATGAGAGGACAGAGGGCATGAATTGGTCTGGGTCTACAGTATGGCAAACATCTGACTGAAACATGGGGGCAAATATAGAATCTTTTAACTTCTCTTATAATTATCTAGATTCTAGATGACCTGTGTTGAAAGAAAAAAAGAATGGTTCTATCATTTGCCTGCCATTTTAGAATTGAGAAGATGTCAAATCAAAATTTTAAACAAGTTCTCAACCAAACAACTAAACCAATAATTATAAACGTCTACACATGCTTGGAATGAGAAACAGTAACCCTTACCACACTCATTCGTTCTTTCAACATTCACTTAGTCACCACCTCTTACATGCCAGGGAGCAGACTCGGTGATGAAGCTACAAAATAAACAGGACGCAAGCTCAGCCTTCTCAATGAATCCTTCACAACAATCAGGGCAGGAGTTGTCAGGGCAGATATTACCACTCCCAATTTACAGATGAAGGCACTGAGGTTTACCAAACCAGGTTACTTCCTACAATTCTCAGAGCAGGAGGCCCGGGGTTAAAGACCTGGTTGGTCTTGAGTCTTTGTCCATTGTTCAGCGTGGTCTCAATGTGCTGGGTATCTGAACCAGTTATCCAGATGTTTGGTTCTATGAAGGTAACCCTCTCAGTGAACTAAGCAACTCACAAGATCCAAGTTCCAGTCTTGGTAGGCTTAAGATGTAAAAAAGAGGTAAATTTCCTTATCTGTGATAAGGTAATACCAGAGAGAACTCTCCATGAGGAGCAGATGAAAATAACTTTATGAACACGGAATGAATACAAATATAAAGCAAGACAAGCTGGCTTTTTCTTTCTACCTTACCAATCCAGGGATGACAAAATATAAGACAGGAAATTGTTTTTATCTTGCCCAAGCGACTAAGTCCCCCTGAAAGTTGAAAGTGGTTTTACCCAGAGCTGCTTTTTGTAGTTGTCTGAGCTGATGCTAATGCAACTCCCTTCCGTCTAATAGGTCATCTGCTCCATTCCGCCTCCCAGGGAGGGAGCACGTACCTTCTCCCCGAATTTAGTCTGCCAGCTCCGGGGAGACGACGGCTCTTCTGGAGCTGATGGTTTAAATGCAGCCTCTGGCTCCCACATTTTTCTGCTTGTCTCTGAGAGAAGCACAGAGAGGTGGCCAAGGAGCCGGTTAGGAGTCACTGCTTCACCCAGGGAGGTCACTCCAGGGTCTGAGGGGCCCCGTGGTGGAGGTCAGTCACGTTCCCAGGGTTTACAGCCTTGGCCCTCCAGCACAGAGGGGTGGGAGGTAGTGTGGTGCCTGTACCTGAAAGAGGAGGGTGCTACAGGACAGTAATTTACGAAGGTGTTGTGGATGGCCGTAAGAAGTCAGAATCCCTTGGTTTCAGAAAGAACTTGAACATATCTGGTACCACACCTTCAGCATTTTCTAAAGTGTGTCCCATCAAGAGAGGTTAGACTTAAGAAATGGCTACAGCAATATATGTCACATTAGAGAGAAAGTCTCACAATTAAATTTTGAGGGGAAGCACTAGAATTTAACAGAACTTCTTAAAGCCTTTAATTTGCTTTTTTGCACCACGATGCTTTATGAGAAACTACAATGTTCAATGTTTCCCTCATTTCTTTAACCATGTTTTGCAGAGGATCTGTATCACCTGGCATACTGTTGTCTGCGAGTGGCAACACCTAGCCAACAATGTCTTAAATAATACAGACACTTAAACAGCTTGCAGATGACGCTGTGCATAGGAAGGATTTCCTGTTTGCTCCGGGGGATCAGGAAGCCACGGTGCTAGGTCTGCGGCTCTGCAATTCCTTTGGTCTTTTCCTGGTGGCAGCAATCGGAGAGTGCATCACAATCTCACAGAGCAACACTCCAAGAACAGAAAAAATCTCTCCCGAAAGTGTGTCCTCTCTCTCATTTTACCTGGCAAGAAAATCTTTCCCAGAGACCACCAGCTGGTTTCTTAATCCTATTAGCCAGAATTTGGTCCCAAGGCCACCCCAAGAGAAAGGGAGGCTGAGAAATTGGGTGGCAGCTAGTTTTCCCGCCTCTGTCATGGAAAGTGGGCAAGTTGTAAATAACTGTTGGTTGGGCCTGCAGTCAACAGCCACACCCGTGGGCGGGATCAGGGTCACTGTTCCAAGTGTTAATGGAGGTGGTTTCACCACTGTTGCAGTTCAAGGGGAAGAGGACACGCTGGTTCCTTTCAGCTCCAGCCATCCAAATATGCTGGCCATCCTTCTCGGTATCCAGAGCCCCTCCTGCATCTCAGGGCTCACAAGCATCCTAGAAAGCTGAAGGGGATGTTGCTGACATGTGGTAAGTGAAGTGATGACCAAGCCAAGCCCCCTGGCATACGTGGGCATCTCTCCTGCCAGACTATGGGAGACATACTGGCTACTGCTGAAGAGAAGTCTCCACCTGATCCTGACAGGAAACTCAACTAACCCAGCTCAGCCCCGCAGACGAAGCCTGGCGTTCTAGCAAGTGGACACTAGATGTCAGAGCACTGACAACACCAACACCACCCAGCAGCCATGGTCTGGCTCCAGGGCTACCCGAGTGCAGCCTGGGAGTCGTCAGGAGACATGAGTCGACGCTGATCCACACGGGGCTCCAGGCCCAGAGCCTTCGTCCCACCTCCCTCATCTCACGTCCCCTCCATTCACTCCCTCCTCCAAGCTTGACAGAGAGCTTGGATCTACTTCATCACATTGTCACCAAACAGGCCCAGTTTTATGGACATGCAGTCTGTGCAGTCACATAGGGCCTCAGAACGGCCCCGCTCTTGGTTTAATGCTCAGCTGTCACCATCTGGAAATTCTTTGTAATTTTTTTAACAGGGAATCTCGCGTTTTCCTTTTGCACTGGGCCCTGCAAATCATTTACCTGGTCCAGTCTCCAGAATCTACATTAAATTTGATTGAATGTGAGAAGTCAAGAATTGACTCCTTTCTCTCAGCAGTTCTACTAGATCATTCCTTCCTTAAGGAAATGAACTAGGAATACTCACCTGACTGAATGGGAGAAGGGCTCAGGGGTAGACAGAAACAGAACACACTGACTGCCATGTGCCTACCCCTGGATCCATACAGGAGCCATTATCAAAGTATGGGCTGCAGCCTTTAGTGGGTCAGGAAATCAAATCAGTAAGTCAGGACCAGCATTTTTTTTTTTAATTAATAGATCACAGTATATCAAAAGTAGAAAGGATAATTGTTGTTGTTAGTTGCCACTGGGTTGATTCCAACTCACGGCAACCCCATATGTGCAGAGAAGAACTGCTCCACAAGGCTTTCAAGGTTATGGCCTTTCGGAAGCAGATCGCCAAGCCTGTCTTCAGAGGAGCCTCTGTGTGAGTTTGAACCACCAACCTTTTGGTCATTGTTGTTAGGTGCCATTGAGTTAGCTCTAACTCATAGTGACCTTATGTAGAGCAAAACAAAAAGTTACCCAGTCCTGTGCCATCCTCACAATTGTTTGCAGCCACTGTGTCAATTCACCTCATTGAGGGTCTCCTTTTTCGTGACCTTCTACTTTTTTTTTTTTTTTTCTACTTTACTCAGTTTGATGTCCTTCTCCAGCGACTGGTCCCTCCTGATAACACGTCCAGAGTAAGTGCAACAATATTTCTCCACCCGTACTTCTAAGAAGCATTCTGGTGGTACATTCTCCAAGATAGGTTTACTCGTTCTTCTGGCAGTCCATGGCCTATTCGGTATTCTTCACCAACGCCACAATTCAAATGCATCATTTTTTCTTCAGTCTTCCTCTTTCTTGCCCAGCTTTCATGTATATTTGAGGCAACTGAAAAGACCACGGCTTGGGTCACGTGCACCTTAGTCTTCAAAGTGGTATCTTTGCTTTTTATCATCATGAAGAGTTCTTTTGCTGCAGATTTGCCCAGTGCAACATGACCTTTGATTTCTCGACTGCTGCTTCCATTGTTGATTGTTGATCCAAGTAGAATGAAATCCTTGACAATTTCACTTTCTTCACCGTTTATCATGATGGTGTTTATGGATCCAGTCATGAGGATTTTTGTTTTCTTCACATTTAGGTATAATCCATACTGAAGGCTGTAGTCTTTTACCTTCATCAATAAATGCTTCCAGGCATCTTCATTTTCAGCAAGCAAGGTTGTATCATCTGCGTATCATAGGCTGTTGGAGAGTCCTCCTCCAATTCTGATGCCACATTCTTCTTCATGCAGTCCAGCTTCCTGGATTATCTGCTCAACATACAGATTGAATAAATAAATAGAAAGGATACAACCTTGCCACAAACTTTTCCAATTTTAAACCACACAGTATCCCTTTTGTTCTGTTCAAATGACTGCCTCTTATGTACAGGTTCTACAAAAATGTTTATTTTTGTTATCTATGTGCATACACTAGGTTGTGGACATACTATGTTTTTTCTGTGACTCCCATTCAAAAGTCTGAAAGCCGCTGCATTAGACTCTAGAGCTTAGCTTGGGAGTCAGCAAACTAGACCAATCAGCCCACCACCTGTTTTCATAAATACGGTTTTATTGGAACACAGCTCGTTCATTTACATATTGTCTATGGCTGTGTTCATGTTACAATGGCAGCTGAGTAGATGGCCATTTACAAAAGAACTTTGCTGAACCCTGCTGTAACAATGTGAGATGAGAGGTGGAGGACTCGATGGTTACCTAAAGGAAAACGTTATTACCTTTTCCTTTGTGGGAAACATGAAATTAGCCAGGAAGAGCACATTTTAAGGAACACAAAAATCTGGGTTCTGGATGTGAACAGGAAGATGGCGCCTGAACATACCAAAGAATATGTATCCCCACTGATTGGACAACAAACACATTGATACGTATCTCTTCTCTTAACCAACCCAAACCAAGCCCACTGCCGTCGAGTCGATTCTAGCTCAAAGTGGCCCTGTAGGACAGGGCAGAACTGCCCCGTAGAGTTTCCAATGAGTGCCTGGTGGATTCGAACTGCTGACCTCTTGGTCAGCAGCCGTAGCACTTAACCACTACGCCACCGGTGTTTCCCTTCTCTTAACAGTTACTCTAAATCTTTACTGACGAGTTACTTACCTCAGATGAGCTCCTGAGTTTTGTAATATATTTTAAGCCATATTGTTTATGCAGTCAAATAAAAAAAAAATTTAGTCAAGGGCCCTGAAAAATATATTTGCCTGGGCTCTGCACATCCTCAGGTAGCCCCGTTCTCTTTAGAACAGTTGTCCAACTGGCAGATCTGCTGTCTCTTGCTTTGGGCGCCCAGTGTCCCAACCATTCCAAAACAAAGTCCATCCATTAAGAACCTTATTGAGAAGCCTTAAAATGTTTATCCCAAGCACCAACTTTCAAGTTCTACTGTCCTTGGCAGGCTCCAAAGTGGTTAAAGTTTCCATTATCACCTCATTACCAATATCTTGAACCATGTTTCTACTCAAGCCTTGCAAATAAAGTCTGTGCTAAGTCCTGATATATGGTTCATCCCAGGTCACGTCACAAAAGATTCAAAAATGCTGAACCCATTCTAAGGAGGAGCCCGCCTTATGCACGCTGGATGCTGGACCAGACAAAGTTATATCGCTTAAACTCTATTTTTATGTCAACTCATAAATGTTTTTTCCTTGTACAAAAATAACCGCTTTCATTTTATTCTGTCAAAATGTCTCTTTATTAGGTTGTGGTTAATGGTTTCAGAAGTAATTTGCAGTGAAACATGTCAGTGCATTTTATAGCTATCAAAGGGAAGCACAAAGACATCATTTCCAGGGTGTGTCAATCCCATTATCCTGGGGCCTGCCTTGCAGAACTGAAAGGCGCAAGAAAGTAATTAAGTATCCCTTTTTCCTGTTGATATTGTAGCCGAGTTCTCAACTTCCCAGATGTCAGATCTGAGCTTCTGGCCTTTAAATAAGTGGCAGAGTTACGAAGAGCTGCGTGCAAAGGAGGTGACTCCACTCAGCTTCAGTAATGAAGTTAGCTCTCCTTGTCCTTTTCTAACTCTTGGAAGTAAAACTTTGACACCTTGGGGGTGACTGGGTGGAGGGGAAGCTTGGCTTCAGGACAGAGTGGCAAATTGAACTCATGTTTATTAATTAACTCATTATATTTGTTAGGCAGAAAATAAGCTTGTTAAGGAAAAGATTTAGTCCTTTTTTAACCCAGAAGTAACCTTTCTTGAAGTCAATTTTTATGGAAATCAGGTAAGCAGTATTTCTATCAGGCCACCAGAATTAGGAAGGTATTCCATAAATCCAGTCGTGAAGAAGGGGACTTGGAGATCAGGAATACAAACCATGTACAATATTCGTATCTGTTTCTAAACTGCTCACGGCATTTGCATTGAATCTGAAACGATTCACAGACCAAGCTCACAGCTCATTTGCATATCTGCACAAAACCACAGCGGAACTGGAACACTGCCTCCGCCATACACCACGTTGTTGTTTTTGTGCTTTCCTTGCCCAGAGCCACTGGAAGAAGTTCCTATCACAACAGGGATTCTCACCCACTTGCTCTGGGGCTCAAGTTGCCCAGAAGTTCTCTGCACACAGTCAGACACAAGCTGAAAAATTTGTGAAATGGAAGAATCTGAGGCGCTAGACTCTCCCAGCCATGTACTCCCTTGCGTATCTACATTACACATTCTCTGAGAACATGCCTGAGTGTGGGGCTAGAGAAAACATGGCCAAGTGGAGTCGGAAAGTCCCTTGTTCAAACCCTTCACTACTAATTAAGCCAGGTGGCCTTGGGCAGGTTACATAAAGTCCCATGAGATGCATTCAAAAATACCTACCTTGCAAGGTAGTCACGAATGAATGTCATATTTATATACAAAGCTCCTGGAAGTTGGTACTTAACCACACCGGTTGCCATCAAGTCGATTACGACTCATAGCAACCCTACAGAACAGAGCAGAGCTGCCCTATAGGGTTTCCAAGAAGGGGCTGGTAGATTCTAACTGCTGACCTTTTGGTTAGCAGCCAAGCTCTTGACCACTGCGCCACCCGGGCTCCTAGAAGTTGGTAGGCATTTAATAAATAGAAAGTGCCCTTAAGATTCAAGCTCTTTCGACTTTGTGTCTGTTTATCATCACAAAGTGAATGGTATGGAGTTGTCTCTTCACAGCCTTGAGTTTGGCCACCCTGAGATTTACGGCATTTGTGGAAGCAATAAACCACCAGGTCTAAGGTGGGCCACATTACCAGGGCACCTGTTCCTCCTCCCTCCCTTCTCCCCTCAGCCTTTGGTTCTTTATTCAATAACTGCCTTAAGCAGTTTTATGGGCCAAGTTTTTTTACTCAAAGGTAAGCAATTCAGTACAAAGAACACCACATTATCATTATAATAATGGCACTTTTGTTGAGTGCTTACTATGTGCCAGGCAAAACTTTACTTTTATTACCTCACTTATTAGGATAATGGGATAATAATGGATAATAACTCTATGAGGAAGTTACTATTTTTATTCCAATTTTACACATAAAAAATCTGATGCTGAGAGAGGTCAGTCATTGGTCAAAATTTTTATATAAAGCAAAACAGCAGGTTCCAGGCTTTTCAAGTGTGCTGTTTTGGCCTCTCAGGAGATTACCACATGGTACTAGGATAGCGCAGAACTGCCCCACAGGATTTCCAAGGATGTAAGTCTTCACAGAAGTCGACTGCCACATCTTTCCCCCCTCGGAGTGGCTGCTGGGTTCAAGCTGCTGACTTCCAGTTAGCAGCCAAGCGTTTTAACTGCTGCGCGACCAGGGCTAAAACACTCATTTGTGTCAATCTCCTCTTAAAACCGCAGACTCCCCATAGCCCTCAGACTATAGTTTAAATTTCTAAATAGGACTTTCAAAGATTTTCATGATTTGACCTAAGGCTATGGTTCTTGCCAAAAAACAAGGGGATTTGGTTAGCTGAGTTTCCATGCACACCCAGCACTCACATTTGTCTAAGAGACTTCACAAGTTAGTTAAAAATTGTTAACTGACTCCATTAGCTCTGTGGAATTATCCAGGTTTTATTTAACTACTAGGGGGAACAAAGCCAGATTATACAAGGTGAATAAAACCATGGGACAAAAGCTGTATAGCAGGGTGTCACTCACAGATAAACAGCAGAATTTGTGCCTTATGAGGCCACGAACAGAAAGCATCTATTAGTCAGCCAACTGGTAAACAAGCACTGACTTCATGTCCACTATGTCCTTGAGGCACAAAGGATCGCTTTTACATGGCCTTTCTCACCATGATCTTGTAACTCCCACCAAAAGACTGGGTGAGGCTATGCAAATAAGGTGCTTGTGGCCCACCACGGGTATTAGACAGCTTGCTAATGATGTAAATAAGGTGCGTGACACCCTTGTGGGGGTGGGATCATGAAAACAAGGTGCATAGGACCCTAATGAAGGGATTGGTTAGTTTTTCCATCTTCTAGGCTTAAAAGAGAGCCCATCCCAGAACCCCAGAGCAGAGCAGGGCCTCACTACCCAGCAGTGGAGTGTATCCTTTGAACCTGGGATCCCTGTGCTGAGAACTTCCTAGACCCAGGAGACAGAGAGCTGTAATACCAGAGATGGTGTGAGACAGCCAGAAGGAGAAGCAGAGAAAAGGTGGCAGCAGAACCAGAGGCCAACACTGAGATGGCACAGTGGGCTTCCTGGCCCACAGAGCGAGGCAGCTACAGTAGGTGTACAGACCTATGAAGCAAGAGAGCTGAAAGCCTTCGAGCAGGAGGCTTACTTGAGGAGTGGGGTGCCTCCAGGCACTCATCAGTAGAGTTAAGAGCTTTGTAACACTTGCCCAAGAAGGCAGAGGCCAGGCCAAGGGACCAAAAGGCTGAGGACCAGAGAGACGCCTGCCTGTGGGCACAGCTGATAAGACGCTCTCCTAACCAAAGAACAGTATCATGAGTCATTCTTGATCCTGAATTTGTAACCTGTTACTTTCCTAATAAACCCGTAGCTGTGAGTGAGTATGGTCTTTGAGTTCTGTGTGGCCACCGCAATGAATTATTGAACTCAGCAGAGAAGAAGAGTGCTGTGGGAGGGACGGCTCATATCAGAATTGGTAAAAAGGTTGAAGAGAGGAGGTATGTCTGACCTCCTCCACCTATAGAAATTAGCCTTAAACTGTTGGTCTTGATTCTTCTTCCCCCTCGTGAAGTCAGAGGAGGTCAGATGCCCTCGCCGTGCCAGTTTTACAGTCCTAGATGCTGTGTTGCATGCGTTAGCTCCTGCCTTCAGGGAGCTCACAGTCCAGTGGGGAGACAGGCAAGTAAACAGGTAACTACAATATGGTGGGTTAACTGCACAAAAGAGGACAGAAGTATAGGCCGTGATGGGAGAAGACAGAAAGAGCTCAAGTCAAGGAAGGCTTCTGAAGAAGTGAAAGTCTGAGCTAAGATCTGAAAGTTGAATACTAAGTAGGGGCTGGCCAGGTGAAGGGCACCGTGGGTTGGTAGCAGTCAGGGAAAAGGCCATCACAGACAGACAGAGAGGCCAGCACCAAAGCCTGCACGAGGGCTCACGGCATTCAGGGAAGGGATGTAGCTCAGGATGGCATAAACTAGAGTGTTGCTGCTAACCAAAGGGTAGGCAGTTCGAATCCGCCAGGCGCTCCTTGGAAACTCTACGGGGCAGTTCTACTCTGTCCTATAGGGTCACTATGAGTCGGAGTCGACTCGACGGCAGTGGTGGAGTGGGTATGCACTGTTAACATAAATTAAGTGGATGTGGGAAATCCCAGCACAGTGGGAAGAGGACTAGACAAAGACTGGAAAGATCTTCATTCTAGTGCCAACTCTACCAGAAACCAGACACCGATAATTAAAAGCTAATATAACCTCACTGAGCCCCTCTTTCTGCATCTAAAGCTGTGAAAATTAATCTCCTACCTTCCTTATAAAATTTCAGGGAGAACACAATGAGCTGGTATACACGAAGGCACTTTAGACAAAGCTAAGAGGCCAAATCAATTTTGAGACTTTTGACTACTGGCCGGGAAACACTCACTTCCCACCGAGGTTTGGCTTAGCCACGTGACTTGCACTGGCCAAGTAAATGTTAGTGTATGGGATGCGGAATAGGCCTCAGGTACATTTGTACACTTTGGCTCAGTTCTTGAGCTCCAGTGAGTCACTACGAAAAGAACCTACTGCCATTCAGCTTGGGCCCTCAGACCAGCATACATGGAGCAGACCTGAAGCCAACCTACAGCCTGGAGCAGAGCTCAGCTGAGTCCACCCTAAATTAGCCAAGCCACAGTATACCTACAGACTCGTGAACACGAGAATAAATGCCTGCTATTACACACTGAATTTTCGGGTGGTTTGTTATACAGTACTGTTCCATCAATTGCTGACTGTTTCAGTTTTCTATTCTGTGTAACAAATTACTACAAATTTAGTGGCAGAAAACACCATACATTTATTACCTCGCAGAAACAGAGGTATGACTTGGGTGGGTTCTTCTTAGGGTGCTACAAGGCTGTAACCAAGGTATCAGAGAGGACTGAGTTCTCGTGAGAGGTCTGCCTGGAAAAGGGTCCACTCCCAAGCTCCCTCAGCTTGTTGGCAGAATTAATTTCCTTGCAGCTGTAGGATTCATGGTAGCTTGCTTTTTCTGAGCCAGCAACAAAAAGACTCTAGAGGGAGTCTCCTAGCGAGACAGGGTAACATAATCATGAAAGTGACATCCATCACCTTCTCACATTCTATTGGATAAAAGCAAGTCCTACGATTAAACAAGGGCATGAACACCAAGAACAGGAAATCATGGGTGCCACCTTAAACTCTGTCCATCCCATGAGTAATAGACGAATGTAAGGCATTATCGTTGTACTTCCTCCCAGATTAACGATTCTACCACAACTCGGTGCATGAAGGAAGCTACCAGATACCTCCTATTTGCTGGCTTTTCTACAATTCACACCTCCCACTCATACATTCATTGCTTGGGCCCATGTAGCAGGAGGGTGGGGATTGGAGAAGACAAAAAGGTTTGTTCAAGGGTCCATCAGAGGTTTTAGATGCCAGAGCTGGAAAGAACTTCAGAGATTATTCAGTCCAAGTTCCTGTACTTAGAGATGAGGAGATGAAGGCTGAGAAAGTTTAAGTTCCAGGCCCCAGAGCACATGAAAGTAGTTAGTGGCAGATACTCAGATGCCCAGGCCAATGCTTCTTTCCCTCTCTCTCTACTGCTCTCCCAGCACCGTCTTCCAAGTTAGCTTGAGTATAAGAATGTCACATGGGCCTCTTGTTAAAAACACACATTTCTGAACCCTACCCCAGACCTGTTAAATCAGAATTTCTATGGTGAAAAAGCCCAAGGACTATACTTCAACCAAGCTTCTCCCAAGAATCTGATTTTTGTTGTTCTTCTCAGGTGCCATCAAGAGTCGCTTCTGACTCATATCAACTCAATGTACAACAGAACGGAACACTGCCTGGTCCTGTGCCATCCTCACAACCATTATTATGCTTGAGCCCATTGTTGCAGCCACTGTATCAATCTATCTCCTTGAGAGTCTTCCTCTTTTTCACTGACCCTCTACTTTACCAACCATGATGTCCTCCTCTACGGACTGATCTCTCCTGATAACATGTCCAAAGTATGTGAGACATAGTCTCACCATCCTTGCTTCTGAGGAGCATCCTGGTTGTACTTCTTCCAAGACAGATCAGTGTATTCCTCTGGCAGCCCATGGTATATTCAATATTCTTCACCAACCCCACAATTCAAAAGTATCAGTTCTTGGGTCTTCCTTATTCATCGTCCAGCTTTCGTATGCACCTGAGGCAACTAAAACACAGGTCAAGCGCACCTTAGCCTGCAAGATGACATCTTTGTTTTTCAACACTTTAAAGAGGTCTTTTGCAGCAGTTCTGCCCAATGCAGTGCATCCTTTGATTTCTTGACTGCTGCTTCCATGGGTGTTGATTCTGGATCTAAGTAAAATTAAACCCTTGCCAGCTTCAATCTTTTCTCCATTTATCATGATGTTGCTTATTAGTTCAGTTGTGAGGATTTTAGTTTTCTTTACGTTGAGGTGTAATCTATACTTCATCAGTAAGTGTTTCAAGTCCTCTTCACTTTCAGCAAGCCAGGGTGTATCATCTGCATAATGATACAATGTTAATGAGTCTTCCTCCAATCCTGATGCCCTGTTCTTCATACAGTCCAGGATCTGATTAAGTTTATAAAACCCTGTCCTTGCTTCATTCTGTTATCTGACAACTATCTATTGAGTATCACTTCTATGCCAAGTTTTGGGCAAGGTGCTGGGAATACACCACTGATGGAGACAGACCCAGTCCCTGCTCTCATGAAGGCTGGCAACTAGCAAGTAAAGAAGCACTGACCATGAAATTCTGTGAAGGGTGTTGGATGAAGTGCAAGACATCAGTGGTGGCAGGGGCAAGAGGGAGATAGGAAAAGTAGCCAAGCTTGATCTGAGAGGCTTGAGAAAATTACATCAAGCTGGGGCCTAAAGGATAAGAATGAGTTATGTGGACAAAAAAGAACGAGAGGAAGAGCAGCATAAGAGTATTCCAGCGAGGTTACAGCAGGTTCAGAGGACCTACAGCAAGTACATGAGTAAGACCCCACAGAAATGCAGGCAGTGAGGTGAAACCATCACAAGAGTCCAGACAAGACAAACATATGCTTTCTGAGAGGCCCCAGGGACAGGGCTAGCAATGTATAAAGAGCACCCTCTGGTAAGGAAGTCTGCCTCCCAGTATGTGGCAGCCCTCAGTGAGCATTTGTAAACCTTGCCAAAGAAAGCACTGATTTACAACCAACATCAACATCGTGATGGGTGCTGTTTTTATTTCAGATGCTCCCGGTGCTCTATTTGACTTGGCCTTCGGGAGCTTAGCAAAGAAAAGCATTTGCCAAGACATTTTGACTGAGAGGACGCTGTCAAACAAAAAGAGAAAGAAAGGAAAAATGGCCATAAGAGCAGCCGTGGCTTAACCAAATGAATACAGCAGGGAAAGGCAATTTCTGTGTGGTCAGGAGAAGGGCAACAAAGACTTAAGGGATTTCCTTATCAGATGCTCTGAGTTCACGTTCTCCGAACCTTGGACCCACTCACGCAGACGATTTCCTGCAATGGAGATATGAGTGGTCTGTCAAGTATGACAGGAGAAGCAATTACTTTTTCTGGTCAAACTGGGTGAAGATTCTATGGTTGTGACTATTCAGACTTCATATTCCTCAAGAGGAGATTTTCCCTTCTACAAAGCTCTGCGGGGCTTAGTCTATAGAAATACAAACACCATACAGAGAGGTTTGAGGAGCAAATCCAAATTATCAGCAGCAGTTGTTTAGGATAGAAAAGGAGAGGGAGAGATGAAGAGAAGGGGAGCTCTTACTTTCTATTTTACATACTTCATCATCATTTAAATTTCACAAACATATAGTATGATCTATAGCTAAACATTTTCATTTTGAAAAAAATGCAGACACACTAAAACCCAACCTAACAAATTTGCTCAATTCTTCAACTGTTCAATATTTTCTCTGCTCTTAAAAGATGTGTATAATTAGAGCCCCTCGTGGCATACATAGTTAAAACACTCACCTGTTAACTATAGGTTGGAAGTTCACGTCCCAGAGGCACATTGAAAAAGCCTGATAATCTACTTCCAAAAAATCAGCCACTGAAAACCCTGTGGAGTACATTTCTACTCTGACACACATGGGGGGTTAACAGCAGGTTGGGATGTTGTCGTTAGTTGCTGTCCAGTTAGTTCTGACTCACGACAACCCCAGGTGTGCAGAGTAAAACTGCTCCATACGGGTGTCAAGGTGTCAAGGCTGTGACCTTTCGGGAGCAGATTGCTAGGGCTGTCTTCCAAGTTGCCTCTGGGTGGGTTTGAACCACCAACTTTGCAGCTAGCAGTAGAGAGCTTAACCATTTGTACCACCCAGGGTCAGGTAATTAAATTAAATCTGCAAACAGCCGAGTCAAGATGAGCCTGGCTTCACATTTAAACGTGAGCCAAAGCGCTGAAGATAAATGTCATTCTTTACTGAAAACTGGATGGAGGAAGGCGGCAGGAAATTGCAATTTCCTACAACTCTCTTTGCCATGGCTCTCCTCAGAGCCCCCTTGTCAGAGCAGCTCCAATCTCCTCGCTCTTCTTTCAAAACTTCAGCCTACACTGACCTCTCATTTCCTTGCCCTCTTTCTTCCTGCCACCTTGATCATTTCTTTTTATCAACAGGTAGTGAAGTTGACTCAATAATCCCTGTTTCTTTCTGCATCTCCCACCCATGACCACAATCATACCACAAACGCCCAGGAGCTGGGCAAGCAGCCGCCAGCAGAAAGGCTCCTCAGAAGGCAGGACCTCAACAGAAAGCATTCATAAACTTACTTATTTCTGACCCCGTAACACATGGTTCTCAGCATTTTGGAGGACTCTAAGATAAACAAAACACAACTCCTCCCCTCAAAAGGCTTACAATTTGAAGGACAAGATGAGGCATGAACACAATCACTTTAAGGTAACAACGTGTGTGAGAAAATGCCACAAGAGAAATACAAATGAAGAGCAATGGGAACTGAGATGGCTTCTCAACAAACAGTCTTGTACATTTGAATGGATGGCCAGGGTTATACTGAGGACAGGTGTAGGACCCCTCAGAAACTCAGGGAGCTATAGTGTTTCAAGGGTCATCATGATTTTCCTGTTGCAGTTAACAGATTTACCCCACTAGCCAACTTGTCAAGAGAAAGTATTGTTGTTATTGCGTGTTGCCAAGTCAGTTCCAGTTCATAACAACCCTATGAACTGCAGAACAAAACACTGCCTGGTCCTGCACCATCCTCACAATTGTTGCTATGTTTGAGCCCATTGTTGCAGCCACTGTATAAATCCATCTTGTTGAGGGTTTTCCTCTTTTTCACTGACCCTCTACCAAGAATGACATCCTTCTCCAGGGACTGGTCCCTCCTGATAACAGGTTCAAAGTACTTGAGACAAAGTCTCTCCATACTCTCTTCTAAGGAGGATTCTGGCTGTACTTCTTCCAAGACAGATTTGTTTGTTCTTCTGGCAGTCCATGGTATATTCAGCGTCCTTTGCCAACAGCATAATTCAAAGGCATGAATTCTTCTATGGTCTTCCTTATTCATTGTCCATCCTTCACATACATATGAGGAACTGAAATTACCATGGCTTGGATCAGGTGATCCTTAGTCCTCAAAGTGACATCTTTGCTTTTCAACTCTTTAAAGAGGTCTTTTATAGTAGATTTGCCCAATGCAATGTTTTGGGATTTCTTGACTGCTGCTTCCAAGGATGTTGATTGAGGATCCAAGTAAAATGAAATCCTTGACAACATGAATCTTTTCTCCGTTTATGATGCCGCTGCTTATTAGTCCAGTTGTGAGGACTCTTATTTTATGTTGAGGTGTAATCCATGCTGAAGGCTGTAGTCTTTGATCTTCATCAGTAAGTGCGCTTCAACTCGTCTTCACTCTCAGCAAGCAAAGTTGTATCATCTGCATATCACAGGTTGTTAATGAGTCTTCCACTAATGCTGGTGCCTCGTTCTTCTTCATACAGTCCAGCTTCTCAGATTATTTGCTCAGCATACAGACTAAGGATAGTGAAAGGATATAACCTGAAGCATACCTTTCCTGATATTAAACAACGCAGCATCCCTTTGTTCTGGTTAAAAAAAAAAAAAAAAACCTGCCTCCAGGAGCCTATGTACAAGCTTCTCATGAGCATAATTAAGTGCTCTGGAATACCCATTCTTCACAATGTTATCCATAATTTGTTACGCTCCACACAGTCGAATGCTTTTGGGTAGTCAATACAACACAGGTAAACATCTTTGTGGTATTCTGGGTTTTCAGCCAAGATCCATCTCACATTAGCATGATATATGTCATTCCATGTCCTTGTCTCAATCTGGCTTGAATTTCAGGCAGTTCCCCTGTTGATGTTCTTCTCCAACAGCTTTTGAATTATCATCAGCAAAATTTTATTTGCCTGTGATATTAATGATATTGTTCGATAACTTCTGCATTCTGTTGGGTCATCTTTCTTTAGAATGGGTACAAATATGGGTCTCTTCCAGTCAAATGGCCAGGTACCTGTCTTCCAAATCTCTTGGAATAGATGAGTGAGTGCTTCCGGCATTGCATTTGTTTAAATACCTCAACTGGTATTCCATCAATTCCTGGAGCCCTTTTTTTTTTTTTTCCCACCAACGTCTTCAATGAAGCTTGGACTTCTTTCAATACCATCGATTCTTGATCACATGCTACCTCCTGAGATGGCTGAACATTGACGAATCCTTTTTGGCACAGGGACTCTGTGTATTCCGTCCAGCTGCTTTTGATGCTTCCTGCATCGTTCAATATCTTGCCAATAGAATCCTTCGATATTACAACTCAAAGTTTGAATTTTTTTCTTCAGTTCTTTCAGCTTGAGAGATCCTGAGCGTGGTCTTCCCTTTCAGTTTTCTAACTCCAGATCTTTTCACATTTCATCATAATATTTTACTTTGTCCTCTTGACCCGCACTTTGAAACCTTCCACTCAGCTCTTTTACTTCACCATTTCTTTCATTTGCTTTAGCTACTCTAAGTTCAATAGCAAGTTTCAGAGTCTCTTCTGACTTCCATTTTGGTCTTTTCTTTCTTTGCTGCCTTTTTAATGACTTTTTGCTTTCTACATGTATGATGTCATCCCACAACTTGTCTGAACTTTAGTTATTCGTGTTCAATGCCTCACACCTATTCTGCAGATATATATATATATATGGGATATATTTGAAGTCATACTTTGGTTCTTGTAGGGTTGTTTTAATTCTCTTCAGCTTCAACTTGAACTTGCACAGGAGAAATTGATGGCCTATTCCACAGTCGGCCCCTGGCCTTGTTCTGATGATATCAAGCTTCTCCATCATCTCTTTCCACAGATGTAGTCGATTTGATTCCTGTGTATTCCATCTGACAAGGTCCACGTGTAGAGTCATCATTTATGTTGTTCAAAAAAGGTATTTCCAATGATTATGTCATTGGTCTTGCTTGCAAAATTCTATCATGCCATTTCTGGAGTCATTTCTATCACCAAGGCCATATTTTCCAACTACAGATCCATTTTCTTTGTTAACAACTTTAATATTCCAATCACCAGTAATTACCAATGTATCTTGACTACATGTTTGATCAACTGCAGACTGCAGAGTTTGGTAAAAACTTCAGGTTCTTCATCTTTGGCATTAGTGGTTAGTGAGTAAATCTGAATAATAGTCATATTAAGTGGTCTTTTCGTAGGCATATTAAGTACAGCTGGCAGCATGGTACTTCAGGATAAATCTTGAAATGTTCTTTTTGACAACGAATACAATGCCATTCCTCTTCAAGTTGTCATTCCCTGTAGAGCAGACCATAAGATTGTCCGATTCAAAATGCCCAATACCAGTCCATTTCAGCTGATGCCTAGGATATTGACCTTTATGTGTTCCATTTCATTTTTGACAACTTCCAATTTTCCTGGATTTATACTTCATATATTCTATGTTCTGATTATTAATGGATGTTTGCAGCAACTTCTTCTCATTTCATGTCACATCAGCAAATGAAGGTCCCAAAAGCTTTACTCCATCCACGTCATTAAGGTCGACTCTACTTTGAGGAGGCCGCTCTTCCCCAGTCATATTTTGAGTGTCTTCCAACCTGAAGGGATCATCTTCTGCCACTGTATCAATGTTCTGCTGCTGTTCATAAGGTTTTCAGTGGCCCATTTTTTCAGAAGTAGGCTGCCAGGTCCTTCTTCCTAGTCTGTCTTAGTCTGGAAACTCTGCTGAAACCTGTCCACTGTGGGCGACCCTGCTGGTATTTGAAATACTGCGGGCACAGCTTCCAGCATCACAGCAACATGCAAACCACCACAGTAGGACAAACTGACAGACGAGTGACGGAGAGGAAGTACAGGCAGAGGTAAAACCATGTTTCCAGGGTTGCTATGAGCTGTGAAATGTTTTCTCATAGACATCAATGCCTAATTAACTCCTAATACAGCTGGCTGGAAAGAGCCGTGGTGGCACAGTGGTTAAAGCACTCAGATGCCAATTGAAAGGTCGGCGGTTCCAACCCACCAGCTGTTCTGCAGGAGAATGATGTGGTAGTCTGCTCCTGTAAAGATTACAGACTTGGAAAAGCTGCGGGACAGTTCCACTCGGTCTTACAGGGTCACTATGAGTTGGAATCAACTTGATAGCAATGGATTTACAGCTAGCTGGAATGGTTGGTTACTGTGTCGTTAGGGTTAAGTAGGGCTCTGTGGGTCAGTTTGGAGATATTCTGGTCTAGTTCTCAGGTCCGCAATACTGGAAGGAATGGAGGGAGGGTCAAAAAGCCCCTTGGGTGTCTGATGAAACCATGGATCTTGTGCCCAAAATAGTGAATACACGGGCCTACAAAATTCTGCCTATAACTTCAGTGGGTAGTGTACCCCCATATCCCATCTATTGATTTACCAGGAGTCCATGGGCTTTCCCGTCAGAGATATATCTGAATCCTGGCTCTACCACCTTCAGGATAGCGACTTGGACATAACCTCTCTGATTCTGGTAAGTCTCTCTTATAAATTTAGGGTGGTAACAGCCCCAGAGTTGCTGTAAGAACTAAATTAAAGAGCCCTAGGGGCGCAATGGACAAGCACCTGGCTGCTAACCAAAAGATCAGTGGTTCGAATCCACCCAGGAGCTCCGAAGCAGAAAAAACCTGGCAATCTGCTTTTGTACAGATTATTACCCTGGAAAATCCTATGAGGCAGTTTTACTCTGTCACATGCAGTCACTATGAGTCAAAAATCAACTCGAGGGCACCTAGCAACAATAGCTCCAGAGTTACTGTAAGAACTAAATTAAAATAGAATATGTAGAGCACAGACATATATATAGTAAGTAATCAACAAATATGATTTCCTATGTAATGACTATTTTTTTGAGAAACATATTTTTAAATTCCAAGCAACTGACTTGAAAAACAATCTCATTTATAAATGGTTAGAAGTATAAATTGTCAAAATAAAAAGGAAATTCAATGCCACTAGGATTAAGAAATTTCAAACTCCGATCTTAAATGTACATACCACTTGAATCACAAGCAAAGTATACAGCAAATCCAGTAAAAAAAAAAAGGGGGGGGTGCATTTTACGTAAAGGGTAAATTACCGAAGACCTTGCATAAATCAAAACTTGCATAATTCACGACTAACTTTCCCATTGGAATAACTGTAAAGTATGAGGATACTAGCAAATAAATCCATAACTACTGCAGAATATTTTGCTTTAATGAGGTCTTTTATTTCCTCAGCATTATCTCTAATATGTTTCGTAAAGTGCTCTCTCTTAAATTAACATCACAGTGTATCTTAGAACGTGTTTGAGTAGTATTTTATCGCATCTCCCTTCCCTTTCAGTTATTGGTTTTTCAGACACATCTTTAGGACTAGCACCAGCACCTGGACCACCAGTTAATGAACACTTGCATGACATTATTTTATGATTACAAAAAAAAAAAAAAAAAAAGACTTCAATTACACTAACAGTGAATGTTAAGATAAAGGCACAATAGTAACCAACGTCACTTGCAGAAATTCTTGTCCTGACAGAGCACGCTGGATATGTCCATTTACAGGGCTGAAGTGGAGCCACTATGAAGCAAAAGGTCAACACAGATACCATTTCACTCAGGCTCCCATTTTGATTTTGAAATTATATAATTTTTGATATTTTTCTTTGAAATATTTGTGCAAATGGTAAAATTTTATTGATATTTCATAGACACTTTCAAATGTACATACAATGCAACTATGCAGAATCTGAAATAAGGACAAAGGGAATCTAACCTACAGCCTGGTTTACAGCTTTAATTAGTGAATCTGATCAGCACCAGATTGAATCTACTATGCCTACTGGCTCTGACACCCTGGGCGTTATCTGCACTGCTATTAAAGAGCAGAACAGATGGCTACGAGATCATAGCAGAAGAAACTATCTATGACCTTATTTCACAGAGACTCTGGAGGACATTAGTGCTTGGATTTCTGAGAATCTAGAACTCATGCACCTGTGCAGACAGCTGGAATACTGCCACCAGAGCAGGCTAACTTACAGTAGGACAGGACTTAGCTGCAAAAGGGAAAAAGCAAGGGATGGTGGTTGATAAAAGAAGAAAAAACATGCTTGAGAATGGAAAACTAGAGCTTCCCAACAGTGTGCCCAAGACATCTGTCCAGCCAAGACAAATTAAAAGATTTAAAATCAGAATTGAGAAATTGTACCAATGTCAATTTTCCAGCTGGGACATTATATGATCGGGATATTTATTGTACTACAGGTACGCAAGATGTTACCGTCGGAGGAAACTGGGTGAAGGGTATGAAGGATCTTTCTGTGTTATTCCTTACAACTGCAAGTGAATCTGTTTCTTGCTGTTGTTCACTGCCATCGAGTTGACTCCGACTTATGGTGACCTTACATATAACAGATAGAAAGGGCGCCCAGTCCCGCGCCATCTCCGTGATTGGTATTTTTTATTCCATTGTTGTGGCTATCGTGTCAATCCATCTTACACGGTTTCCTT
The DNA here is from genome assembly GCF_024166365.1 of Elephas maximus indicus. NCBI lineage: Eukaryota > Metazoa > Chordata > Mammalia > Proboscidea > Elephantidae > Elephas > Elephas maximus. The sequence continues at coordinate 1,725,244 of NC_064841.1, forward strand.
CATTTTCACTGACCCTCTATTTACCAAACGTAATGTTCTTTTCTACCAACCGGCCTTTCCTGATGATGTGTCTAAAATAAGTGAGCTGAAATCTCACCATTCTCACTTCCAAGGAGCATTCTGATTGCACTTTTTTCTCAAAGACTGATTTGTTCATTCTTCTGGCAATCCATGGTGTATTCAATATTCTTCATCAACACCACAATTCAAATGTATCGATTCTTCTGTCTTCCTTTTTTATTGTCCAGCTTTCATATGCACATGAGGCTATTAAAAAGACCATGGCTTGGGTAAGGTAAACCTTATTCATCAAAGTGACATTCACATCTTAAAAGTTTTAGAAAGACTCCTGCAGATTTACCCAACGTAATGTGTTAACTGCTGCTTCCATGGACATTGATTGTTGACTCAAGCAGACTGAAATCACTGACAGTTTCATTTTTTTCTCCATTTATCATGATGTTCTTTATCAGTCCAGTAGCATTTTTGTTTCCTTCATTTTCAACCATAATCTATACTGAAGGTTATAATCTTTGACCTTCACCAGTGCTTCAACTCGTCATTTTCAATAAGTTGTGTCATCTGCATATCGAAGGCTGTTAATGAGTCTTCCTCCAATCATGATGCTGTATTCCTCTTTGCTGGGAGCCAGGCTGCAAGGGCGGCCCCTCTGCACCCACTGCCCCCAGCATAAACATCAAAGAATCCCTGAAAAGTCAGGAGGAGCCAGGCTGCAAGGGCAGCCTCTCTGCACCCACTGCCCCCAGCATAAACATTGAAGAATTCCTGAAAAGTCAGGAAGAGCCAGGCTGCAAGGGCGGCCCCTCTGCACCCACTGCCCCTAGCATAAACATCGAAGAATTCCTGAAAAGTCAGGAATATCTCTGTCATCTGTGTTATGTTTCTGTTTCATTTTCAGCCTGTGTATAGCAGAATGTATAAGCATAAAATTCCATTATAGATTTAGGGACCTTTGGAGGGGGGCGTCCTACTCATAATCCCCTGGTGATATCCCGGGTAGGGACAGCCCGTGTATTACTTGGGGATCAACATGAAGTTGTCTTAGGGGGAAAACGAATAGCTCAACTATGGAAAACAAAAACAGGATGGTGGAATCCTGGTATTTACCAAGGCCCTTTTTGTGATTAAACCACCACCCACACATGATCCCATAAAAGTGGAAAAACAAAAGGCAGTGAGTTCTCTCAGCCAATTTCTCAGCCAATTATAGGTCAACCTTCTCGTCTACCCCGCTCACTGCTGCGCTTGACTGGTCTTTGGGTATAGAGATTGGGCTAATTGTCCTTGGCATAATCGTGGACAATATGATGTAACCCAAAGTGGCTGGACTTCAAAAATTTGGCCACCCTGGACAAAATGGACAAAGCCTATGTGGCAATGGTTTTTGCAAAAAGATTAATTATTATAAAAACTGTGGAAGGAATTGCAAGATTAAGCATAAGTGTAAAGCAGTATGAAGTCAATTGTTACTTTGTGTAAAAATAAATCAACAAAATATTCTCTTCAATTAAACAAAAACTCATTGTACTTGTGTGTGTATGCGGAACTGTACTATGTGTCACTTGGAAAATTATGTCTCTGGGAAATGATGTTTATGATTATATCTTGTACTGCCCCTTTATTGATCATGCGATGTTATGCTTTTGTAAGCTTATGATATAAAAGACCATGTAAAAAATAAAGAGAGCTTTCTTTTTCTGCAAAATGAAAATATAAGACATACTACCTCTCATTCTTTTTCGCCGAACTCTACCCCTCCTCTGGTAACCCTGTTCATTGCTGAGGCTGGCCCCCGGCACCTCTTCATATGGTCCCCAGCTTCTCACGTCATTTCTTCAGCATACAAATCAAGTAATAAATAAGACGAAAAGATACAACCCTGCTGCATTCCTGTTCTGTTCAAACTGCCTCTTGGTCCATGCGCAGGTTCCACATGAGCACAATTAAGTGTTCTGGAATTCCCATTCTTTGAAATGTTATCCATAATTGGTTATGATCGTGTGAACCTATAATTATCTAAAAATCAAGCATAAAACATAGGTACTGAGGTGGAGAAGCTGATCAGTTATTTGGTCAGTAATGTAGCCACACGGATGTTCATCATGACACTGTCTATATCAGTAAAATACTGCACAAACTACCTAAATGTCTAATGATAAGGAATGAGCTCATTATAAAAACTGCAAAATACACATATACATACACACAAAAAAAATACCACGCAGCCACTAAAATGATTTTCTTGAAAAACATACACAATTTGGGAAAATGGTCACATTTTATTGTCACAAAAGCAGACTATAAATCAGTATGATCTCAGTTTTGTAAATTACATGTGTACGATATACAAAAAGGACTAAGAGGATCAAAATCCACTATGTTAGCTATAAGTGATTATGTTAAGGACGATTTTTTTTCCGATGTGTATCTGCCAGAATTTTCTCCATGAACATCAGCTCACTCACGTAGTGGATATTTACCAAGCCCCGACAGCCAGGGCAGGATGAAGGCCCCTGACGGCCCTAAACACTGATAACATGGGGTGGCCCCTCCACTGCTCACTCACGCATTCAAACAGGATATGTGAGTTATATATCTACATGTATGTGTGTGTGCGTGTGCGTCTTAGCTATCCATGACCTAACTTCTTTTTAAATGTGACTATAATAGTAGCAACTGAATGCAAAAGTGGCAAGTGCCATTTTAGCAGAAAAAGATGACTGGATTATAAAGTTTTTACTGGATTCAGTACTAAGAGTTTTACTATATACCATATTTTCTACAAAAAGATTATTCCATACATTCTGCAACAAAGAAAATGAGTCTGTGAACTTTGCTGTTTCAACAATCAATATAAAATTTGGTTGATCTCCCACAATGAAAAATTGGCTTTCACCAATTTTGCCTTACATGGCTCATACTTCAATTTTGATACTTGTTTCATAATAAATACTATATTATAAATGAAATGAAAAGATTCATAAAAAACAGCTTAATAGTCAGAAAACAAATATTAGACAAATTAATGTTTTTAGATAGATCTTTCATCACTAACATAATTAAAAACATCTCTTTCTATTCTTTGTTCTTACAAACTCTTCAATCATTTCATCACAATTAAGCTGCTGAACAATATCTATTTCCATACATAATAAGGATAATGAATCAAGTCTTTCCTGAATCACGGCTGTACACTGAGGGCTTTTGAGTCTCTACAGAAGAAAATGAGCGTTCTGTTGCGCAGTTTGTGATTATTAAAGCTAGGAATATGTGTAACACAATTTCAACACTGGGAAATACACATTGTATTTTTTTTTATTATTATTATGGAATCATATATGCCTACACGAGCTGTGTCCTTTCACCATACCTATTCAATCTGTATGCTGAGCAAATAATCCAAGAAGCTGGACTATATGAAGAAGCAGCCAGGGCATCAAGATCAGAGGAAAAGTTATTAACAACCCACATTATGCAGATCACACAACCTTGCTTGCTGAAAGTGAAGAGGACCTTAAGCACTTACTGATGAAAATCAAAGACGACAGCCTTCAGTATGGATTGAACCTCAACATACAGAAACAAAAATCCTCACAACTGGACCAATAAGCAACATCACGATAAATGGAGAAAAGACTGAAGTTGTCAGGGATCCACAATCAACACCCATGGAAGCACCAGTCAAGAAATCAAAAGACGTGTTGCACTGGGCAAATCGGCTGCAAAAGACGTGTTGAAAAGTAAAGAAGTCACTTTGAGGACAAAGGCGTGCCTGACTCAAGCCATGGGGTTTTCAGCTGCTTCATATGCATGCAACAGCTGAACAATGAATAAGGAAGGCCAAAGAATTGACGCCTTTGAATTGTGGTGTTGGCAAAGAATATTGAATATACCATGGGCTGTCAAAAGAATAAACCTGTCTTGGAATAAGTACAACCAGAATGCTCCTTAGAAGCAGGGATGACGAGACTACGTCTCACATACTTTGGACATGTTATCAGAACGGCTCAGACCCTGGACAAGGACACCATGCTTGGTAAAGTAGAGGGTCAGCGAAAAAGAGGAAGACCCCCAAAGAGATGGACAGACACAGTGCCTGCAACAATGGACTCAAGCATAGCAACAACTATGAGAATGGCGCAGGACCAAGCAGCGTTTCATTCTATGTGCACAGGGTCACTATGAGTCGGAACCGACTCAACGGCACCTGACAACAATTAGTAATTTCAGCACTAGCAGTTTTAGTACAATTTGCACTCACTACACTCAAGCATTCAACAGAAGTCTCTTCTTCACTAAATTTTAAAAAGGAAGTTAATTTTGGAATTGTCTTTAGTGATCCACAAATCCTTTTTATCTTCTGCACGTTTTCGTTTTTGCACTCCACTTAGTTGTTGCAGTTTCATTTTGCCTGGATATAAAATTGTCACTTTTTAAATCTAATTCTACGACAACAAATAAATTTCAATAACTGAGAATGAAATTAATAAAACAAGTAAAATTCATTGAATAAAATTTATATTTGAATTTGGACATTAACACAAAAATTTGTATTTCAAAATTTAGTGTTTAGAATTTAGAAACACTCATTGTCGCAAAATAGAAAAATATTTTGCATGATACTGAATTTTGTATTCTTTTAATGTGCCTAATACCTCATTTTTTTTTGTTTGTTTTTTTATTACCTCATTTATTAGCACAGAGTAATATCAAGCACTGTGTCCACATACCAGACAGTAAAAAATGAAACTGACTTGACACATAAACTTTTTGTGTTAGACAAATATTAGCTTTTGTGTAAGCGTGGGGTATGGGTCCTGTTCCATTTACAGATGGACATCCAGTTTTGCCAGCGTACCGTTTCTTAAAGAGACTGTCTTTTTCTCATTTAATGGACTTTGGGCCTTTGTCAAAGATCAGCTGACTGTATGTGGATGGATTTATGCCATGCTTTTCAATTCTGTTCCATTGGTCTATGTGTCTATCTCTGTACCAGTGCCAGGCTGCTTTAGCTACCGTGGCTGTACAGCAGATTCTTAGATCAGGTAGGGTGAGGCCTCCTACTCTGTTCTTTTTCAATAATGTTTTGCTTACCCGAGGTCTCTTTTCTTTCTACATAAAATAAGTGATTACTTTTTCCATCTTGTTAAAGAATGCTGTTGGTATTTGGATCGGGATTGCATTATATCTGCAGACCGCTTTGGGTAGAACTGACATTTTCACAAGGTTGAGTCTTGCTATCCACGAGCTTGGTATGTTTTCCATTTATATAGGTCTCTTTTGGTTTCTTGCAGTAGTGCTTTGTAGTTTTCTTTGTATAGATCTTTTACGTTCCTGGTTAGATTTATTCCTAAGTATTTTATTTTTTTTTTAGGGGCTATTAAAAATGGTATTGCTTTCCTGATTTCCTTTCTGAAGTTCTTACTGTTGGTGTATAGGAATCTAACTTGTTTTTATACATTGATCTCATATCCTGCTACTCTGCTGAATCCTTCTATTAGTTCCAATAGTTTTCTTGTGGAATCTTTGAGATTCTCTATGTATAAGATCATATCTTCGAATAGGGATAGTTTTACTTCTTTCAAATTCAGATAGCACTTATTTCTTTTTCTTGCCTTATTGCTCTGGCTAGAACTCCCAGCACAATATTAAATAAAAGTGGTGATAAAGGGCATCCTTGTCGTGTTCCCATTCTCAGGGGAAATGCTTTCAGCCTCTGTTGAGAATGATGTTGCTTGTTGGTTTTGTATAGATGCCCTTTATTATGCTGAGGAATTTTCCTTCTATGCCTATTTTATCAAGAGTTTTTATCAGGAATGGGTGTTACACTTTGTCGAATGCCTTTTCTGCATCAATAGAAATGATCATGTGATTCTTTTATGTGGTGGATTATGTTGATTTTCTAATGTTGAACCATCTTTGCATACCTGGTTATGAGTCTCACTTGGTCGTGGTGTCTTTTTTTTTTTTTATGACACTGAATTCTACTGGCTAGAATTTTGTTATGAATTTTTGCATCTACATTCATGAGAGATACTGGTCATAATTTTTTTTTTTTTTTTTTTGTGGTGTCTTTGGCTTTGATATCAGGGTTATGCTGGCTTCATAGAATGAATTCACAAGTACTCCTTCCTTTTCTATACTCTGCAATAGTTTGAGTAGTACTGGTGTGAGCTCTTCTCTGAATGGTAGAATCCTCCAGTGAAGCCGTCCATGCCAAGGCTTTTTTTGTTGTTCTTGTTGGGAGTTTTTTTTTTTTTTTTTTTCATTATTGCTTCAATTTCTTCTCTTGTTATGTGTCTGTTCAGTCTATCTCGGTTTGTGTTAGTTTAGCTAGGTAGTGTGTTTCTAGAAACCTGCCCATTTCCTGTAGGCTCTCAAATTTGTTCGAGTACAATTTTTCTTGGTATTCTGTTATGATTACTTTTATTTCAGTTGGGTCTGTTATATTGTCCCCCATATCATTTCTTATGTGGGTTACTTGCTTTGTCTCCTGCTTTTGGTTTGTCAATTTGGTCAATGGTTTGTTGATCTTTTCAAAGAGCCAACTTTTTGTCTTAATTCTATTTTTCCTCTCTATTTCATTTATTTCTCTTCTAATCTTTATTATTTCCTTTCTTTTGGTAGCTGTGGGCTTCTTTTGCTGTTCTCTTTCTATCTGTTAGAGTTATACAGATAATATTTTGATTTGGGTCTGTTCTTTTTTGACATGTATGTTTATTCCTGTAAATTGAGCACTGCCTTTGCTTTGTCCCAAAGGTTTTGGTATGATGTGTTTTCATTCTCATTTGATTCTAGGAATTTTTTGATTCCCTCTTTGATCTCTTCTATTACCCAGTTGTTTTTAACCAAGGTGTTATTCAGTTTCCATGTATTTGATTTTTGATCCTTGCTCTTCCTGCTATTGATTTCTACTTTTATAGCATTGCTATCAGAGAGAATGCTTTGTACTATTTCGATGTTTCAGATTTTATTTAGAGTTGCTTTCTGACCTAAAACATGGTCTATTCTGGAATGTTCTGTGAGCACTAAAAAAGAATATATATTTTGCTGCTGTTGGGTGGAGTATTCTGTCTGAGGTTCAGCTGTTCAATTTTGACCTTCAGATCTTCTGTGTCTCTCTTGAGCTTCTTTCTAGATGTTCCGTCCTTTACCTAAAGTGGTATGTTGAAGTCTCCTATTATTATTATGGAGCTAATTCTCTTTTCTGTGCTGTTAGAGTTTGTTTTATATATTTTGGAGCCCCATTGCTGGGTGTGTATATATTTATTATAGTTATGTCCTCTTGCTGGACTGTCCCTTTAATCATTACTTAATATCTTCCCTTATCTTTTATTGTTCATTTTGCCTTAAAGTCTATTTTATCTGAGATTAGTACTGCCACTCCTGCCCCTTTTTGGCTACCATTTGCTTGATATATTTTTCCCATGCTTTGATTTTTAATAAATGTATGTCTTTGTATCTAAGATGTATCTCTTGTAGACAGCATACTGATGGGTCATGTGTTTTGTTTTGTTTTTTCAATCCATTCTGCCACTCTCTGTCTCCTTATAAAAAATAAACCCACTGCTGTCAGTTCTGACTCGTAGAGACCCTACAGTCTCCTTAAGGGCACATTTAAGCCATTTACATTCAGTGTGATTATCAACAGGTATGAGTTTATTGCTGTCATATTGTTGTGCTTGTGTGTGTGTGTGTGCGTGTGTGTGTGTGTGTGTGTATCTGGGTCTGGGTTTGGTGCTGACATTTTGTTTTTCTTAATTTTCTGTGCTGAGTTCTTTTTGTGTTTTTTCTTTTTTTCATTATTGTGGATTTTCTGTTTACTGAATCTTTATGTTTTTCTGATGAGTAGGCTTGTTAACCTTCTTGGTAGCTACCTTGAAATTTACCCTTATCTTCCTAAGTTTCAAACAGTCTTTTATTACTTAATATTGCCTTAACTCCCTCTCTATTTGAAAGTTCTATACCTACACCATTTATTCCCCCTTTTCTTGTTTTGCCATTGTCTTTTATAGATTGATGTCTGTTTCCCTGTTTTAAGTCTTTTAGATTTGTTTTATTATTGAGAGGTATTTACACAGGTACCTGGCTCATGCTGTCCTGTGTCCTAGACTCTGGTTGCTGTCTGATGTTGTTGGTTCTCTAACCAAAGGACTTCCTTTAAGATTTCTTGTAAGCCTAGTTTGGTTTTTGCAAATTTTCTTAATTTCTGTTTAACTGGAAATATCCTATTTTCACCACCATATTTGAGAGAGAGTTTTGCAGAATATATTATTCTTGGTTGGCAGTTGTTTTTTTTTTTTTCAAGGTTTTATATACATCATCCCACTGCCTTCTTGCCTGCATAGTTTCTGCCAAGTAATTAGAGCTTAGTCTTTTCATTTCCCCTTTGTAAGTAACTGCAGTTTTCTAGATCTGCTCTCAGGTTTCTTCATCTTCAGTTTTGGCAAGTGTGCCTATGATGTGTCTTGGTGACTTTCTTTTGGGGTCTATCCTGTATGGGGTTCGTTGAGCTTCTTGCATGGTCAGCTTTTCATCTTTCACGCTATTTGGCAAGTTTTCTGCCAGCACATCTTCAACAGTCTTCTCTGTGTTTTCTGTTTTCTCCCCCTGTTCTGGAACTCCAATAACCAGCAAATTTTTTATTGTGTCCCACATAATTCTTAGGTTTCTTCATTTTTCTTCATTCTTTTCTCTGATTTTTCCTCACTGTGGCATCCATGAATCTGTCTTCCATCTCACTGATTCTGTCTTCTATTGCTTCAAATTTTCTCCTAAAACCTTCTATTGAGTTGTCTATTTCTGAAATCTTGCTTTCTTTTGGATTTCTAGTTGCTGTTTTTGTATGATTTAAAATTACTTATTTTGATGTTTTATTCTTGTATTATTTCCCTGAATTTGTCTATTGCTTTGATTTTAGTTATGTTTTCATTGGTTTTGTCTGTTTTCCATGATTTTGTCCATTTTTTTCCTTGGTTTTCCCTAATCTCTTTCCTAATATCTTGGAAAGCCCTAAATATTAGTCATTTGAATTCCCCATCAGGTAGTTTCACTGCTTTTTCTTCTACCAGAAGGTCATCTGATTATTTTGGGCACTTGCTGGAGACATCTTGTCCTGCTTATTTATATGTTTTGATATTGTCTTCTGTCTTCTAGACATGAAGGTATTATATATTTATTGATTGTATGTTTGCTTGTTTTGTCCTGCTTTTTTGTTTTGTTTTGATGTATCAGGGCAGATAGGCCAGGCATGTTTTACTGCTTGCTCGTTTGTGGACACCATGGTTCTCACCACCTTGTCTGGCTGGACAGGGTAGCAGCAGGCAGGGTGAGCCCGCTTCACCGTACACTGGTTTGGAGAGGTGGCTGAGGACAGACTGGGCAGTTGCTCTCTGCTTCCTGATATTGGTCTAGCAGTGTGGGAGCATTCGCAGTCCCTCATCAGATAGGCAGGGGTGTCAGATGGGGAGAGGCATGGGCTTGCTTCCCACCATTCAGCAGCTGATCAAATGGCAAGGGGGGCAACATGGGCACAGTGTGGCAGCAGGCCTAAGCAGCAGGGATGCTCTAGCTGTGGTAGCATATTGGGGGCTGGTAGGAGAGGGGAGTGGCATATGGGGCTAGGTGGTGAAGAGAAAGAAGAAAGAAAAAAAAACATCCAATGGATGGGGGCTGGGCAGACCTGGGGGCTAGTGGGAAATGGAGATAGATGGTATACCAGGCTAGGTGGGAGGTAGAAAAAAAGAAAGCAAAAGATAAAAAAAAAAAAAAGAAAAGAGAAAAATAAGTGGCAGTGTGGTAGGCGTGGAGTGGACCTGGGTCAGCGGCAGGCCAGTGGCTCTCCAGCCACAGCAGTGCAGCAGGGTCTGCAGGGGGGAGGGGGGAGGTGGCGTACAAGGCTATGTCCAATGGGGAAGGAAAAGGAAAAGATAAATAAAAAACAGTTTAAAAACTGACAGCACGGTGGGGCCTGCGAGTGAGGGTGGGGCAAACACAAGAGCCAGATGGTGGGAGAGGATGTGATGTGCAGAGCTATGTGGGAGGGAGAAAGAAGAGAAAGAAACAAAAAAAAAACCAACAACAAATGGTGGCACAGCAGGAGCTGGCAGGGCAGACCTGAAGCAGCCGCGGGCCAGTGGCTCTGTAGCCAAGGCAGCAAGGTGTGGCTCAGTGAGATGGGGTGGAGGTAGCATAAGGGGCTAGGTGAGAGGAAAAAAGAAAAGGGAAAAACAAAAAAAAATTTATGATGGCATGGGAGAAGCTGGTGGGCGGCAGTGGAGAAGCAGGGTTACCATGTGCTGGTGGCTCTCGAGGCAAGAGGCATGGCACAGCCCTTCAGGAAGGGTTGAATGTGGAGCATGGGGCTAGGTATGAGGGAGAAAGAAAAGTAAAAGAGAAAAAAAAAAAAAAAACAGCGGGAGCCAGCTGGTGGTGGCAGGGTGAACTCAGGGCAGCAATAAGCTGGTGTCTCTCTGGTTAAGCAGCGTGGTGTGGCCCATTGGTTAAGTGGTGGAGGCAGCATATAGTTCAGAAGGTGAGGAGTGGGAAAGTGTATTTCTCTGGTTACGAGGTGCTCTGTCTTCTGTCTTCTGTTGGGAGCTCCATGAATTTGTGTTTCCATACTCCCTGTCTGGGGTCGTCGCTGACCATGCTCCAAGATGATGAAGCTGGCTGTGTTAGCTACCAGAGGGCCGCCACTCCATAGCTCTCCTCATTCTCTGTTCTCTGTCAGTTTCTTCCTCCATTTGGTGCTTGACCTAGTTCCTTATCTCTTCACTTCATGCTTAGGGTTCCAGAACTAACGTTTCTATCTGTTTTACTTAGTTTTATGGGTCTTTGCTACAGAGGGACAGCATGGTGCCATCTATCTATAGTGCCATGTTGGCTCTGCCTCTCTGCCTGTGAACCAGAGGCCTGTTGTTTGACCCACCGATCTTGGATTCACCAGCCCCTGCAGCTACGTGAGTCGGGAGAAGCCTCCATCCTGACCCACAGGCTTGGAACTTTCCAGCCTCTACAGCCACATGAGCCATTTCCTTGATATAAATCTCTCTCTCTCTCTCTCTACATACTTATACAGACACTTCACTCGTTCTGCTTCTCTAGAGAACCCAGCCTAAGACACTGGCCATCTTGGCTGGAGTCACTGAATCAACAGACATGGATGTACGAGGTTCCCTCAAAATGGATAAGAGACCTATTATCTATTAACATAATCCATCCTTGCCCAGTAACCGCTCATGTTGGATCCAGTTGCATATTGGGTAAATGCAGCAAGAGTTAGGCTCGACAGCCCACTCCCACATCTTGCTTATTAGAAAGAAACCGTATACTCCCAAGAAACCTGCTGAGATAACAAGTTTCAATTACATGGGAGGGGACCATAGGAGACAGATGTCAATGAAGGTGTTGAAGTGATAGGGGCCTAATAGCTTAAACAACCTTGTCTTTGCTTTGGACAACTGGTACCCCTGTTTTAGTGATGCTCTAAGCATGTGCTCACCTTGCGTACTGGGTAATCCGTCCTTGCCTACAGCATGTGAGGTACTCTAGAATACCATGCGGGCAGAAGACAGAGCCCCTGCCTTCCTAGAGCTTATTGACTAAGACACAACTGAACCAGCAATTACAGCAGAGGGTGGTACATGCTGAGCTTCTCTGAAGCAGTTCCCTCAGCTCTGAGAAGCCTTGCCCTAGATCCAGCCTCTTTCAGAAGCAAGCCTTCAGTCCGCATAAGCCAGTCTCTTAGTGATCCTTGTCTTTCATCAGGATCCTTGGCTTTCATCTCTTAGGCTCTCATTTCTGGCACATGGTTTCTGACCCCAGCTACAAGCTGGGCTCTTAGGAGAGGTGGGAAATGGAACATTTGTAAAGTATGTGCCAAGTGCCAAACACTGTCGTGTGGCTTTGCTTACCCTGCATCTTGTACTTCTATCACAGCCACAGGAGTTTTATCATCAGCATTTTATGGAGGAGTTCAACAAAAACAGAGTGATTAAGCAACCTGCCCATCCGTGGCACACAGCCAACAAGGGTACCAGGGTTCAAACCCAGGTCTGATTCCACAGTTCATGCCCTTTTCCTCACATACCAAGCTGCTCTCCCAATTTACTGTCAGTGCTTCCAACCAACAGAAATGCCTCTTTATATTTCCATCTACTGTCCTGGCCACATTTATAGCCTCTGGGATGTTAGATCCCACACCTAAAGATTCAAACCTTCTGGGAAGAATTGCTGATAGCTGGCGAGAGACCCAGGGAAATCAGTTTAACCTGACTGCCTGCTAAACAGCTGGAGCTACTGAGGGTCGAGGAGGGAGGTGGGCTTCAGACCCACCATCAGGAAGCAGCTCCCTCTCCCCAGCTGCTCCCAGGGTTACACACACCAAACCGCATCATGAACAATCTGTGAATGCTTTCCTCCTCTCTGGACAACAGCTTCAAAAGCTCTGTTTCCCTGACACTGCTCACCTGCAGGTTCCTTTTCACCTCTTAGAATTCAATAAGTCCTTGCCAGAGTGTATTTTCCAAGCCTGCCTGGGAAGAATTGTGCTTGTCTGTCCCTCATCTTTTGACCTTATACTCACTACCAGTATTGATAAACAAAAAAATCTCAGCAAAGCCTCCCTACACGAAAGTCCAGAAACAAGTTAAGTCAAGCTATACTGAATCCACAAAAACCAATTCAAAGGGGATAAAAGTAAAGTGCAGAGCAGTATGTACAGTATTCCATTTACAGTTAAAAATGTGTGTATGCATAAACATACTTTTCAAAACTTTATTATGAAAATTTGCAAACATCATAAAAATAGAATAATATACTAAACACCTCATACCTATCACCTAGCTTCAATAATTTCCAACATATGGCCAAGCATATTGTATCTACTCCCACCTCCTCCTTTATTTTTTTTATTTTTTGGGGGGGAGGGGATAGAGTATTTTGAGCCATAAATATTTCAGTATGCCCACCTAGCAGATACAGACATTGTGTTGTTAGGGGTCATCAAGTTTGTTCCAACTCATAGCGACCCTATGTACAACAGGATGAAACACTGGCCAGTCCTTCACCATCCTCACAATCGTTGTTATCCTGAAGCCCATTGTTGCAGCCACTGCGTCAATCCATCTTGTTAAGGGTCTTCCTCTTTTTCGCTGACCCTCTACTTTACTAAGCATGCTGTCCTTCTCCAGGGACTGGTCCCTCCTGATAACATGTCCAAAGTATGTGAGATGAAGTTTCTCCATCCTCGCTTCTAAGGAGCACTCTGGCTGTACTTCTTCCAAGACATATTTGTTAGTTCTTCTGGCAGCCCATGGTATATTCAACATTCTTTGCCAACACCATAATTCAAAGGCATCGATTCTTCTTCGATTCTCCAGCTTTCACATGCATAGGAGGCAACTGAGAACACCGTGGCCTGAGTCAGCTGCACCTTAATTCTCTAAGTAACATCTTTGCTTTTTAACACTTTAAAGAGATCTTTTGTGGTAGATTTGTCGAATGCAATGCGTCTTTTCATTTCCTGACTGCTGCTTCCATGGTTGTTGATTGTGGCTCCAAATAAAATGAAATCCTTGACAACTTCAAAATTTTTTCCATCGATTATGATGTTGTCTTTTGTCCAGTTGTAAGGATTTTTGTTTTCTTTATGTTGAGGTATAATCCACACTGAAGGCTGTAATCTTTGATCTTTACCAGTAAGTGCTTCAAGTTCTCCTCACTTTCAGCAAGCAAGGTTGTGTCATCTGTATAATGCAGGTTGTGGACATTGTTTCTACATAAATACAATATCGTTAAGTCATTTCATCATACTTAATAAATTTACAATAATTCCTCAATATTCTTGAAGATCCAGTCCATACTCAGATTTTCCCAATTATCTCAAAAATGTCAGTTTATGTTATTTTGTTTGAAACGTGGTCCAAACAATAACCACATTTTGTTGTTACGTCTCTTAAATTTTCTTCCATAGACGTCTCCTCCTCTCTTTTTTCATGCCATCTCTTTGTTGAAGAAGCTGGGTCATTGGTTCCACATTCCGGATCTGACCGATTAGTTTCTGTGGTGCCACGTGTTTGATCTTTCTGTAAACTGGCACTTACCTCTAGAAGCTTGATTACACTCAGGTTTAATTTGGGTAGAAGACTTTGTCATGTCATGCTGTGTAAACTGTACCCTTGCAGGAGGCACTAACATTTGGCTGTCCTGCTTTCAGCAATGCTGAGGTTGACCAGTGGGCCCGGGTATTGTCAGCCTGATCCATCCACCATAAAGTTTTACATCTACCTTTCGTTCAGTGCTTTACCATCCACTGATCAACATTACCTATATCCATTTATTTATGATTTTATAATTTCTTCTTTTGCATTTTTGCTGAAATTTTTCTATAAGGAACTTACGCTCATCAACTATTTGGTTAACTTCAAATAGGTAGGATAAATACTGGATTCTTTTTTTTACTATTATTTGTCATTTTGTATTTTTCATAATAATGAGTTTGCACCCTAACAACTTTCAATGGTGAACAATGACTTTTATTTTTAATGTCATTGCGAGCTCATGGATTTGTTTGTATTTTATGTGTTTAATCAACTGCAGTCATTCTTTTTAATGATACATACATGTAAAGAACATACAAGCAAATTAAGGAAAAAAAAAAAGTTCCCCACTACAATCCCTCTCCCCAGACATGACTCTATAGAACCCTTATAGGAACGTTCTCATCGTTTAGGGTAAGATGAACGAGTCTGTTTCCTGCAACCGAGGAGGTGAGACAGGACCACTCTCTTTAAAAAGCACTGGCTCAAGAGAGAAATTACTCCAGTTCCTTGGAAGCACGAACTTTGAGGAGGAAAACAAATTATTAAACACAGAGAGGAGAGCAACATTAGGAGTTAATAAAATTAATTACACAAAGTTTGGAGAAAACACTGCCAAAAAAAAAAAAACCTCTTTTAAAGGATACAGTAGATCAGGAAAGATAATTTTGGGAAATCTTCTATATTTTCCTGTAAGAAAATGACCAAAACAAAGGCCGTCACTTGACCTGAGCTTGTGAGACGGCAGGAAGTGTTAGGAGCAAGCGACTCTGCGGCAGCCATTTCAGTGCTGCAATGGGACCCCCTTTGTAAACTAGTCTAAACCAAATTCCTCAACTACTAAGCATTGCCCGTACCCTGCTTCTGCACGGTAGGGTTTACCTGCGAAATTTATCCAGAATCTACACTCCATCTCTACCACTGTGCTCCAAGCCACTTCTATTATTCACCTGGAATCCTACAACAGTTTGTATGGTGTATTCTCCCTGTACAGTACAGTTTCCATCCCTAGCCAGATGATCTTGTTAAAATTGTGTCTCTTATATCTCAGATTAAAAGTTGGCAGTGGTTTCCCATCTCACTCAGAGTAAAAGCCATACTCCTTGCTGTGGCCTACCAGACCCTACCAGGTGTCTTATTACCTTCCTGACCTTCTCTCTTACCGTCCTCTCCCTCTTCTCTCCATTCCAGCCACCCTGGTTGGCAATTCCTCAAATACTTCAAACACGCCCCTGCCACAGGACCTTTGCACCTGCTGTTCTATCTTGAACACTTAGGTCCAGATACCTGCCTGGCTCAGCCCCTTTTCTTCTTTAGGTTTGTGCTCAAATGTCACTCCAACCACTCTGTCCATCCCAACCCACAACGGAAAACAATGCCTACCTCCTTTTGGGCTTTATTTTTCTCCGTAGCAATTACCACATCTATAGCATTATATATTTATTTACTTTGTTTATTTTTTGTCTCTTCCACTAACATAAGCTCCATGAGAATAGGAAACCCTGTTGGTGTAGTGGTTAAGTGCAATGGATGCTAACCAAAAAGTCAGCAGTTCGAATCTGCCAGGTGCTCCTTGGAAACTCTATGGGGCAGTTCTACTCTGAGCTAGCTATAAGGTCGCTATGAGTTGGAATCAACTTCATGGCGGTGGGTTTGGTTTTTGTTTTTGTTTTCTAATGAGAATAGGGGTTCTGGTCTTTTCTGTTCACTGCTAGGAACAAGACCTCATGTATCTTCTTGTTAGCTGCTGCTAGGTAAGCCCCAGCTCACGGCGACCCCATGTGTGACAGAATAGAGCTGCTCCATAGGGTTTTCTTGGCTGTAATATTTACAGAAAGCGTTCACTAGGTCCTGTCTTCTGTGGAGCCACTGGGTGGGTTCGAACCACTAACCTTTAGGTTGGCGGCCAAGTGCAAACTGCAGGTCCTCAATAAATACCTCTTGAATGAATATAAAATACTGGAATAGCCACCACTGTGGGTCTTTCCCAGTACCCCTCCCCAGCCCCAATATGTATGCACTACTTTTAACCTCAGCTGTAAAAGCCTCACAGGCAGTGGAACATATCCGATTTTACTGTTAACTCGTGCTTATCAACAGGTGTCTGCATGCAGTTGGAGAACAATTTTAATAAACTATCCCACCTCTTAATAGATACAGTGGACAATAAATGCAAAGTATCATATTAGGCTTTTATTTGGACTATAAAATCGAATAGGCAGCTGTGCAATAATAAAAAGTGAAGATTACAGGCTGCAAGAAGAACAAATAAAGCCTGATCACTCGGGTCTGGCATTCTCTTGCTTTTCACACTGGCTGCCCATTCCCTCCCCAGTTGAACTATCCTGGAGGAGGACGTGTCATTGTCTTAGCCACCCCACACTGCCTTATGGAAGAGGCACCCCTTCGAAACCTCTAGGGCCTCTGGCTTCACACTATTTTCTTTCTCTTGCCATAGTGCAGTGGTTCTTAACCAGAGCTGAAATATCAGAGCTGGCTGAGAAATCTTTTCAGAATACACATTCCTAGGCCCCGTCCTGAAGGGTCTGATTCAGTGGATGAGGAGAGGAGTAGGGGAGGATGGATGTCAGGGAGGAGTAGGGGAGGACGGATGTCAGGGAGGAGTAGGGGAGGACGGATGTCAGGGAGGAGTAGGGGAGGATGGCTGTCAGGGAGGAGTAGGGGAGGATGGAGGTCAGGCAGCTGAACTCTGGAAAAACTCAATGATTCTGAGACACTCTTTAGTTCAGAACCACGGTCCTAGGTGGTGATCACTAAACATTACGCACTTCATGGGTCATTTTAACTGAAGTGGGGAAGGATCTGGAGGGACCCTCAATACACAAGGACAAGGGAGTCGCAGGTTTTTCAATAATCAACATCTCCCAATGGAAGGAGGGACACAGTGGCTGGTTGGCCCCAGCTGTAACAATCCCCTGGCTCTCATGGTGATAGGTGGGAGGGGACTGCGAAAGTCTGTGTGAGGAAGGGGATTTCTCCAATTTATTTAAGCCTTGCCCATAATGCATATTTTTTAAAAAGGTTGGAAATGTCCGTTCCTTTTCTCCTAACTCTTTTGGCCACATTGTGTGACAACAGTAAAATCTCTAGGCCTCTCTGATCCAGACCGGTCTGTCTTCTTTAAGTTATCTCGGGTCTCAAAGGACGGGAGCACAATTCCTGAAAAGGTGGCTCTGGTGTGGTAGCTGAGAGTGAGGAGTATTTAACTAGGGCGGTGTGCCACAGCAGGAATCAGACAGCCAGATAGTCCAGGGGGTCAGAGAGGGCTTCCTGGAGGAAGTCACATTTTAACTTACCTGATGGAGATGCAGGAGTTGGCCAGGGAAAGCAGAAGGGAGGAAGGAATGTTCCAGGCATAGGAACTAGCATATGCAAAGGTGCAGAAGTGCCAGATGCCTGCCATATGGAAGAATACAAACAAGTCCAGTAAGACTGGGGCAGAAAGTTTAAAAAGGAGGGCAAGCAGAGAGAAGGCTGTGCGGAAGCCTGAGGTTAGGTCACCAAGGACCTTGTAAACTGTGTTTGGGATTCTGGAATGTACTGTAATGCCGAAGAGAAGCCACTGGAGGTTTTTTTTAAGGAAGCAATGATAATTTTGCATTTGAGAAAAAGCCACCCTGGCTGTCCTGGGGCACATGGATCACGATGGAGCAAGGCTGAAGGCAGGGAGGCCAGGACGGAGGATGCCATACTCATCCAAGTCAGGTGCGAGTGGCTCAGGGCCTCTTCTCCTCTTGCTTTCTCCCCATGTAGTAAGAGAAAGGGCAGCAGCATTTCTGAAACCAGCACCTCTGAGGTCTTGAGGGCCTAAAACTCTTTTTATTCATACAGCATATTTTTTTAAGGTTTACTTGAGCACATATTATCTTCTATTACTGCAGTGTCCAGTACACTGGAATTGTACATTAGCACAAAGGGTGGGCTCCCAGGAGCTCCCAGTTGTCTTGTCGGCCACCAGAGTCGGTTACCTACAAGGCCTGCCCTGCAGCATCCGTCTCTCTGCGTAACCTGTTTATGATCCCTAGGCCAGCATAATGGGAGGGGAGCACAAACCCTGCTAGGCTGGGAGGCAGCCAAGCATAATGGTTACAATTATAAACTCTGGAGCCAGGCAGCCTGAGTTTGGGTCTTAGCTCCCCCACAACTAGCTGGGGTGGCCTCGGGCCAGTTCTCTGTAGCTATATTTCCTTTTCTGTAAAACGGGGATAATAATAAGCTTTTGCTGGTATTTATGAAGATTAAGATATTACACACAAAGCATCTGAAACAGTGCTTAGCACTTGTTAACTGTCACTATTATTGGGAAGCTCAAGAGTATCTTTCTCGCACACAGTAGAACTAAGACGTGGAGCCAAAAGGCCCAAGCCCTGCAGAAGCCCTGTCCTCCCTGCCTGCAGATTTAGCACCCACCACCGCCTCTGATTTATGGCCCCTGGGTGGTATCAACGGTTCCTGCCTGTCTGCTAACCAAAAGGTGGGTGGCTCACCTCTCCCAGAGGTGCTACAAAAGGAAGTCCCGGCAATCTGCTTCCCTAAAGAACACAGCTCAAGTCTACGCTATATCACAGGGGGTCATCATGAATGGAATCAATTCAATGGCACTGGGCTTCATTTTGCTGGGGGGTTGATGTGTTTTGTTTTTTTCCACCTTTGATTAGGGAAGACCCCATCCTGAGCTGGTCAACACAGGCCTCTTCCACTTTCAGCCACCAGGGGCTCTTGGCAGGAAATCAGGTTTGGAAGCACCTACGGCAGGAGATGCACTTGGCGGGAAATGAGAAAAGTGCTTGAGCACAAGCCTTCACGAAGCCTGCAACCCATGCGTCTGCAGTCCTATCAGTGGAGCTACAAGGATGCCAAAGCTCCACTGCAGAGGAAAGAGTATACAGGTGTTCCTGGGCATAAGGATCTGGAGACCACGCGGATTTCAGTGACACTGCAATGTTCTCACATTCCTGGGATGCAGGAGTCGGATCCACACCTAAAGCATCTGAGTGACCTCCAGCGCAGTCATGGATGGAACCGTGTCCCCCCAAAATACATGTCAACTTGGCCAGGCCGCGATTCCCAGTACTGAGTGATTGTCCACAACTTTGTCATCTGATATGATTACCCTATGTGTTGTAAATCCTGCCTCTACGAAGTTAAGACGGTGGGATTAGAGGCCGTTATGTTAATGAGGCAGGACTCAGTCCACAAGGTAAGGCTGTGTCTTAAGTCAATCTCTTCTGAGATATAAAAGAGAATGGAGCAGAGACACCTGGGGACTCCACGCCACCAAGAAACAAGAGCCAGGAGAACAGCGCATCCTTTGGACCCTGCAGTCCCTGTGCTGAGAAGCTCCTTGACCAGCGAAGACTGATGACAAGGCCCTTCCCCCAGAGCTGACAGACAGAGAAAGCCCTCCCCTGGAGCTGACACCCTGAATTTGGACTTGCAGCCTCCTAGGCTGTGAGAAAATAAATTTCTCTTCGTTAAAGCCATCCACTTGTGGTATTCCTGTTGTAGCAGCGCTAGGTGACTAGGACAGGTGCAAACAACAGGCTTCTACCTACGAGTGTATCATGTTCAGAACCTTTGATCTAAACAGCTAAGCTTCAGGCTCTAAAGCAGTGGTTCTAAACCTCTGGTGGGTATCAGCTTCACCTAGGCCCCGTCTACTTCAATGGTCTGGGCCTCTGTGGCCTTCATTAGCTCCTCGGCGCTGCTGAGAGCCACCAAAGTGGCTCTGAAGCACAGACGGCTCCAGAACAGTCAGGAACCCACTGCCGTACTGTAAGCCAACCCTTTGATAACACCTGAACTGGATATCCCATCATCACGTCCATCCTTTCAATACTTTAATTAATAAAATTAATAAAGACATGAAAGTACTAATGGTGTTTAAGTAATGCTGTCTACACACACCATGGCATTTTGAAAAGTTATTTGCATAAGTTTATTTTAGACTCGGGGATTCTTAGAGCTCTCACAGCGCACTATTACTGGAAGAATACTTTAAAATGATGCTGGGAAGACATTTAATTAACTTTTAATTGAAATGGCTCCAGGAAGAAAATTATAAATAGCACATTTGTCTTCACTGTGTCTTCATGATAAGACACAGAAAGCGATCAGTGGAGGAGACAGCACACTGAAAAGGATAGCATGGCGGTTCTGGGGAGTTGGTTTTGTTTTTCCAGAGAGAATGGTCTAGTGTAGTCATTCCCAACAACTGAGCCCAGTGTTCTAGAAACGAATTACCTGAGTTTCAGCTTCTAAATATCAGAATTGACCAGGCACCACAACTGACCTTGGCTATAAAGTCACCAATGTAATAGAGAACTATATTCTGAAATTTTGTTCTTTGCTTTGGAGTGCAGAATTTTAACATAAAACAGCATCATGGATGGTTGTGGTGCCAGGGAGGCAAGATGGTACATCAAGCAGACTGGGTTCTGAGTACTGACACTACCATGAATTTGCAACTGTGTCTTTCCAGCTCTTCAGCCCCCAAACTCAGAACTTTCCCTGCATTCTTCTCATTCTCCCACACCCTGCAACCAATCCAACAACAAATCACATAGCAGCACCTTTAAAATGTATCCAGGATCCAATCATTTTTCTACCCTACAACCATCAAGGTCCACGCTATCATAATCCGTCACCTGGATTACTTCAAAAGAACCTCCAAGTGATTCTCGTGGCTGTTTAGCTTAAGTCAGATCATGACATGCCTCTGCTCATGGATATTCATTTCACTCAGAGTAAAAGCCCAAGTGCCCACAATGACCTACCAAGTCCTGCACATCTCCTCCCACCCCAGGTCTCCGCTCCTCCTCTCCTGCTGCCTCACTGCACTCTGCCCAGTGGTCTCTGTGCTGCTCCTCAAGCATGCCCGGCCCACTCCCACCTCAGGACTCTTGCACTTACTGTTCCCTCTGCCTGGCACACTCTCCCTAGATAGCTCCATGGCTCACTTCCTCTCCCACTTCAATGACACTTCAAATGTCACCTTCTCAGTGATGCCTGTGAAATCAGTACCTACTAGACTTATATATAGGGGCACTGTGAGTCAGAATCAACTCGAGAGCAACGGGTTTGGTTTTTTAGACTTATATATTGGAGAAAAAATTGAAGTTCTCAACAATTTTATTCTACTTGGATCAACAATCAATGTCCATGAAAGCAGCAGTCAAGAAATCAAACAATGTTTTTGCACCGGGCAAATCTGCTGCCAAAAGACCTCTTTAAAGTTTTAAAAAACAGAGGTGTCATTTAGATGAATTAAGCGTGCCTGACATTTTTTTTTTTTTTTTTTTTACCCAAACCATGTCTTTTCAATCACCTCACATGCATGAAAAAGAAGACAGAGGAAGAAGTGATGCACTTCAATTGTGGTGCTGAAGACAGAATACTGAATACAGCGTGGGCTGCCAGAAAAACAAACATATCACTCTCGGAAGAAATGCAACTGGAACGCTCCTTAGAAGTGAGGATGGCGAGACTTCAACTTGCTTACTTTGGACACGTCATCAGGAAAGATCAACTGCTGGAAAAGGACATCATGCCTGGTAAGGCAGATGGTCAGCAAAAATGACGAAAACCCTCAATGAGATGGACTGACACGATAACCTCAAGAATGGGTTCAAACGCATGAAAGATCATGGAGGCGACACAGGACCAGGCAGTATTTCGCTCTGTTCTACATAAGGTCACAGCAAGTTGGAGTCGACTTGATGGCAGCTAACAACGACACACTTACATATACATAAAAAATATCCGGAAGATAAGTCAGAAGCCATTCACAGCAGAAAACTCGGGTAAACTGAATTGGGTTGGGGGCTTTTAGGTAAGGGAAGGGGCTTTTTATCCTATACAGGCAGTCCCTAGGTTACAAATGAGTTCCGTTCCCAAATCTGTCTTTAAGGCAAATTTGCACAGAAATCGGAACAATTAAGTATGGCTCATAGCTCGTGTCAGTGTCGGGGACTGAACAAAAATGTGTCAACTTGGTTAGGCCGTGATTCCCAGTATTGCCTGGTTGTCTTCCATTTTGTGATTGATCTAATTTCCTACATGTTGTAAATCATAATCTCTGCTTGTAGTTAATGGGGCAAGGTTGGATTACGCTGAAGAGAATTAGAGTGGGATGTAAACCTCTTGCTCAGGTCACATTCCTGATCCACTGTAAAGGGAGTTTCCCTGGGGTGTGGCCTAAACCAACTTTTGTCTTATAAGAGATAAAAGGAAAGGAAAGTGAGCAGAGAGGGGTGACCTCACACCACCAAGAAAGCAGCACCAGGAGCACTGCGTGTCCTTTGGACCCGGGGTCCCTGCTCCTGAGAAGCTCTTCGACCAGGGGAAGACTGATGACAAGGACCTTCCTCTAGAGCCAACAGAGAGAGGAAGCCTTCCCCTGGAGCTGATGCCCTGAATTTGGCCTTGTAGCCTACTAGACTGTGAGAGAACAAATTTCACTTTGCTAAAGCCATCCACTTGTGGTATTTCTGTTATAGCAGCACTACATGGCTAAGCCAATCAGTCAAATGTCTGTCTTAGTGTATAGTGTTTAGTGTACCTTTCTATACATAAAGAATACTAAGCACTTTCAGATACACTAGAATATCTTTAACATATAATACAGTAATAATAACGTTTTGATGTGAATCACAAGGTAGCACGTATTTGTTATTACAAACCACTGTATGTACCACGGACTTTAAATAGGCTCTATGGGGTTAGTAACCATGGGCTGTACATAAGTCAGACATTCATAACCCAGGGATTGCCTATACTCTTCTGGATTTTTTTTTTTTAATTTTTATAATGAAATAATTAATGGTAGATAACATTATGATAACGCTGAGTAATTAGGTACCCACTTCAGCTCACAGAAGCCCACGTAACCCTATCTATCAGTTCTGAAGTATTATAGTTCATATGCCTTACGTGGAATTTTTGTGAGCTGGCCCAGGAAGGAATCTAGATATCAGATATAACATTATTTTCTTGAAGGAAAAAATAGTTGCTTGCTCTAGCCTATGGCAAGTGTTTCTGTCCTTCTCTTTTCCTGCCTCCACTTCCCTCCTCTCTGTCATGTTGCTACTCATCCAAGTAGCCTTGGGTGGCTCCTCTATACACTGTGCCATGCCCTGGCCAGTCCAGCTCCAGACAGGCGTGCAGTAAGGACAGCCCAGCTCCAGACAGGTGTGCAGTAAGGACAGCCCAGCTCCAGGCAGGCGTGCAGTAAGGACAGCCCAGCTCCAGACAGGCGTGCAGTAAGGACAGCCCAGCTCCAGGCAGGCGTGCAGTAAGGACAGCCCAGCTCCAGGCAGGTGTGCACTAAGAAGAGTCCAACTCCAGGCACATGTACGGTAAGAAAAGCCCAGATCCAGACAGGTGTACACTAAGAACACCCCAGCTCCAGACAGGTGTGCATTAAGAAGAGTCCAGCTCCAGAGAGGTGTGCACTAAGAACAGTCCAACTCCAGGCATGTGTACAGTGAGAACAGCCCAGCTCCAGGCAGGTGTGCACACTGAACTGCCCCTGCACCCTAGAGGCCAGGCATGCATCCTCTGGATCCCAATGCAAAGTCAGGATTTACAGGGAATATCCAAGGTTAGGACCAGAATTTTTAGTCCAGCAACCAAAGGTTGACTGAAGAGGGTGGTGTGGTGCTCAGACTAAGACCGAGGAAATCCGTGTTCTTCCACTAACCGTGAAGTGTCGGCCAAGTCGCCTCAGCTTCCTTATTTATACAACCAGGGGAATAGATAGGATGATCGCTTATGATGCTTCCCACCCTTGCAGAAAAAAAATTAAACCCATTGCCATTGAGTCTACTCCGACTCATGGCAACCCCGTAAGACAGAGGGGAACTGCCCCATAGGATCTCCAAGGAGCACCTGGTAGATTAGAACTGCTGACCTTTTGGTTAGCAGCTGAGCTCTTAGCCACTGAGCCACCAGGGTTCTACCTTTAACAACCTCTTAATTACTGCTGCAATCTATTGAGTTCCTACTATGTGCCATATCCTTGCTAGTTTTCACATAAATTTGCAAATGTAGCCTCCATCATCACAAGAATCCAGCAAGCTGGGAATAATTACGTTCATTTTACCTAGAAGAAAACTAATACTGAAAGAGTTTAAGAACTTGGTCAAGGTGATGCCTTGGCAGGATGGTGATCTGGGACTCAAACCCATACTCACTTAATTTTTCTGTCCTGCCTCCTCTATATACAGAATCCTTAGCACAAAAACAAGTCTAGAAACCTTGTACTGCACAAGGCCCTGTCCACCAGGAGGCAACTCTCTGGGGCTGAACAGCATTTCTTCACCTACTTGTTCATTCAACCAGTATCTGTGCCTCGCTGCTGGGGACCTGCTGATAAAGTTTCCCAGATGAGCTTGATCCTACAGGTGCCAGGTAAATCGCTCCGACCACCGCCAAGCCTAGAGCCACAATCTACTCAGGTCTCTCACAAACCGTGTGTTCAAAACAGGTGGTGGCTGTACACCAACGATCACCGCAGCCCTTCATGACAGCCAAAAGGTGGGAACAGCTGAATGTACACCAACAGAAGAAAGGATTAGCAAAGTGTGGTATATACGTACATGAATACGTCACTGTAAGAGGGAACAAAGTACTGATGCACTTCACGACATGGATGAGCCTTGAAAACATGCTGAACAAGAGAAGTCAGTGGCGAAAGTACAATGTATGATCTCTTAAATGAAATGAGCAAATACAGAAACCAGACATTGATGGTTACCAGGAGGGGGCGGAGGCGGAAAGGAAGAGTTTGGGTTTGGGAGGCATCGAGTTTATGTTAATGGTGGTGGAATGCACACCAGCCTGGGTGGTGTGGGGAGGAGGCTGGGCACATGACTGGCCCGCACAACATAACAAAAGCAAAACAAAACACAGCCAGTTGTCGCAGAGTCACCTCTGACTCCGGGCAACCTCACGGGTGTCAAAGTAAAACTGCTCCACAGGATTTTCGGTGGCTGATATTTTGGAAGTAGGTCACCAGGCTTTCTTCCGAGACTCCTCTGAGGACTCAAACCGCCGACCTTTTGGTTAGCAGTGGAAATGTTAACTATCTGCACCACCCAGGGACTCCCTGCACAACACAGGCTGAACTACATGAAGTTTTCACTGGTTGTGGCATCCTGTAGGGAAACCAGGGGGCCCACAGTAAGCTGGGAACCAGGCAAGAGAGCACAGATGACTTGGCTCAAACCCTTACCACACCTGGCAAAGCAATTTCAAATATTCTACATTGTCTGAGATTTATACATCCTGTTCCTGAAGCCATGCCACCCAACTGGCAGCCAGGTAGGAAGGAACACTTCGCAGCGTTGGGAGGAAGATGTATTCTTTCAGCATCAGCGTGTGTGGCTCCCTGGTTTGCTCCCAAGTTGGTGCACCAAAAGGGAAAGACTATGTAACTTAAAATAGACGTCGACTTCCCCAGCCATTGCAGCCAGGGAGCTTGAAATAAGAGCAAATGTTGAGAGGGCACAGCAGTGTGCCTGAGGGACTCACAGTGTACTCTGAAAGTCGCTTTGTAATAAAGGACGTGTCTTCAAACACCTTTGAAAACACTTGGCTTGTTTTTTCACTCGATTGTGGCCATGGATTTGCTGGCTTCTTACTTCAGGACTTGTCAGGGCCTTTATTTGACCAGGGATCTCTCTTCTCCATTCAACATCCTCCAGGAATGGTTTCAGGGTCCTTACTCTGGGAAACACTCTATTCTACAGGATCCTAGCTTTAAAAAGGATTCGGCAATCTTTATCTGTAAAGGGCCAGAGAGGAAATATTTTAGGCTTTCCAGGTCGTGAGGCAAAATCAATTACGTGATATAGGGACTGGGATCCACGAGAAGTCCCCGGGTGGTACAAATGGCTAATGTGTTCAGCTACCAACCAAAAGCTTGGAGGTTCAAGTCCACCCAGAGGCGCCTCGAAAGAAAGGCCTTGTGATCTACGCCCACGGGGTCACCGGGAGGCAGCGTCGCCTCAACACAAACTGTTTCTTTCTCTTTTTTGGAGACACGAGAGAGAATACAAATTTCCACAAAATTTTATTGACAGAATTCAAAATATAATAATCGTAATTGAGAGCTCTTTTTTTTTGAATACAGGTCTACTAATGAGAAGACAAACTCTTTTTGGGGGATAATATTTGATTAATTACGGTCCAAAGTTAGTTTTCTTTATTATCATGGTAGAAACATAGGCTTTAAATAAATTATCAAGACAGCCTTCCTTAAACTACACCCATTT
Organism: Elephas maximus indicus; assembly: GCF_024166365.1. Taxonomy (NCBI): domain Eukaryota; kingdom Metazoa; phylum Chordata; class Mammalia; order Proboscidea; family Elephantidae; genus Elephas; species Elephas maximus. The sequence continues at coordinate 1,751,882 of NC_064841.1, forward strand.
AACAAAATAAAAATTTGTTGAACAAATGAATTCAAAATGAAGATCTTCCTTTTGGCTTCAGGGTGTGATCTTGACCTGGATAAAATGTTGCAACTGGCTAGAAACGTGGGGGCAGGGACATGGCGGGAAAGTTAGAAAGAAATGAAGAAAAACCAACGTTGCTGTTGTACATACATAAAGTTGCTTAGCTCTCCAATTTGTTTTCTTCTTAGTTTATGTCCCTTTAAACCAGTGCCCCCAAAATTACAGCCTCTGACTGGTTGGCACATAAATTTCTAACTTTGAAACCACTTTATTTCAAGCTTGATAAATAGCTTTTGTCACCAGCCAGAGTAATTAAGGGAGCGGTCCTGGCCGTCACCAGGCGGCGCTATTACTTTCTTTTCAGTGTTTTGCTACCTGCCTGTCGGATTTGGTAAAGCTCATAGAAAGGCTCAGGGCTGAGTTATGTTCCTTCTCTCCTGGCAGGAGCTTTGTCAGGAAGATAAATCGCCCACCTCTACTGAGCAGCCTCTGTTTTCCAGGAACCGTGGCAGACAGGCCTGGCACAAGCAGCCAAGACGCTCTCTTCACTCTGACGGCTGTTTCTGTCACTGACAGAGCTTGGCTACCAAGTGAGAAGAAGGTTGGGATATTCCCGATTTGACATCTTTGTGCTTCTTAGTCTCTCCACTATGGTCTAGTCTTAATCTCTACAAAAGGTTATTTTATCAATGATTCAATACAAATTTCAAAACAAATGCCTCAGAGCATTAGAACTTCCATCTTGTATAGGGAGTGAAGTAGAGGACCTCAAAGGACTTTACCCAGCATGATCTTACAGGGTATATCCAAGAAATGGAGCAATAGGAAATCAAAAGAAGGCTATTTAAGTTGGACGTTGACTCCAGAATTCAATTGCATCATTTTATGGATGATGAAACTGAGTCCCAGAGAGGTGAAGTGACTTTCTTACGGTCATGCAGCTAAGCAGTGGCAGAATGACTATGCCTATACTTACCTGATACTCAAAATGTTAAGACCAAGGTTGCTAAGTTTTATCCAGTGAAATAGAAGTCACTGAGAGAGTCCCAGCTAGGACTGTTTTTACTTTTCTGTTGGGTTCAGATTCAAATCACTCCTTAGGATCTACCTAATTGCATCATGGTTCATGACAGGAATGGCAACAGCAGAATAAACTCTATTGATAATTATGCCCTAGGTGTCAGGTCTGATTCTGTACAGTTGAGCTTTACATCCAGCATCTCTGTCAAGACGTCTTGAAAGGAGCTGCCCAAGGGGGTTTCTGCCAGGATAAGAGAGCACCAACAGCCAGATTACAACCTCAACAGATGACAGACTCCACCCCTTCCCTCTCATTCTTCCTTCTCTGGACTCTGGAGGGAAGAGAAGTAGAGGGAGGACACAGAATGAAAGACAAAGCCACACCCACTTCTCCACTGTAGGTCCCTGTGGGAGGAAGCCTGACAGTAGATGAGACGTTGAGGCTTTTATTTACATTGGTCTGGATTTGTTTGCATTTAAATATAAAATTGTTCTAATACCTACAAGTGGCTAGAAAGCAAAGGGTGCTACCAGGGATGCTGCCAAGAAATGTGAGGGAGTCAGTCACATCTCGAAAATTACTAGTTCAGCAGGCGTGAAATTCAGGTGGGTAGAAAGGAAGGTGAAGGACCTCTTAAAAAGTGTACTCTTCCTTGTGAAGAGTTTGGACTTTGCCCTACAGTGGCTCAAGAATACATAAAGCAACTTACTTAAATGAATGGCATCAGATTTGCGTGCATTCAACAAATATCTGTTGTGTACCTACTAGGTGCCAAGCTCTCCTAGGTACTGGGGATGCATCAGTGAACAAATCAATGAGTCCTGTCCTTGAGGAGTTTATATCCCAGTGGAAGAGAGGTAACCAATAATAAACAGTAAAAGAGTCTGGTAAGTACTATGGGGAAAAAAAAAAAAAAAAACCTGTTGCCATCAAGTCAATTCCAACTCACTGCAACTCTATAGGACAAAGTAGAACTGCCCCATATGGTTTCCAAAGAGCAGCTGGTGGATTCCAACTGCTGACCTTTTGGTTAGCAGCCGTTGCACTTAACCACTGAGCCAAAGGACTCCAGAAAAGAGTAAGAGGGATTGAAAATGCTGGAGCAGGGAATATGATGGGGTCAGGTTTCATATTAAATTGGAGGGAGGCCAGCAAGGCATTACTGAGAAGGTGACCATTCAGCAAAGACTTGAAGGAGGTGAGGGAATCTGAAGGAAGAACGTTCACTGCAGAGGGAACAGTTCAAAGGCCTAATGGAGGTGAGGGAATTTGAAGGAAGAGCATTCAAGACAGAGGAAACAGGTCAAAGGCCTAAAGTACAACCATGCCTGCCTGATGTGCTTAAAAGACAGCACGGAGGCAGGGTGGCTAAAACAGAATGAGAGAGGAGAAAAGCAGAAGGAGACAAGGTCAGAGAGAAACGGGGCCAGACCAGGTGGGCCTCAAGGGCCCTTGAAGGACTTTGATATTTATGCTGAAGGATCTACACATGCACGGGGAAGAGAGAGAGGAGTCACTTGATCTGAATTATGTTTCTAAAGGATCACTCTGGCTGCTGAGCTGAGACTAGACCTGTGGTCGTGGTAGAGGGGCACATGCTAGAAGCATGGAGAAGGTTAGCAGGTGTTTCCAGTTACCCGGTTGGTTTAAAAATCACTCTGAAAGACAATGGGGAGACAGGATCAGTTAGGAGTCAACTGCAGTAGAAAAAACCCATTGCCACCGAGTCAATTCCAACTCATAGCAACCCTAAAGGAGAGAGTAGACCTGCCCCATGGAGTTTCCAAGAAGCACCTGGTGGATCTGAACTGCCGACTTTTGTTAGCAGCCACAGCACTTAAACACTACGCCACCAGCGTTTCTGACAATCATAAAATGACTAAGTCCTTCAATAGCTCTGACCTGAGTCTATAGCCATTTATACAAAGACACAATCAATTCTGCAGAATGAATGAATAAATTGAAAGAACTAAAGACTGAGGAAAGGAAATTAAAAGCTAATCCTTCTGAGACTGTGTTTCACAACCTTGCAGGCATTCAGAAACACTTACGCATGTATTTAACCCATGAATCTAACCCAGTGCCTTGTACATAAAAGATGCTCAGAAGTCTGCTTTTGGACTTCTACTTATGCCCATGAAGGATTAATTGCCACAGGGATTGCCGTGCCATAAACTAGGAAACTAGGGAAATATATGAAACGACATTTCAGACACTAGGCAACAGGAAGCCCAGGGCTGTGATCCCTGAAAGACAGAAACAGATGAGATGAATGCTGTGATCGGCCCAGCTCACTGCTAGAGACGCTGTCAAGGCTGCAGCTCAGAGAACAGAAACTCATACAGAACCTGGCAGTCTCACTCAGCTGAAGAAACAAAGATCAGAGTTCAAATCGTCAACAGTGACTAGAATTTGTAGGTGAGAACATTGGAGAGAAGGAATCTGAACAGAAAGAGAGCTCCAAAGGTCTTCAAAAAGGCCCCTCGAGTATGTGGCTTAAGTACTGGTCTGCACGTGCCTTGGGTACAGCTCCAAGAGACTGGGGAAAGAACTACTGGAAGGCAATAGGCTAAAAATTTTCCAGAAATCACCCCATCAGAGAGGAGAAATTTCACAGTATACAGGGCATTGGGTACAATCTTTAAGAAAGCCATGCCTTAGCAGTGAGGATAAATTAGTCCCGGAATAAAGGTTCCTCTGGGCCTGCCATAAGGAAACTTAAAAACAAGCTTCAAAGGGGCCAAACTGGTCTGTAAGTGCAAAAACAAGGTCCAACACTCTTTAAAGGAATATAACAATACCCAGCACTAAACATCGTAAAATTTACAGTATCTGATACCCAATCAAAATTACCAAGAATGTGGCAAAGAAGAAAAATGTGACCTATAACCAGAAAAAAAAAACAATCAATAGAAACAGAAACGAAAGAGAACGGAATTATGCAGAAAATGACACTAAAAGAGCTATTATAAATCTTACGAATATGCTCAAGGATGTAAAGGAAAACATGAACATGATGAGCGGAGAAACAAGATATAAAAAAGACTCAAATGGAATTTCTGAAGATAAAAAGTATAATATCTAAAATGAAAAATGCATTGGATAAGATTAGCAGCCAATTAGACACCAGAGAAGAAAACATCAGTGAACTTGAAGACATCGCAATAGAAGCTACTCAACACAAAGCACAAAGAAGAAAAACCGACTGGCAACAAAAACGAACAGACCTTCCAACGTCACCCATTTTAAGGAAAGATATAAATGTACACATTCAAAAGACTCAGAGAACCCCAAATAGGATAAACTCAAGAAATCCTTCCCAGTCAACTCATTTCAAATTGCTAAAAATCAAAGAAAAAAATTTCTAAAAGTAACCAGAGAAAAATGACACACTACAGGAGAACAAAGGTTTGAATGACGATAGATTTCTCCTCACAAACCATGAAAGCCAGAAGAGAATGAAACAAAGTTTTTAAAGTGCTGAAAAAAATTTTATAACCCAAAATTCTATGTTCAGAAATATCTTTCAGAATAAAGGCAAAATAAGACCATTAAAAGATGAAGGAAAATTTAATGTGTTGCCAGCACACCTGATTAAAAAAAAAAAGAAAAGCTTAAGAAATTTCTTCAGGACAAAGAAAATAATACCAGAAGAAAACACGGAATTTCAGGAATGAAAGAAGACCAACAGAAGTAACAAATTATTTGAGTAAATATAACATACTATTTTTATCTTCTTAAGTTCTCTAAAATATGTGTGATTGTTGAAAGCAAAAATTATGTGGAAAATTCCAAGGACTCTACAAAAAAAAAAAAAAAGCTACTAGAACTAATAAGTGAGTTTAGGAGTGTCACAGGATACGAGATGAGCATACAAAAAATCAAGTGGTTTTTCTATACACTAGCAATGAACAATTGAAATTGAGATTTTAAAAGAACACCATTTACAATAACCTCAAAAAACATGAAATACTTCCAGTACATTCAACAATATATGTACATGACCTGTACACTACAAACCACAAAACACTGCTAGACAATTTAATTATGATTTAAATAAATGGAGAGATATGTCATGCTTGTGGATCAGAAAACTTGATATTGTTGTCAACTGTCCCCAAACTGATCTATATATATATATTGCGAACAAGTTGATCCAATATAATCCATATTAAAATACCACCAGGATTTTTTATTTAATTGACAAGCCAATTCTAATACATATAAAGAACATAGGACATAAAATAGCCGAAACAATTCTGCGAAAGACAACCAAAGTTGGAGGGTGCACATAAACTGACTGCCAAATGTATTATAAAGCTACAGTAATTCAGGCAAGGTGGAATTGGTGTAAGGGCTGACACGTAGATCAATGGAAAAGATAAGAAAATCCAGGAACCACACACATATATAGCCAGTTCATTTCACTAAGAGTACCAAGGTGATTCAAAGGGGAAAGAATAATTTTCAACAAATGGTGCAGGAACAACTGGATATTCATATGGGAAGATATAAACTTCAACCCTTATCTCATATCATAAAACCAAACCCAAACCCATTGCCATGGAGTCGATTCCAACTCATAGTGACCCTAAAGGACAGAACTGTCCCACAGGGTTTTCAAAGAGAAGCTGATGGATCCAAACTGCCAACCTTTTGGTTAGCAGCCAACTCTTAACCACTGCACCAGCAGGGCTCCATACATTCACTAGAAAGGAATTCAAAGCTTGGCAAAGTGGTGACGTAACCCCAACTCTCATACACTTCTGGTATGAGCATAAGTTGGTACAACCACTTAGGAAAACTGAGAGTATCTGCTAATGCTAAATAAACACATACTCTATGACCTAACCATTGTACTCCTAAGCATGCTACTAACACAAACACATACATATGTGTACCAAAGACACATACAAAAATGTTCACAGGAGTATTATTCATAATTGAAAAAAAAAAAACCAGAAGCAATCCAAATGTCCATCAACAACAGAAAGGAAAAGTTGTAGCGTATTCACAGAATGGAATACTATGCAGCAAAAAATGAACAAACTAACTACACACCATAACATGTATGAAACTCACAGTCATAAAGCTGGGCAAAAAAAGCCAAAAACAAAAGAACACGTAAGTAGCAAATTCAAAACACACAAATCCCATGCCGGTGACAGAAGTCTCAATGAGAGGTTGCTCTCGGGGAGAATGACTGGGAGGGGCACGATGCAGACTTCTGGGTCGCTGATAACGTCCTGCTTCTTGATGTGAGTGGTAGTTACACGGCTGTGCTCACTCTGTAAAAACTCATTCACTTATAATTTATGTACTTTTTATGTACATTAAATGTAAGTAAAAACTACAAAAGAAAAAAATTATGCTATGTACTCTAAACATTTCCCAAAATGAAAGGCTCAGACGAGCGCTGCAGGTACTGGGCCAAGTATCAGCTCTGGGTGCAAGAAGAGCTATAGACAGGTAGGGTGCCATGTCAGGACCACAGCAAGAAAATCCCTTTAAATGCACCTTTGAAAAGAGGGTGCATTTAAAAAGAAACAAATAAATACATGAAAGCTTGTCTGGAAACAGGAGGAATGTGGAGCCCTCCCCCAGCCAATCTCGACCACTCAGACTGTGTTTTGAGCACTAAAGTGGATCCATTGATTTTATAATACCATCAAGCCCTATTTCAAGGTCCAGATATGAACAAACAGATTCTCTGGGGATCAAACACACAGAGAAAATAGAAAATACATTCTATTTCTAAGAACAGAAAGAAGAAATAAGCCAAGGATGGACATTCTTAAGACAAAGATCTCACTCTTGTACACCTGTAAACTAAATATGAAAGTGTTTTGCTTATAAAATAACACTCTGCCATGAAAAGACAAATGCTTTTACATATTAAAAGTAACAGCTGTGTTATTTAACTCGACAAAGAAAATACATGCAAAACCACCGTCTCGGGTAACCGTAAGAGGCATGACTGTAAATGGTGAGCACGTGACAGCAACCCTAAGAATCTGGGCAATTCGGGGGTGTTCTTCTGCACTGGGGGAGGGAGGGCAAGGACTGTCCAGTCCTGAAACTGATCGTAATAATGCTGAAAGGGTGGCTTTCATCCTGCCTCTCCAGCGTCTGACACTCGCTGGTACAGACAAGCACTCGGCTACCAACCACTGAAAGGCTGGTGGTTTACAAGCACTCGGCTACCAACCACTGAAAGGCTGGTGGTTTACAAGCACTCGGCTACCAACCACTGAAAGGCTGGTGGTTCACAAGTACTCGGCTACTAACCACTGAAAGGCTGGTGGTTTACAAGCACTCGGCTACTAACCACTGAAAGGCTGGTGGTTTACAAGCACTCGGCTACCAACCACTGAAAGGCTGGTGGTTTGAAACCATTCGGGGTTCCATGCGAGGAAAGGCTTGGTCATCTGCTCTTGCAAACATTACGGCCCTATGGGGCAGCTCTTCTCAGTCACACAGGGCTGCCATGAGCTGACAGCACCTAACGACAAAGACTTAGAGGGCGAGGGGGAGGGCTGTGGTGGGTGAAAAGGATGAGGAACCAACTGTACTTCTCGCACTGATCACTCACCCTCAGGCCTGCCAAGCTCGTCTACAGATTAACGACCACCTAAAAGTCCTAAGATGGGCAATGGCAATCAAAGCTCACACTCCCTGACGTACGAACGGGAGACACCACGTCATGCAATTTTTGTTCTAAAGTAAAGGCTTATGCAATAAGGGTTACTTTAAAATGGGATGATGACAAGTTTGGTAACTCACCATTTTACTGTTAACGGTTTTTCTCAAAACAATCAGTGAATCCAGGAAAAGTGAACCTAAAGAGAGCATTACGCAAAATCTTGTAGACTTGAACGCTCTTTACTTGAAAATTGAGATAACCCTCCCAGGGCCCAGACGATGTCTGCATTAACTCAGGAGTCATGTGTGCCCAGCACATCCCCAGGGCAAGAGCACAAGGAGAATACTAACCCAACTACAGAAATCACGGTTTAAGGCTCTCAGACATTTTGAAAGCATCTATTTATGTGATTTGCATATGCTAATTATAAAGCATTCTGATTATTAATTCAAAGAGATGTTATATTGTGAGAGTATCTATTATGTAACATTGTTGATTTGCTTATTATACACAGTTTAAAATAATAAATCTTTATATTTATTACAAAGATTTATAAAGATGTTAGGTGCCATCAAGTTGGTTCCAACTCATAGTGACCCTATATACAACGGAACGAAACACTGCCAGGTCCCATGCCATCCTCACAATCACTGTATGTATGTATAAATACATATAACTGTATATGTATAAGTGTATACATGTATAAATCTTGACCCAAGCCATGGTATTTTCAATCACCTATTATGCATGTGGAAGCCCTGGTGACATAGTGGCCAAGTGCTACAGCTGCTAACCGAAGAGTCCGCAGTTCGAATCCGCCAGGCGCTCCTTGGAAACTCTACGGGGCAGTTCTACTCTGGCCTATAGAGTCGCTATGAGTCAGAATCCACTCGACGGCACTGGGTTTGGTTTGGTTTATTATGCATGTGAAAGCTGGACAATGAATAGGGAAGACCAAAAAAGAGTTGATGCCTTTGAATTACGATGCTGGCTAAGAGTACTGAATACACATACCATGGACTGCCAGAAGAAGGAACAAATCTGTCCTGGAAGGTGTACCGCCAGAATGTTCCTTAGGAGCAAGGATGCCAAGACTTCATCTTACGTACTTTGAACATGTTATCAGGAGGGACCAGTCCCTGAAGAAAGACATCATACTTGGTAACGTAGAGGGTGAGCAAAACGGAGTAAGATGCCCAACGAGACGGACTGACATAGTGGCTACAACGATGGGCTCAAGCATAACGACGACTGTGAGGATGGCACAGGACCTGAAAGTGTTTCATTCTGTTGTACATAGGGTCATCATGAGTCAGAACCAACTCCACGGCACCGAACAACAACATCCAAGACTTTTCACTAATTCATAGTTGCTCTTGTGGTCCACCACTCACCTTATCCTAAGCATGTGTAAGCCACTCTAAGCGAATTCCGTGTGTGCAAACTTGCACATATAATGCAGATTTCTTAAGAAACAATTGTTCATTTTACCAACAGGATCTTCATGTTAGAGAGATATACTATTTAAAAAAAGTTATAATAAGCTTCTATAATATGCTTAAAATAAAACTCAATTTACATACAACTTTTCAGGAACATGTCTAAGAAAAATGAGACATAAATCCACCTCCCCACTCTTCCAACAGAAATTTACATGATCCATGCCCGCGCTTCATTCCGGACTTTTCATCAAATGCCCCGGTCAGTGAGAACTGCCCCGGTCACCATCCACGAAACGGCATCCTGCACCCATAATTCCTTACCTCCCCTTACTCTGACCTATTTTCTTCAGAGTATTTATTGCCACCTGACATATTGTATATTTATTGGTTGTTGTTGTTACTTAATTTTTGTCCTTCCCCTTAGAATACACCTTCCTTGAAGGCAGGGTCTTGCCGAGTCCCAGCTCCAAGAACAATCACTGGCAAATAGTTGGCAACCAATACTAAACTGTTAAATACATGAATAAAGACAATAACATAGTATGAAATAAAATCCTGTAATCTATGATAAGAAGAAACAAATTTTCTTACACGTACTAGATTAGGAAAGAATTATTTCCATTTGAGGCATTAATACCTATAAAACAAAACCAAAACCCACTGCCATTAAGTCAATTCCAACTCATAGCGACCCTACAGAACAGTGCAGAACTGAGCCATAGACCTTCCAAGGCTGTTATCTTTATGGAAGCAGATTACCACATCTTTCTCCTGCAAAGTGGCTGGTAGGCTCCAACCACAGACCTTTTAGTTACCAGCCGAGCACGTTAACCCCTGAGCCACCAGGGCTCCTTATTAATAACAATGGGTTCCCATAACCACTTTCAATTGAGTAAAAAACTTCAGGGCAGATCCTTTATGAACTGGCCATCAATCTTCCCCACCTTAAATCAACAGGGACAATTAGAGTAGATTTTTTAAAAAATAATAACATGACATCAACAAAAAAGAACACTGAAGAGGAAATCACCAAATCAATGCCATTTACAGTAGCCACCAAGAAGATAAAATACTTAGGAATAAATCTTACCAGAGATGTAGAAGACTTATACAAAGAAAACTACAGTACACTTCTGCAAAAAACCAAAAGAGACTTACATAAGTGGAAGAACAGACCTTGCTCGTGGATAGGAACACTTAACATTGTGAAAATGTCTATTTTACCAAAAGTGATCTATACATTTAATGCAATTCCGATCCAAATCCCAATGACATTCTTTAATGAGATGGAGAAACAAATCACCAACTTCATATGGAAGGAAAAGAGGCCCCGGATAAATAACACATTACTGAAAAAGAACAAAGTGGGAGGCCTTACTTTACCTGATTTTAGAACCTATTATACTGCCACAGTAGTCAAAACAGCCTGGTACTGGTACAACAACAGATACATGGGCCAATGGAACAGAATTGAGAATCCAGACATAAATCCATCCACATATGAGCAGTTGATATTTGACAAAGGCCCTAAAACAGTTCATTGGGGAAAAGACAGTCTTTTTAACAAATGGTGCTGGCATAACTGGATATCCATCTGCAAAAAAATGAAACAAGACCCATACCTCACTCCATTCACAGAAATTAACTCAAAATGGATCAAAGACCTAAATATAAAATCTAAAATGATAAAGATCATGGAAGAAAAAATAGGGACAACGTTAGGAGCCCTAATACACGGCATAAACAGTATACAAGACGTTATAAAGAATGCAGAAGAAAAACTAGATAACTGGGAGCTCCTAAAAATCAAACACCTATACTCATCCAAAGACTTCACCAAAACAGTAAAAAGACTACCTACAGACTGGGAAAAAGTTTTTAGCTATGACATTTCTGATCAGCGCCTGACCTCTAAAATCTACATAATGACGCAAAAACTCAACTGCAAAAAGACAAATAACCCAATTAAAAAATGGGCAAAAGATATGAATAGACACTTTACTAAAGAAGACATTCAGGTAGCTAACAGATATATGAGGAAATGTGTCACGATCATTAGCCATTAGAGAAATGCAAATCAAAACTACAATGAGATTCCATCTCACTCCAACAAAAAAAAGGCTGGCATTAATCCAAAAAACACAAAAGAATAAATGTTGGAGAGGCTGTGGAGAGACTGGAACACTTATACACTGCTGGTGGGAATGTCAAATGGTACAGCCACTTTGGAAATCGATTTGGCGCTTCCTTAAAAAGCTAGAAATAGAACTACCATACAATCCAGCAATCCCACTCCTCGGAATATATCCTAGACAAATAAGAGCCTTTACATGAACAGATATATGCACACCCAAGTTTACCGCAGCACTGTTTACAATAGCAAAAATATGGAAGCAACCAAGGTGCCCATCAATGGATAAATGGATAAATAAATTATGGTATAGTCACACAATGGAATACTACACATGGATAAGGAACAGTGAGGAATCTGTGAAACATTTCGTAACATGGAGGAACCTGGAAGGCATTATGCTGAGTGAAATTAGTCAGTTGCAAAAGGACAAATATTGTGTAAGACCACTATTTTAAGAACTTGAGAAACAGTTTAAACTGAGAAGAAAACATTCTTTTGTGGTTACAAGAGGGGAGAGGGAGGGAGGGTGGGAGGGGGCATTCACTAATTAGATAGTAGATAAGAACTACTTTAGGTGAAGGGAAAGACAGCACACAATACAGGGGCGGTCGGCACAACTGCACTAAACCAAAAGCAAAGCAGTTTCCTGAATAAACTGAAAGCTTCAAAGGCCAGCATAGCAGGGGCAGAGGTCTGGGGACCATGGTTTCAGAGGACATCTAAGTCAACTGGCATAATAAAATCTACTAAGAAAACATTCTGCATCCCACTTTGAAAAGTGGCGACTGGGGTCTTAAACGCTAGCAAGCAGCCACCTAAGATTTATCAGTTGCTCTCAACTCACCTGGATCAAAGGAGAATGAAGAACACCAAGGACACAAGGCGATTATGAGTCCAAGAGACAGAAAGGGCCACATGAACCAGAGACTACATCAGCCTGAGACCAGAAGAACTAGATGGGTCCCGGCTACAACCCATGACTGCCCTGACAGGGAGCAACAGAGAACCCCTGAGGGAGCAGGAGGGCAGTGGGATAATACAGACCCCAAATTCTCCTAAGACCAGACTTAATGGTCTGACTGAGACTAGAAGGACCCTGGTGGTCATGGCCCCCAGAACTTCTGTTCGCCCAGGACAGGAACCATTCCCGAAGCCAACTCTTCAGACATGGATTGGACTGGACAATGGGTTGGAGAGGGCTGCTGGTGAGGAGTGAGCTTCTTGGGTCAGGTGGACACTTGAGACTATGTTGGTATCTCCTGCCTGGAGGGGAGATGAGAGGGTGGAGGGGGTTAGAAGCTGGTGAAAAGGACACGAAAAGAGAGAGTGGAGGGAGGGAGCAAGCTGTCTCATTAGGGGGAGGGTAACTGGGAGTGTGTAGCAAGGTGTATATGGGTTTTTGTGTGAGAGACTGACTTGATTTGTAAACTTTCAATTAAAGCACAATAAAAATTATAAAAATAATAATAATATGATTACTACTTATCAGTGGCAACAGTTAAGAATCTGAGGGTGTGGAATAACTCAGATCACTCCAAAGGCAGAAGAGTCCTTTCACTCAGGTGCAGCCATCTGACTGAAGTATTACATCTGCAGGGTCTCTCTTGTGAGAGCTCTGACCTCTAGCTGTCGGCATGGGGTGACGAAGCACCTGTCCTGATTATTATGTACTCTGGATGCATAATAATGCACAAGGGATGGCTTCTGTATTTTGCCGAAGGTGGCACTTTGTTTATAAGTCACCTCTGAAATCCGCTTTCTTTTTTGGGTGGCCTTTCTTTGTGCTCCACTGTGGTGGCATCTATTCTTCATCCGTGTCATGCCTAGGGTAAAGTAGCCTTTCAGAAAATGAATCTGTACCACCTTTGCATCACAGATGATATGCGCCCCATAATCTTTCAACATGCTCATAGCTATGGTGTTAGCTGGTCTGCGCTATGCCTCAAAGAGCCGCTCCTGGCCTCAGACACCTGCTCACAGAAGCAATTTTTTCTACACACGAGCCACGTGACAGAGGGAAAAAAATGGGCCCAGGGTGGCTCCCTTCTGCTAGGGAGAACGATTCTGAACCTGACAGAATGGCCTCTCTGGCTCTTAACAGACTAGCCCCACAAGGCTAACATCTTATTTCTGTCTCCACATGGACGCCTTGAAGACCCACACAGAATCCACAGACAAAATGTGCCCCTTCTAAACAGGCCACACCACAGAAGCCTCATTACATGCTGAGGTGTGCTCTGTGGGGTTCTGAATGCAATCCAGGCTGCCACCTACCACATCAGTCAGCTCCGGCTGAGTCATACTGACAACCGCAGAGAGCCCCAAAACTCAGTGACTCACAACAATGAGGTCTATCTCTTGCTCATGTAACATGTTTATGGAGAGTCAACTTCAGCTCTGGCATCTTCATTTCCAGCCAAGACAGCAGGCACAGACCCCACCCAGGACATACGGTCTCAAGGCAGGGGAAAGAGCAGTGGCAGGACCAATCAAGGACTCTTAAAGAGTTCTGCTATTGGCCCAAGCAAGTTCCACCACTGAGCCCAACATCAGTTAAGTGGGACTATCACCCTCCTACGAGAAGGGCCAACAGGCAGAGATAGTGAATTACCTACCACCCTTGTGATTTAAAACCTGAAATGGTTTAGGATGTACTTGCTCGACCACAGTCGGAGAGTTCACTCACCGTGAGAATCTGACAAAAATTGCAGAGTGGATCCCTAGAAAATGCATGCACACACACAAATATCTGCAGGTTTGCACACCACTTCAAAGATCAGGTTCCTGGGTTCCACACACCAACCCCAAGTTCCAGGATCTTAGCCCTATATCGGACAGAGAATCTTCCCACACATCATCAAGCAAACTGCAGGTTGCCAACAGGGTGTCAGCTTCCTCATTCCACCCAAAATTAGAGGGGAAGACATTATCCAAGAAGGACACTGGGGCACTCAGCAAACTACCCACGACACTACCCTGGTGTGCCCTCCACACCCCCGGCAAAGACCACTGAAAGGGGACAACTTTGCCTTTAAAATGTAGCTTCTTCCTATTTCAGTAGTGCACTACTTTGTCAGGGTGCTTTTTCTTTTACTGTTTTATAAATTACAAATTACCATTTTATAAATTTCTTTCATTGTTTTATATCCAAAAACTAAAACTTAATAATATATAGTATTATTACTAACAATACTTAGTTATATTAATTACTATCCTAAGGCAATAAAACATTGCAGCTTTACTCACACAAACACACATCTGTGTATCTGTGGCTCTCCCATCTCCATGGACTAAACAGCATACACAACAAAAGGTTTCTTTTAAACTCTAGCAAAATTCTCCAATGTGGCCGCAATGAAGATCACATGAGGCACGAGGGAGCTCAAGAGAGAGAGCAAAGCCATCCTTCGCCCCACCCAGGAAGCAAGTCTGGCAATGGCACCCAGCATGAGGGCAGCAGGGCCTGCCACCGATGAGACGACATTTGTCAAATGTCCCATGAGGTGGAGTCAGCCGTCTACTCAGGCAATAAAGATCTAAGGGAACTGTCAGCTGGTTCCTGTGAGAGGCATTTTTGTTTACCCTAAAATGTCATCTTCTTTGTTTTATATTTTTTAAGCAGATTTGTTCATTTTTAGTTGTTATTTAGAGCCAGGGATCCAAACAAAGTAGAGGTGTTTGAAGGAACTGCATGAGACCAAGGAAAGCATCTTGGAGGAACATGGCAAGGGCCTCTTGAGGGAAGTTGGACGTGGATTTGGCTTTTTGACCTGCACGCCACTGGGGTGTGGTAAAGCATGGAGTGAGGGTCACTTTAATTTGAAAAAAGAAAACACCCTGAATATTTTATGACTCCGCACTTCAACCTAGAGCAGCCACAACTGGAAGCGGTGCTCCTGGACAGAGGGAGAAGCCCAGAGAATCACGGGCTCCTGTTCAGTCAGGCCTGGCTCCACTCCACCCACGGCACGGTGGCCTGGACCTCCGCGAAGGACCACTGCTTGGGCCTGGAGAGCCAAGGGGGTAAAGAGCTCTAGCAGAGAACCTCCCCATGGGCTCATCCGAAAAGACTTGAAGCTTCAGATGTAATTTCTATTATAGGAAAACAAAAATTGTTTTTTGAATGTGCTATAAAATCTCATTGGGAATTAAAGCAAAGTAACTTTACCGTGGAATTTATCCACAACCCAGAATGCTTTCTGTTGGAATCTGAAACTCTGTGTGAATTTTACACATAACTGCACGCATTGCTTTAAGCGAACCACACACATAAGCATCCTGATTGAGGGGTGAGAATTTGATTTATGAAAACCCTCATCCAGGATTACTTTAAATAGCAACCTTCTCTGAGTACATTTAAAAAATACATTATAAAAACATAATTTATACACATTTTGGTGTGCAGCTAATCCATTAGAAAAGTACACTCATCCATTATTTTGTTATAATGTTGTTCTCTAAGGCTTTGCTAATACATAGGTATGAAAACAACAATAAAAACAAAACCTCTAAGTATAAAAATAATCACACTCTATGATCTGCGAAAGAACTAGCTGTTCAAGGTGTTAATAAAAGGAATAATACTTGTACAAAATACACAAAAGTATTAATTCTCTATTTCCTTGGAAATATAGATTAACCGCTATTTCATTTTAGTGGATTTAAGTATCAAACCACACAGCATACTGCAATCTTTTTTTTTTTTTTTAGTAATGGTTGTAAAATAACTAAGAGTGAAAACACATACAACGTTTTCCTCACACGGTTCCACTCTAAATCCCATTTCGGCCACTCCCCATGTTTCTCAGATCCCTGGAAACACCCAATGCCAATTATAAATGTCATGCCAACACCAGCCACTGCTTCATACCAGCTAGCTCTAACCCTCTAAGCCTTTGGCAAAGCTGGAGGGATGGGTGGCTATGGAATGGGCATGATGAGGCACCTTTCAAGCTTTTATAGACCAAGGAGAGATCAGGATTCCAGGTAATGGGCCGTTTTAATACTCCAATACCTGAGATTCAAACATTTCCCATTACAGAGAAGCTATGACTAGAAAACCCAAAGGAGAATCATTTTACATGATTACAACTCTTCCTTAGTATTTTAAAATACCACAAACCCTCCCTAATGTTTTATTACTTATGGCAAGACATGCTACATGCTGCTATCCCCTGAAAATTGGGATAAAATGCCGGGAGTGTGGGGTGTGGAGGAGACTTATCAGGAAAGGAATACAGCCCAGAAATCTTTATTAACAATCACCTCCACCTTGTAATGAGTTTCTGGACCAGCAGGAAACTGCATGCCAAAAATTGTCATCAATTACTCTCCACTTAAACGCAGACTAGCCATATCACCACCTAGTTCCAGGTTCAGGAGACTGAACTTACGAAACGCATCACTGAAAAAAGCTTGCCCTCGTTTCCCAACGCAGCTGACTGGGCTTCAGTGACTGGCTGGGTGTGGACAACGCCTCCACAATATGCTGATCAAAGATCATCAAAAATACTGATCAAAGATCACGTACCAACCACCAGGCATACGGTGCTATTATTATGGCGTCAACCCATAAGCATAGCCTTTTAAGAGACTCTGCTAGTAACACACTAATTCAAGAGTTGGGCCAGTCTGTAGATGAACTGTCCCACAGAGGAAGTCACGACAAGACACCATAATGGCTATGTCCCTTCCTTTAATTACTATCACCTGATCCTGGGGTAAGCTTTCCACGCCTTCTGGGTGTTTAAGAGCACTGGTTAATTTTTTTATCAAAATGGTTTAGAACAGTCTTGAAAGCCGGCTTTAAAGAAATACTCTCCATTTTCCCACTTATATTTACCAATATCTCCCTTCTCCTCTTAGCCTCTATATTTCAGCAGCATCAAAATAAGAGGATAAAGAAGACTTAACAGACCCTAACAAACATCAATTTCTAAGAAAATCAGATCAACGAAAAAAACAGAAAAAGCAGAGAAATGTAGATTTCTTTTAGCCACTCTCCTTTAGTTTCTCGATAAATATGTGAAAGGATGTCAGTCTGTATTCACATCCGGTTTAATAAAATGTTTCCTGAGACATTTTCTGAGACAACAAAACCATGATTCAAAAAAACAAACTCGCTGCATGGAGTTGACTCCGACTCATAGCGGCCCTATGAGACAGAGTAGAACTACCCCACAGGATTTCCAGGGAGCGGCTGGTGGATTTTAACTGCCGACCTTTCGGTTCATAGCCAATCTCTTAACCACTGCGCCACCAGGACTCCAAAGCCATGGTTATGTGTGTACAAATAGCCACTGAATTCCACTAAATTCAATGAATGAAATTCATTCATTCATGCAAGATTAATCAACAAGCAATGATTAATAATTACATAAATACTTACTTAAAAAAAAAGAGTAAGATACGTGTAACGAGGGAGCTGGGTGCCTGGGTATTGTGAAATTCCTAGGAAGGCCACCTGGAGCCCCCGAGTGGTGTAAATGGTTGACGTACTCAACTGCTAACCGAAAGGTTCAAGTCTACCCAGAAGACCCTCAGAATAAAGGCCTGGTGAACTACCTGTGAAAAGTCGGTCACTGAAACCCCAAGGAGCAGCTCTACTGTGACACATGTGGGTCACCATGAGTCAGACTCAACTCGGTGGCAAGTGGTAGGAAGACTACCTGAGCAGGATGGGAGACCCCAGGTGATGCCTGGGCTGCCCTGGGGAACAGTGGACATCACTTCATGCAGACACTGAGGTGGATGGACGGCGGGCACAGCCTGAGCAAAGAAACAGGGGCCAGAGGAGAACGGCAAGCTGTTCTGCATTGTGGAATGTGAAGAGTTCCACGCAAGGAGAAGCAACAGATGGGTGGAGAGGTGGGTAGGGCAGATCAGAGGGTCTTGTAATGCAGCCCAGAGAGGACTAGCCTTATCCAACAGGCAATAACGAGCCACAGATGAGGAGTGGCCTAGTCAGACTGCATTTTAAGAGATCCCCCTGGGAGCCTTATGAAAACTGGGTCTGAGGAAACAAATCCAGAAGCAAAGTTCCCGATACCCACTGGATCTGACAATTAGCAGATATCACTGCTGACCTAAAGCAGAGCCATATTGCTGGTACAGTGGGGGTCAGCCCAGAAAACAGTGGATTCAGGGATGAGCAAGTAAAAGCAGCAACCATAGATTATTCTTTCAAGAAACATGGATGAGAAACGGGATGAGAGATTAAACAACAGGTCAAAGTTGGGGAGAGGAGACAGGAAAGGCCTAGAGGGACTGGCTTAAGTCTTTCTTTTGTAAACAGAAGCCTGAATGTATTCATAACCTGCGGGGAGGAAGAGAAAAGCTATAAAGGTGAGGAGAGCTGAAGGTTCCAGGTTCAGGAGGATGAGGGGCTGAGCCTGTGGCTCCTGAACCGGGGAGGTGGAGACGCCAAGAGAAGAACAGTGAACTAAGCCTGGTGTCAGCTTCAGCTTCCTGCATACCATGTTTTCTGCTAATCTTTCTTCCAAATAATACAAAAAATATATATATGTACCTCCCCAGAAAAGTTGCTGTCACAAGGGATATGAGATCAGGCTTAGCACTGACTTCAGGGTTCCTATTGACTAAAGGCTATTACCCCCACTCGTCTGTCAGTTTGTCGTACTGTGGGGGCTTGCGTGTTGCTGTGATGCTAGAAGCTATGCCACCAGTATTCATATATCAGCAGGGTCACCCACAGCGTAAAGGTTTCAGCTGAGTATCCAGGTTAAGACAGACTAGGAGGAAGGGCCCGGCAGTCTACTTCTGAAAAGAATTAGCCAGTGAAAACCTTATGAACAGCGGTGGAACACTGATATAGTGCCAGAAGATGAGCCCCTCAGGTTGGAAGGCACTCAAAAGGACTGGGGAAGAGCTGCCTCCTCAAAGTAGAGTCGACCTTAATGACATGGATGGAGGCAAGCTTTCAGGACCTTCATTTCCTGATGTGGCATGACTCAAAATGAGAAGAAACAGCTGCAAACATCCATTAATAATCAAACATGGAATGTATGAAGTATGAATCTAGGAAAATTGGAAATCATCAAAAATAAAATGGAACGCACAAATATTGATATCCCATGCATTAGTGAGCTGAAATGGACGGCTACTGGCCATTCTGAATCAGACAATATGGTCTACTATGCCAGGAATGACAACCTGAAGAGGAACGGCACTGCACTCGTCAAAAAGAACATTTCAAAATCTATCCTGAAGTACAATGCTGTCAGTGATAGGATAACATCCACATGCCTACAAGGAAGACCAGTTAACGCAACTACTATTCAAATTTATACATCAACCACTAAGGCTAACGATGAAGAAACTGAAGATTTTTACCAACTTCTACAGTCTGAAATTGATCAAACACTCAGTCAGGACGCATTAATAAATACTGGTGATTGGAATGCCAAAGGAGGAGACAAAGAAGGATTGGTAGTTGAAAACATTGCCTTGGTGACAGAAACAATGCCGGAGATCGCATGATAGAATTTTACAAGACCAACGACTTCTTCATTGCAAATACCTTTTTTCACCAACATAAATCGTGACTATACACGTGGATCTTGCCAGATGGAATACACAGGAATCAAATCGACTACATCTGTGGAAAGAGACAGTGGAAAAGCTCAATATTATCAGTCAGAACAAGGCCAGGGGCTGACTGTGAAACAGACCACCAATTGTTCATATGCAGGTTCAAGTTGAAACTGAAGAAAATCAGTGCAAGTCCATGAGAGCCAAAATATGACCTTGAGTATATCCCACCTAAATTTAGAGACCATCTCAAGAGTAGATTTGTTGTGTTCAACACTAATGACCAAAGACCAGATGAGTTGTGGAAGGACATCATACATGAAGAAAGCAAGAGATCATTAAAAAGACAGGAAAGAAAGAAAAGACCAAAATGGATGTCAGGAGAGACTCTGAAACTTGCTCTTGAACATCACGTACCTGAAGTGAAAAGAAGAAATGATGAAATAAAAGAGCTGAATAGAAGATTTCAAAGGGCGGCTCCAGAAGACAAAGTAAAGTATTATAATGGCATGTGCAAAGACCTGGAGATAGAAAACCAAAAGAGATGAACATGGTTGGCATTTCTCAAGCTGGAAGAACTGAAGAAAAAATTCAAGCCTCAAGTTGCAATACTGAAGGATTCTACAGAGAAAATATTAAATGATGCAAGAAGCATCAAAAGAAGATGAAAAGAATACGCAGAGTCACTATACCAAAAAGAGCTGGTCAAAGTTCAACCATTTCAGCAGGTAGCATATAATCAGGAACCAACAGTTCTAAAGGAAGAAGTCCAAGCTGCACTGAAGGCACTGGCAAAAAACAAGGCTCCAGGAATTGACTGAATACACACTGAGATATTCAACAAACCAATGCAGTGTTAGAACTGCTCATTCGTCTATGCCAAGAAATTTGGAAGACAGCTACTTGGCCAACCAACCGGAAGAGATCCATATTTATGCCTATTCCCAGAAAGGTGATCCAACCGAATGTGGAAATTATCGAACAATGCAAGTAAAATTTTGCTGAAGATCATTCAAAAGCAGCCGCAGCAGTATATCAACAGGGAACTGCCAGAAATTCAGGACAGATTCAGAAGAGGACGTAGAACCAGGGATATCATTGCTGAAGTCAGATGGATCTTGGCTGAAAGCACAGAATGCCAGGAAGATGTTTACCTGTGTTTTATTGACTATACAAAGGCATTCGACTGTGTGGATCATAAGAAATTATGGATAACATTGTGAAGAATGGGAATTCCAGAACACTTAATTGTGCTCATGAGGAACCTGTACATAGATCAAGAGGCAGTTGTTCGGACAGAACAAGGGGATATTGCATGATTCAAAGCCAGAAAAAGTGTGTGTCAGGGTTCTACCATTTCACCATACTTATTCAATCTGTATGCTGAACAAATAATCTGAGAAGCTAGGCTAGATGAAGAAGAATGGGGCATCAGGATTGGAGGAAGGCCCATTAATAACCTATGATATGCAGATGACACAACCTTGCTTGCTTACTGATGAAGATCAAAGACGACAGCCTTCAGTATGGATCACACCTCAACATAAAAAAAAACAAAGATCCTCACAACTGGTTCAATAAGCAACATCAGGATAAACGGAGAAAAGACTGAAGTTGTCAAGGATTTCATTTTACTTGGATCCACAATCAACAACCCATGGAAGCAGCAGCTAAGAAATCAAAAGACACACCACACTTGGCAAATCTGCTACCAAAGACCTCTTTAAAGAGTTGAAAAGCAAAGATGTCACCTTGAAGACTAAGGTGTGCCTCACCCAAGCCACGATGTTTTCAATCGTCTCATATGCATTCGAAAGCTGGACGACGAATAAGGAAGATCGAAGAATTGATTCCTTTGAATTGTGGCGCTGGCAAAGAATATTGAATATACCATGGACTGCCAAAAGAACAAACAAATCTGTCTTGGAAGAAGTACAACCAGAATGCTCCTTAGAAGCAAGGATGGCTAGACTATGTCTCACATACTTCAGAAATGTTGTCAGGAGGGATCAGTTCCTGGAGAAGAACATCATGCTTGGTAAAGTAGAGGGCCAAAGAAAAAGAGGGAGACCCTCAACAAGATGGACTGACACAGTGGCTGCAACAATGGGCTCAAGTATAACACCTGTGAGGATGGCACAGGACAGGGCCGTGTTTTGTTCTGTTGTACACAGGGTCACTATGAGTCCAAACTGACTCAATGGCACCTAACGACAACAACAAAAAGGCTATGTAAAGAATAAAAAATCTACAAGTTACTTTGTACTGAAAGACAACATGTTACCCATAACTATACTCTAAGCTTACTAATAAGTATATATTTCATCTTCCAAATAATGTTCTACCAAAAGCAGACATTTAGGTAAACAGCAAAATGCTTTGAAAAACACCTGAAGGCCTCAATTCCAATGAGCATCCAGCAAGTCAGCCCCTGTTCAAAAATTCAGCAAGCTTGCAAATCAGAGAATACCACCCCCCACCAAGAGGTCTCATATGCACCTCAGGGTCTGGTTCCAGGACTTGGCAAACCTGACCACACAACGTACGCACGGTCTGTACCTGCTCATCTCTTTCTTCCAACGGGAAGCGGGAAGGCTAATTTAATTCACTCTGGCAGTAGAAGATCTTTGTAGGCACATCCAGGAATTAGATAAAACAACAAAACTCAAGAGCAGCCCAGGTGGGAGCAGGAAAAAAGAGGGGAGAGAAATGGCACAGACAAAAGAAAGTGTTGGGATTCATCACATGGATCTTCCAGAGTGCCTTTCCACCCTCTGTCACTAAGAAACTTCTCACACTGCCCTAAACCATCTTATAGAGTACTGCATGCAGAGACCACTGGCCAGCCAGGAGGAAAAATAAGTAGAATCCTTACCTCACATCTTCTAATGAGACTAATTCTAAATGTATCAATGACATAAATCTAAAATATCAAACCACAAAAGTTCACGAAGAAAACTAAGGGTAATTTATATTTTAATCTCAGGGTGGAAAGGGCCTTTGTAAGTATGATACAAAAGCCAGAAACAATAATAAGAGCAATAAATCTGATCACTATTTAAAATTTCTGACTGGTAGAAAAAAAAAAAAAAAGAAAGAAAGAAATGGGAGAAAAATATCTGCAACTACGTTTCAGATAAATAATTGATTTCTTTATTTAACTGGAATATTTAAAAATAATAATAAACCAATTGAAAATTGAAAAAGGAGCAAAGGATACCAACAGATAGCTCATACATATATATATATATATATATATATATATATATACACACATACATACACACGTCAATCTTTGATCAAAAAGGGGGAAATGTAGACCAGAATTTCAAACTCTCACAGAATCTAGAATTTCAGGAGCCATCAAGGTTGGATGAATCCCAGAACTATTGCCCTGAGATAATCTTTAAACCTTGACTCTTAAAACAAAAATATACCCCGACGTGTTTTTAAACCTAACAATACCCACAACCCACTGCCGTGGAGTCATTTCCAACTCATAGCGACCCTAGTTTAGCTTAATTAGTAAAGAATGTCTGCCTTGAGCACTGAGCTTTTTTAAAGATGTATATGGGATCAAATTGACAACATCAACTGGAAAAGGTTAGATAAGAAGCTCAGAGGGCAGCGAGTTTATGTTAATGAGGGAGAAACAGAAAAAGGAGGGTGAGAATGGCTGCACAACTTAAAGAACGTCATCAACGTCACTGAATTGTACATGTAGAAGCTGTTGAATTGGTTTATGTTCTGCTGTGTATATCTTCAACAACAACAAAAATAAATAATGTTTTAAAAAAGATCTAGGGGGAGTCTTCCCTACTTCAATAAATTCTGTCTCTAATTTTTTACAAAACTCTCGAGCCTAATTGCAGTTCTTACCCTGTCCCCTTCATTCACACTCAAAAAAACTCCAAGTCATGTACCTCTACCTAGAATTTAAAACAGCAGTGGTTAATATTAGCTCCAAGACACTACTTGGCTCTCAGAGACTCTAATGTAAATACGCTTCCAGTTCACCTGCAACCTTCCAGAAAGCCTCCTCCATTTTCGCCTGCTCTGGTCAGGCATCAAGGACGCAGTTAGGATTCGGGTGGGTCATCACTGTGTAGGAGGTGTTCTTTTATTCTAGAATTTGGCTGCTGCATACTCTTCTCTATTCCTCTTACCTTTCTCAGTGGAAATTAACCTCAGGGGTACCAATGCCCTTCTCACCTGATCCCTTAACTTTTCCTCCCCAGCAGAAAGGAACTCGCCACCATGTGGTTCCATGTTGGATGTGGTACAAATATCATGCATCGTTTTCCCTCTAATGAGAAACACTGTATTCAAAACAGGAGTCTCCTAAAACTACTGCTATATATAATGCTTTGTGGCATCTGATGTCTGAGACTCAGGTTTTGTCAGGTATTTTTGAGGCAGGTAGCCAAGCTCAACAGTTTACATTGTATTGCATCGGCCACACCCTTTTCCTTTGTAATTCGATGATTTCGAGACTAGTTTAGTTTTCCCAATTAACAGATTTTTTTTTACAGCATTCTGAAAGGTGGCCCTGTGGCAGAGCTGCACACCCTCCCCGCGAGGCAAAAGCAGGCTCTGAAGCAGAAATGGAAACTGCGGCCTTGAATCTTCCCAGGAATACTGTCAGAAGGGCTGCGTTGCAGCAGGCCTTCAAGGGTATTGCCATCAGCCAAGGATTTTGGGTTTTAACTAATGGGCACCCATTTCAAGCTCTCTTAGGTTTGAAAACGGGAGAGAAATATACTACAATACACATGTGTCTCACAGCATCCTTCAGAAGGATGAGGACCAGGAAATGGAAAGCAGTCAGGAACCAAGGCAGCCTCTCCTGCAGATTCTTACTGTGTCCTCGCCCTGCTGCTCTCTGCGCATGTGCTATCCCTCTCCTCCCTGTGCACAGCTCCCAGGTCTCCATCACTTGTCACTCCAGTTCCAGCTTAACCAGGAGTGCACTCCTCTCAGTGCCTGTTCCAAACTCCCGGGAATGGGAACTCAACGGGCCCAGCCGTCCGTAAGGTATACAATCAACTATCGCCAAGAAGGTGAGGTCAAGGAAGCAGCGTAAATTTGGCTGCGGTTCCCCACCCCTGTAAGGATGGGGGGAGATGGAGTCACAGTGTAAAGAAACCTTAATATGTATGTGTTGCCTTTCAGAATTGCTTTGACAGCGTTTCCCAAGATTAGAAAGAGGCCTGCATGTATAAAGGTGCCAGAAGCCCTGGTGATGCAGCGGTTAACGCACTCCCCTGAGCACCGAACGGTCTGCGGCTCCAACCCACCAAGCGCTCCGCAAGAAAGATGTGGCAATCCGCTCTGCCAAGCGTAAAGCCATGGAAACCCTGTGGGGTAGTCCCACGGGGTCGCTGTGAGTCTGCATCACTGGAGGCAAGGGGATCCACAAACCTAAGCTGCGCCGTAAGAACACACGACCTCCAAATCTCAGTCCCTCAGACCGCAAAGGCTTCGCTGCCACTCACAGTGCACGTCGGCGGCGCGAAGGCAGGGGCTCCTGTCCACGCCATCCTCACTCGGGGACCCAGGCTGACAGCGCCACGCTTCGCAAACGAGGCCAGCCGGACCCAAGGCAGGAACAGAGTCTCCCTCGCTGAGCTTTCACGCGGTTAGCACGGAAGTACGGACGTCACTTCCGCTCACCTTTCATTGGCTAACACAAGTCACGTGGCAATGCCTGTTTTATGGGTAGTTATTTCCATTCACATTCCATTGGCTAATGCAAGTCACGTGGCAATGCCTTTTTTTTTTTTTTTTGGGCGCCGAGAACGATGAGTGTGTGCCCAGCACAGGGAGAGGCGGGCTGTCACGTGAGCAGCGGTAATGGTTACCACAAGGCCTCAAGGAGAGAATGAGGGCTAGGAAAACACCTGCTTGGCTCAGGAACATCACTGAACGTCATGCCATGAGAAAAGCTAGAATCCAGCTAAACCGAAAACCAAACCCAGTGCCATGGAGTCAATTCCGACTTAGCAACCCTGTAGGACAGAGTAGAACTGCCCCATAGAATTCCCAAGGAGCGGACTCACACTGCAGACCGCTTGGTTAGCAGCTGTAGGCACTTAACCACTACACACCAGGGTTTCCAGAATCCAGCTACCACCATTAAATTCGTGTTGAGCCCTATTCATTTCTTTTCATCCAGACCTATAGGGCATAAAATAAGCAATTAAAAATAATTTAATTACACTTTCATTTATTTTAGAGTCCCCGGGTGGTGCAAACCGTTAATTGGCTCCCTACTAACAAAAAGGTTGGGGTTGAGTCGGCCTGGGAAGAAAGGTTTGGGAATTTACTTTGGAAAAATCAGCCGATGAAAACCCTACGGCACACAGTTCCGCTCAGAAACTTAAGGGGTCGCCAGGAGTCAGAATGGACTCTGGCAACTGACTTTTTTGGTTGTTTGTTTATATTAACTATCTTCAAAATTAAAGAAGAATGGGGCGAAAATTAAGATTTTTAAGATATAGTAAAAAAATCCTATTCTATATACCTACTTACGTTCTAGAATGACTTAAGGACCTGTTCTAACCTAGGCTGAGTGAGAAATACATCTGTGAGACAGCAGTCCTTAAACCGATTACTACAGGCGTTGTAAATAAGTCTCAAATCAATTTACCTTCTAAGTTAGAAAATAAAAAATATCCCATTAAATAGGATTTCTGCCATTTAAAACCCTTTAACTTTGTATAAAATCTCATGACTTTTGGTTATATTTATGTCTAGAAATATTGCCAATACAACTTCATTTACTTATACTACCATAAATATATATCATAAAACAGCATTGAACCAAAAGCAAATAGATGGTGTACAATACACCCGATGAACCTGAATGAGGCTAAATTAAGGAAATATATGAACAATAAACATATACTTGCTCCCTTCCTTAAGCTGTTTAGAGGATGAATTTTGTTGTCTACAATTCATAGAATGTTAACAAAAATTTGTGACGGAAATGTTGCATTGGCTACCATGCGCAACAATGTCCAGTACAAAAAATACTTCTCCTGGGCCAGCTCCAACTCAGAGAGGGCAAGAACACGAACAGCGAACAAGATTAAAACCTGCATGAGATGAATTTCAAGGACAGTGAAAGAAGGTGCTAGTGTCACGTTGGGAAGGAGTGTCTGTGTGTATGTATGTTGCTGTGTGCTGTTGAGTCAATTCTGACTCATAGCGACCCTATGTGACAGAGTAGACCTGCCCCATGGGGTTTCGTAGGCTGTAATCACTGTGAGGGCAGATCACCAGGCCTTTTCTCTAGAAGAATGGTTGGTGGGTTCAAACTACCAACCTCTTGGTTAGCAGCCGAGTGCTTAACCATTGCACCACCAGGGCTCCTTATGTGTATGTATGCATGTTATTAGAAAAAAAGCCTCATTTATAATCAAATTACAGTATGCAAGCATCAGACAACTGGGCTGATACAGCATATATTTAACGACTTGTGTTTTCATGATCTCTTCCAGTATGCATTAAAACGTAACACAAGATAAAGGTAATATGTAAACTTAAAAGGAAAAAAGGCTATTTATTTATAAGTGGTGCTGGCACAATTGGCTATGCAACTGGGAGGAAAAAAAAGACGGCCTCTTGTCTCACACCACTTAAAAAAATAAGTTCCAAATGGATTAAATGTTTACATGTAAGATTAATTAATTAATCAAAAATTTTCAAATATTTTTATAAGCCAGGAGTGAAGGAAAACTTTCTGAGCTAGACAGGAAATCTAAAAGCCATAAAGGCAAAGATTGATATATTTGATGACATAAAAATTAAACAGTTCGATTTAGCAAAAGACACCATAAAAAGGCAAATGATAGGCAGTGAAAAAGATTATAATCCAGAGGGTCAATAAAAGATTATTACTCATAAAATATATAAGGTTCCTGCAAACTGTTAAGGGTGAAAAGCTATGTAATAAAAAAATGGACAACCACTATGTATGACTAGGCAACCAGCCAAAATAGATTTAAATGGCCAATAGACACATAAAAGATGCTCGTCCTCATCAATAGTCAAAATGCAAATTAGAAAGTGAGATACCCTTGTTCAGTGATCAGATCGGCATATTTCATAAGAGCAGTAACACCCAGTGTGGCCAGACTTTGGGGAAACAGACGCCCTCAGATCCTCCTGGTCACAATAGGAATGGTCAAGACTGTAACCCAATTTGTTGTTACTAGGTGCTGTTGAGTCAATTCCAACACATTTCCACCCCATGTACCACAGAAGGAAACACTGCCCGACCCTGGATTGTGAGGACGTAACCCAATAACGTCTTTTAATATTAAATATATGCCTATGAATTACTCAGTAATTTCACTTCTGGTTACTTATGCTTTAAAACAAAAAAAGTAAATAAAATCTCTGATACGGCAGGATATATGAATAAGGATGCTAATCACAACTTCCTTTGAAGAAGCGAAACAACTGCGTTGCTTACAACAGGAGTGGATATAAGCATCACTCAAAGCTGCGCTAAATCCTTTTATAAAATTAAACAAGTTATTAATAAATTATAAACAAAATATTTTATAATACATATTCTAATATATGTAATATACACTAAATGTAATTATATGTATTAAATGTAATATATTGTACATAATATAATTAACTTATATATATAGATAATTTGGCAGAATCTTACATAAGCAAGAATAAGACTTTGATCTGAATTTTAAGAAATTCAGAAACTGCACATTTATATTAAACAGTGAGTTAAAAGCAATCTTTTAAAGCAGAGTTTTAAAAACTAAGGTTTCAAAATTTATATTTCTTAACACAATGAAAATCCTCTCCCCTTTTCAAACTTAATTTGTTGTTTATTTGTTGTTTGGTTGATACTTGTTTTAAAGTCTTAAATCAAAATATCAGTGGGGTGGCCTTTTACACATGGGTCAGGTTTCCTTTAAAAATTGTAAAACATGGTGAAGGGTAAGACAGTATGTGACACTGAGGAAGCCAGCACAACTTGTACAAGGTCATGGAAGCTCCACAGACACATCCAGACTCCAGCACAACTTGTACAAGGTCATGGAAGCTCCACAGACACATCCAGACTCCCTGAGGGACCGAATTGCTGGGCTGACGGCTGGTGGGACCGTTGTCTTGGGGAACATCTAGCTCAACTGGCATAACATAGTTTATAAAGAAATTGTTCTACATTCTACTTTGGTGAATAGCGTCTGAGGTCTTAAAAGCCTGTGAGCGGCCATCTAAGATACTCCACTGATTCCACCCCTTCGGGAACAAGGGAGAATGAAGAAAACTAAAGAAACAAGGGAAAGATTTGTCCAAAGGACTAACGGACCACAACTACCACAGCCCTCACCAGACTGAGTCCA
The DNA here is from genome assembly GCF_024166365.1 of Elephas maximus indicus. NCBI lineage: Eukaryota > Metazoa > Chordata > Mammalia > Proboscidea > Elephantidae > Elephas > Elephas maximus. Next base: position 1,781,079 of record NC_064841.1, read on the forward strand.
GTATAACTACGTGGTGCCCAGCTACCACCACTGACTGCTCTGACAGGGATCACAATAGAGGGTCCCGAACAGAGCTGGAGAAAAATGTAGAGCAAAATTCTAACTCACAAAAAAAAAAAATACCAGACTTACTGGCCTGACAGAGACTGGAGAAATCCCGAGAGTATGGCCCCCAGACACCCTTTTAGCTCAGTAATGAAGTCACTCCTGAGGTTTACCCTTCATCCAAAAATTAGACAGGACCATAAAACAAAACTAAAGGGGCACAGCAGCCCAAGGGCAAGGACTAGAAGGCAGGAGGGGACAGGGAAGCTGGTAAGAGGGAGCCCAAGGTCAAAAAGGGAGAGTGTCAACATGCTGCGGGGTTGGTAACCAACGTCAGAAAACAATAATGTGTATTAACTGTTTAATAAAAAGCTAGTTCTGTCAACCTTCACCTTAAAAAAAAAAAAAAGACATTTAATGTGGCAAAAAAAAAAAATTGTAAGACATGTTTGTTTGATATAATCCTACTGGGTAAGTAAATTATCCCCTGTAGTAAATTAAGCATTTGATAACAGTTGCAGTCCTTTAGGGAACCAGTTAGAGGACTAGTGATGTGTCTGACATGTTTACCAAGAATGTATTCTGTCTTGCAGCAAGTCCAGTTTATGCAAAGAGAGCAGAGGGCAGAAGTGAATTCAACATATTTGTGTTACTGTTATAGCCCTTTATTTTTCATACTACAAAAGTAATTAATGTTCATAGCAGGAAATTGAGAAAATAAAAAAGAAGATAACAGAAATCACCCCTAGTACCTCCATCCAGAGGCACTGCAAACCTTGGGGTGTGTTTCCTCTGGTGTCCACTCTAGGCAAGGTGTGCACTCTAGGCAAGCAGTCAGCCGTAATGGGACTATGCAGAGAAGGAAGTCATGGATTATCCCGAATCACAGCCAAAACAGTCAACAGGAGGCACAATTTATTAGCGAAACATTCTTAACTATTTACTATTCTGTGGTTGCTCTTATATAAACTTGCATTGTTTTCGTTTGGTTTCTTAGCTCAAGCCTGTGCACCATCAGTGAGCAAACTGTCCTCCCATCTTTCTAAAGGATCCAGCAAGATAGTCCAGGCAATAACAGCCAGAGCCAGACGTGTTTCTACTCACTGGCCAATGGAAATCACCACCCTCATAAGCTCCACCCTCGAGACCACCTCCCATGAAGAGCCACTCTCCTCCACCCACCCCAGGCCGGAACCTTACAGCATCATCATTCCTCAGTGCTCCAAACCTCAGTTCTTTCTATGTTGTTTCTTCACTTTAGAACTATTGTCCCACCAATAAGATAGGTTTTTCCATAAAACAGAAGAAATACAACTAGGAGAAACTACTTCATACTAAGGTTTATAGTTTAAAAGAGGATTACCCAAAGAAGATCATGCTTGACCCAAAGTAGTAAATACTATAAAACGGAATTGCAGGCATCCCAGAAATGGGAGAGATTTCTGAGCAGGGGCTTTCCTTCTGCCATCGCATAACATCTGGAAGGGACCATCCACACTGCCTATACATAAATCAAACTCTGTCAGCCAGGGCCCTAACTAAACCGGATGAAATTCTCAGAGATGCACATTAATCTCTCCGGCCACAACAGGGTAACAATCAATATCACTACATCCTGGCAAGCAGGCCTTCCTCCAATAAGATGTCCAGGCACCCAAATTATGCAAAATCCATCCGGTTGAAATCAGAAAGCCACAGATGCATACAAGTTACTCAGCAAGAGGAATGCTGAAGAAAATCGACTAAATTTTTATCATCTAGCACAATTTAGGAGAAGGTTACTGAAGCTTCAAATGACGATGGCTTGGATATAGCCTCTATGAGAAAGATTTAAAGTTAAACTAGGGTTGAGAAGAGTGTTTTGTTTATATCAAAATTCTCTATGATGAGTCGAATGTTTAGAATTACAAAACCCTTAGAGAGAGGCCAGTTTAAAAAAAAAATCAAACTTATAAAATGTTCCATTTGTCCTTTTCCACCTATTGCATTTATAGCTCAAAATCCAAGCTAGAGAAAGTGTTTGAATACCCAAGTGGTTACTGGAGAGATTCCTCAGGTGGAAAGCGTTGTTTGATAGCACTCCAAACACTATAAGCAGGAAAGTGGAAGGTTTCAACTAGCCATCCCTTTGGTCAGTCTCCTAGACAAACCTCTCTCCCCGTTAAGCTCAGATTATTTGTTAAACCAACAGGAATTCAGTAGCCAAGCCTTTTAGCCTGTTCAGTTCCTTTGGTAGTAGCAGTTCCAGTGTTCTTTAGATAGAGACTTTTTGAATAGAAAATTATAAGACACTGAAACCTGTTGAGCGGATTTTTCCATCTATCTACAGAATACAATATTTGTAAAGAGTTCATTATGTCCACGTTCTCCGCCACAAAGGTCACCTGGCATACTAGGTGAGAATAACTGCAACACCTGTGTGGTCGTTATGTAAATACAGAATGTCAGTAAAAACAGCACTCACAAAACTCTCTCCCAGCACGTTCGGGTCCAGCAGTAAAGTGTTACCCTCACGTTCATTCCCTCCAACAGTTCTCTGATCTCAGTTCTGAAAGGCTGACAGAGAAAGACAGGATTTAGCAGAAGATAAATATATAAACAACTAAAATTATGCTTAATGCTTTGTTCATCCTGAATGCCAGAGTTATATTTATCAGTGCAGTCTCTGTAGATTCTCAGACACTGTAATACCAGGTCTGCCTATACAGTAATGACAAGCCTGTTTTCATTGGCAGCGTCAGTCTCAATATTTTTAATCATCGTATGTCTGCCAGTCGGTATCTCTCAGGAGATAATGCTATACGAATGATGTGGGAATAAGAATAGGGTTTAAGAAAAAAATAAGCTAAATAACGATCAAGTAGAATCAAAACACTGCAAATCCATTCTATTTTGCACCAAACACAGGCGTCTTTCAGTTTCTGCTCAATTAGACTCGGAAGGAAAGGAGAATCCACACAGATCGTGGGTGTGCTGCATCGTTGCGAGGCCATTTCAAATATAAAATGGAAGGCTTCTATGAGGAAAAAGAATCATTTCCTTTTGCCATTAGAAAAACAGGTTCCCTGGTCTTGTTACCAGTATGTTCCCCATCACATTCTTGCCAGCCCGAATCATTGAAACCTTCCATGTTTGGGAAAAGTCACCTCCCTGTGGACTTCAAAGAAGAGCCTGTTTGTACCGTTCCCTTTATTTGCTCAAATTCATTTTCAGTACCATTTCCAGCACGCACGCAGCACATCCCTCCATGGTCCACCCTTGGGGTCAAGTTCTGATTACAGATGAGGTAAAAATCGGGTGAAAGAATGTAAAAAGAAAAAAAAAAATTTCATCATCCTTTCATTCTGCTCCAGGGATAGAAGATTTTTTTTCCATCCTGACCCCACCACTAATACCCCCAATGGAAAGAAAGCTTTTCCACAAAAATTGTTTCTGTTACAGGAAATATTCTTCCAATTTTACTCTTTCAGTTGCAGGAAAAAAGTAGAAAGGGTAACTTAACACAGTGACCAGGGAGAACTCAGAATTCCCATTTTACCACTTACACATATGCACACGAAAACGGTTTGGAAGCAATATATCAAGCTCTGAATTCATTCAAATCTTCTGTCCGATGGATTTCAAAGAAGATGGTACAATTCACTTATTTCAGCACCTCTGTGGTGCAATGATTAAAGTGATCGGCTGCTAACCAAAAGATCCATGGTTCGAATCACCAGCAGCTCCGCGGGAGAAAGATGTGGCGGTCTGCTTCAGTAGAGATTTACAGCCTTGGAAACCCTACCGGGTCGCTATGAGTCAGAATGGACTCGATGGCAGTGGTGGTGGCTTAGGAAGAGCCATTCTGGTTAGAGGCAAAGACTAAATAACAAACACTGTGCTCTTCACACTGTGCCTGTCTCTAAGGAGGGATACAAAAGAAAGGTTAAAGAGTCTTCTCTAAGGAAGGCTACAAAGAGGTGGAGAAACTTGAACCGGATAATTCTGACTCCCAGACCTAGCCAGTCACTGTGGTCCATCCTCCTTATCACTGGTGATTCTTTTCAGAATTAAGCACCTGACCAAGCTGGGCCCAAATGGAGTCCCTCTGGGACTTTGACTATGGAGAGACTTCAGGTGGGATTGACAGGCTGGAGGGCTCACTCGTTCATGCATTCAACAAATCTTCACTGTAAAATCTGTGCTGTAAAAAGGAAACCGTAGTGGCGTAGTGGTTAAGTGCTACGGCTGCTAACCAAAAGGTCAGCAGTTTGAATCCGCCAGGCGCTCCTTGGAAACTCTACGGAGCAGTTCTACTCTGTCCTATAGGGTTGCTATGAGTCAGAATCGACTCGACGGCAGGGGGGTTGGTGTTTTGGTTTTGCTGTAAATCCACTCCACCAGGCACCCTTCTATACGGCAGACAAAAGCCACACAGGGGATAGCAGAAGGGAAGGAGGGAAGGAACAAAGCCTGAAGCATCGGGACTCAACGAGGCCTAAAGTCAGATATACCCCTGGACTTTTTACCTACATGAGTTAATCTCTTTTACATGTAAGGCAGTTCAAGTGGGGTTTCTGTTACTTATAACCAAAAGAGTTCTATTTAACACCCCACTTCCTCTAACAGTGACGTTGGAGTAAAGCCTCGCCTTGCCTTCTCGTACTGGCTGCCTTGCCTGCTCCAGTTACACTCCTCACGCTAAGCCAGTTCTAGCAGCCTTGTGGTTCAGCCTGCATCCCTGCCTCACATTTCCATACCCAGTTTGGAGAGACTTTCCAACCCTAACTCAGACTGGTCTCAAAAAAGTCAGGTAACCCACTCTCCAATTCCATTTTAGACTGGTCACTTTTCTTAGGGGAAAAAAGAAAATCTGCGGAAAGCCTACATCCCCATGTAAACACATGCAAACACATTACTAGAATCATAAACGTGGAGTTGAAGATACACGGACTGGGCACCTCCTCCTACTTTTTATTCAATGTTAGGAAAGCTGTTTCATTGCCCTGGCAAATCACCCAGCCTCTGGTTAAATACTTCCAGAGACAGGAAGCTTACTACCCCAAGAACCATTCTCTCCCATTCATAGGCAGCCATACCTCTGAGAAGTGTCATTATTACGCCAAAATAAAAATTTCTCTCCCTGTAATTTTCATTGTTCTATACTGTTTCTGCTAAATGGCACAACAAAACGTAAGAGTCTTTCCTTGTGTACTTGTCAGGCTTCAAATGTCTGAGGATAATCCCCATGTCTCCCTCTAGCATGCATTTTTCTACAGCTCCTTCAGCTATTTCTTACAATACATGACTTCCAGACCCTTTGACAGCCTGATTCCTCTCGTCTAGGTGCACTCTGGCTTTCAGTGGATTTATTTAAAATATGCCATCCTCCCATCCAGCCCAGCCCTGAACTGATGCTGGCTGTGGTCTGACAAGCCCAGAAAACTGTAGGCAGGTCACTTCCAATGGACTGAAGTTTCATTTATGATAACAAACCCCAAGAATTCTTTGACTCTTTTTCTTTTAGCAAACACACTGCATGCTTGATTGATACTTTTAGTACAATTCCTGAAACACAGCCGGTATCATAATGTCCCTCAGTGGCACAAATGGTTAGCAGTGTGGACCCACCCCATGGCACTGGGAAAGGTAGGCCTGGAGATTGGCTCTTGTTACGATTAAACCCAAGAAAACCCTGTGGAGCAATTCTGCTCTGTGACACGTGGGTTCCATGAGTCGAAATCAACTCAATGACAACAGTAGGCATCCAGGAAGTTTGTGGTCTTGAAGCACTTGATGATCAAAAACCTCCAGAATTTTTTCACAAAAAGCTACTGTGATGGTTAAGGTTGTGTGTCAACTTGGCTGGGCCATTATTCTTAGTGGTTTGGCAGTTATATAATGATGTAATTTGGCAGTTATGTAATGATGTAGTCATCCTCCATGGTGTGATCTGGTGTGATCAGCCAATCAGTTGTAAAGGGAGCTTTCTCAGGGATGTGGCCTGCATCTAATATACATACGGATGTTCCGGCAAAGTTCACTTGCTTGCTCTGGATTCTGCATCATCTGACCTTCGGCTCATGGGACTTGGGCCAGTGACCTGCTGTATTGCTTGCCGGTCTTGGGATTCATTAGCCTCCGCAACCTGTTAGCCAGCGGCCTGCCGTCCAACCTGCTGCTATTGAGTTCGCCAGCCCCTGCAGCTACATGAGTCTGGAGACGCCTCCAGTCTGACACCTGACCCATGGACTTGGGACTTGCCAGCCTCCACACCGCGTGAGCCATTTCCTTGAGATAAATCTCTGTCTCTCTCTATGTGTGTATATATATATATATATATATATATATATATATATATATACACTTTTTTTTATGTATGTATATGTGTGTGTATGTGCTTTACTGGTTTTGCTTCTCTAGAGAACCCAGCCTAAGACACTTACTACCCTGAGGGCCTCTCTTTTCCTTTCCTACCTTGCCCAAATGGCGGCTTGGTTTTTATCTATTTCTTTAACCCAGCCTCCAAGGCAGAACTCTAGCTGGTTTGTTCAAGGTATGGCCAGCATCCGAAATAGTGTCTAAGACATGGTAGGGACTCAGTAAGGGCTGATGACCTAACTAAACTTAAATGCATGAAACTCCATCCATTGTTATCTACTTAATTTTTTAATTCCAGCCTTGAGATTCAGTTAGCTGAAGCTATTTGCAGTTTAAACTCTGGATTAGTTATACTTCCTAATTCATGTTCCCTCTAAATTTAATAAATCCGCGTTTGTCAGCTTTACTACGACGCTGATGGAAACATTAGACAGGCTGGAGCCAAGGCTTGAGCCTTTAGTCTGATGTTCAGTGAGAAATGTTCCCTTCGCCCCCGGGCAACACTGAGTCATTATCCATACTCTGGGGTTGAAGCAGCAAACCCAAAGCTGACTTCATCATCTCACTCTTGGAAGGCTTTTTAAAATGCTTTGTTGAAATCACAATACAGTACTTAGCAGGTTAAGTCTTACGAAATTGCCATTTTTCTGTAGTCAAAAATGGCCCAGTATCAACTTCATGTGGTTCAGCCTCGTTTAAAGCACTCCCTGCCAGCTAACCAATGTTTTATTTGTCTACCTGTCCTCAGAGACACTAGGGAGCCCTGGTGGTGCAGTGGTTAAGAGCTAAGCTGCTAACCAAAAGGTCAGCAGTTCGAATCCACCAGCCACTAGAAACGCTATGGTCAGTTCTACTCTGTCCGTAGGGTTGCTATGAGTCGGAATCAACTCAACGGCAACGGGTTTGGTGTTTTTAGAGACTCTTCACTGGTTCTGTTCTGCCATGTCCAGAATCTACCATCTTTCACACTCTGAAAATCAAGGTATTTGCCCATCTCTTCTCTAACAGAGCTTACTGTTCAGGAAGTCCTGAGCTTGAACCTGGAAACCAAGACCCATTCACTATAACTGAGGGCTGGTATCCTTCCAATGCAGATGTGAATCACGGACTCTCCTTCCACTGAACTGTGCGTTACCATTTGTGGCCTGAAGACTATTCTCCTTACAGAAACTCTTATACACATTTTTAAAAAAGGAAAAAAAAAATCAGTTGCTCTCTTTCCAACTCTTAGTGACTCCATGTGTGTCAGAGTAGAACTCTGCTCCATAGAGTTTCCAATGGCTGATTTTTGGATGCAGATTGCCAGGCCTTTCTTCTGAGGTGCCTCTGGGTGGATTCAAATCATCAACCTCTTGGTTAGCAACTGAGCGTGTGTTATGGATTGAACTGTGTCCCCAAAATATGTGTTGTAAATCCTAACCTCTGTGCCTGTGGTTGGAGCCCCGGTAGTTCAGCAGTTAAGGGCTTAGCTGCTAACCAAAAGGTTGGCAGTTTAAATCCATCAGCCGCTCCTTGCAAGCCCTATGGGACAGTTCTACTTTGTCCTATAGGGTCATTATGAGTTGGAATCTATTCGACAGCAATGGGATGCCTGTGGTTATAACCCCATTTGGAAATGGGTTGTCTTTGTTATGTTAATGACGCAGGATTAGTGTAGAGTTTGTCTGAGTCAATCTCTTTTGAGGTAGAGAAGAGATTAAACAAGTGAACTAGAGAAGCAGAGATGGGGGAAGAGAGATGCTAAGCCACATGAAGATCACCCAGGAGTAGAAGCTCAGAAGTGACAAGGACATTCCTCCGGAGCCAACAGAAAGAGAAAGCCTTCCTCTAGATCCAGCACCCTGAACTCAGACTTCTAGCCTGCTAAACTGTGAGAAAATTAATTTCTGTCTGTTAAAGCCACCCACTTGTGGCGTGTCTGTTATAGCAGCCCCAGGTAACTCGGACGGCACGGTAACCATTTGCACCACCAGGAACTCCTACATACACACAAGAGTTCCACAAACTAAATTCCTATTCCTCCTGGCATTTTACAGCACTTCATAAAGGTGACCATTAAGACATTTCTGAAAATAAGTAGCAAGGTGATAATTTGTACTAGATGCAGGGCTCCTCCAGCCCAGAAGTGTTAAAGGACCACGCTAACAATAATATGGGTAAACCAAAAAGAAGAAAGTCCACATGGCAGGTTTTTTTGAAGGTTATTTTGAAGAGTCAGTGAATAATATTGTTATTGTTGTTGTTGTTGTTGTTGGGTGCCGTCGAGTCAGTTCCGACTCCTAGCGAACCTACGCACAACAGAACAAAACACTTTCGGGTCCTGTGCCATCCTCACAATCGTTGCTATGCTTGAGCCCATTGTTGCAGCCACTGTGTCAATCTATCTCACCGAGGGTCTTCCTCTTTTCCACTGACCCTCTACTTTACCAAGCACAATGTCCTTCTCCAGGAACTGGTCCCTCCTGATAATATGTCCAAAGTATGTGAGACGTAGTATCACCATTCTTGCTTTTAAAAATATTAAAATAAAAATATTACTGAGGTTCAAAGTTGTTGAAAATATGAGTTTGAAATCAATGCACCAGTACGTGGAATAATTTGAAAGTTTTGCGATACCTTATAAAATACTATAGGCAGAGATTATACAGACACTTTCGTAGAAGAGATTATGAAAAACATAAAGTATAGAAAATTGCCTCCATGTGTTCATCATTTTCGAAAACAATAGAAGCAAATAACCACTTTAAATACATGCTTCCTTAAGCCAGATGCCAAAATATTCAATGTTATCTTTTTTCTTAAAAATATAATGCATTGTTAAACTGTAACATCCTACGTACGGCATGTTGTAGAATGTATTTTCCTAGCTTTGTTTTTTGTTCATTTCTTATTTGGCAATTGGGGCTAATGGTCAGAGGTGGAGAATGGGAGAGAAAAAATTCCATTAACGCAGCATCACTTATATGTTTACTATTTTTAAATACATGGAAGCAAACCAGATCTATGCTTTAATCAGATCAAATATCTAATAGGCATATTTATTATTGAATTAGAGAAAGAGGGGGAAAAGCCTATGGTTTTAAAATTATCTGAAACTAGAAACTAGATTATTCTTAAAATGGGCCTTGAGCAAATCAGCCTTGGCAACAAAGATTTTAAATGAGCTGTTTTGAATAAATGATTCCCTTCTCTCTTCTTCTGGTGGGCAGCCCAACCTGACCCGCGCAAGCTTCCAGCATGTGAGTCAAAGGTTGCTTTTCCTCCCAGGAAGGTAATGCTGTTTGCTCTGTACCTGCAGAGACACGCTTCTGGATTGCACTTGCCTGGACTGGTAAACAGTCAATTATCCTTCACGTTTTCTAGCTTGTAGTTTCGCCGTCCCGCCCACGCTGAGCCATGCCTCTGCTCATTAGCAGTAATGATGCACATTCAGAAAGGAGAAGGGTGGTCCTCAAGCCAGGCTTTCCAGTAATTCATGGGACCAGTAAACGTGCAGTGGGGAATATAACTGAATGTTCACAACTGGTCTTGGGGATCAACTACGAATCTGAGTTTTTCTTTAACTTGGCAGCATTTTGCAGCATCTTGCTTGGCTTAAATTGATTAGCTTTTTTGTTTAAAGTTTCTAGGCTCACCACTGTTTTGTCTTTTCAGGTAGTCAGGAAGCACATGCTTGGTCTATTGCCCTAAATTCACTTTTCAAAGGTGCCTCATTGAAAAGGATTTGCAGCTACAGCAAAGGTGACAAGTTGACCTTTGCCAGCTGCAAAGACCTTTGTCATAATAATCAGCTGCTTTCTGGTCTATAAGAGAACGATTCTCTCTGCTTTCATTTATTGTTTCTAATATCAGCTCTAGGCCATTATAAATACTATTCGACGAGTCTGCAAGGAGCCAGGGTTTGAGTGATGGTGCCCTTGAAATGCCCCAGACCTTAATTTCAGCCAGAAAGGCACGAACTAACCTATCTTTTGGAGAAAATGTTCACCATGCTCTTTAGTATATTAACTAATAAAACTGATTTTCAGACAAAGGTGTGCTAATGCCTGTATATTTCCTATCTATTTAAGTTTGTGATGGATTTTGCCTGAAAAGAGGCCACAACTTCACACTGTAAATGTTCCTCCATGTTTTCCCCCAAAGGACCTGCATCCATTTACTGGAGTGACTGAACACCAGGACAAAGGAAATGCCCAACCCTTTCAGAGATTAACAGACATGGCTCTGAATTGGCACTCATTTTAGAAACCGGAAATGCCACATGACCCAAGTGAGGGCTTACATGGTCAGGTGATTCAGGGAGTCTTACTCAATTCCAACTTACGATGGACCCAGTTGGTCTGTGGACCTACTGCTGGTTCCTTCCCTAGTTTCTACATGTGTAATTGGAATAGACACACTTGACAACTGGAAGACCCCCACGTGGTGAGGGTCATTATGGTACGAAGGGCTAAGTGAAAGCACCCTCCCTACCAAGATAGTAAACCAGGAGGAATTGCAGAGATTAATGTCACCAGCAAAGTCTTAAAAGAAGCAGGGATGATGATACCTCTCACATCCCCATTTAACTCACCAGTTTCATCTGTGCAGAAATCAGATGGATTTCAGACAATGATGGGGGATTATCACAAACTGAACCAGGTAGTGACTACAACTGCAGCTGCTAATCGAGATGCAGTATCTTTACTGGAGCAAATATACATGCCTCTGGCAGTTCGAATCCACCAGGCACTTCTTGGAAACTCTAGGGGGAGTTCTACTCTGTTCTGTAGGGTCACTATGAGTCAGAATCGACTCGACGGCACTGGGTTTGGTGTTTTTTTTTTTTTTGGCAGTTGGTATTCAACAACTAACGCTTTTTTCTTCTGACTGGTTTGCAAGAACTGCCAGAAGTATACCTTCACAGTTTTGCTTCAGGATTATGTCAATTCTCACGCTCTCTACCATAATATAATCTGCAGAGATCTTGGTTTTCTTGACTTTCTACCAACATCACACCGGTCAACTTCACTGACATTCTGCTGATGGGATCTAATGAGTAGAAAAGAATAAGTACTTGATGCCTTAGTAAGGCATACAGAAGATAAACCCCACGATGTTTTAGGGCCTGACACCTCAGTGTAGTTTCTAGGGGCTCAATGGTTTGGAGCATGTCAAGATATCCCCTCCAAGGTTGAAGACAAGTTGCTACACTTCATACCACCTGCCACCAAAAAATAGGCACCATGCTTGGGCACTCTTTTTGAATTTTGGAAGCAAAACACTTCACATTTTAGTGTGATACTTTAACTTCTCTACGGAATCACCCATATGTCTTCAGTTTCAAGTGGAGACCAGAGCAACAAAAGGCTTTGCAGGAAGTTCAGGCTACAGTACAAGCTGCGCCACAACTTGGTCCTTTATCCAACAGATTCAAAGACACCAGAAGTCTCTGCAGCAAATAAGGATGTTATATGGAGCCTCTGACAAGCACTAGTAGACCCCTAGGGTTATGGAGAAACTTATGTCCTCCTCTATAGATGATTATTTTCCTTTGGGAATCACCTTCGGGTTTGCTACTGGGCCATTATAGAAATTGAATGCCTAACCACAGGACATCACGTGACCATGCAGCCTGAGCTTCACGTCATGAATTGAACGTTGTCGGTTCTACCTCGCCATAAGGTTGGATGTGTGCAGCAGCATTCAATCATCAAACAGATATGAGACATAGAGCTCAAGCAGGCTTGGAAGATACCAGTAAGTTCCGTGAACCGGTCACTTAGACTCCATCAATACCAACTTCTGTTGTATTGCCTCCTCTCCTTCGATCCATGCCTATGGCTTCCTGTGGGTCCTTGATGACCAGTCGATTAAGGAATAAAAAAAAAAAAAAATCAAGCCTGGTTTATGGATAGGTCCACAGGATACTCTGGTAGTACCTGGAAGAGGACAGCTATAGCACTGTACTCCCACTGAGTATGGTCCTGAAGGACAGTGGTTAAGGAACTTTGAGCAGAACTCTCAGCACTACATTTGTTGTTCCTCTACATTTAGAGTGGAGACAGCCAGAAGTACAGGTCTGTGCTGATGTACCGGCAGCTGCTAATGGTTTGGTCAAATAGTCAAGGACTTGGAAGGAACAGGATCAGAAGATTGGTGACAAGGAAATCTAGGGAAGCAGTATGTGGATGGACCTCTTATAATAGGCACAGAGTGCGAAGATATTTGTATACCTTAGGAATACCCATCAAAAAGATATCCACTGCAGAGGAGTCTCTTAATAATCAGATGGACAAAATAATGCACTCTGTGGGTGTCAGTCAGTCTCTTTTCTCAGCTACATCAGTGCTTGCTTAAAGGGTCCATGACCGAAGTGGCCATGGTGTCAGGGATGGAGGCTGTGCATGAATGCAACAATGTGGACATGCCCCTAAAAACCTGACCTGGCTAAAGGTACTGCTGAGTGACCAATTTGTCAACAGCTAAGGCTAACCCTGATTCTCACCATCTGCACCATTCCCCAGGGATATAGATCGGCACCTGGTGGCAGGTTGGTTATGCTGGACTCCTTACAACATGGAGGGGGCATAGATTTGCCCTCACTGCAACAGACACAAATTCTAGATATGGATTTGCCTTCACTGCTGAAAGGGAAGGTGGTAGTTCGGCACCACCATCTGTGGGCTCACAGAATGCTTTACCCATTCTCATGGCATTTTCCATAGCATTGCTTCTGAACAAGCAACTCATTTCACAGAGAAGAAAGTGCAGCAACGGGTTCACGCCCGTGAAATAAACTGGCTAATTAGAGGGAGGAATGGCTCACCGAAAACTCAGAACACAATGCCCCAGAACGGGTTCTACCTCACAGGACGCAGTATATGCTTTGAGTCAGAGGCCATTATACGGTGCTCTCTCCCCAATAACCAGAATTACATGGGTCTGGAAATCAAGAACTAGAAGTGGGAATGGCTCCTCTAACTCTTACACCTAATAAATTACCTCCAGAATTTTCACTTCCTCTCCAAGCAACTTTGAGCTACTAGTCTGGAGGTCTTAGTTCCCAATAGGGGGATGCTTCAGTCAGGAAACACAACAAGGGTTTCACTGAATTGGAAGGTGAGGCTACAGGTTGGCAATTTGAGGCCTATGCCACTGACTCAGCAGAGGGAGAAAAGGGGTTACTCTTCTGGCTGGGGCAATAGGTCACAATTACCAAGGGTAAATTAGATTGCTGATACACAATAAGGGCAAGGAGAGCTATTTCTGGAACACAGAAGATTCTCTGGGGTGCCTCTCAGTACTTCTAAGCACAAAAGCAAGGGCTGATGGGAAACCACAGCAAGCAAAAATAGGCAGGACCCGTTGAGGCCACAGACCTTTCAGGAATGAAGGTTTGGGTCACTCCACCAGGTAAAGAGCTCCAACCAGCCGAGGTTCTGGTGGGAGGGTAGAGGAAACATGGAAAAAGTAGTGGAAGAAGGAAGTCACTGATAACAACCACAGCTTCGTGACCAATTAGAGAAACAAGGTCTCTAGCAGCTCAGCATATTTTTCTCTTTGCTCACTGCACGTAGATGTTTATTCATATATGTTAACCATTTTCTTCTTCTATCGCCTTCTCATTTTTACTTCAGATACAAGTGGTTAGAGGTAAGCTTTATAATTTAGTTTGCAGGTAACAAAATATTCTGCGGATTTATGACAAAGCTTGATGAGCAAATAATATAGCCAGTCACTGTTGAGGACTGTGCATCTCCTTGTTTGGGGGAAAGAATGAGAGCTTCTTTACTTTTAAGGAGGGTATCTTGTTAGGGAGAAATACAGAGTGGTTTCACCGTTGTAAAGAAGCTCAAGTGTGTGTAGAAGGTGTATAAGGAAGCTGAGTAGCCAAAGGGTTGGACTCTAGCAGTTACCAATTCACTGTCTCCCAACTCCAGATCTACCATTTGTTTGTCTTCTCTGTGGTACTGTAACTGGGACCTGTAAGCATTTCTCATTTGCTAGCTGACGCAATGTTTTGTCACAAAGCTTTGCCACTCGATGACACTGGAGTTACCATGGACAATGAAGGGGTTTCTCTTCTTGGTGCTGGTGTATCTCCTACCCTATCCTGATGTGTATGCTTCATCTGCATCTGACCCCTGCAGCACCCAAGCTTCGTCAAAACCCAGCCCCTGCAGTGTCCATGCTTCATCAGCACCTGACTCCTGCAGTGCACAAGCTCCATCAGCACCTGGCTCCTGCAGCGTACAAGCTCCATCAGCACCTGACTCCTGCACTGTACATGCTCCATCAGCACCTGGCTCCTGCAGTGCACAAGCTTCATCAGCACCTGACTCCTGCAGTGCACAAGCTCCATCAGCACCTGGCTCCTGCAGCATACAAGCTCCATCAGCACCTGGCTCCTGCAGTGTGCATCCTTCATCAGCACCTGGCTCCTGCAGTGTGCGTGCTTCATCAGCATCTGGCCCCTGCAGTGTGTGTGCTTCATCAGCACCTGGCTCCTGCACTGTACGTGCTCCATCAGCACCCGGCCCCTGCAGCGCACAAGCTCCATCAGCACCCGGCCCCTGCAGCGTGCAAGCTCCATCAGCACCCGGACCCTGCAGCGCGCAAGCTCCATCAGCACCTGGCCCCTGCAGCGCGCAAGCTCCATCAGCATCTGGCGCCTGCAGTGTGAGTGCTCCATCAGCACCTGGCTCCTGCAGCACACAAGCTCCATCAGTACCTGGACCCTGCAGTGCGCAAGCTCCATCAGCACGTGGACCCTGCAGTGCACAAGCTCCATCAGCACCTGGCCCCTGCAGTGTGCGTGCTTCACCAGCACCTGGCCCCTGCAGTGTGTGTGCTTCATCAGCACCTGGCTCCTGCAGGGTACAAGCTCCATCAGCACCTGGCTCCTGCAGCACACAAGCTCCATCAGCACCTGGACCCTGCAGCGCACAAGCTCCATCAGCACCTGGCTCCTGCAGCACACAAGCTCCATCAGCACCTGGCACCTGCAGCGCACAAGCTCCATCAGCACCTGGCTCTGTCACCATGAGCTGCTTCTCCAGCACCCAGCTCCTGCAGTGCATGGTAGCCAGCAGTACCCAGTGGCCAGCAGCTTCCCCAGCACCTTCTCAGGCAGCTTCAGCTTCTCAATGGAGTGCCACCCACAGGGCACCTCCCCATGATTGGCTTCCCCCAGCCTTTCCTTGGGCAGCTCTGAAGCAAGTTCCAAGGTGTGGCACCTCCTTGTAGACGCTTCCCTGGTACCCCAGAGGGTTCCAGCAAATTCTTCTGGCACAGCACCCGTGCCTTCTCCATCATCCAGTTAGCTGTGGCCCCGCCCTCTCCAATGAGGTCTGTGTCTCAGTCCTGGGGCAAGGACAGGGGGCTACCTCAGCCCTAGATCTGTGACTCGTTCTCATATATGCAATTCTGGTATTCTTTAGCGTTCTATTTACTTCTTACTAACCAACCTCTTATTGTCCCAGTCCCCTGTCGTTGATAATAATTCTTTATATTAAACTTTCCTTATTGGAATTACTGCGGGTTCTCTCTCCTGGTTTACCCCAACTTATTCATCTAGGCAAAATCACAAGCCATATCTTTTGGAGGAAATATTCATCATATTTTTTGTATATTAAAGAATAAAACCTATTTTCAGATAAAAATATGCAAATTATATTTCCCAGCCATTCAATTCTGCACAGAGGAATTCAGTATTTATAACATTTAATTCATACTTTTAAACTATCTTTTTAAAAAAAATACTGTAAAGTGACTAAGGAAGTTACACACTGAGCACTAAAGGGTTGTAGTTGGAACAGATTTTCTCATCACTAGTCACTCCTTGTTCTTAAAGGCAAACCTACCACACTTCTTTAATCTCTATCAAATCCTTTTTTTTTTTCTTTAAAAGGCTTTGACCCTTGCCTGTACTGTGAGTTGATGAAGCTTAATTAGGGAAAGAAAAAAAAAAAAAGGATTCTATTGCTTAGGTTAGAGTTTATTATAGGGATTGCCCAAACCAAACAAACCAAACCTGTTGCCATCGAATCCATTCCAACCCACAGTGACCCTAAAGGGTAGAGTAGAACTGCCCCATAGGGTTTCCGAAGAGTACCTGGTGGATTCGAACTGCCAACCTTTTGGTTAGCAGCCGTAGCTCTTGACCACTACACCACCAGGGTTTCCACAGGGATCACCTGGAAAGAATATTGATCAACACAATCCATCACATAAATAGAACAAAAGGAGAGAATCACATAATCATCTCAATTGATGCTGAAAAGGCATTTGATAAAGTCCAACACCCATTCCTGATTTAAAAAAAAAAAAACTCTAAATAAAATAGGAATAGATGGGAAATTCCTCAACATAATAAAGGGCATCTATACAAAACCAACAGCCAACATCATTCTCAATGGAGAGAGGCTGAAAGCATCCCCCCCTGAGAATGGAAACAAGGCAAGGATGCCCTTTATCACCACTCATATTTAACATTATGCTGGAAGTCCTAGCTAGAGAGTGGGGCAAGAAAAAGAAATAAAGCACACCCAAACTGGAAAGGAAGAAGTAAAACTATTCTTTTTGCAGATGAAATGAACCTATATAGAGAGAACCCAAAAGATTCTACAAGAAAACTACTGGAACTAATAGAAAGATTCGGCAGAGTAGCAGGATACAACATTAACATACAAAAACCAGTTCTACTCCTGTACACCAACTTTGACAACTTGGAAAAGGAAATCAGGGAAACAATGCCATTTATAATAGCCCCTAAAAAGATAAAACACTTAGTAATAAATCTAACCAGGAACATAAAAGACCTATTATAAAGAAAACTACAAAACTATTGCAAGAAACCAAAAGAGACCCACAAAAATGGAAAAACATACACTACTCATGGATAGGAAGACTCAACATTCTGAAAATGTCAATTCTAACCAAAGTGATCTATAGACATAATACAATTCCAATCCAAATACCAACAACATCCTTTAATGAGACGAAAAAGCTATTCATCAACTTTATATGAAAAGGGAGGAGGCCGCGGATAAGCAAAGCATTATTGAAGAAAAAGAACAAAGTAGGAGACCTCACACAACCTGATCTCAGAGCCTGCTGTATAACTTGGCTCTGGTACAATGACAGACACAGAGACCAATGGAACAGAATCAAGAACCCAGCATGGATGAATCTGGACGGCATTATGCTGGATGAAATAAGGCAATCACAAAAGAATAAATATTGTATGAGATCACTATTATAAAAACTCAAGAAAAGGTTACACACAGAAAAAAACAATCTTCGATACTTATAACAGACAGGAGGGGTCGGGAGGGGAAATCACTAAGTAGACAGCAGACTAGTGTTAACTTTGGTGAAGGGAAATGCAACACACAACATAGGGGAAGTCAGCACTACTTGACCAAGGCAAAGCCATAGAAACTTCCGAGACAGATCCAAACACCTTGAGGGACCGGGTTATTTGGGCTGAGGGCTTGGGACCATGGGCTCAAAGGACAGCTGGGTCAATTGGCATAACATAGTTCATAAAGAAAATGTTCTACATCCTACTTTGGTGAGTAGCATCTGGGGTCTTAAAAGCTTGCAAGCGACCATCTAAGATACGTCTATTGGTCCCATAACGTTCGGAGCAAAGGAGAATGAAGAAAACCAAAGAGAGAAGGAAAATACTAGCCCAGAGGACTAACGGGCCACATGAACCACTGCCTCCACCAGCCTGAGCCCAGAAGGACAAGATGGTGCCTGGCTACCACCACCAACTGCTCTGACAGGTATCACAATAGCGGGTCCCTGACAGAGAAGGGGAAAAATGAAGAACAAAATTCAAATTCACAAAAAAAGACCAGACTAACTGGTCTGGCAGAGACTGAAGGAACTCCTGAGACTGTGGCTCCTGGGCATCCTGCTAACTTAGAACTGAAGCCACTCCCAAAGTTTGCCTTTCAGCAGAAGATTATACCCATACCTGTTGCTGTTGGGTCAGTTCTAACTCATAGCACCACACAGGGCAGAGTAGAACTGCCCCATAGGGTATCCAAGGAGCAGGTGGTGGTTTCAAACTGCTGACCTTTTGGTTAGCAGCTGTAGCTCTTAACCATTGCACACGCAGGGCTCCCAGCCAAAGATTAGAAAAAAAAAAAAAAGGCCCATAAAACAAAAAATAACATGTGAGGAACATGTTACTTACACTTAAGTATACAAGGCCAAATGGGCAACACTTGCCCAAAAGCAAAGACAAGAAGGCAGGAAGGGACACGCAAACTAAATGAATGGAGAACCCAGGGCGGAAAGGGCGAAGGGGAGGGTGTTGACACATTGGGGGCTATCGGGGGACAGCCCCAGCAAGGAAAGACCCTCACTGTGCATCCTGGCAGATAATCCAAAGAACTGACGCATAGCCCTTTCCAGATTCATGCGTTCAGGGAAACTTACTGACGGGGCAAGCAGCTGCTCTCCAGTGGCGGCTGGCTGGAGTATTTTCCACAACCACGTAGCAAGGGACCCAAGCTTATATACCATTCCAGTTGGAACCAAGGCTCATTGTTTTTCTCGCCCAACCTTGCGCAGTCAGTGTTCCCAGGGACTTCACATCCAGGCCCACATGTTTTCCTTCCTGATGCTAAGACATTCTTCAGCCTTGGCCGCTGGCTCAGTCATGCCACTCCCGGCCTCGTACCTCAGTCCAAGTCCATCCGGAATTCATTCCCAGCATGCTTTGGGAAAGAGCAAAGCTGATTCCATTAGGGAGGGGATGCATATAGCTGAATAGCATTACCCTACAGGGGCATTGCAACCAAAGTCACAAAACAATTTGCCTATAAATTTTTGCACTGTAGACTATAGACTCTCACCTAGAACACAATGAAAAAAACAAAATCATCAAGTTGAGCACCAAAGATGTGGGCAAGCCTCTCTTGACTCCATATAAAACCCAAACTGTTGCCATCAAGTGGATTCCGACTCATGGTGACTCCATGTGCCACGGAGTAGGACTGTTCCGTAGGGTTCTCTTAGCTGTAATCTTTATGGAAGCAGGTTACCAGGCTTTTCTTCTGCAGTGCCACTGGGTGAGTTTGAACAGCCATCCTTGAGGTAAGTATATGAGCACAAACTGTGTTCACCACCCAGGGACCCAGACCCCATAGACAACTTCAAGCGCCTAGACAGGTTGAATAAGTTATGGCCCAGACACAAATTAATAACAACCTAATAAATATTATTCAGTCATTAAAAATAACCTTTTTGAGACACTTAAATGAAATGAAAAGTAAAAAAATCATGATACAAAACTTGATAGAGTGTAAAACTGATTGTTGATGTGTTGTGTGCCATTGAGTTGATTTTGACTCATAGCATCCTTTTAGGACAGAATAGAACTGCCCCCATAGGGTTTCCTATGCTGAAATATTTACAGGAGGGAATCGCCAGGTCTTTTCTTCCACAGAGCCGCTGAATCGGTTCAAACTGCCAACCTTTAGGTTAGCAGCCAATTGCTTAACCATTGCACCACCAGGGCTCCTTATAAAACTAATTATGGACACCTATATATACATGATTCTATTTTTTTAATTAAAAAAAAGGAGATTTATGCCGGGAATGCAAAATAAGTTTTTTCTTTAATTTTTTTTCTGTTTTCTACAATACCTGTGATGAGCACTACTATATTTATAATAATAAAAAATACAAGTTATTTATAATAAAATACTTTTCAAACAGACAAATATTTTATAAATCATGGATTTTTCAAAGATTTAGCCTGTGGAAAGTGATTTCAGAGATGTATAGTAACATTTATAAGGAATATTTACAAGACCAACTATAATTCCAATGCCATTTTATTTCAGTAGGAGGCAAAACTTACATTGCCCTATGTAAATCATGTATAAATTCAATCACAGCCCTCTTGAACAGTTTATATACACAAATAAGGCCCTGGAAAACTGGATCATGACTAGTAACGCAGAATTCTTATTTTAAGTTCAGAGTTGAGAAAGAACTATCAAATTAAGCTCGAAATCTCTTTTCTTCAGTCCATCTCACTGAGTTAAATTTCTGTTATAAAGACAAACCAAGAAACTATTCGTCCTCCACGGCCCAATGCAGCCCTTCTACTTCCCCTGAAATGAATGGCATTCAGCTCAAGGCAATAGATTACGATAATTGAAACCACACACGTATTTTAATTACTTTCCACAGTTTCCATTTACCATCTTGTCAGAACGAAGTATGAATCACAGCAAACAATTAGTGCATTGGAAGAACACATGCGCGAGACTTGAGCTCAAGCCTAGCTCAGACTGTTGCTCAGGCTAATGGTCCCCACAGTCCCATTCCACTGAGTTTGTAGAGAATAAGACCTTGACTTGGTCTTCATCAAGACAGAAAAATCTATCGCTTCTCCAATCAAGACCTTTCTCTCACTATCACCAGGCTCTGCAGAACCACACAAAGTGGCATCATGTACGAGGAAGATTCCTTCAGGACAAACCTGGGTGGACTCACCTTCACGTCCTCACGTTGCCTAGTGCAGCCCTTATATAAAGCTGGTACTCATAAATGGCGATCAGATTAACCTACGTGCCACGCTCGTTTGGGGAGGGGAAAAAAAGATGTTTTCAGCAGTCTGGGGTCTCTTCCTTGCTCTCAACAATAAAAATATAACTGTTTATTTCTAGATGGAGAATGCTATTTCCAGATCTGTTTGTGTTTTTGTTCTAAGAAAAGAAAGGCTTTGTTCCTTTGTTCTCCTCGGCTGATTTAACTTCTCTTTTCCCAGAGCCGCAGGGCCATCAGGGTTTTTCTTGTGGCTTTCTCTTTTCTCATTTGATTCCAGAACTGTGGGCAATGGGATTTTTACTTTGCTAGCATTGGGGGTTATAATTAAGACCTAGATATGGGTAAACAACACTTCCATACAATGGCATTTGAAGGGTAAGTAAACCCTTACTATGAAAATTTCTCTTTTATAATCCTTCCAGATTCCAGGAAATCATCCCATTTTTACTGGGTTAAGTTCCTGACGGATCCTGATAAAAGAGCAAGAGCAAGAGCATAATCTGGGAGAAATAATAACATATTGGGGCAAAGGCTCTTTACAGTTTTGTTTTTATAGGCTTTTAAATTCTCTTTGAATGTGTTTTGGAAACGTACATGCTGGTTAAGCTTGGATTTGTTAGCAGGAAGAGATAGGGACCCTAAAACAGAAAGTTGTTTGTGTTCGGAACCAAGTTGAAGAGTTTGAGCTTCAGTGAAGAGCTTAATGGTAGTTTAACTCTTGTACTTAAATTATCTGCAAATTTCAAGTAGCACCTGGCAAGATGGAAGGGAGAGGGAGATGGCTCTCTCAGTTGCTAAAAGGAGATTAGAAAAGTATCCCTCTGATTGGGAAATACGAAACCTAGCAAAGACACTGGCCAGGGAGCCACCTCGCTGTGTCACTTTTCCTTTTGACTTCTTCTGGAAGGGGAAACAGAACTCTAAAAGCAATGAAGTAGATGTCCCCTGCTTCCCCCTTGTCTTTAGCTGGCTCCAGGTCACCATGTCACTGTCTGGCCCAGAAGCCCTTCCTGAGGTTGCTCATCTAATCTCTGGATTCCCTCCCTGTCACCAGAAAAGTCTATCCCTCAACATTAATTGGTCCAAATTTTCTTTCCGGCACAGTGGTTAAGAGCTATGGCTGCTAACCAAGAGGTCAGAAGTCAAATCCACCAGCCGTTCCTTGGCAATCCTATGGGGCAGTTCTACTCTGTCCTAGAGGGTCACTATGAGTCGGAATTGACTCACAGTTAGTTAGATAGTTAGGCACAAATACAAGTCCAAAACCATTTCCGTGAGACAAAACCGTCATGTGCCCCCTGAACCTTCTGCTCTCCAGTCTACACACCCAAGGTTCTTTCAACCATTTTACATGTAAAATGGTTTCTGGTCTCTTCATCGTCTGGGTTATGTCCTCCTGAATGAGTTCCACTCTGACTAACCTTTTAGGATGAAGTATCAGAATGCATGTACCAGGTGTCCTATTTTCAGCTCAGAGGAGAGGATGGCAATCACCATCATCCTTCCCCCTTCTGGGTCTTACTCTCCTATAAACACGCACCAAAGTGCAGGGCAGGCACATTCACACTGCTTCCTGGTTCCCACCGTGGAAAGGCCGGCCACCTCTCCCTCATTCTGCACCAGGCATTCATTTTCCAAAACCTGGAATGGGATCTTCTTCTCATCCCTTAAATTTCCCTGTTAAATCCAGGTCCTTCTAGCCTCCCAAGATATTCTGCATTCATACTCTGTCATCAGCAGGTCTTCTGGCCCTCAAGGCTTTTACTGCTGGCAAAGGAAGGGTAGTATCTAGCTCTTCATGCCCCTCAACGAGTCAGAGAACAGGCCTAAGGCCTGGGCTCTCCACTTGCCTATTGATATTGTTGGGCTCCACGTCTTGCGTGGTTTCCTACCTCATATGATGCAGAGATGGGCTGCATTCTGAAACTGTGATGCAGCACCACTATGTCCAGGGGCAGATTACCCAGGAAGCAAGGTACGCCCGGGCTTACTTGTGCTTACTGACTAGTCTCTTGTGCACGATTTCACATGATTGTGTACTACAGATTAGCATGTAAACACAAGTAAGCCCGGGCGTACCTTACTTACTGGCTAATCAGCCCCTGACCATATCCCGCCCCACCCTTAGGTCATTACTCCAAATAACACTCTGACCTTTCTTCTGGACATCTGCCTACTAAAATGAAGAACTGCTGACCACCCACTTCATCAGTGTGATTCCACCAGGGGCAACTTCCTGCCCTTACACCTCACAGATTGGTCCTTTCGGTGACCTCTACGTACGAATTGGAGTCCCTGAGCGGTACAAATGGTTAGTGTGTTCACCTGCTAACTGAAAGGCTGGAGGTTCAAGGTGCCTCAGAAGAAGGGTCTGAGGATCTACTTCTGAAAAAACCAGCCGTTGGAAACTCTAAGGGGCACAGTTCTACTCTGACACACACAGGGTTGCCATGAGTCCAAATCCACTTGACAGCACCTGGTGGTGGTGGTGGATGTAGGTGTACAGCTTCTTGATATTATTCCAACTTCCCTGTTCCCCTGAAAATCCTGCTTCCTCCTTTGTGGACACCAGCACACCTGTCCAGGACCTCCAGGAGTGGTAGCAAATTTTCCCTTCTCATCTGTCTCCTCTATCACATCTTCCGCTTTCCAGGCTCATCATGCCGGCTTTTCTTTCCTTCCACCTTAGTCTAGCCACTTTCTCTCTGCTCTTCCTCCTCTCTGAGATGCTCAGGTAGGGCACCACTCTCCATCTGACCCCAGGTATAGACATCAGCTTGGAGTACCCTCGCTTCTCAAGGGTGCATCCCAGGCAGGAAGACAAATGCTCCTTCAGATCCCCTCAGGTCCCCACTAGAGCCTGGATCCCCTTTCTGGGTGTTCATCCCTCAGAGCAACCCCTTGGCTACTGGTGGCAGGTGCTCATCCCCAGGGCACCATCTGGGACCCGGTTCTGAGAGCCACGACCAGCTCCATCTCACACAAATCCTGGGATGCTTCCTTCCTTTTCTGATCTGGACTCCACTGTCCCATCACATACCAGCTCTTATCCTTGTTCCTTGCTCCAGCCTGGCTTTTTTAATTGAATCTTATTGTCTGTCTTCTATCTACCCAAGCCCAAGGGAGAAAAAAAAAAAAAAATCCCAAAAGGAAGAACCTCTCTTCCTCCCAGGCTATAATCCTTGCTCAGTGTCTGCCACTGCCATGCCTAACCCAAGTCCGTCTTCTGCCAGTTCTCTGCTTTCGACAGACATTTATCCTCACTCAGCTGGATAGTTCCTCTGCTTCAGCTCCGATGCCAATCAAAGCCCCTTTGAGAGTTATGCAGAAACGTGTTAGAGCAAGGTAAAAGGGAAAAGACAGCCTCAATCTAGGTCATTCCATCCCATCCCCCAACCCCAAACAGGCTGATATGCTTTAGGGAACTTTAAAAAGGGAAACATTTCACACATGCATGGTATTTATCACTATCTTTTTTTTTTTTAAAGTAGATATTTTTTTATGGGGAGCCTTTAACTTGGTTATTTTGCGCATTGTCTCCCTCCAAGATGCAAATTTCAAGAAACCACTGACTACACCGTGTATTGAGAAGAATGCCTGATACATAGCGAGTTGTTCAGTGAATAAATAAATTTACAAAATATTCACAGTCCCAATCAGAAGTCCTCTGTTTCCTGCGGGTTTACATATGCCCAACTTAAACACTACGGGCCTTTGTTTATGGCATACATAAGCAAAGGAGGATTTATCCGGGTGCTGTCATGGGGCTCCCAGAATTGTCAAAGGTGGAAGAAACAGGTTTGGGAAACAGTTGTCACTTGAATGGCCAGAACATGGGACTGACAGGGACAGTCTGATCAAACTGGAAGTGATGGACTCCAAACACTTCCAGTGTCTGTCCCTCTACGCAAAAGTCAGATGCCAGAGAGGTGCGTCCATTTGGCTACGTTGGATCAGGTGCTAGCCCTTGGACAGGGAAGGACAGAATGAAACTATAGACAATGGGGAAGAGGTACCTCTCCCAAAGGAATCTGTTCAGAAAGAGAAATGAATTCTGAGCAACCAAATACATAAACTCTCCAATCAAAGTGTCAATTAACCAGGGTTTAGCAACTCCTAAGCCCTCACTCACTCATTTCTAGACTGCTTTCCCTCTGAGAATTCTCATGTATTTGCTTCCATAACTGCATGCTTTGATAAACGAAACTAAATTGTTTTAGAAATTTATTAAAAACACCACAAAAATGATGCTTTAAATACAGTTTCAGTAACATTCGGAGTTGATACTATGAAGACTTGAAATATATTGACTCATTTAAAAAAACACTCACACTTAGAAGCTTAGTCTCCAGTGGCCAATCGTGACTTTGGGCTGCTTTGATTTACAGCGCTGGCCACTGCAGCCCAGCCATTTAATCTTATAATCTACATCAATCTCCAATTTTTATTACAGCATTTTGCAGGCTGAGCAAAAAAATATTCCCCTTGAGGACAAATTAGGCACCCCAAAGCGACTCTTGCAAATAAATGCTGTTGGCCATAACTCGCTGTGCTACGGTTCACTCATGGCAATTCGTTCCATAGGTGCCACAGAAGCTAAAAGCAATTGTATAATTTAAAAAAAAATAAAAGAAATATCCAAAGAGATTCATATAACATAATGGCTATCTGGTGACTGAGTAAAGATTTTTAGTGGTTCAATGACAACATGTACTTTCATTTATGCCTGCAATGGTTGCCATCGAAAAGATATTAAGTGTGTCCAAATATCCTTCAAGACAGATCATAACTCACCATTAAGATGATGCAAGGCCCTATGAGGTTGACAGCCTGACTTCCCCATTGGCTCAAGGTGCTCATCCTTGAGCTGGCACTCAACAGTGAAAAAGTAATGGCCAAACAGAAGACACTCTGCAGCATGGCTAATTGCCAGATACACCACCAATAAATCAGCTGGACCCCATTAATGGTGTTCAATTTACCGTTAATTCAGATACTCCTGGCAAACCCAGGGAGCTCTTTAAAAGTAACTGCAGTAATAATTTCCCTTTATATGAGTCAAATAAAATTAGTATTTAATCCTGGAGTTGTATCCTGTGGAAAGAATCATTATTATAAATTATTTAAACATTTCTCAGCACATATTCCAGGATTCCAGAGTCCTGGGTTCACTGCTCCAGCTTGACTATCAACATACTACCTAACTTCAGGCAGGTGATTTGTTCTCACTGATTTCCTGTGTTGCTGTCAGTAAAACAGGAAAGCCAAAAATATTCCATAAATAATACATAAGCCAAGATCTGATAGTCACTGTTAGCTATAATGGAGCCAAGCCCTGTTGGCGCAGTGGTTAAGAGCTACAGCTGCTAAACAAAAGGTCAGGAGTTTGAATCCACCAGCCTCCTTGGAAACCCTATGGGGCAATTCTACTCTGTCCTACAGACTATACAGACTCAATGACAGTGGGTTTGGTGTTTTTGTATGATAACAAATAGTCTGTTTCCTCTGACAATATCTGCGTGCTTATTTGATTCTCCGTATTTTAACACAAATGGCACATTTTAAACAGAGGAATATGGAAAAGTGTTCAACGAGGGAGCCGAGGGCTCACTGTTAATTGCTGTGAAGTGAGAAGTCGTTTTGTCCCTCAATCTTGCAGTTTTTCCTCCCAGAAAGTACTCTTATTTTTTGCTCTCTCTGCCTCCTACCAGGTGAAAGAAATGAGAAGTTATGGTCTCTCTCTGGAGACTGATATGCTGAAAACCAATCTGAACACTTGCTATGACACGGGTCAAACCCACAGCAAAAAGAATGTTTGGGTTTCTAGAGCACCTTTTTCTTCCCACGCATCACCAGGTCTTTATCACCAGTGAAGGACTTCAGCGCCAACACTTCAGCACCCCTGGAAACATCCCAGCTTACCTCCCAGGGCTGCTGTGAGGACTAAATGCGATCACGTGTGCAACAGCGCTCTGTAGAACAATCAAATGTCATCCGCATGCTGGACACGGCAGGATGTTGTTATTAATACCATTTAGGAATGACAATAATAAGCACTAAAATGTTCCATAAATACAGCCCTCCATGGCCTATTAATCTGAGTCCTGTCTGCAGCCTGCAATCTGTATGGGTAGCATATCCTCTGAGAGATATTCTGGACTGAACTCATACATTTAAAAAATACAATCACTTCCAAACTAAGTCCTATTTTTCAGAAGATCACAATGGTTATTAGAACAGGTGAACATATGTAAATAGCAGTATAAGTTTTTTAAAAAATGTACGAAGAAACGTTATAGAGTGATTGTTTTTGCTTGTCTTCCAAGTACCAAGCTGATTAGAAGACAAATTGAGCTATCAGATTCTTCTCTTCAACTAGCCCAGCAGGCACCTCCCAAGCTCCTGCTTTCCTGGATCTGATTCCTGTAAGAGTTGCCACCAACCAATATGAGCCAATGGATGGAGCATTTAATAACGTCAGCGTCTGGGAAGAATTCCCGGCACGTGAACCACAAGAATCCCTGTTGGTCTGAGTGTTGCTTTCACTGTACAGATTTTTTTTAAATAAACATATAAAAATTTTCTCACTTTTTTTCCCCAGTACTTGAGATCCCATTTAAAAAAAAAAAAAGGATCAGGACCTTTTGTTCAAATTAATAACTAGTTTATGACGTGCATAAATTTGCTTAATTGAGTTCAAAAGGCTCAAAATCTAAGTACATAAAATAAAGTACATTTCAACTCAGTATTCAAGACATGGAAACTATTTGCCTACCATCTCTTAAACCAATCCAGTTAACATCCTGGATTGGAGAAAATATGTATTCATTAGACAGTTCCCATGGTGAGCTCCTGCACATGGGCATTTTTAACCAGGGTTGAATTTAGATTTCTCCACAAAGCCTGGTGAAGAATGCAGCTCCCCAGCCTTAGGGAAGGGTCACCATAAGGTCCTAACCTGGGAAGACACAGGTCATCAGATGTGCCCAGCACGCCCTGTATCTGCCAAAGCACCAACTCTTCCCATCATCACACAAAGCCCTAATGTGGCCCAACAGATCGTGACAACAGCACAGATGTTGCCAAAAAAAAAAAAAGTCCCAAGCCTGTTGTGTCATATACTATAAATTTCAAACACTGAGCCAGGGAGGCACACTGGTGACACAAAAATAAAGAGGAGAAATCTGCCTTGCTTCCCATCAGAAGCTGTTTCCCAAATGTGCCACAATTCTAGATAATAAACAAATTTTAAAATGAAAATCAGTAGTTATATATTTGTTTTCATGGACATGCAAGAAATGGAAGTAGCAAGGAAACCCTGGTGGTGTAGTGGTTAAGTGCTACAGCTACTAACCAAAAAGTCAGCAGTTCGAATCCGCCAGGCGCTCCTTGGAAACTCTACGGGGCAGTTTTACTCTGTCCTATAGGGTCGCTATGAGTCGGAATTGACTTGACGGCAGTGAGTTTTTTTTTATCAAGCCCGTATGTTGTTTGTTATTTAAGATGCCACTACGTTTTTTAGCACTGTCAATTTAAATTTGTATTTTAAGAATATAGTAGAATGGGTTTGAATAGAATGCAGATGTGAGCAATATGGTAACGGTGGTCTGCAAATTTCTGAAGATTTAGAAATGCTGAAATTTTTTTTTGCTACTCAAAGTTATTTATTTTTAGTACTTAGTAACTCAGGATTCAGAGAGTTTAAATTGATAAATTTATAGGTGTGAGTAGTACTGGGGATTTTTCTGAAGTAGGTTGTGTTAATGGCCTATTAGGTGAGGTGACAGGGTGAATGTAAGTAGAAAGTCTGATGTTTCTAGGTGCTAAGCTGCAGTCTGTAGACATTTACATATATATAGAAACACTGAAGCTTAAAATGGTGGCCCGCAGTGTGGTGATAAATAAAACCATTGGCACGTCTGAGGCCCTGATGGAATGAGTGATTGTGAGATCTTGGCCAGGTGCTCCAGCCTTCTCCGAGCTCATCCACAGAACAGGGGCAATAACGAGCCCAGTCTCATTGGGTCGTGGTAGGGTTTAAAGGAATGACTTATAAGGAAACTTTAAAAAAAAAAAAACCTATAAAGCAACTAAAAAACTATGCTGTTATTATTACAACTTTTTTTTTTTTAAGACCCAGAGTTCTCCAAGAGGATAAAAATAACCCTTCTGCTATGGGTTGGAGCCCTGGTGGCACAGTGATTAAGAGCTCCTTGGAAACTCTATGGGGTCACTATGAGTCAGAATCGACACCATGGCAACAGGTTTCAACGGTTATGGGTTGAAGTGTGTCCCCCCAAAACCAAACCCATTGCCATCGAGTCGATTCTGACTCATAGCAGCCATATAGAACAGAGTAGAACTGCCCCATAAGGTTTCCGAGGGGTGGCTGGTGAATTCAAATTGTTGACCTCTGATTAGCAGCCAAATGCTTAACCACTGGTGCCACCAGGGCTCCAAAATATATGTTGAAGTCATAAGTGCCAGAATCTGTGAAAGTGACATTATTTGGAAATTGCATCTTTGCAGATGTAATTTGTTATTTTGACATGAGTTCATACCAGAGCTAGGTGGCCCTGATGCAATATGACCAGTGTCCTTACAAAGAGAGAAGAGACACAGAGATGCAGAGACAGAGGGAGGACGGCCACAGGAAGATGGAGTCAGAGGTTAGAATTATGCTGCCAAAAAAAAACCCAAAAACCAAACCGACTGCCTTCACAAGCCAACAAATGCCTGTAGTTACAGGAAGCTGGAGGGAACAGGAAGGAATTTCCACCAGAGCCTTCAGAGAGAGCATGGCGCTGTCAACGCCCTGAATTTAGACTTCTAGCCTCCAGAGCTCTGAGAGAACACGTTTCTGTTGTTTTAAGCCACCTAGTTTGTGGCACTTTGTCATGGCAGCACTAGGAAACCGATGCGCCTCCTTTGTTTCTCTGCCCCCAGTGTTACGAGGCGGTCATGCCGTCTTTCACCTCCAAGGAGTTGAGAAGCGGGGCCCAAGAGTGTCAGGCCAGACCCATGTGCCTGCCCAGGGCACTTAGAACCAGCACTTCCACCCAGAAGATCTACCAATAGCTCTCCAATTCTACCTGGGGGTCCCAGGTGCCCTACATGCCTGTTTCCAATTCTAGAGGCAGATGATCCTGCCCAGGAGCCACCCAGCACAGTGCTCCTCATTTCTTCTCCTGTGACTAAGTCTGCAGGGAAACAAAGGCCCCAGAAGGACAGCAGAAAGCTGCTTGCTGGACAGCATCTATAACAGGTGGGGCTGAGAAGAAGGCACCTTGGAGGGAGCTCCTGAGACAGCAGGGGGAACAGAGGGAGAGACTGAGAAAGTGTGGGGGCTGGAAGGACTGTGCCAGGGGCCACAAAATCAAATGCCTTCTGAGAACAAGCAGAGGAGTAAAGTGGGGTTCATGGTGAACTGCGAGAAAATGCCTGAGCTAAACGAGGCAGCCATTGCCCAGAGATAGCAAACAGTCACCAAGCAGAAACTGACTTTTCAGGAGGAGTTGGGAATCTGAGTTTTTATGTGAAATCCCCCATTCACTAAGTAGTAGCTGATTCAAAACATTTTAAAATTCTGTGAAAACCAAAGGGAACAGCAGTCTGTGCACCACATGCCATTCTATGCCTTCCATAGGGTCACTATGAGTTGGAATCGACTTGACAGCAAAGTGTTTGTTTTCTTTTGGTTTGGTTGTGTCTACCCAGGAGGTGGGTGGGGAAAAGCAAACCAGAGTGAGAAAGTAATAGCCGTTATTAACCGGTGTCCAACAACGCACAACAACAACAGCAACAAAAAACAATGAGATAGTATTCAGCCGGGAAGCCTTGCCCTTAGGGAATCATGAGTGGATATGTTTGGGTGAGGGAACATATTGCAATCATATATGAGCAGGAGAAAGCTTGTGAATAAAGAAACAAGAATTTTCCACACTGGGTTTAAAAAAAAGTTGCCAATCACCAAGGAACCTAGGGACAGAAGCTGAAAAGAGACAAGGACTTTCCCCCCCGACAGAGAGAAAAAGCCTTCCCCTAGAGCTGCACCCTGAATTTGGCCTTCTAGCCTCCTAAACTGTGAGAGAATAAACTTCTGTTTGCTAAAGCCATTCCCTTGTGGTATTGCTGTTACAGCACCACTAGGTGACTAACACGGGGCGGGGGGCACTGAGTTTACGTTAATGGTGGTGGAATATTCTGGAAAAGGGTAACGATAACAGTGGCGCAACATGAAAATTTAATCTACGTCATTGAATTGTAAATGTGGAAGATGTTGTGTTGGCAAATGTTTTGGTGTGTACATTTTTACAACAATAAAAAAAAAAAAAAAACAGGCAAAGGATAACTTTTTTTTAAAAAATAGCCGCCGTCAAGTTGGTTCCAACCTGTACGACCCCATGTGTAGATCACGAGGTATTTCTTCTGAGGCACCTTGGGTGGACTTGAACCTCCAACCCTTTGGTTAGCAACAGAGTACATTAACTGCTTATACCACCTAGGGATTCCACTGGGTAAAGTAAGATTAAAAGAACCTCAATAAAATATCCATTGACAATGAAATATGGTCCCATGTACGCTGGCTCTGAGGCCTGAGACGCGTGACTGTGGAATGGGGTACAGAAATCCAGCCAGCACCAATGGGGAGAAGCCGGATGGACTCAGTTCTCCAGAGACAAGGCCAAAAAATGAGGCGGGAACTGCGGCCATGGTCATCAAAATCGGCCCTTCTTTCTCAATGACTAAAAACTGCAAATGTGAGAGCACCAGTTTTTCTTCAAGGACCACCATCTGAAATGAAATCAGTCTCGTCCCTTCAGTGTCAAGACCCTCATTCTTGACACAGGATTTTTTTAGTGTGTGTGAACTCCCAAACAACAAGCAAGAAGTCTCTGTCAAGCAAAATGCAAGGAGGACGCTGAGCACAGCAGAGTGTGAGACTGTTGGAAGCGCAGCCCCACAGATCGGTCACGTTGGCATAGCAATCCCATCGAAGCAGAAACTCACGCAAACCAAAGAGCAGCACATATTCTCATAAAAGTTGGTCTCAAACTGCCAGTCTAGTAGCTATCAAAAGAGTAAGAGAGGAGGCTTGCACACACAGCTCCGAGTGCCCCCAGCCCCACACTCCACTCTATGGGTTTGTGTCCACTTCCCTGACTCCCACATAGCGGAGGTTGGAATTAACGTCAGGAAAGCTCAGGATGCAGGACACGAGACTAAAGCAGCTGTAGTCTCCCTCAAAGAAGTGGCCGTGGGAACACTGGCCTCAGGACAGGAGGTGACATTTTGGCAAAAAACAGCCAGAAGGAAAAGGACAAGAAATGCTGGAGGGCCACACTCCTTACCTCCATTCCTCTTGAACAGTAAACAAAAAAAAACCAAACCTGCTGCCATCGAGTTGATTCCAACTCATAGCGACCCTATAGGACAGAGTAGAACTGCCCCATAGGGTTTCCAAGGCTGTAATCTTTACAGAAGCAGACTGCCACATCTTCCTCCCAAAGAGTTGCTGGTGGGTTCAAACTGCTGACCTTTTGGTTAGCAGCCAAGTGCTTTAACCACTGTGCCACCAGGGCTCCTTTTGTGTGTGTATACATCTCTCTATTATTTAATGGACATTGTTACCCATCTTGGACTAGCAAAGTTTTTACCATCTAGGCCTTCCATCACATAAACTAGTTACTGGGCTCAAGAGGATCTCAGACAGTCTCAAAAAACAAACAAGCAAAAAGAAAATACCCTGATAAGGAAGTAGAAACACAATAACAGTATCATCAGTTTAAATCATATAATAATGTTTTTCAGGGAAACTGAAAGCATTTTACAAACATCCATTTTCCTAAGGGAAAACACAGGCCACATCTCTTCCGCCAGCGATTCTTGGCTATTTACGCAACACTGAGCCATTATCTGATATGTGGAGAATTTTATATTAACCACAAGGAAGAAAGTGAATCAATAATACTGCTTAGAATGGACACAGCACTTCTCATCTTCCTAGCCCTTTACTAATATTGATGAATTAAGCCTCCCGGGGCCCCAGTGAGACTGAACTATAGAGTCATCCTCTCTCACCCAGGGACAGAGATGGGTAGTGAGGTCAAGTCAGCTGCCCTCAGCCCTGTGGGGAGTTAGAGTCAGGCGGCAGCGAGGTGAGAACTCAGCCTTCCCAGTAGTAAGGGCCTCGCCCCACACACCCAAACCTCCCACCCCCACCTCCTCACGCCTCTTGAGAGGATGGTGGTCTTGAAGCTTGGGCGCCCCATTGTCTAAGGCAGTGTGGAGAATGTGTTTTCAAGTCAAATATCTATCGACACATTGATTTTCTTTAATTATCTCCACAGAGCAGACTTGACTCTGAAGAGTTCATAGGATTTGAAAAATGTATCACCTATTTGTCAGACATGCATAATTTACGAAGGTCCTTTCATTCCAGGTCTACAGTGCAAAGCTGGCAATTTGTGAGTTATTAACATGTTATTAGATAGACATCCCCTATTAAGATTTGCAGACTTTGGGCCACTTGCTCAAAAGCAAGAGAGACACTACGTAAATTTTCCCTTGCTCTGTTAAGCTCAGAGGACTCTGAGTCTACCACCACCCCATGAATCCATTCCAAGGAACCATCTGATACAATGGAACTATCAAATAACTATCATTACGTTAATAATTAAACTCCAATTTAGAACAAGCCTACTGTAGACGGGCTTCTACTTTCTTGGGAGGTGTTACCATGACTCCCTACCCTTGGGGAGGACTTGCCAAAGTAGACATCGAACTCAGCAGAAGTTCTTGGTAATTTTTATGACCAACACAGGCTCCTGAATGGCAGGACAGATAATCGATTTTTGGGTAACTGACTGAAAAATAACTAAAAATACTGAATTCATGAGGCAATATGCCCTGTCCAGTAGGCATACCATTCATACAAGTAATATTAAACTGTGTATGTGTTCAAAAAATATGGTAGGAATTTCTATTAATCTGGTAAGATAATTATACTTAACTTTATGCCTATTCCTGTGTTATGTATGGCAATGATGAGGTAGGAGTAAATAGACACGTATCTCCATGAAGAGGGATGAGGAGGTATTAGAGTGATCTGAGTCCATTTAATCGCTACAATTTCACGTTAGTGAGCGTTGATAGATACTCATTGATCACATGTCCCAGTAACTATGTTCAATACCCGGGATCTAGCAGAGGAGACCAGCACAGACCCCAGCGTAGGGACAGGGAAAACGTCCTTGGAGAAGCGTCCAAAGCTTAATGCTGGAGGGAGGCCAGGAGAGAGCAGGCCAGGCTGAGGTAGGTCACTGGCCTGTGAAGCCCCCCAGGTGGGGTAAGACAGAGAAAGGTGGGAGAGGAGAGAAATCCAACAGGTTGGGAGAGCCTGGAGCTGCGTGCCGCCCAGAGCAGCTGGCCACAGGGAGGCCTGGGGCTTTTGCTCTGAGGACAGGAGGCACTGGAGGGCTTTAAGCATGGGAACAGCTATAGCAGGGGAAGGCCTCAGGGACAGGAAACACTTCGTTAGGGATGAAAAGGTCCTGAGAGTCAGCTGTTTCTCAAAACCTATCTCGAATCTGAGTTTGAGGTGACCTTTTTTAATTAAAAAGAAAGGACAGGTCACCATTTCAAAACCACAGGAAGTAATCCCAGTCTTCTATGGGTTGCTTTTCACATGCAATGGGACTACATCTCTCTGAGGTTGATAAGAGAAAAAGTGGGATAATGGAGAAGGGGCATTAACTGTTTTATTATTCAATATTTCCCATTTACCAAAAAGCATAAAGAAATAATAACAAATACCCTCAGGCATGCCCGCCACCAAGATTTAACCAAGGTTAAAGTTTTATACTTGCTTTGTTGTTGTTATTGGGTGTGCTTTTGTTGTTGTGTGTGTTTTTTTTTTTTAGAAATAAAACATTACAGACATAAATGTATCCTCCTGTGAATTTCTTCTCTTCCAACCCCAGAGGAAACCATTATCCCAGAATCCTTTGTGTTCTTCCTGAACAATTTATTGCTACTTTTATTATAAATGCATGTTATCCATATATCTTAGTCTTGCATTGTCTGTTTTTGAACTTTAAGTAAACAGTTTCAAACTGTATGTGAATTATTCAACTTGCTTTTCCTTACCCGACGCATTTGGAGACATATTCAGGTTAATTTTATATGTAGTTCTGGTTCACTCACCTTAATGTCTGTACGGATACTGTAGACTATTTAAAAAAAAAAAAAAACCTGTTGCCATCGAGTCAAGTCCAACTTATACCGACCCTATAGGACAGAGTTTTGTGTGTGTGTGTGTGTGTTGTTATAGGACAGAGTAGAACTGACCCATAGAGTTTCCAAGGAGCAACTGGTGGATTCAAACTGTCAGCCTTTTGGTTAGCAGCCGAGCTGTTAACCCTTGCGCCACCAGGGCTCGGTATGACTATAGCACAATGTGTTTATTGATTATTTAATCCTATTGGAGAAAATTTAGGCATCCCCCTGCCCCTTTTTATCACAATACTGCAACGAACATCCTCGTGCTTGTTCATCTGTCTCCTGGTGCACACGTGGGAGGCTCTCCCTGAGAGGTAACATCCATGTAAAGTGTTGTAACATGTCAGGGAAAGTATTCTGTTAAACCCAACTAATACTCCAAGTGCTGGCAGTGTAACAATGATATACTCGGGTTACAGGAAATAGTTTAAAATCACCGTTTTCAAGATTTAGATATTCTAGAATACTTTAAATCGCTGAATCGAGATGAAGAACGGACAATTGGAGGTCAATCCAGAGCCTGATCTAGTTTTTAACCAAGCGGCTGAAGCTCTGCGGGGCCTGAGGTAAACCAGAAACCTGGTCGCAAGAGCTGAGTACTGGGAAGACAGGAACAGATGTGCTGAGATAAAAGGAATCCTGACAAGTTCGGGTAGCATCTCACGGAGCAAGCTTGCCAAACACCCGAGGCTCACTCAACATCAAGAATTATACAGAATTAGCAACCGAAGGGTGAGATTTTCAAATTCTGACTTAAAAAAAAAATTTTTTTTTCCTTTCCAAAAACTAACAACTTAGGGCCAGGCTGGCGTCAGGATTTCCATTCAGCTCTTACTGCTGTTTTTTTCTTTATCATCAACAATACTTCAACAGCCACCTTGTCAGAACCTGCCCTTTGGCTAAGCCCAACTGAGAATGAAAGCTCCTTCTAAACTGATCAGCGGTCGCATGTGGGTGAGTGGCAAGGTTTCAGTGGGAAGAAATGAAGCACAGGATCCATCCCGTCATGTCAGCTGAGGATAAATGTCTTGTCTCACTGCCTGCCTACAAAATGCAGACCAACACCTTCTAAAGTCTTAAGAAACCTGCTGCCATCGGGTCGATTCCGACTCATAGCAACCCCACAGGACAGAGTAGAACTGTCCCGTAGGGTTTCCAAGGACCGGCTGGTGGATTAGAACTGCTGACCCTTTGGTTAACAGCCAAGGCCCCGCAAATGGAGCCCTCACTACACACTACAACCACTACCACTGTCACCGTGATTCATACCCACCACCACCCAGCATGTGGTGGAATCAAAGGAACGCAGACGATTTTGATTTATAAGAAAATTGGAGATCACTTAACTTAAACCTTTTATTTTGCAGAAATGGAACCCAAAGATATTAAAGGCCTTTTCCAAGGTCATGCAGTAAACTATCAGCAAAACGAAGACTCCAAATTCTCCATCTCGTGCTTTGCCTTGCATTACGTGGTGGTTTCAGTGATCAACCCACCCAGAGGTGCCTCGGAAGACAGGCCTGGCAATCTTCTTCCAAAAGGTCACAGCCTTGAAACCCTATGGAGTAGATCTACTCTGCACACATGGGGTTGACATGAGTTGGAATTAACTCGATGGCAACCCACAACAACAACAACAATGTAACGCTAATACATCCTAACAATTTAAAATCTTCATTCTTTTTTCTCTTTAATTTTCATTCATTAGAAACTTCAGCAACAGTACACGAGGTCATCGTTGGAAGGTCCCTGTGGCGGATTATATTAACATGCTCAGCCGTGCCTCCACCTCCCTGTGAGAGGGTTGTGCTTCCTGCCTCGCTGACATAGGCTTGGCCCAGTGACTTGCTTTCGCCAACGACTGAGTGAAGGTGAAGCCTGCCACTTCTCAGCAGAAGTTTCACAAGCCATTGCTCATTTCCTCTCTCTCTCCCCTCTGCTATAAGACCAACATGTCCCAGAAAGGAGCTGTT
Source organism: Elephas maximus indicus (assembly GCF_024166365.1). Taxonomy (NCBI): domain Eukaryota; kingdom Metazoa; phylum Chordata; class Mammalia; order Proboscidea; family Elephantidae; genus Elephas; species Elephas maximus. Next base: position 1,818,296 of record NC_064841.1, read on the forward strand.
CCTTCAGCCTGGGTCCCAGAGTGAAGAAGACTCATGGGGAGAGCTGAAATAGACTCACAAGCGACATTTTGGGAATGAGAAATAAACCTTTGTTGTTGCCAAGCCCCTAAGATTTTAGGGTTCTGTTATTGCAAGGTACCCTAGCAAAAGCTGATACGGCTCCCAACGAACGGCAAAAACAACAAAATGCTCAGTCGGTCATCCCAAAACAACGCGTATAAAATCATGAGTAGAGACCACCTATTTTTGAAAATGAGAGCAAGCCATAATTCACTTTTTTTTTCTTTCATGCATTCACTTCCACATTGCGCAGAACTTTCTTTCCAAAACCAGTGTAAGAAGTTGGCTGAAAGATGGCTAATAGGTGCTTTTCACTCACCCTCCTCAAGAACACACATCTCATATCAAAGGAATCCAGATAATGAGCACAATGTTGTACCACAGCACTGGGAGTTCCTGGGTGGTACAAACAGTTAACACGCTTGGCTGCTAACTGAAAGGTTGGAGGTTTGAGTCCACCCAGAAGTGCCTGAGAAGAAGGCCTGGCAAACTACTTCCAAAAAACCAGCCATTGAAAACCCTATGGAGACAGTTCCACTCTGACACACATAAGGTCACCATGAGTCCAAATCAACTCATCAATAACTGGTTGGCTTTATCCCAGCACCAATTGCTTATGGTGACACCTGGCTCCTCAGAAGAGAACTGAAGAACAGGATTAACAGAGAAGCCCAATACACCAAGCAAGACTTGGGACGCTGAAGGCTCAAGCTACATTTCTTTACGTCCATCCACGATGGCAGTCATCCAGCAACCACTGCCTCAGAGGCCAGCATGTCATTGTCGGTATGAATCCAGCATTGAAGTCCATCCTGCTGGGGTGGGAGAAGCAGAGCAAGCTCCCTCCCTCCCTCCCCTCTGGGGCAGTAAACAGGCAATCCCTTATTCAACTAATATTGCTCGAGTACCTGCAACATGCAAGGCACTATTAGGCTCTGCGGATATAAAGAAGAACAAGATAGCAAGGTCCCTGACCTCAATTAATTTATATCTTAGTGGTGGAGACAGACAAAAAACTAAGGAAAATAATAAACACAGATTTTGTAGAAAAAAATATATGGGAAATAGATAAGGTGCTATAATGGTATTACAGCACAAAACCTCTCTCAGAGACGTGACATTTTAGCAGAGATCTGGAGGGTCAGATGGATTCAGCCATGCAAAGAAAGAGTTGGAGAAAGTGTGCTCCAACCAACCAGGGCAGGAATTGCAAAGACACTGGGGCATGAAAGAGCATGACGTGTTCAAGGCACAGACAGGCCTTCAGGGAAAGGGACCCATGATAGGGGTCCTAGGGCCAAACGTTCTGTCTGAACAACTGGACACGTAACTGCCGTTTCCTGCAATCGTGAGGAATGTTGAGCAGGAGCGGATCTGATGGAGAAAGGAGAGGAAATCAGGAGGCCGATTCTGGCCACGTTAGGCTGGTGAAAACTGCCAAAAATCCAAGTGGTGCCAAGTGGGCAGTTGAATATTCAAGTCCGAGACTTAGGGGACAGAGAAGAGCTGTGGGTATGAATTAGGGGGTTATCAAGATATCTGGTAGTTTTTATTAGGTGCTTTCGAGTCAGTTCCGACTCACGGTGACTCCATGTACAACAGAACAAAATCTGTCCTGTCCTGCGCCATCCTCACAATCATTATGTTTGAGCCTATTATTGTAGCCACTGTGTCAGTTCATCTCATTGTGGGTCTTCCTCTTTTTTGTTGACCTTCTATTGTACCAAGCATGATATAGAGGGTATGAAGAAAACAAGATTTACATATTGTTTAGAAATTATTTTTCAAATATCTCAAATCGTTTTTCTCAAAAAAAACCTATAACAAAAAAGTCCAGACAAAGGGCCTTATTCGTTTCTTACTAAAAATTGGGTTTATGAATGTACATAGAAATAGACCTACAGAATAAACTTAGCAAGGTCATTAACAGTGCTGATAGGAACTGAACAGCTCAGGTTCATAAATCCAGCCCAGACTACTCTACTACTACTATACCAGACATAGAGTGAATGAATGTAGTATTTCTTACAGCAGACATATAGTGAAGGAATGTAATTCCCCACAACAAATATGTAAAACAAGCTTTGCTGTAACTGTAGCCTTGGGGTTAAAGATTATATTCCATAGATGATTACAACAAAGCTCTGTTGTAAAAAAGTGATATATCCTGGGAAATTTCCTTACCTTCCCAGCAAACAAATCAGCCAGAAATTCAATTTCACTACGAGAAGGGTTTGTAGTATATATAGATCTAACCTTAAAAAGACTTTTTTTTTTCTTAAGAGAATTTATTTTGCCAATTGACTTAGATGTCCCCTGAAGCCATAGTCCCCAAACTCCCGCCTTTGCTCCACTGACCTTCAAAGCATTCAGTTTATTCAGGAAACTTCTTTGCTTTTGGTCCAGTCCAGTTGAGCTGACCTCCCTTGTATTGAGTGTTGTCCTTCCCTTCACCTAAAGTAGTTCTTATCTACTATCTAATCAGTAAATAACCCTCTCCCACCTTCCCTCCCTCCTCCCCCTCATAACCACAAAAGAATGTGTTCTTCTCAGTTTAAACTTTTTCTCAAGATCTTATAATAGTGCTCTTATACAATATTTGTCCTTTTGCATCTAATTTCACTCAGCGTAATGCCTTCCAGGTTCCTCCATGTTATGACATGTTTCACAGATTCATCGTTCTTTATCAATGCGTAGTATTCCATTGTGTGAATATACCACAATTTATTTATCCATTGTCTGTTGCTGGACACCTTGGTTGCTTCCAGCTTTTTGCTATTGTAAACAGTGCTGCAGTAAACATGGGTGTGCATATATCTGTTCGTGTAAAGGCTGTTATTTGTCTAGGATATATTCCAGGGAGTGGGATTTCTGGGTTTTATTGGCAGTGGGTGGATGATAGTTCTATTTCTAGCTTTTTAAGGAAACGCCAGATCGATTTCCAAAGTGGTGTGCCATTTTACATTCCCACCAGCAGTGTATAAGAGTTCCAATCTCTCCATGGCCTCTCCAACATTTATTATTTTGTGTTTTTTGGATTAATGCCAGCCTTGTTGGAGTGAGATGGAATCTCATCATAGTTTTAATTTGCATTTCTCTAATGGCTAATGATCGTGAGCGTTTCCTCATGTATCTGTCAGCTGCCTGAATATCTTCTTTAGTGAAGTGTGTGTTCATATCCTTTGCCCAATTTTTAATTGGGTTGTTTGTCTTTTTGTGGTTGAGTTTTAACAGAATCATATAGATTTTGGAGATCAGGCGCTGGTCGGAGATGTCATAGCTGAAAATTTTTTCCCATTCTGTAGGTGGTCTTTTTACTCTTTTGATGAAGTCTTTAGATGAGCATAGGTGTTTGATTTTTAGGAGCTCCCAGTTATCTGGTTTCTCTTCGTCATCTTAAAAAGACTTTTAACCCGTCTGGCCAATACACTTTATTCTTTGTACCTTTATGCTGACTGTTTGTAAATACTCATCAACCTTGTCCCTTATCCTTAGAGCGAAGGATAAGGAGCAGCCCAGAGCACTGCATTCTCAGTGTCACCAATCTTTTTCTTCTCATGATTTCTCACAATAAAATCCATGGCCTGCAATTTCACTACAATATTAGCCAAGTTGACTCAAAATGTTTTGGGATAAGGCAATCTTCTGGACGAAATCCCCTCCAGAGCAGGCACAGACATGAAAGAGAAGACAACCACTGCACCATGAGGGCTCCTTTCTCAAGGTAACAGGACCCCAAACACTTCAGGAGACTCACCCTTCCTCCATTTTAAATATATGCGATTTGAATAAAGCCAATTCTCCTTTAAGATTGAGGGGTGGATCATTTAACCTAGACTTAGGCCAATCAATACATTCCATTCCCCTGGCCAAGGTGGTTGGTTCAGGTATGGGCACAGGGTTAGGACAAGACCAGGGCTTTGAACCGGTTCAGTCATGGCCAATGAAGCGAAACCGGAACAGACCTGAATTTTTACAATTTGAGTGGTCCAGAAGGCTAACTAGAAAGGGAAAAATCACAGATCAAAGCCCTGGAACAGCAGACTTGGAAGAGGCATAGTGAGCCCTTTCAGGAGCCTGATGAGGGAGACTGGATTACTGGCAGGACTGTGGACAGCGACACACATTCAAAGCTGCATGGTCAGCCGCCATATTTGATCAGGGCACTACTGTCTCCAGCTCTTCTCAAAATCCTACGGGCAAGAGATTTGGTTGCTATGCAATGCATACGCTGCCCTTGTTTTCTAAGAGGGAGATTAGGTTTCTAGCAGGGCTTCGATCCATAATTTTTCCCGTTCCAGTTATTGTTCTGGTTCACCTAAATTTTAAAAATTTAAAAATTGGGGTCTGTTCCCGTTTCACCTCCTCAGCCATGACTGAACTGGGAAGAATTGATTCAAAGTCCTGGAAACAGAGCCAATCAGTGCTAACCCCAGGACTTGCTGGCTAAGGCATGATTTTTCCTTCTGGATTTGCACACGAATAAATGAAAGAGTAGAGCCTCTGGCAGCTATCTTGTCACTACAAGGTGAGGGTATTATGAAAATGGAGGAACTTGGAGGAAATGGAGCTGAAAAATATATACAGAAAAAGCAGATCCTAGTAGCGTCATCTTGGCTTCTGTGTCAGGCTATTCCTAAAGCCAGTCTCATCAGGATAGTGTGATTATATGAGTCAATAAATTACCACTTTGCTTGATCAACTTTGGCATGAATTTCTCTCACTAGTAATGAAGTCCTAACTAATGGAGAAAGCAAGAAAATAGACTGCTTCCAGGAGTGTTCGACTGCACCATACGCTGATTGTTGTTGATAGCTGTCATCAACTTGGCCCCCAACTCATGGCAACCCCATGCACAATGGAACAAAACACTGCCCAGTCCTGCACCATCCCCACAATTGGTTAGAGATTGGGCTGTTACGATCCATAGGGCTTTTATTGGCTGATTTCAGGAAGCAGATAGCCTGACCTTTCTTCCTAATCTGTCTTAGTCTGGAAGCTCCACATAAGCCCTCACTGACAGGTGGGTGATGGCCACACTTGGGGTGTCTTAGCTGGGAATTGAACCTGGGTCTCCCACATGGAAGGCAAGAATTCTACCGCTTAATCACCAATTCCCCCTTATATGCTGATTAGAAGCTCAGTAAATTGTGTCAGAAAAATTTCCTTCGGATTTGGCAACATGGAGGCCAGTGGGAACCTTGATATGATCAGTGTCAGTGCAGTGGTGCACAGGATCCAGAATCGGGGGTCCCTGGAGAATATCCATTGTCAGTCATGCTTCTAATTAACAAAGTGGAGTAGATAGAGCCTTGGACAGAGAACCAGGAGATCCAGATTCCAGATACAGCTCAGCCACTAACCAGCTGTGTGTCCTTGGACAAATGGCTCACTTCATCTCTTAGGCTTAACAGTCCTTTCATCTATCAAGTGATTATGCCTGCCTGATACCCTGGTGCCCTCTAGCTCTAAAATTCTCAGTATTTTGTTATTTTCAGCAAACTTGTACTGTTCTGAAACTTTAGTGGAAGTAGAAGTCATCCAAATCTACCTGGGTCTCATCTTCAGTCTCTCCTGTGCTGCTAAATTAAGTTCTCTCGGGCTTGATTTTGATTTCATAGCAATGATTTCACCGAAGGCCGTATCACTATTGTGGTTAGTGAGTCTCTTCTCTTTGATCACCCAAGGTTGACGCTCTCCCTACATCTCCTCTTGCTTGAGCTGCTAACCAAAAGGTCAGCAGTTCGAATCCACCAGGCATTCCTTGGAAACTCTATGGGGCAGTTCTACTCTGTCTTTTAGGGTCGCTATAAGTCAGAATCGACTTGACAGCAATAGGTTTGGTTCTGGTTTGGTATGCCACTTCTACACTTGGCATCGTTTTCGCCATTTTCCAAAAGATACAAGTTATGGGCTCCATGGGAATCTGCCCAGGGGAGTGTCACAGGCCTTTTGGTTCTCTGGATGGGAAAGATCTTTACTGATTAGTTGCCATTCCTCACAGTCTTTCCTGAAGAGTGTTGAATATGCATGGATCTTCACTTCACACTGGAGTCCCTGGGTGGTGCAAACGGTCAACACGCTCTGCTGCTAACCCAAAGGCTGGAGGTCCAGGTCCATCCAGAAGTGCCTCAGAATAAAGGCCTGGTGGTCTGGTTCTGAAAAATCTCCCGTTGAAACCCTGTGGAGCACAGCTTTACTCTGACACACGTGGCTCGCCATGAGTGGGAGTCGACTCCCTGGCGACTGGCGTTTTTACTTCACATCGTGGGCCGATTCCATCGAGAACTGGACACTGGCCATAAAGCAAAACACCCACAAAATGTCAGCGATCACTAAAGTGCATCCCTCTCCTTTAGCTCAGTTGGGAGCAGGACAGGTTAATTTTTCTAAAGGATAACATACCGTATATATCAGCACTAACAATGAGGTTTTATTTCCCTGAGTCAGCATTAAAAATAATGTTGACTTTTATGGTCGATACACTATAGATCACCGTATTTATGTCAGAACATATTGGCATGAAAATAAATCAATGAGAATATTAATACGTGAGCTTCGTGTTTAAATGAATCTCCTTGCAACTGCACACCTTCACCTCGTATTTCACTGTGCTGCTTTTTGGAGACATGGGCTCTGATGTATTCCACCGAACATGACAGCAAGGCCCCTTTCATTCTCTACTATCACTGTTTCCAATCTGCTCTGCATACAATGAGGTGCAAAAAATATTCATTTTGTTCTTTTACCATAAACATACATAACCATATTCCATCATTAATAGGACTGTCAACACAAATTTATGGTTTATGCACAAACAAAATATCTCAGAGCCAAAGCTCTGGCTGATATAATATTAATAAATAAACTCTCTTTTTGGAGCCCAGCTTCAAATACTGTATTTGCTATCAGTGTTTGTTATTCTGCAGTTTCAGACTCACGAAAATTTTCTATTATGAGTATGTGTTTCAGAAAGCAAGCTCATAATTTAGATGTTATTAAAGAAAAATGGGGTTTGGCAAGAAAAGAAAACTCATTCTCTTAAGTGTGTCTTCCCTTTCTGATGGTGCTCTGTACTCAGAGGCCACACCAGGCACCAGCTGCTTGCAGCCCTCTCTACAGGGAACTGTCTTTCTCAAGCCCCTTAATGTCTATCTCCAGAGCGCAGGCCTGCCCCAGCTCTGCAAGCCCCATTGCATCAGCCCCTGGCCAGAACACAGGGCCAGTATGTGTGCTGACCCCACACTGTGTGAGAGTCCCGCCCAAACAGAAGAGTTAGTGAGTAACTGACCAACCAGAGTCTCTTGGGGAAACGTCTTGGCTCCTTGTCCAGTTAGCCATCTCCAACAGTAGCAGAAACCAAGGATGTCCAAAGAGAAGACAGGGTCAGGAGAAGAAAGGAAGATGCGGCAACTGAATACAGAGAACAAACCATTGCTATCAAGTGTATTCCAACCCATGGAGATCCCAGGTGTGTCAGAGTAGAGCTGTGCTCCGTAGGGTTTTCAATGGCTGATTTTTACAAAGGTAGATCACCAGGCCTTTTTTTTGAGGTGTCTATGGGTGGACTCAGACCTCCAAATTTTGGTTAGCATTCAAGTGTGTTAACCGTTTGTATCACCCAGAAACTGTGAATAAAGAGAGGCAATAAAGTAACAGACACAATCTTAAGGGAAGCACTGGTTGGTAACATCAGAGAAAAAAATCATGAGTGGTCTTTAGCCCCTCCTTTTTTTTTTTTACCCCCATACTTAATTCATCACCAAGTCATATCGTTTTACCGCCTAAATATCTACTGAATCCACCCATGTCTCCCCACTGCCGCCCTCACCACTCTACTCAAAGCCGCCATCATGGCTCCCCTAGCCTGGCAGCATGGCCTCCTAAACTGTCTGCCTGCTGCCTGCTCGCCAAACACCAAACAGTGATTTTTTTTTTCAAAATGCAAATCCGATCATGTTTCTCACACACAGATACAGAAAGAGAGCTAGAGAGATGCTCACACAAACATTAAACCCTTTAGTGGGCCAAAATCAGTTAGACCTACATGGGAAAGGCTTTCTTATGAAAATATAGGAGACTATGATTTCAGGGTAGAGAAAGATTCTTAAACCAGATACTAACAGCATTAACCGCAGAAAAGAAACTAATAATTTGGACTATTTTAAAATTAGGAACTCTGTCCCTTAAAATAAATAAATACCATTAAAACAGGGAAACGCCAAGCCACAAAGTAGGAAAAGATATTTTAACGTTAGCATCTGAGAAGATTTTAATCCAGAAATGTAAGAACTCCTAGAAATCAGTAACAAAGTGACAGACAACTCAATAGAAACCACGAGCAAGAAGAGACTGGAAGAATCACTTCACCCAGAAGGGTCAGGTCCAGATAGAGCAGAAGTCCCTCCTCGTGAAGTGGGGTGGGTTTACCAGCTCAGGGGCAAACCTTCGTCCAGTGAGAGAGAAGCTCGTGGGTAAATGGTCCCTCTTTCTACCCCTAGAAAGTCTTCCCTGAGGTGATGTTGATTCAGGTTCTCAAAGGGGAGTCTCTTGGGATTGAGTACTCAGGTGCCTTTTGTGGGGGGCTGAGTCAATAACAAGGAGCCCTGGCAGTGCAGTGGTTAAGCACTTGGCTGCTAACTGAAAGGTAGGCAGTTCTAACCCACCAGCCACTCCATGGGATAAAGATGTGGCAGTCAGCTTCCATAAAGATTACTCCCTTGGAAACCCCATGGGGCAATTCTATTCTGTCCTATAGGATGGCTGTGAGTCAGAATAGACTGGATGGCAAAGGGTTTGGTTTCAGTTTATATGTAGATATAGATAGATATAGATATATATCTATGAAGCCCTGATGGCACAGTGGTTAAAGTGCTTGGCTGCTAACTGAGAGGTTGGTGGTTTGAACCCACCAGCTGCTCCAAGGGAGAAAGATGCGGCAGTCTGCTTCCATAAAAATTACAGCTTTGGAAACAAGGGGGCAGTTCTACTCTGTCCTGTAAGGTCGCTATGAGTCAGAATCGACTCAAAGACAGTGAGTTTGGACTCAATAACATATCCTCAAATCGGCATACTGGTTCTCCCTCCTTTGCGGGATCACCCCCCTGGCCCCTCACTCCTGCTCCCCGGGATGGCACCCCCAATACTATGGTAACCCACAAGCCTTTAGCCTAATCTCTGCTTTCTGAGAAACTACTAACTCCGTCCTCCCTGCTCCTGAAGTGTGGAGTGTCCAGAGCAACCCCAGCAACAGTCGTCCCCAGGAAAGGCTCCAATGGCGGACATCACGTCAGCATGTGCCCACTTTTACCAAGCACTGTAGGGCCCAGCAGCAAAGGGCATTTGCTACCTGAGGGTAAGACTGGGTCAACGGAGGGGCCCTGGGATACAAGCCTTCTAGCCTTAAGTTGTCCTGGGCAACTTGGCCACTAGCCCCTGAGTCCCAGGCTCCGCTACAGAACCTCTCCTGCCCCAAACCAAAGCAGCTTTCTACGTTTCTTCATACCCATCGCACAGGGAAAACTCGGTTGTGATACACTGAAAGATCTTTGTCTTATGGTAAGTAAAAGGAGAAAATACAATAAAGGTCCCCTTTCAGGGCCTTGAGCCCAGAGGCAGTGATGGGCTTCCACAATATAACTACAGTTATTTTTATCACATCGTTAATTAAAGTTAAAGATTCTCATTTACAAGTCAGTCTGGGGGTGTCACACACCTGAACATTAAAAAGAGAACAGCAGCGATTATGTTTCCCAGGTGGACGTAACATCAGTATCGAGGCAGCCACCTTCTCTGTTGTGACAATAAAACATTAGATCCATGTTTCCCAAGCACTTCCTGTGTTTACACCAGTTTGAAGCTGCCAATGATGTCAGGTGCTTGTCAACAGAAAACAAAGATGTGCAAGCTGCCATAATAATTAATTATCGAAATTAGGTTCTCTCCGTCTCTGGACAGCCTTCTAAGTTATTTAAAGGATCTAATTTGCTTTCATCATGAAAAAATAAAAGCCCATGGACACCTACATTGGAACAACTCAAGCACAGAAGAGGGATCCAGGCACCCAGCAGGCATAAACCTGTAAAAATACCCCATCAGTAGAAAGCTAACGTCAGCACCCTTATCTTAAGACTCGAGGTATAGTTTAGAACTGGGTAGAGGGTTGCTGTGCAGGTCTCATTCTTGGCAGGGTTGTTGTTTTTTTAAAATTATGTATACATATATATATTCTTTTGTATCTCTCTTTGCTATTAATATTATCCGTGGGTGGTACAAATGATTAAGTTGTTCAGCTGCTAACCACAAAGTTGGAGGTTCAGGTCCACCCAGAAGCACCTCAGAAGGAAACCTAGCAATCAACTTCCGAAAACCAGCCACTGAAAACCCTATAGAGCACAGTTGCACTCTGACACACGGGGGGTCTCTATGAGTTGGACTCGATTTGGTGGCAATTGGTGCTCATTGGTCCAGATCTAAGCTTTTTGAGCTAGGGTTCTGTTGTCTTTGTCAAAGGAACTACATCTAGTGACTTCGGGGATAACCTGCGTGTTTACGTCCACATCTTCTTTCTCTTTCTTTTTTTGAGGGGGTGGCAGTGGGGGTGGGAACGTAAGAAAACATTTCCTGGGAACCTGGAAGTTTGCTGGGTCTTCTTTGTGAAACAAGTCCAGGCCTTCCCCAAGGCTTCACAGACACAACGTCCACTTGTTCTCTCTAAACCTCCACTTCCTCAGCTGTAAAATGGGGAGAACAATGCCCGCCATGTCATCTCACAGGATGCTTGTAATACCCATCACAGTGACAGGCAGCTTCACCTGCCTCTAACTGCAGTTCACTGTGGAAACCTAACAGTAACCGCAGACCAGAGACCAACGGGGATGGTCTGGGGGGTGGATGCTCTGCATGTTCTCAGTGGATTACATCCCATCCACAGCTGCTAAAGCCTGGACTGGAGCCCAAATCTCAGTTCCGGCTTCCGTTTGGGGAAAAAAAATGGTTACCTGTCTGCCGGTCTTCGTCACCACCCAGTGGTCAACTGGCCAAATAACACCAAACTGTCTAGTTGATTTGAAACACACCCTTTAAGAAAAGTAATTAATTCATTCAAAGTAAGAGGAACACTGGTGGTGCAGTGCTTAAAGTGCTCAGCTGCTAACCACAAGGTCAGTGGTTGGAACCCACCAGGCACTCCAAGGGAGAAAGATGCAGCAGTCTGCTTCCATAAAGATTACAGCCTTGGAAACCCTATGGGGCAGTTCTACTCCGTCCTATAGAGCCGGAATCGACTCCACAGCATTTAATTTCAAAGTAAATCACTTACTAATTTAAAGAAAATTAAATTGTTAAGATGCCTGACCTTCTTGAACTAGGAATCCCAATTCAGACCCCAGTACACAAATGGGACATTAATTCCAGCTCAGAGCTTCCTAGATCTAGTTTCCACCACTTTCTAGAACATGTTAAGCTTCACAGGTTACTTCCTTATGAAATAGAACAGTTCAATAAACTATTTTTCTTTAGCAAATGGACTTTGTCCCTCAAATATAAAGAAATATTTCATTTAAAACCAATATACCCAATGTTTTCTTTAATTACAATCTAACTTACCCTAATTTTTTAAAAAAACATGGAATTTTACCTTAGACTATATTTATACCATAGAGAAAAGAAATTGGGGCTATATTCAAAGTCAGATAGCTTATTTTTTAACTCCTTATAAAAATTAAATATAAAATTCAGGTATACTTCATTTTAAGTAACAAATGCATTTGAAAAGCATATGAAAATCAAGTTTTTATAAGTACAATAATGTTTCCCATTAAAATAGTAATTTCAGAGATTATTTATCTTTCCTTCCCTTGCTAACGCATCATCATTCAGCAACTGCGGTTCACGTTCCTGTCTCCACCGCCCCACCTTCTGCTCCTGCACCTGTTCCCAGCCCCAATACATGCACGTGGACACACATTCTCAGTCACACACACACTCTCACACACCACACAGTCACACACCACACATACACACACCACTCTCACACTCATACATACCACACACACCCACTCACACACTCGTACACACCACTCACACGCCACACATACACACACATACAGACACACCACACACCACACACTCACACACACCCACTCACATACACACACACCACACACACACCACACACACACACCACTCTCACACTCATACATACCACACACACCCACTCACACACTCGTACACACCACTCACACGCCACACATACACACACATACAGACACACCACACACCACACACACACACCCACTCACATACACACACACCACACACACACCACACACACACACACCACTCTCATACTCATACACACTACACACTACACACACCCACTCACACACACTCGTACACACCACACACTCACACATGCCACACATACACACACACCACACACACTCACACACACACAGTCTCTCTTTCCCTTAAACAGACCAAATTAGTAAAATAATATTTAAGTGTACCTGGGGCCCCCATTTAAATACACCCATTGAAAAATCAAATAATTTTGTTGTGATGTGAATAATGACTCTCTAAAAGATTGACGGCACTGGGTTTTTGGGTTTAATTCATCTTTGTAAATTAAGAAATGTATATATTAACAGTTCTTCAGAATAGCTTGCAAAAACAGACTTTTACTGCCTGAAGGCATTTGTGAGACTCCATTGAATGGCTTCATTTGCTTAGGAAAGGTCTCCAAATACAGGTAAAATATTAAATATTAAAATCAAAGATTTAAATCTGCAATACCAATAGTGGCATTTTAACATGAAAACAAGCAATGCCTATTCCTTTGGTCTAAAATCTTTTTTAGGGGACCCTACCACACCAACAACCACACCTCTACAACTGAAAGGTAGTACCATTTTGTGGTTACTCAAATTTACTCCTAACTGTTCCCGTTTCAGAACTCCTGAAATACGTATCTTATAAACAATTGTTAAAAGACAGAGAACGTCTTTTTCATCTTAGCCATGTCATTTTCCTGGACGGTGATAACTATTTCAAACCGTTAAATGATGAAGGCTTCCTTGTCCCCTTTTAGATGTCCACCATGGCACTGAGAGTTCACCACCGCTCCCAGAATGACTTGCCCAGGGGCAGCAGAGGCGACTCTGGAGTGGCCTGTCCAGCAGCAGGACAGAAATTCATCCAGGCTCCTAGAGACACAGCGAGAAGAGCCCTGGGCTCAAGGTCATAAGATGTGTTGTTGTTGTTTGGCACCGTTCAGTTGGCTCTGACTCACAGTGACCCTGTGTACAAAAGAAGGAAACACTGCCTGGTCCTGCGCCATCCTCACAATTGTTATACTTGGGCCCATTGTTGCAGCCACAGTGTCAATCCATCTCATTGAGGTCCTTCTTCTTTTTCACTGACCCTATGCTTTACCAGGAAACCCTGGTGGCATAGTGGTTAAGTGCTACGGCTGCTATCCAAGAGGTCAGCAGTTCGAATCTGCCAGGCGCTCCTTGGAAACTCTATGGTGCAGTTCAACTCTGTCCTACGGGGTCACTATGAGTTGGAATCGACTCAACAGCAGCAGGTTTTTCGGGTTTTTATGCTTTACCAAGCATGATATCCTCCTCCAGGGACTGGTCCCTCCTGATAACATGTCCAAAGTACTTGAGACAAAATCTTGCCATCCTCGATTCCAAGGAGTACTCTGGCTCTATTTCTTCCAAGATAGGCTTGTTTGTTCTGCTGACAGTCCGTGGTATATACAATATTCTTTGCCAACACCATAATTCAAAGGCGTCAGCTCTTCTTTGGTCTTCCTTATTCATCGCCCAGCTTTTGCATGCATAGGAGGCCAATGAAAACACTATGGTTTGAGTCAGGCGCACCTTAGCCCTTAAAGTGACACCTTTGCTCTCTAACACTTTAAAGAGGTCTTTTGCAGATTAGCCCAATGCAACGTGACATAAGACATGGTCCCATTTAGCCCATGCATTTGAGATTCTTGCCACATTCTTTCCTCAAGGCCCATCTCACCACTGAGCCCATTTAAAAGAAACCAATTCTGGCTCCAATCCTGTCAGTGTTTCCGAAGGCTAATGAAGACATGGTGACAAAGGGGGTAAATTATGTTATACAGCACAGACTCCATTCCTAGAAACCCTCTGTACACATCATTTTTCCTTAGAATCCCATCCATCGTGACAACTGTCCCCCACATTCTTTCTCTCTCCAGCTTGGTTCTGTCTTCTCTGGATCTTTTCTTTTATTCTGTGAATAGCTCCACAGCCTTTCAGTTCTGCACCCCAGTGAAGGACAGAGGGGCTCTAGAGAGGCAGAAGAAAGACCAGCAAATGGCAGGGCAGTCAGGGAAGAGAGGTGTGAAGAAGGGGTCAACATTGTCACAGCCCTCAGCAAGTTACTCAACCCTTCAATGGCCAGGGTTTTTCTCCACCTTCTTTCCTTCGTCCCAGCAGCCTCGACGACGCACTAGTCCAAAGGCTGTATAGTTCCCTCACACCCAGGGCCTGACTGAAGCATGGCCATCCTCTCGCTTAAAAACTTGTCCTTCCAAAAGTTGTTCCTCCAGGTTGGACCTGGAAGTGCTGAAGCGGAAGGAGTGGCCAGGAGGAAAAGTGGCTTTGTCCAGTTATGGGGTAGCAAAACTACACTGCCCTCCCATCTGCCCACATAAACAAAGCGCTCAGGCGTCCAGGGTACCAGACTCTCTAGGAGAAGAGGGAAAAGGAGGGGTCTCCCCATTGTGGGGGCCTGTGGGGCACTTGTCCCTCCCCTGAATACTCCTCACAGCAATCTCTGTAGAGAAAAAGACTTTTCATGTCTTACAGCAGAGGAAACCGTGGCTCAGAGAGATGTGGTAACTTGCTTCAGACTGTACTCCTGGTCCTGGTTACCAGTCCTTCATGTCAGTTCTGACTCATAGTAACCCCATGTGTGTCAAAGTGAAACTGTGCTCCATAGGGCTTTCAAGGGCTTGTTTTTCAGAGGTAGGCCACCAAACCTTTTTTCTGAGGTGCCGCTGGGAGGACTTGAATCGCCAACAATTCAGTTAGCTACGGAATGCATTAACCACTTCCATCGCCAGGGACTCCCATTAGTCCCTAATAGAGCAGGGATCCGAGCACTTTTCACTACATCAAAGTAGCCCTGGGGAAGTCTGCACAACTGGACTAAACCAAAAGCTAAGAGGTTTCCTGAATACAGCCAAACACTTCAAGGGACAGAGTAGCAGGGGCGGGCGTGGGAGCCATGGTTTCAGGGGACATCTAGGTCAACTGACAGACAAAATTTATTAAGAAAATGTTCTGCATCCCACTTTGGTGAGTGGCGGCTGGTGTCTTAAAAGCTAGCGAGCAGCCATCTAAGATGCATCAATTGGTCCCAATCTACCTGGAGCAAAGGAGAATGACTACCACCAAAGATACCAGGAAAATATTAGCCCAAGAGACAGAATGGGCCACATAAACCCGAGGCTCCATCAGCCTGAGACCAGAAGAACTAGATGGTGCCCGGCTACCACCAATGACCACCCTGACAAGGAACACGACGGGGCAGCAGAAAAGTGGGGTGCATAACTCAAATTCTAGCAAAAAGATCAGATTTAATGGTCTGACCGAGACTGGATGGACCCTAGAAGACATGGCCTCCGGACTCTCTGTTAGCCCAAAACTAAAACCGTTTCTGGAGCCAACTCTTCAGACAAAGATTAGGCTGAATTATAAGATATAAAATGATACTCGTGAAGAGTGTGCTTCTTAGCTCAAGTAGCTACTTGAGGCTAAGTGGGCAGCTCCTGTCCAGAGGCGAGATGAGAAGGCAGAAAGGGACGGGAGCTGGTAAAGGGACACGGGAAATCTGGGGTGGAAAGGAGGAGTGTGCTGTCACATTGTGGGCAGAGCAACTAGGGTCACATAACAATGTGTGTATAAATTTTTGTATGAGAAACTATCTTGAACTACAAACTTTCACTTAAAGCACAATTAAAAAAAGAAAAAAACAAAGTAGGAAAAAAAAAAAAAAAGCAGCCCTGGGAGATCCTAATCCAGATTAGGGGCACTGCCAACCAGATTAAAGGTCTCACCTAATGAGCCATAAGGGGTTGTTTTCCCTGGTCTCAATTTCCTCATCAGAAAATGCGAGCGCTAACGCCCCACTCCCAAGGTTGTCCAGAGGATTAATAAAATCACACCCGTGAAAACAAGAACGCTGCCAGGCCAAAAAAAAAAAAAAAGCCAGTGTTAAATCAAGGCTGGTTTCCTTCCTCGGCTTCCCTCTGAGAGCCCACACCGAGCTGGGAGGGCAGCTTCGCTGGTAACCACAAAGCACTCACCAGCCCCCAAAATGAAAGATTACAGGCAATAAAATGAATGAGAATTGCGTCCATTTTACTCACCCAGCCAGAAAGCTTCCTTGCTTTGCTGGTCAGGTCGATTTTGAAAGAGGTGAGCCCCCACCAGAGCCCATCACCTCGCCTCATGACCTCAGGATGCCAGTGCTCAGTTTTGTCCTCATCCCAGGCCTCAGGGACACCCTCAACTCCTCCCTCTGGCTCACGCCCACGTCCAGTGGGTCCTGGGGCTCATGCCTCTGAAGAATCTCTCCATCAGGTCCCTCCGCGCCCCCACCCCACACGCAGGCCTTTGTGGGTGCTGGTCTGATCAACTGTACCCACTGCACCAGCCCCGCTCTGGTCTGCTCCCCTGCACCCACTGCTCCAGACTGGTGCTGGTCTGGCAGGCTTCTCCCTGCTCTTAAGAAGCCCAGCTCTACTTTACTTCTGGTACCTTTCCCTGATCCACAGTCCCATCACATCACGATCCTGCCTCAAACACTCTCCTTACGGTGGCATCTGTGGTCTTCTCCACATCCCCAGGACACACCATGCCTTCAGGCTCCCATCCCTTTGGGGTGATAGTCCCTGACCCAGAATGTCCCTCCCTCCATCTCAGGCAGCGACTAGATTTGTTCTTCCTTGAGGCCGCACAAATGCCACCTATTCTAAGAAGTCTTCACTCAGTCCCCTTAGGGGAGGACTGGTGACATCCTCTGGTTTTCATGGTATTTTGTTGACTCTGTTTCACACTGAGTTACCATTAACTATATCCACTTGTCTTCCCCATCAGTCTGTGAGATCCTGGGGAGCTGTGTTTTGTTCATCTTCGTGTCCCTAGTGCCTCGCCCAACAAACCTCAGTAAATGTTTGTCGGCTGACTCAGTGAATGAATGAATGCTCTGTTGCTCTGTGGAGATTAAAGCTCTCCATATTATGGAGTTTACAGTCAATGCTAAATTTGGCCCAAAATTTCCTGTCTTAAACCTTTCTCTCTTCCCCTTAATTCACTCGTCTTTCTGAATGTTAAGTCTTCTGAAGACAAGGAACCAGGATTAAACGTCTTTCAGTTCACACGCAGGACCCAGAACGGAGTTAAGGGTGTACCAGAGGCTCAATGCTAGTTGGCTGATGGACCCACGGACACCTCTAATCTGAGGGAACCACGCAGGCTCAGCACAGAACTCTCTTAGCACTGGGGCCCAGCTATTGGAACTGCTTGGTCAGCAGGGCTGGGAACAAGGAAGAAGCTGCACCTGGCTTCATGGCTCAGATTTGTTTTCTTGGATGTTGGAAATGCTGATAAAGTTATTAAGGAAATCAGCCTCTGCATTCAAATGTGTAGTTAATAATCCCTGAAACAGATACAAATCCAAATCCTCCAGCAGAGCCTGTAGGCAAAACCCCAGCTTTCCCTAATCCTCCCTAAACCCTCAGCATCACTTTCTGCTCCACCATGGTACATGCGGTTAGGAAGCACCACGCTGTGGGCAGCATCACCCCGGATTACAGTAGCCTCTCCAGCTGGAGTATCCCCCCACCCCCATACCCTACCCCTCAAGATTTCCTGACTCTATGCAAAGGATTCCGGCAAAAGGTGGAGTCATGAAGCCAGAGATTCTGTGAGCCCCACTTAAAAGACATAAGCGTCTCCGCTGCCATGTGTACCTGACCTAAAGCGGGGAGCGGACAAGTCAATGCAAGGCCAGCCCTTTGGACCTGGTAAGTCTAGACACCCTGCTTTTGAGGATTGTTTTTCTCCTGAGTCTAACTCTCTTTTCCTGCAGATGTCCCTCAAATGACGACTCTGGCCAGACGTGGGAACACAGAGTCCCGCAGTAGAAGACCAGGTCGGGCAGAGGTTGGCACCCACGAGGTTACGAAGCTCTCTCTCCATTTTGTTTCCTCCCAGGGGAAGCAGAAGCAGGAGCAGTGGCAGAGCTGTGCTCCTGAAGGAGCCTCCCAGGAGATGGAGAAGCTGGATAGGAATGCTTCAAAGGAGCAAGGTTTCTGCTACTTTCCGGAGGACTACAAGCAAATCTACCTGTCCCTGAGCTACAGCATCATCTTCGTGCTGGCGCTGCCCCTCAACAGCACTGTCTTGTGGCTCTCCTGGCGCCAGACCAAGCGCTGGAGCTGTGCTACCATCTACCTGGTGAACCTGATGGTGGCTGACCTGCTCTACGTGCTGACCCTGCCCTTCCTCATCATCACTTACTCCCTGGGTGACAGATGGCCCTTTGGGGAGCTGCTCTGCAGGCTGGTGCGCTTCTTGTTCTACACCAACCTCTACAGCTGCATTCTGCTGCTGACCTGCATCTCCGTGCACCGCTTCCTGGGCGTATGCCACCCGCTGCGCTCCCTGCCCTACCGGACCCGACAGCATGCCTTGCTGGGCACCGCCGCCACCTGGGCCCTGGTGGTGCTGCAGCTGCTGCCCACGCTGGCCTTCTCCCACACGAGCTACCAGAACGGCCAGGTGATCTGCTACGATACAACCAACCCAGAGAGCTTTGATCAGTATTTTGTGTACAGCATGGCGCTGACGTTGTCTGGCTTTGTCTTTCCCTCCATGGTCATTCTGGCATGCTACTCACTGATGGTCCGGAGGCTCATCAAACCAGAGGAGGTCCTGGAGAGGACGGGCCATGCAGCCCGGGCCAAGTCCGTCCGCACCATCCTGCTAGTGTGCGGCCTCTTCACCCTCTGCTTTGTGCCCTTCCACATCACACGCTCTTGCTACCTCATCATTCGCTTCCTGCCCTCCCAAGACTGCCAGCTCCAGATGGTGGCCAGCATGGCCTACAAGGTGTGGAGGCCTCTGGTAAGCATGAGCAGCTGCCTCAACCCAGTCCTGTACTTTCTGTTGGGTAGGAACAGGGTCAGGCGTTTCCAGGAACTGAGGCCTAACGAGGTGGGTGCACCCCCAGCTGCAGCCGAGGGAGAGGTACCTGGAGGCGGGCAGATCTGGGTACTAGCCAGATGAAGCTGGAGAAAACAAGCTCCAATGATACTGACAATGACTCGTTAGTAATAGCCATGTGCTGGAGGAGAGGGTTCAAGGCCTCCTAGAAGCGCCCCGCTGAAAAGAATTTTATATTGATGGTCAAACTCAAACCCACTGCTGTCGAGTCAATTCCAACAAACTCAAACCCACTGCTGTCGAGTCAATTCCAACTCACAGCGGCCCTACTGGAAAAAGCAGAACTGCCCCATAGGGTTTCCAAGGCTGTAAATCTTTACAGAAGCAGACTGCCACATTTTTCTCCCATGGAGCAGCTGGTGGGTTCGAACCACCAACCTCTGGGCTAGCAGCTGAATGCTTTAACCACTGCACCACCAGGGGTAAGAGATTTTAAAATAAGAATGTGGAGACAGCCACCCACACAAAGGAGAACTTTATTATAATGAGAGCTGGCATTTATTTCTTGTCATTCAGGTCTTAGCTGAAATGTCACCTCAGAGGCCTCTCTTGCCCACCTAGCTAACACTGCCCTCTCTCCCCAGAACCCAATCACCCTCTCCTGTGTTTCCCCATCTCTTGTCTTCACAGCTTCTATTATACCTCGACTTGTTTATTGTGTGGTCTGTCTCTTCCCACTAGAATGTAAGCCCCATGAGGACAAGGACCTTGTCTTTCTTACTCACAGCTCCAACCCTATCACCAGCCTCACAGCCACACCTGGTACGTGGCAAGGGCATAACAGGGGAAATAAATGAATGAATGAATGGGTGAATGAGAAAGTGAAGGAGCGAATGGCACCCTTACTGTGTAAGGGCACTTTACATGAACTTATTTACCACTCGCAAAAGAACCCTAAGGAAAGCGAGGCACCCAGAATTCAGCAATGTGCTCACAGTCACCCAGGTGGCGAATGCCCAGTTCAGTGCTGGACAGAGGATTCGAACTCAGCACTGGCTTGGAAGTTCATGCTCTTAAGCATCACACCTATGGACCCACCCAAATGCTAGTCAAGAGCCAGCCCGAGTTCTCCTTGGCAGCACCAGCCTGTCACCTGTTCACATAGCTGCTGTCATCTGCAGACCAAGGGGGGTCCTGCAGGAGCCCTTATCCCATACCTCTTAACCAGCATTCTTGCTAGAAAAACTCTGTGGGGCAAAGCGGAAGGTCAAGGATGCGTGGACTGCGAATTGCCTTATTTTTATTTGAACATGGTATCATCTCATTTTATGGCAGAAAAGTCCTACCGTTGTCTTAAACCAAAATATGTTCATCTCCTAAAAAAAATTATTTAAGATTCAAGGTAAACCAAAAAGAAAACCTTAAAAAAAAAAAAAACTCTTATATTTAAATAATAATCATCTCCAAGGAGTTTGCAGATCTAAACACACATTATCTAATAATTAATTATGAAGAGAAAGATAAACCTTTTTTTAAAACCTCCCTCACTATGATCCCACTCCAATTACAGGAAATATCTGAGTAAACCGTGTGTGTCTGAATTATAATATTTTATTTTAAAAGATGCAGTTTATTGCTTTCTAGAACTAGGGCACACTATAATTAGAGCTAGACTAAGAGTTGCCTAGCAGAATTCCTTACGATAATTAGTTTAATGAACAGGCAAGGATGTTTTCTAATTAGCAGGTCAGCTGTTTCCATATAAATGCATGCTTCTGAAGCAGCTGAGAGAGCTTAAAACCATTTGCTCTTCTGAACATTCTCTCAGCTCTCTTCCTCGTATTATTAATTTTTGTCCCTCTCTTTGCAAAACACGCAGAGAAGCTGCAGCCGACTTACAGCCCCAATTATCATGCCCTACAAGGATATAAGATTGAACCTTGTTGGAGAACTGAGCACCAAGCTGCCTGGCCATGTTTAAAGCTATCCCAAGCCTCCCGAAGGCACTACCCTCGAATGCCCCCAGCTGGTTCACCCTGGAGGTGGAAGAAAGCTACTCCAGAACCTAAGTAAATGTTCCCTTCATCTGAAAAGCAAGTACTTTACACCCCTGGCCAATGTTTTCCAGCTTTTAGTCTTTGCTTAACTGTGTGCTCACAACTAATTCCCTCATCTAAGTAAGGCTACTTCTGCTTCTGTGGGTTCTTTTGACCTACTTAGCAGCCAAGTGTAAGCATCCATTTTTAACTTATTTCTGGAAAATTGGGACCAAAGCTTTTAACTTTAATTTAGTTGACACTCTGTCTTGGTTTTCCGGGGCCGTTATTTCAAGACAGGAGAAACAAACTAGACTATTTCTTCTGGGAAAAAGGCTCCATTTTAAGAGATGCTGGGAACCCACTATCCAACATATAAGTCAAGGGGATGTTCCCCACTTCCCTAGTGGTTAGCGAAGGGGACAAACAAACCGGAAGAAACAAAAGTTCTTCCTGAATTTGCCTGTTCCATGACCATCACCTGTGACAGCTGGAACCCTCAAATCTGTTAATCCCCTGGGTCCTAGCATGTCCCATAGTCATCCTGGCTGTTTGGACAGATTAAAACAAAATATGAGGTCAACAGATACTGATTATAATGTTCAAAATACCATGATTGGGCTCTGTTAGATGAAAATACACTGGCTATAGCCAAAAGCAGAGCCCTGGTGGCACAGTGGCTATGTGTTCGGCTGCTAACCAAAAGGTCGGCAGTTTGAATCCACCAGCTGCTCCCTGGAAACCCTATGGGGTAGCTCTACTCTGTCCTATAGGGTCGCTATGAGTCAGAATTGACTAGACACCAACAGGTTTTTTGTTTGTTTTTTTTTTTTTTTGGTGGGGAGCGTATAGCCAAAAGTGCTAAGCACAGTCCCAGCCCTTAAGGAAGTTTCAGACTGCTGGAGAAACACAAAACATATAAACAATATGAGCACTAACTAGCAGTTCAAAGCAGCTACAGAAGAAAGCATGTCAGTTGTTGATTAATCAAGAAATGAACACTACAGGCAATAAGTATTAGGGGAGCTTCAACGGGGTGAGAGCACATTAGGCTGAGAGGGCCACAGAAAGCATTACTAGTGTCCTGATGGCTGGGTGAAATGTTGATCAGCAGAATTTCCCAGACAGTGGAGACTATGGAAAGTGGGGCCATTGGGAGCACGTTTAAATTGTGTGAGGGCTGACTGGGCTCCTGAAGCGCAGCAGCGGGGGCAATGCTGGAAGGGCAGGCGGAAGTGTAGTACGAAGGTCCCCAAAGCCAGTGTAAGAACCACTCCTCAAGACAGGAAGCACCACGGATATTTCAACAGGAGGGTGAGATGGTCAAAGTTCTGATGTCGAAGTTTAACCAGGCAGCCCCTTATTTTTGAATGAATTAGAGAAAAGAAACAAAACGTCACAGACTTCTACACAGTCTTCTAGTTCTTGAAAGCCATTCCACACAACACCTCTAGGTTTCAGGACAGCATTTTTCACATGTCACACCCCACCCTGATTCTGTCAGTTCCCTCTCATGTCCTCAGTTCTATAGGGTAAAGCCCAGACTCTTTATGCGAATATACCAGACCCATCTCAGTCCAGTCCCAGCCCTCCTGCCCACTCCATACGGGTTTCCACGCTTCACATGTTTACCATGGGGCCACCACCTACCACTCAGCCACCTCCCCAAACCTTCTACAAATGCCTAAGTACTCATCTTCTCATGGACCTTGGGGTCTACTTCCTCCAACTGCCTCTGATCTCACCCTGAACTGCTGACTCACTCACTGGGCTTATCATCTTGGAGTTGATGACGGACTACTTTATCATTTTATGTCTGCTTTATCTCCCTCACTACTCCATTTTTTAATCTATTGAACATGTCATCCTAGCAACATTCTGAGCACAATGGACACTCAGTAAGCAATTGTGATGTTGGTAATGAGGAGTAGGACGATAATCAACATTTAGAAGACTATTGCAGTAATCCAAGCATATAAACAATGGGCTGAACTAGGGTGGCATGAGTAGAGCTAAAAAGAATTTCAAAGATATTGGGAAAATGAAGATAAATAAAATGATTACTTAGACATGAGTGGTAAGGAAGATGTAACAAAGATGGCTCTAAGATTCCAAGCCTGAGTAATCAAAAGATTGGTAAGATAGCACCTGGCATGTAGTACAGGCACTCAACAGTGGGTGGGGGAGCAAATAAGGAAAGGCAGAAGGTAAGAGGGAGGGAGGGAGGGAGGACGGAAGCAAGGAAGCAAGGAAGGAAGAAGGTAGAGCTGTGTACTGGGAGGAAGTGTTCAGATTCAGACAAGTTAAATGTGAACTGCTAATGAAACCTCAAGTTAAAAATGTAGGAAGACATTTCAGACACCTTAGGCTCAAGCTCTAGGTTTAGAGTTACCTGTGTAGGCAAATGCTCAAAGCTGCAGAAATAAATGCCATATCTGACTGCGGAGCAGTGAATTACTTTTACATGGCCCTTCTAGCCATGGTCTTGTAACTCCCACAAAATGTTTGGGCATTACTATGCAAATAAGGTGCTTATGGCCCACCAAGGGGATTGGACAGTTTTGCTAATGCAAATAAGGAGCATGGCACCCTTGTAGGGGATTGGTCAGTTTTGCTATCCCACTAGGCTTAAAGGGAGTCGATTCCAGAGGTTAGAGGGGGACCATACTATCATCGAGAAGAGCCGGGAGCAGTGCACAACTTTTGGACCTAGGGTCCCTAAATTGAGAACCTCCTAGACCCAGGAGACAGAGAGAGAGCTATAACACTGGAGATGGTACGAGGCAGCAGCAGCAACGGACCAGCAGGCTAGGCTTGCCTACTCGCTGAGCCCAGAGCTATGTGCCTTTGGGCAGGAGGCTTCCTGGTAGAATGGGGTGCCTGCGGGAACTTAAAGAGCTTTGTTGCATATACCTGAGCAGGGCAGAACCCAAGGGCAGAGAAAGAGGCCTGGCCAAGGGTGGAGGGAGAGGTCTGCCTGCAAGCATTTCTGAGAAAAAGCTGTCCTGATGGAAGAACTGTATCCTGAGTTGTTCCTGTTTGACTCAAGTTGATCCTGATCCTGAATTGTAACCTGTCACCTCCCTAATAAACCCCATAATGGTGAGTATGGTCTGTGAGTTCTGTGGCCATTGCTACAAATTATTGAACCCAGCAGAGAAGAACAGAGTGCCATGGCAGGGACAGCTGGTGTCAGAACCAGTAAAAAAGGTTGGAGAGTAGAGGTAGGTCTAACCTCCACCTCGGGGGAATCATCACCCTCGGACTGATGTTGCTGATGGTGATTCTCTCTCCTCCTGTGAAGTTAAAGGACCTCTGACGCCATTTTTACTCCGAGGGAGAAGTGAAAATAGAGGACCTAGAAGGGACAGGAACCATAAAAGGTCTAGACGGGGATTGCAGGGGTAGGAGGAGCTGGTGCTGCATAGCGCAGCATCAGAAAATCAAATGAGGGAACAGTTTCAAGAGAGTAGTCGAGGGTGTCACATGTAACAGGCTAGTCAAAGAGAATGATGAGTTATCCCTCGGCAAATAGCTCAAATGCCACCTCTTCCAAGAAGCCTCCCCAATCACCCTTCAGAAGGCCCTCTCCCTCCTGTGAACCACCATCCTTGCCTGTTAAGGCATGTCTCCCATTCTATGAGTACGACAGGCTCTGTTTAAATCATCTTAGTGGCCCGTGGGCTTGGAGTGGCTCGCCTGCAGCAGCCAGCAGAGGCTTGAACATCTGGGTACTCACTGCATCTTTCTGGAATAAATGAAAACAAATGATTCTCCTGTGTACGTTTCTCTGAAATTACTGCCCAGATCCAATTTATGAGTGTGTGCCCATAAAACTAAATCACAAGTTATTTGGGATTTATTTGTTCAAACGCTCACAAGCCCCAGTGCAAAGCAATTCCAGGACACAGGATGCCTGCAAGTATTCTCACTTTGTCTTCTTAGCCCACATTTCAGAGACAATAAAGAGGAAAATTTTCACAAAACTGTTAGCAATTAAGCATAACCTGAGCTTACTAAAGGATATACTCTCATTATCTCTTACTCCTTGAATCACTGTAGTACTTGGATCTTCCAGCTTGTTATTATTATTATTTGTATCAAACAACTTCAAAGGTAATGGCCCCAAAAAGAACTCCATGAGAAGAAGCAGAGCTTACGTTCTTGCAGCAACCTATAGCTGGGCATTTTCATAGTGGTTAAATCACGAACAAAAAGCAAAAAATACCACTCCAAGAAAATCAAGAAATCACAAGTCTGAGAATGTTCCACTCCCCAAACAGAAAAGCACGTGAACAGACGGACCTTGATAAGGCATCAACCCAACAATCAAAGAACGGCCACTGAAGACTCCTTGTGCTCTCCTAGTTTCTTGCAAGGGTAGCGCTGTCACCCGCTCCCTTCTCTCACCTCTTCCTCCTCGCACCCTGTAGGCAGGTGTGCCCAGGTCAGTCTCTGGTACTCTCCTCATCCCCCCACTCTTCCTGGCAATCCCACTGACAACTTGAGGGCCCATATTTCTGTCCATACAACAGACCCTCAGGCACTGCAAGCTCCCTAAGGCCCAAGAGAACTCACTCTCCTCCCAAGCCTGCCCCTCCTCTCCTGTGATTTTCTGGTTAAATGGCACCATCACCCATGCAAGCCAGAAACCTGGGAGTTGTCCTAATTCTGCCCTCTCCCCCACTTCACATCCAGCAAATGACCGCATTCTGTCAGTCCTACCTCCCACGAGTAACCAGAGCCTGTCCTCTCTCCTTTCAATCTCCACAGCACTGCCTTAGCTCAAATCCCATCACCTTTCTCCAGCTTCCCTGCTACAATCTAGCCATCCTCCTGCCTCCACACTCATTCCCCTCCACTCCAACCCCATGCCCTTCCCATGGCTCCCATGGCGGTCTTTCTAAAATGCATATCCTATCTTGACAATCTCCAGCAAAACAATCTTCCAGAAGCTCCCATTTAGCTTCCGGATTAAGGTAAAACTCTGAACATGGACTAAAAGGCCCTTGGCCCTCTGCCTCTTACCCCCAGGCTCCCCACATACCCTTCCGCCCCATTTCCGCTCACCCCCACCCCTCATTCCGGCATTCTCAGGAGGAGCTCAGGGTCTCTCCTCCCCCCACTCATGCTTCTCCTTCAGTGAATCATCCTACTCATCCTCTCTGCTGCAGCTCAAAGACCATCTCCTCTGAGAATCTGTGAAGCATCCTAGGTTGTCTGAACCCTGCTAAGCCTCTGGCCGTTGCTCTGTGACGGATCTCATCACAATCACTGAATCACCAGTGGCTCTGCCCACTGCCTTCCCTCGTGGATGCCACCGTTGAGGACAGGTAGCCACGTTTTCCACATCTCTAATTTGCCAGCTCTAGTAAAGAGTGTTAGAGTCAATGATGTCACAAACGAATGACAGCCCAGAAGACAGTGTATATCCTACACAGCATCGTGCCTGCTTTTCCTCTGGATCGTAAGATGCAATCAAAGACAAGACACAGCCCAGTATCAGAGATGTTAAAAGGCAAAGCCGAGCATCTCAAAAGTCTCTGAAATACAGCATGCACATTTCAATAGCGTGATCACAAAAACTTCACTTATTCACCCGGCGACAGAAACATTGGTAAAATCCAAGTGCTGCAAAATCATCTAAAACTTCCTAAAAATAACTCTCAAATATTTCCGCACAAAAGGTGTACATATATCATCTCAAAAGGCAGTTATATTACTTTCTCTTTCAAATGTTCATGAAGGAACTGTTTGCTCTGTATCCTGATGGTAGTGGTAGTGACACAAATCTGTATCTATTAAAATTCACAGGACTGTAAAAATAAAACTAAGTCATGGGAAACATTTCTAGTTCATTAAACACGGGTGTCCTCTTAGACCCATTTCCTGCACTCCCTCACTCACAGAGCCTGCACGCACCTCCACAGACCCCACCAGAACCTGGAGAACGCTTGTTTCCCCTCTAACACTCTCAGTGCATTTCCTGGGCAAAGTCTCTAAAACCCTAAGATGGCCCATCTCCAGGCCCGCCTTTCTGCCCCTCCATGTCTCTTGCCCATGGCTTGAGGTTGTAACACATCCTCCTCCAGCCAAGTCTCTCTCAGTCCAGCTCTCCCAACTCCCTGTTGCTGCCAGTTCACACCTGGCCTCCCTCCCCTTTTATCCTATCCCCGCCCACCTTACTCCAGCGGCTCTGCCCTTCTCCCCTCTCCCTCTCTCTTGTCCACTTAAGCCTGTGAAATCTGGGCTGTACTAGCGGGGAGAGAGGGAATTCCCCTTTTGTCCTGAAACTTTTATTTACCTCTTCCCAAGAGCAGATAGGCTTTGCTTTGAAAGGTTAAAAACTACCTAAACGTGATCATACAGAACCCCCAAACAGTAAGTTTTCCTTCAAAAACTGAACAGGCCTCAATATTTTCTGGGGGAAAGGGGGAGAAGGAGGAGAGAGCCTTGCAAAAAGTCTTGAAAGTGCCTCGAGCCCACACTTTCAGCTCTTTGTGAACAAGCCATTGTATCCTAGAAATTCCTGTGGGCCTCGTGTTGCCTGTCCAGGGTCCTTCATTTGCTCACCATAGTGTTCAAGGGATGTGGACTCAATCCTAGCGGGCCACGCTTGCTCCATGATCACAGGCCCAACCAATCACCTAAATGCAAGGTATGGCTAGATCTATCTGTAGACACGGTTTTGGGTCATCCATCAATGAATACACATTCAACATACAATATTAACCACAGTCTTATGTTTCATAAACTAAGAATATCAGCACTGGAAGGAACCCTGGTGATCATCTATTTTACTAACAAGGCAACAGAAGCTCAGAAAGCTACCACCTAATAAAACTTGGGAGACATGCACCAACGTGATCTTCTTCCAACAGGAAAAAGATAAACTCTTACAAGGTATACACTAATCCCAAACAGAATGTCCTGCATGTCCACTGATTTTCATCACACAATTGATGTGCCATCAAACCTGTGGAAAAAATAAGGTAAATCTGGTGAGTAGATAAGGCAGGGCAGTTGTCAAGGTGTGGGGCTGACGAAGACCCACCAGGAGAGGACATGTGCCCAAGAGGCCATGCCCTGCACACAAACACATGTGAGGTTAAACACCGAGCTGTAATGAGTCTGGCTGTCTGGCCTGTGTGATGTCAGGGGCCTTTGAGTATTTCTAAGTCTCCAAACTGTTTTACTGGGGCTCCCCCAGGGGGATATCAGCCTCTTGGCAGCAAATCTCAGCTCAGGGCCTGCACCCTAATCCCTTCCGGGCACTCAAGACCATTCAAATGGCAGAAACAAGGGGTAGTAGACTGAGGGTGAAGTATTCCAGATATCATGGATGGCCTGCACCCTATTTGGAGCAGTTCTTTGCTACCACTGAACACTAGGGCCATCCATTTCTCCTTTATCCCAATCTATCCTTGGCCCCTGTTCCCTCCACCTGCAATCTTCTCCCTGTCACTGCAGATTCTTACTCAGGGTCCTGCTTGATTCCCACCTGCACCTCCAGCTCTGCGAAGGCTCTACCTGTTCCCTCCCCCTCTCCTCACCACCAAGGCTTCCCTCCCTCTCTCCTCACCACCACGGCTTCCCTCCCTTTCTCCTCACCACCAGGGCTTCCCTCCCTCTCTCCTCACCACCAGGGCTTCCCTTCCTCTCTCCTCACCACCAGGGCTTCCCTCCCTCTCTCCTCACCACCACGGCTTCCCTCCCTCTCTCCTCACCACCACGGCTTCCCTCCCTCTCTCCTCACCACCACGGCTTCCCTTCCTCTCTCCTCACCACCAGGGCTTCCCTTTCTCTCTCCTCACCACCACGGCTTCCCTCCCTCTCTCCTCACCACCACAGCTTCCCTTCCTCTCTCCTCACCACCAGGGCTTCCCTCCCTCCCTCTCTCCTCACCACCAGGGCTTCCCTCCCTCTCTCCTCACCACCAGGGCTTCCCTCTCTCTCTCCTCACCACCACGGCTTCCCTCCCTCTCTCCTCACCACCACGGCTTCCCTCCCTCCCTCTCTCCTCACCACCACAGCTTCCCTTCTTCTCTCCTCACCACCATGGCTTCCCTTCCTCTCTCCTCACCACCAGGGCTTCCCTCCCTCTCTCCTCACCACCACGGCTTCCCTCCCTCTCTCCTCACCACCAGGGCTTCCCTTCCTCTCTCCTCACCACCACGGCTTCCCTCCCTCTCTCCTCACCACCACGGCTTCCCTCCCTCTCTCCTCACCACCACGGCTTCCCTTCCTCTCTCCTCACCACCACGGCTTCCCTTCCTCTCTCCTCACCACCACGGCTTCCCTTCCTCTCTCCTCACCACCACGGCTTCCCTCCCTCTCTCCTCACCACCACGGCTTCCCTTCCTCTCTCCTCACCACCAGGGCTTCCCTCCCTCTCTCCTCACCACCAGGGCTTCCCTCCCTCTCTCCTCACCACCACGGCTTCCCTCCCTCTCTCCTCACCACCACGGCTTCCCTTCCTCTCTCCTCACCACCAGGGCTTCCCTTCCTCTCTCCTCACCACCAGGGCTTCCCTCCCTCTCTCCTCACCACCACGGCTTCCCTCCCTCTCTCCTCACCACCACGGCTTCCCTTCCTCTCTCCTCACCACCAGGGCTTCCCTTCCTCTCTCCTCACCACCATGGCTTCCCTCCCTCTCTCCTCACCACCAGGGATTCCCTTCCTCACTCCTCACCACCACGGCTTTCCTCAAACAACAGCACTCACGCTTGTGCATTTCGTTCTTTGTGCTTTCTCAACTTTATTTAAACTTTTATTACAAATTAAGTATTGTTGAAAAATTAGAAAATATATGTAAGCCCCCAAAAAGTCATCACCCAGGTCAGTCGTGTGCAGATCCTTCAGACATGTTTGTGTTCGCTTTCGTCGAAGTACCACTGACAGCATTCTGCGGTCTCCAACAAAACCATTCAGTGACTGCTTAGTATTTCGTTTTAAGGCTGTGACTGATGAACTTAACCAGTCTTCATAAATCTGGGTTGTTTCCTATTTTACTCCATTACACACAATCTTGTAATAAAGATACTTTTTAAAAATACATACACATGCTACCATATGTTTCCTTAGGATAAATGATCAGAAATGGGATTACCATGCCAAAAGGTATGCAGCCCACCATCTTCCCCTTCCAGGTCTTTCATTCACGCTGCCAATTTATACTCCAAAAGCTTACTCCACTTTACTCTCCTTTCATTCACACAACACTCAATAAACATTTGTGCCTACTTTAGGCTACACACTATAGATACAGTCACTGTTAAGAAAACAGACACATGCCTGCCCTCCTGGGGCTTACAGTCAAAGGAGGAGACAGAGAGAAACAGCCATTGGACACAAACGCATACACACAATCACAAATTCTTCATTATAAGCTGAGGTAAGCTAAGAAAAAGAACAAAGTTTGGAAGACCACAGGAATTTCAGAAGTTGATTTGGCCCAAAGAGTCTCCAACAGTTTCCACAAGGAAGAACAATTCCAGGCTGGAAGCTACAGTTTTCTGCTATAAATCTAGTACAAGACCACAGTGCACCCCGAAGAAAACATTCTCAGCAAAGGAAACAGCGTGGACAAAACCCCCTAGAAGAGAAGGAACATGGCCCCTTTGAAGAAATGTGGAAAACCCCTTGTGGCTGCAGCACAGTGTCCTGGAGAGTCAGTCAGAGGCCAGAGGGCGCCAGGCCTCCAGCACCTCACCGTCACCCACCCAGGAGGCCGATGTTCACCCTTACCTGCTAGAACAGGCACAGGGCAGAGCCTGAAGGCCTAACAACTGAGTAAGGAAAGTAATAAGCCCTACATCAAAACAAAGGGGTGTAAATCAACTCACCCTGTAAAGGGGTGCACTTTCATTTTTTTTGTTTTGTTTTCAATTTGGAAACTTCTACTGTGATTTAAGTGAAGGTTTACAGCTCAAGTTAATGTCTCATTAAAAAAAACGTGTAAGCATGTTGTTTTGTGACACTGGGTGCAATGCCCACAATGTGACAGCACACTCCCCCTTTCCACCCCGGGTTCCCTGTGTCCATTCAAGCAGCTCCCGTTCCTTCCCGCCTTCTCATCCTGCTTTTGGACAGGGGCCACCCACTTGGTCTCGTGTATCTGAGTGAACTAAGAAGCACATTCCTCGTGTGTACTTTTTGTTTTATGGACCTGTCTAATCTTTGTCTGAAGAGTGGGCTTCGGGAATGGTTTCAGCTCTGGGTTAACAAAGCATCTGTGGGTCACAGTTTCAGGAGATCTTCCAGTAGGAGTGTGCTTACATTCTGTTCCGGAATAAGCATACAATGTTAGACCATTTGTTTTAAACAGTGTAATTAGTTAAGTATGTCAGCTTAATTTGATTGTCTGCAGTATCTTCACGCCCACAGACAGCAAAACAAAATTCCTCGACTTCAATAAAAGCTACTTCATAATATTACTGATGATAATTACACAAATTTTCTTTATTCCAATTTAGGTTTCCGTAAGAAAGATGATCTTCCATATGAAGAAAGAGCAAAATCAGCATTTAATATTTTTAAAAAACAAAAGTTAGTAGACATCAACTTTCCCTTTTATAATAGTTTTATTTATCCATGTAGATACGCAATCATCATCATAATTTGAAGGACACTTTTCCGTAATTAGATTATAACAAAAAAAAAATTGGAAAAAAGTTTGTACCACAAAATTATGTCCCAATGTGTTTAGGGTCCCCAGTAACAGAGGTAACAAAGCTCAAACGGTCACTGCTCAGCGACCTCCCACGAGCAAAGAAGCAGAACAGGACCTGCTGTTTGTGACTACGAGGGTACTTCCCCACATAAAAGTATCTTCTACAAACGTAACAGGATAAGAAGTCTCAACGTCATGCTTTAATTCTGTATAAAAGAGCCCTTCATAACCCCCCAAATTTTTTTGCTTTAAAATTAAAAAAAAATAGGCCATTCCCTAAGACACACTTAGTGAAAATTATCTCAAAGTCAATGTTTTCCATTATTTACTGTCCTTACTGGATCCACCTGGATGCCCCAGAGCAAGTTTCTGACCGTCCACTGTTGATCAGCCCATTCTTAGAACAGAATTCCTCAGGGACACACAGTACAAAGGGAACAGGCCATAACAGTCCCACAAACGTACTCTGGAAAAGGTGCATCAGAAATACATATACAATGTTTTTCCAGTCCATTATTCTCCCTAACCACTAAGTTCTAAATAAAAGAGCAATGGAGGTTTTCAAGCCAGTGGTGTGTGCGGCCACTTCTTATGTCATTTAAACTTCTCATCTGCAAAACACAATACCATCAATTATCAAAACAGGGAGAACATGCCAGGAAGCCTCACCTGGTTCACAAAATGAAAACCACAAACACTGCAAGTCACATAGTGCCAAACGGTAAAGGTTTACAGGTTTTGTGATTTTTTTTTTTTTTTTTAATTTTTCTTCCTGATCAGAAAAGAAACACAGGATCGCTGTTAGCAAAATTTGGTAAACATAGAAAAGCAAAGAAAAAATAAACAGATAACCCTAATATTCAAAAGTAATTGTTAATATTTTGGGGTTTTGCCCTTCAGCATGTTTTTCTATTACGCACAAATAATTGGGTTTACTTTTTCTTGAACAGTCTTTGAAGAATACTTTTTCTTGAATTAAAATTCAGGATGCTACATATTCATTTTTATCTTTTGTTCACCTAGCACGTGGTAGGTAAGTACCTCTAACATCAGAAATCCTTCTAAAACATGACTCTGAGGAGCACTGACAATATTGACGAATATGTCAATATATTTCATCATTTCTCCATTTTGGGATCTTTCTGTTGTTTCTGATTCTCTGATGTAACAAACATGACCGTCGTAAAGGTGTTAAAACTTGTAACACCTTATTTTCTTAACATGCACACCTAGAAACAGAATCGCTATGTCAAAAGAGTCCTGATACGTTCCCAGGTGTTTTCCGAAAACACCGCCTGGTTTTGAGGGTCCCTCCCTGCAGCCACGGCTTTCTAGGAATTACCTTTTTCTTTCTTATTAGCATTTGCCAATTTTCAAGTGGAAAAAAAAAAAAAGGTCTACCATTGCTTCCTTAATTTTCATTTCTTTTATCACTAAAGAAATAATGTATAACACACTGGAAGAATTCTCCAATGCGGCTTAATGCGGGAAAGTACACTGATAGAAGTAAAAGAATTTACGAAGTTCATGAAGAAGAGAAATTAAAAACAGAATTCTCCGTAAGATGAAGCAAGGATGAAAGCATATACACTATCTAAGCTTTCTTAAAATGCTAACAAATTACATGACAAGTTTCTCTTAACAAAAACTAAAGAACCACTGATTTTAATGGTGAGTCCACTCACTCATTTCCCCTCAAAACAGAAGAGAAAAATGGTTCCTTTCACAACCTCTATTTAATTTTAGTAGAAATGTTGGCAATAGCTAGTCAAGTTGGAACAAAGATAAAGAAATATCTAAGGAAAAATTACAGCATCATTTCTTGTTGATAATAATTACGTACTTATTGACCAAACATAGTAGAGAGAACAAAATAATTCAGCAAAATTGGCGGGGGGGGGGGGTTTAAATCTGAATAAACTAATAGTATTTCTACATTCAAGAAGAAGCCCTGGTGGCACAACATTTAAGCACTCATCTGAGAACTAAATGGTCAGTGGTTCAAATCCACTAGCAGCTCCACAGGAGAAAAGACCTGGCAACCTGCTCCTGTAAAGGTTACAGCCTCGGACACCCTAAGGCAACTCTAGTGTGTCCTACAGGGCCGACAGGAGTCAGAAGGGGCTTGATGGCACTCAACAACTGCATTCAAGAAACACGGCTAGAACGTGTACAAAAAAAATGTGATTTAAGTACAAAATGATTAAACATATTAATTCAAGTCAAGATTTAAGATATATCTTCAAAGGCAAATTACAAAACTAATAGAATGAATAAAAACTAAACGGTAAGAAGTTGTGAACCCGGTTGGAAAAACGAAAACTGATGACACAGACTCAAAGCAATATTAATTTAAAAAATCTTAGAGACTGCCACCAAGTAAATTTGAGAGGCTAAATGGTCAAGAATTCCACCTCTCCTCAAAAACAAGCTTGTTCTACCAGACTTTGCCCTCTCAAAAAGTCACAACACTTACACTCATGTGGTATATGTATTTACAAATAAATTAAAACAACCATAAAAAATTCAACATCTAAAACATAAGAAACGACGACAGGAAAAAGAACCACTACAACACAGAAAAAAATAAAAAATTATCTCAACTACTAAGAAATGACACAGTGGCTGCAACAATGGGCTCAAACACAGGAACAGCTATGAGGATGGTGCAGGCCCTGGCAGTGTTTCACTGTGTTGTACACAGGATCACAAAGAGTAGGCGCCTTAGCCTATCAACAACTAAAGAGAAGGAAAACAGCAGAGAGAATGGAGGGGTAAATCCAGCATCAGAATTTAACAAAGGCCTTTCCTCCAATAAACTGTAAGTACTACAGGCTTCTCTGTACTAGAAGACAATTTAAAGCCCAATTCTTTTTCGTCCCTTGAGATCCACTTTATAATTTTTCTGAAACAAATTAAGAGTTTTGTTTTAATAGTCCCAGACATAATTGTCAGCACTTAAAACTCAAGAAAAAATCCAAACTCAGTATCTTAAAATAAAATGCTAATATGTAAGAGTTTCAACAAACACAACTTTTCTCTTTTTTAATACTTACTCAGTATGGGAAAGTTTCATTTCTTCCCTTTGTTTTGCAGAATAATTTAGGTTCCCACCTGAAACACAAACAAACATGGAATCTTTTCAATATAAGCATTATAAGCGTAAAATTCAAATACACAAACATTCGAGTGTTTGTTGTTTGTTGTCAAGTTGACTCCAACTCACAGAGACCCTACAGGACAGAGCAGAACTGCCCCACAGGGTCTCCTGGGCTGTCATCTTTAAAGGAGCAGATCACCAGCTCTTTTCTCCTGCAGAGTTAACGGTGGGTTCCAACTGCCAATCCTTCATTTGGCCGCCAAGCGCTTACCCATTGCACCACCAGGGTTCCTTAAACATTTGCAGATACGCCTTATTTTAAGTAACAGAAAAAGCTATGGAAGATGAAAAAGAACTGATTTATCTACTGAAACCCTCCCAAAGGAAAAAAATGATTTTAAGTAAAGAATCCATACGTGATACAAATAATACCCATTTTTTTAAGCTTTTTTTTTAAGTTTTTATTTACATATTGCTTCTGGATTTTATTAACATGGAATTAACATTTGATAATAGTGAAAATTAAGGGAAATTAAAGGAAGTGGCCTAAAATTATTTAAACTGCATGCATATTACATTCTGCTAAGTATGTAACAGAATCCCTAGGCAGCACAAACAGTTAAGCTCTCAACTACGAGCTGAAAGGCAGAGGGCCCTGGGAAAACAAGCCTGGTGATCCGCTTCTGAAAGGTCACCACCTTGAAAACCCTACAGAGGAGCTCTACTCTGCACACATGGAGCCGCCATGAGTCAGAATCCACTCGAAGGCAACTAACAAGTATATAACACCCTTTAGGAGCAAGACAGAAAACCTGAAAATGCCAACATCCTAACTTCATAAAGAACAAAGAACAAAGCCCCAGCACATACGGTATACATCAGCAAAAGAAAAAAAAATCCGTAATTTTTAGCTCTAAATGAAACACTTTCAACCTTAAAATGCAAACTGCTGCTATAAACTTGCTTACTTCTATTTTGTTTTTTTAAAATAAGACCATAACACAAGAGGGACTTCAGATACACCGGGCCATGAAAAAAGTGTCATTATCTCTTTATGACAACATAAAAATTACATGAAAATACTAAATTACAAAACTTATACTGAACTGGTCAGAAGGAAGAAGGCAACAGTTGTAACGATAATGAAGGGCCAGTACACGTGATTATATGTTACATGATTAAACATGTTTCTGTCACTGTGAGTGGTCAGGAGGAACAGGGCAACAGTTTTAATAAACATGAAGGTCCAGTATACGTAACAGGACGTTACACGATTTAGCTGTGTTTCCGTCACTGTGAGTGGTCAGGAGGAACAGGGCAACAGTTTTAATAAACATGAAGGTCCAGTATACGTAACAGGACGTTACATGATTTAGCTGTGTTTCCGTCACTGTGAGTGGTCAGGAGGAACAGGACAGCAGTTTTAATAATCGCAAAGGGCTACTACACATCACCGGACATTACTGTGGATAAACGTCTTTACACGAGTGAAAGCACTGGCCTCCGAGGAGGTGTGCAGACAACCCAGTGTCCCCACAGACGATCCCATGGGGTTTGAGAATAAAATAACAGAACTGTACTTACCTCGTGCACGATTCACCAGATAGAGTAAGACCACAGATAAAAGTGACACTAGGGATGATATAAAAAAAACACAGGGTCCTTAAAAAAATACGTATTTCTCCTCAATGACTCCTATGTAATCATAAAGTAAAACTCAGATACAATCAAACCTGTACTAACTAGCATTTAAAATAAAAACACTATTCACATTATTTTTATTTTCAAAAAGCATTAAAAGTAAGTTGCAAACCACATTCTCCATGGGTTATCTGATACGGGGGCAGCAGGGCCACAAACAG
Source organism: Elephas maximus indicus (assembly GCF_024166365.1). NCBI lineage: Eukaryota > Metazoa > Chordata > Mammalia > Proboscidea > Elephantidae > Elephas > Elephas maximus. The sequence continues at coordinate 1,855,240 of NC_064841.1, forward strand.
AAAAGCCAAGATCCTACAGAAGGGAGACGAGCCAGGGGCCACCCCGCAACTCCTCCTCCTCTGCAAACACTGCTGCTTCCCGGCTCTGCCCCAAACTGCTGCCAGCCCCATGCTGCCTGCTGTTTACAGGGACCCAAACAGAAGTAGCCTTTTAGGGGGTTTAGGTTTGAAAACACCACGTTCATCTTTAAATAACCGGACATTAGGACATGGCCATCAGATGCCCAGAACCCCAGGGTCAGGAAAGAGCTCAGAAAGCCAGGTGCTTGGCTTTTTCCTTTAAACGAGCCACACAGTTCACTTTCAAACAATACGGCAACAAAAACATTTTTAAATGGCAAGGTGTTTGGTTTCAGAACCATACATACACTGAACTGTGAACTGGAATTAAGCCACATTATGCAATATAAAAAAAAACAGACAAAAAACAATTTATGACCTAAGGTTTTCAACTCATATAATTTGCTTTAAAAAAAAAAAAACTGTTTTTAAAATCTGAGGTGCTTGTTTATAAAATCATGATTTCAAGTACAGACATTCTGTATTTCCTGTAAGTGAAAATCGAGTCTGATAAAATCTTCACTGTCTTTAGAATCTTAAACACGTTACTGAAGCGTAAACGACATCTTGGGATAAAAGAATTTTTTTCAAATGAACACCATTTATGCGTATGGCGAAGGTTATCTTTGGAAAGCCGCTGATTAATTTTTATACTGTTTCAACAATTTCCTAATGCTTCCTATTTTTAACCAGTGGTTTATTACAAGTATTAAGTAACAGAACTAAGAATAAAAGCAATTTTAAGATGTCTAATAAACAAACCATGAGCACGCACACGTAAATTACACTACCGTCTACACATTCACAGTAAGGACTTGCTCAGGGCTCATCACACAGGTCCATTTTAAAGGGGAAAACGTTTTTTAAAAACCATACATGTTTAAAACAGACTGTGAAGCAGGCTCCCTTGCTGCCTTTCAGGGCTGGAATCTCCTGAAAAAGGTTTGTGAATTCTCAGAGAACTAGAAAGCCACTAGCTGGGAAACCGATCCACAGGGTAAGAATTTGACAACTTTGAGAAATATGTCTTAAGATTTGGCTTAACAGGGTGGAAAAAAGAACGACAACAACAAAAACTTAAAAGTAAAAATAAGAACATTCCACTACACGCTGTGTTGTTCTCGTCAGGTGCCTTGAAGTCAATTCCGGCTCATAGCAACCCTACAGGACGGAGTAGAACTGCCCCATAGGGTTTCCAAGATTCCAACCTTTACACCTTTCTCCCGCCACTACATATTAAAATAAACTAAATGTTGCCACATGGCATACTTACCAGAAACACAGGCAATGAAGAAAACTTCTAAAAATAAATATCCCCGGGTATCTAATATGACGCCAGCAATGATGGAAACAATCGCCAGTCCCAGGTTCTGAATGGACTGCATGCTGCAGACATAGAAAACACGTCACTTTCAAAAGTCTTCATGCACAGACTTTACTGTAAATATTAGTATCTGTAAACCACATACTGCTAGTGTCTTTCTTACAAATTACCCCAATAAGTATCATTCTAACCTGACTTTTGAGGAAAATTAGACTTTAAACAAGGTCTAAAAAGACCACAACTCTATCTTATATGAGCTCAAAGGCAGGCGCCGTACCTTATCGCTGTGTTTCCAGAAGTAAGCCCAGCTCCTGACACCAAAGAGGCACTCAGATAACGTATGCCCCTTTAAGAAACGAGGAACCCCAGGGGGTCAGTCAAAGAGTCTCCCCAGATCATGCAGGAGTTCCCGGGATCAGTTCCCAAATCTGACATTCACCTCAGCCTCAATGCTGCCTGTTGCTTACGAAGAAGCTATGTACACGTGACTGCACATATAAAAAAAAACACATATATAAATTAAATCTACATTTTAGGTGAATGATCGGAGGCTCAAACTGCTGAAGAACTGCTACGGTTGACCAGTTAAAAGAACTCTCCAAAAAAGGCGGACAGTAGGAATTATCAGGGCAAAAGTGGAGATTCTCGAACTTTGAAAAAAGCTTTATCTAATGAAACTTGGCCTTAATGGAACAGGAGCCCCAAGTACTACGTAAACAGCATAAAAACATCAAAGCAGAGTTAGGACTAAGTCTTCACGTTGTCACCTGTAACCAGAGGCAGTTACAAAGAAAAGGAAGAAACGTCTCTGTGACAGCAACAGGATGGTCTCTGCAGTCTTCTCGTCTACTTAATTTTTAGGATGCTTTTTTTTTTCAGTAACCTAAGAGCTGTGTTTTAGACTGCATTCCCAAACCACGCTTCCAAAAAATAAGGAAACTTTCAAATTACTAAAAACAAAACTTCAACTATAAGGCGATGTGGCTATAACAGCAGGGCAGTCATTTTCTAAAGCTCTGTGTTATCTCCCCCACGTGTCTGTCAGGTTGTTGTCCTGTGCGGGCTTGTGTGTTGCTGTGATGCTGAAAGCTATGCCATCAGTATTCAAATCTGTCTTGGAAGAAGTACAACCAGAATGCTCCTTAGAAGCAAGAATGGCGAAACTACATCTCACATACTTTGGAGATGTTGTCAGTGGGGATCAGTCCCTGGAGAAGGACATCATGCTTGGTAAAGTAGAGAGTAAGCAAAAAAGAGGAAGACTTTCAACGAGATGGACTGAGAGAGTGGCTGCAACAATGGACTTAAGCATAATGATTGTGAGGATGGCACAGGATGGGGAGTGTTTCGTTCTTTTGTACACAGGGTCGCTATGAGTCGGAACCAACTTGACGGCACCTAACAACAACAACATATGTTATCTGGCAGAACTTAAACCCTTTAGAACAATTTTCTTAACATATTCTTCATATTTTGGCTATTAAAAAAAATTGACCACATGAAAGAGAGTTTAACCTTTCAAGCTGATGACCCAGGGTCCTGATATTCTCAGTTCCAGGCAAGGAGCAGATGCATATTTCAGATGGAACACAATAAACGTGCTTATCCACCTGGGAGCCTGATCTCAGCAGGAGTCGGCCGAGACTGCTTCTCCCCACAAATCCCAAACACACCCTCCAGCCCTTATCACTACTACCCCAGCCTTCACTCAAGCCCTTCTCACTCCCACCAGGAGAATTAGAACTGATGTTCACCAGGCCTCTCTGCCACCAGTTCTTTCTCCAGTTAGCTTGCTTAAAATACCAAATTAATCAAGTTATCCCTGAATGAAGATTATTCTGACCTCTCTCTCTCTCTGACCTACCCAATCGCTCTGTCCAGCTCCACCCTCACCATTTCCCTGGATCCCCACCCACCACCGGTGACCAGGCCAAGTCTGTCCACACTGCAGGGTTCTGCTGTCCCTCCACCCATGCCTTCCCACCTGTCTCCCGCCCTCACCTGTGGGGGAACTCCTATCCATCTTGCCACCTTAGCTGCCTCTGCTGTGAAGCTTCCCTCGGCCCCAGGCAGGCAGTCACAGCCTCCTTGTTCTCACACACCTCTTACTCCACAACTGTCTCCACTATGGGCTGTATGCTCACATTCAGGGGGCCTTGCCTCGTTTCACACAGAATGCACTCAACACCCTGCTGCGGAACAAAAGCAGGGGCCACCTCAACACCAACCTTCTGCTTTTGGGGACCAGAAACTAGATGTCAACTTTTCACAGAGAAGCTCTGAGACAAACAGGTGGTGGGACTGTAATCTCAGCTATCAGCTCTTGCGGTTTTGATCTAGGAATGCGGCCAGCTCTCTTGCTGAAGGCTTAGAGCCCTTTGTTGCCACACCTTAACTTGAATAGATTAATGGATTTTTCCAGTATTTCCAGGTTCAGAGCTGTCCCAGACCTGAAGATGACTAGATTCTGGAGACCTGAAGTGTTAACTGATAACTGACACAGCAGAGAGAGACATTATATGATCCATGGTCAAATACTTACAAGCCATACGCAGTCCCCAGCTGGTGTTCAGGAACTACGTAAGCCACCATTGGCCATAATGCACAGGCGAGCAACGAATAGGAGACACCCATGAGACACTAGACAAAGCAATACAGAAAAGGGCACAAAAATGAGGAAGTCTTACATCAGCCAGAAGGAGACCTTCCCGTGATGCAGATAATCAAGAGTGGCGTAACAACAGATACGTAAATATTCACACAAGTTTTATTACAATTAAGCTAAATCTCATATCCATAATCTACTAAGGGGTTCTGGCCCTCTCCACAAGCACACCTCTAGTGACAAGACCCACACGCACCGCCTTTACCATTTTCAGTTGTCATTGTATTATACGCGTAAATAACTGGCTGGGGTCCAGGTGCAGTCAAGGGCCAAGCAAGCTAATAAAGCTAATTTGCAGAAAGTTACTCCCCACGTTTCAGGAAAGCTACTCTCCCAGTATGTACCAGGAATTACAAATCCAGCAGCCAAGGCAACATCAGGCCGAAAACCCACTATCCACCATCTAGGTCATCAATACGAAACCGGAGAGCTACTGTTTGTCAAACGTCGCCTAACTCTCTATTTAAAAAAAAAAAAAAAACCTTTGTTTAAATTAAAGTAACACATCCTTCATACCTATCATATTGACAAAAATTAAAATATCACCCATGTCCAACCCTGGTTGTGTAGTGGTTAAAATGCTATGGCTGCTAACCAAGGGGTTGGCGGTTCGAATCCACCTGGCGCTCCTTGGAAACTCTGTGGGGCAGTTCCACTCTGTCCTATAGGGTCGCTATGAGCCGGAATCAACTCGACGGCACTGGTACTGGGTTAATGTCCAATACTGACAAGGATACTAAGAAGCGGACACATTCGTATACTACTGGTAAAGCCATAAATATTGTAAGGTTAAGGGCTCGGCTGCTAACCAGAAGACAAGCAGTTGGGATCCACCAAGCTCTCCTTGGAAACCCTATGGGACAGTTCTCCTCTGTCCTGCAGAGTTGCGACGAGTCGAAACTGACTCGAAAGCAACGGGTTTCTATAAATCATTTACGGTTACGTGAGCAGCAATTTCACAGACCCGTCAAGATGCTGGTGTGTAGGCTTTGCTGTAGATTTCTACTTCCAGGCATTTGTCCTGCGGAAATCCTCACCGAGTGCACAAACACTGCGCTCAGAGACATGTCTCTGTCCAACAGGTAAGAAATACAGCACTTCGGCCCGATGGTCTGAAAACCACATCCTGAGCCACACAAACTATATCAATTCATTACCGTTTTTTGATCTGTTAAGAGCCCAAGAATATAAAATCAGGGATCCTGGATCGATTTTTTTTTTTTTTTTCTACCTATCATGTAATGGCTTCTTTTTAATGAAATGCAAAGGGAAAAAGGAAACTAATAAGCATTTAGATCTTTATAAGGCTATTTTATTTCAGGTTTGAGGTTACCCTGAGTAAGACAAATGAGATAAGAAACACCCTATGCATTAATAAATTTATACTTTTAAAATATTTATTTTATAGAAATTAAGATCAACCATTGCCCTCCCCGTTGCCGTAAGAGCCAGCTGAGCGTGCCCCCGACGTGGCCTTCACAGCACCCTCGTTGAAGCCCTGAAACCCGAGATATCACCGCGTACCTTACCATAGCAATCCAGGGGTTCCACAGCGTAAAGGCCAGCATCATGTGGGAAACAAGGGTGGTCGCCACCGCACACAGAACCCAGATGATGTTCTTTCCTGTTTTGTCCACCAGAAGCCCAAATACTGGGGACAGGGGAGCAGATATGACATATACCACACTGCCCAGAGAACAGATGAGATACTTAATGAGATACAACAGATTTAAAAAAAAAAAAAAAAAATTCCAGCAAGTACAGAACACTAGGCAACACAAAACGCTCACTTAATTGAACACTGTAAAACGCTCTCCCTTCCCAATCACCGGTCAAGGTAAATATAAAACATGAAGGGCAGTATAAGATTCTTTGGTTTTCCATTAACGCAAAGACAGTCGCTCAGGATTCAGGTCCCGTAAGTCCTGGATTTCATTCACAGCAAGGATATTAAATCACATCACATTCCTTTTCCTCTTACAACATCTGGTTATAATTAAAGACCCCACAGTGCAATAAACACTTTCGGAATTAATGAAGTACCTGTTAATTGCACTTGCTGCCTGGGAGGAAAATTTGAATTTCTCCATAAAGAAAACTCTAAAATTGAAAGAAGAGAGACCAAAGTAAGCACCTGAGAACCAATGTGTTTTCATGCAAATAACACACATTACACATTTTTTTAACGGTGCAAATCCCCTTCATTATTTCTGTGTGTGAGCTATGCCATGTGCATTGTGTGTGTGTGTGTGTGTGTGTGTGTGTGTGTGTGTGTGTTATTTATGTGGGCACACTATTTGCAAAAATAAGGTACTCTGTTTTCAAAATTAAAGGCAAAATAAAAATAATTCCAAGTTGAGCAAATAATTCTTTCCTGATATCATTTTTCCGTCTTTTTGATATTCATTTTCAAGTAACCTGCTAAAGCTTCAGTGTTTATATAAATACTTCCCTACTAAACAAAACATGATGATGCCTTTTTTTTTTCTTCTTCAACAACCAATACACACAAATTTTCACAAAACTAGATGTATGAAGACTTGCTTCCTTTCCTTCAAAGTAGTACTGGACAGGCGCTCTCTAAATAATAAATAGGGTTCTTTTCTCAAATTATTTAAAATTATAAACTGAATTTAAAGGTTAGGGGTGCAAAGATGCACCCCCACAAACACACTTACACACATGTTGTTCTGTTCAAGCAGCTGGCAATGAAAATGAAGAGAGAATGAAAAGACGAAGCTTTGAACCCTGAATCTGAGTCTGGCTGCAGTACAACCCAGTACTTGGAGATGTTCCCCCCACACACCCAACCCTGCCACAGTTCAGTGTGAGCCTGTCTCCATTCTACACGAGGCTCCCTAATCACAGAGTACAGAGGAAATAAAAAAAAAAAAAAAAAATACTAGTCCAAAATCAACTATTAAAACAAATCAATATTGTGACTTAAAAAACCACTAGGCATGTCTTCTGAAGAGTAATAGAAGCTTCACACCAATACTAACCCTTAAGTTAGGAAGGTGAGTGGTATCCCAGGATGAAAAACAACTCCTGTATAAATATAAACTATATCCAGAGAACGTGATATACTGCTAAACCAATACGGCACATAACATTGCATTTATGTGATTGAGTTCATATAATTTAGCCAACAAACATGGAATGCAACAGAATACTCACTTCCCGAGTCCAATAAAAGGAAACACCACCACATAGTAGGAGACGCAGATGATAAATATGAGCCACAGGGGTAAAGAGAAGTCTTTCACGTCAGTGAGCTTAATAACTTCACCTTACAAGAGAAAGGGTAGATGCTGTCAACATAATTTTAATATCTAAGGGGCTTTCATCTAGTTAAGAATTTTTTTTTATTCATGAGATTAACCTTTGCAATTCAGTTAAAAAATTACTTTTCTCGGTAAGTTACTGACACATAGTTACTGGGATAACTGAAGAACACATGAGCTTCTATACCTCAACAACAAAAAGTCTAACAACCCAGCTGAAAAACAGGCAAAGGACTTGAAGAAGAAATACAAACAACCAAGAAGCACATGAAGAGATGCTCGATGCTGTTAGTCATTAGGGAAATGCAAACCAAAACCACAATGAAATGTGTTACTTATATTTTTACAACAATAAAAATATACAAATAAAACTTAAAAAAAAAAAAAAGAAACCAACAAGGAGATGCCACTTCACATGCACAACCGTGGCTATTATCAGAAAAATGGAAACCAACAAGTGTTTGTGAGGGTGTGGAGAAGTGCGTGCGAACACTTGTGAATTGCTAGGGAGGGTATGAACAGTTCCTCAGAACGTCGAACACAGAGTCACAATATGATCCAGCAATTTCACTCCTAAAAGAATTTCCCAAAAGAAGTGAAACTGGGGACTCAAACATACTTGAACGCCAATTTCATTGCAACATTATTTACAAAACCCAAAATGTGGAAAAAACCCGAGTATCCACCAACAGACGAATAGATAAACATAACGCGGTCCATTTATACAGCGGAGCGTCACTCATTCATAAAGGAACAAAGTACTAACACACACTACGACGTGGATGGGCCCTGAACACGTTATGCTGAGAGAAGTCAGTCAGACACAAAAGGCCAAATATCCTATGACTCCACTCATGTAAAATATCTAGAGTGGGCAAATTCGTGGCGACACAAAGCTGTCAGCGGTTACCAAGGGCTGGTGAGAGGCAACGTGGGGGGTATTGCTTAAGGAGTTCTGTGCTATTTGGGTGATGACAAACATCTGGAAGTGAACAGTGAGACGCCTGTGGAACATGGTGAATGCAATTAATGTCACTCGACTTACACTTAAAAAGTCACAATGCCAAGTGTTTTGTTACATGTATTTACCACAACGGAATTAAAAAAAAAACACCAGCAAAAGCAGAACTAAAGATTTATATCTACCACTCCCGGGAAAAACAATCCTTTGCAAAGACACAACCCTGCGTGATCTGGATACTGCCACCTGCGTTCCAGGAAGAAACACGTACCCCAAAATTAAGACAGCTGGATGTAGGATTTCTAAAGAAAACAAATATGTATAAAGCCCCCACTGGGTTTACCACCTCGCGTTAGAAACTTCTCTCACTGTAAATCACCTCAAAAGGCTGTAATTCCCCAGGGTGCTTCGTTTTTGTTTTTTCAGTTTAGACTGACCTGTTTTTCCTTGCTCTTTATGAAGGATTCTTTCTGCTCTCTGATCCAAGTAAGCAAGGGCCAAGGCACAGATTAGTGAAAGAATACACGTTACGCCTCCTGTAATTAAAACAGAGAGAGAGAGATTTTTAGAGAGAATCAGACCGAAGGCTCTCCAGAGCAGCATGTGACAAATGCAGAAAACTAAGCCATGGAAAGGGATGGTGTCTGAAGACACACACAGTAACGCCCACGTGACTGAAGCACTCAGATGGCAGACACTATCACTATAAGAAGGCTGGAAAATGAAGGAAAAAGACAAGAACAAACCAGTCCAGTCCTGTAACACAACACGGACTGGGGGAAGCTGATGACACGCTAAGAACTTAGTCCTCGTTTCAGCCAACAGCATCTCTAAGCACCAATCATCCAAGGAGGCCAGGAGGCCAGGGAAAAGATGAAACAGGAGGCTGAGTCTGTAACCGCCCCATCCTCCTCCTGCTTCACGTCTAAGACTACAACCCTGGCGCCTATCCTCTGCGGCCCAAAGGGCCCATCCTCGCGTGGCACGGCTCTCCGCCTCTCCTTCCTCTGAGTATTCAGCATTACTCACTAATGCTGACCTCATACCACTCAAGTGAATCACAGGAGTGAACAAATTTACCCTTCTCAAGAATTTTTAAGGGAAGACTATAAATGGAACTTTAAGTGGCTGGCGTAACATGGTCCAGATGAAAAACCACTGAAATGAGAGTCAGGAAACATGGGTTCTAGTGCTGGCACCAACGAGGGGAATGATCTTGGACACAGAACTTAGCCTTTCGGGACTTCAACGTTCCCATTTAGAAAATAAGAGACTTTGATTGCCCAGGTCTTCCTCTGGCTCTAAAATACTAAAGTTCTCCATTGTGTGCGGAACTGGACAGAACACTGGGAAGCATTTGAGAGTGAGGAAGGTTTTAAGTAAGGTAAAGGATTAGAGAGGAAGGAGGAAGAAAGAAAGAGTCTTTAGGTACAGGTCTGCCCTTTTAGGATTACTTCTCCACTGTTTCCTTTCTACCAGGCTCTATCAAGGGGTTATAGGGAACAAAACCAAACCCACTGCCGTCAAGTCGATTCTGACTCACAGAGATCCTATAGGACAGAATAGTTACCCCACGGTGTTTCCAAGGCTGTAAATCTTTATAGCAGACTGCCACATCTTTCTCCCTCGGAGCAGCTGATGGGTTAAAACCTCTGACCTTTTTGGTTAGTGGCCAAGTGCTTTAACCACTGTGCCACCAAGGGAACAACCAAACCAAACTCATTGTCGTCAAGTCAATTTCGACTCATAGTGGCCCTAGAGGACAGAGTAGAACTGCCCCATAGGGTTTCCAAGGAAGGACTGGCAGATTCCAACTGCCAACCTTTTGTGGTTAGCAGATTTTTTGGTGAGGAGGTCTTTTTTGGTCAGCAGGCCTTTTTCGGTCAGCAGACCTTTTTCGGTCAGCAGACCTTTTTCGGTCAGCAGACCGTTTTCGGTCAGCAGACCGTTTTTGGTCAGCAGACCTTTTTTCTAGCAGCCATAGCTCTTAACCACTGAACCACCAGGGCTCCACAGGGAACAAAGGATATGCAAATCCTGGGCACACAGCTTTCACCCCACCACTCCAGGTCTTTCTAGGGCCCTGCAGGAAGCTGTTTACACACCAGAGACTGACAGACAAGTACACTGCTCAGAGAAAAAGCACGGCTGGTGAATCTAGAGGGCCGCATACATTGCTCAGTCACCTACCCAGCAGCGAGTAACAATGGAGCCTTGGCTAAGGGAACTGAGGGACAGAAGGTATCGGTCCAGTCTCTGGCCAAGTACCCTCCACTTTACACAAGAGAAACCTAAGACTCAGTAAAGTCCACTTCCTTGTCCAAGATCACAGAGCCAGTTAGAGCCAGACTAGAAGCCAGGCTCCTGACGCCCAAATTAGCGGGCATTCGACCATGTCCCATCACCTCTGACTTCTACAAACCCTAAGCCCTATATACCTACTGAGTGAAACTGACCAAAAGAAAACAATTCCACCTTCTGCTACAGATCATTAATTTACATTTCTAAACTCCCAGAGCGCTTTCAATGAGTACTCACATACACTATTTCACCTGCTCATCACAACAATGCTGAAGTAGACAGGCAAAGTAAGATCTGCAATTTTAAGGAAGTGAAAATTAAAATACAGACAGGGCAAATGATCTGTTCTTTCTAGTTAAGTCAAAGAACTGGTGAACCGTGTAGGCAAAACTGTAAGTGAAGTAGTCTAGCATCGACTCCAGCAGAGTCCTTCCCACTCTGCCAGCACACTTCCGGCGACAAGCTTTCAGGAAACAGGAGACGTGGGCCATCAGGGCTCACTCACCGATCATAAGTGTGACTCCAAGGGTTGTGTGACCGGCAGAGCCCAGCGAAGCTTCCACCTTGGAATACAGCCATCCCATGAGGTTCATGTTGACCGTACTTCCCTAACAGAGAGGAAGAAGTCAACAGAACACTCAATTACGTATACCTTGCTTTGTTCAAAAAATGGATCTCAGGTGACTTAGAAAAATATGTATAATAGGATCCCCCTTGAATAGCATATCATTTTTTTGTTTTTAAACCACTATAAGGAAAAAGGAGCCCTGGTGGAGCAGTGGTTAAGAGCTTGGCTGCTAACCAAAAGGTTGGCAGTTCGAATCCACCAGCCGCTCCTTGGAAACCTATGGGGCAGTTCTACTCTGTCCTACAGTGTTGCTGTGGGTCAGAATCGACTCAAGAGCAACGGGTTTTTTTTTTTTTAAAGAAAAAAGTAGCAAACTAAGATAAAGCCACAGATAAAGGTTACTACACAAAGATGTCAATTTACAGAAAATGCTAGTAGGCAAAATAGCATAGCTTTAGAATGTCCTAGAGCCAATGAGTCCGAATCGACTCGACGGCAATGGGTGGGTTAGAGCCATAGTAAAAAGGACACAGTGAGTTACCAAACTCACAGGGTACCTAAGACAAAAATACGCAAGTAACTCAGAAAAAGCAGTTTCTCCTGGTATGGAGACCTGCAAGGAATTCCTCCTCCATCTAAATGGCATGGTGTAAGTCACAGTAGATAATATCCTCATTCACTTCTATATTCATCCAGCAATTACATGCTGGTCTCTGTTCTAGGTATTGGGAATGTAATAGTAGCACAGTGGTTAAGTGCTCAGCTGCTAACTGGAAGGTCGGTGGTTGTTTGAACCCACCACCTGCTCTACGGGAGAAAGATGTGGCAGTCTGCTTCTGCAAAGATTACAGCCTTGGAAACCCTATGAGGCAGTTCTACGCTGTCCTGTAGGGCTCTATGAGTTGGAATCAACTCCACAGCAATGGGGCTTAGTTTGGTTATTACAGGCCTGTCACTGTTCTAGGCATTGGGAATACAATAAAGAACAAATCAGAAACATTTCTAGCTCACATAGAGTTCACATTTCACTGGGGTAAAGAAAGTAAAACACGTAATATACTAAACAGTCAGAAGTGTATTAAAAAGCAAGAAAAATAAATCAGGGAAGGAGAATACAAAACTGGGAGTTGATCCTCTCATAGCCCACAGATGGAGAGACAAAGTTTGCTAGAAGGATAATGTGGAAATGTGTCTCAACAAACCCTAACAAATTCTCTGACTCAGTAATTTCATCTAGCAGCTTTTAGCCTAAGGAAACAATCAGAAATGCAGACAAGTTTTGCAGAAAAAGCATCTTACTACAGCACTATTCATAATAGTGAAAAATTAAAAAAAAAGAAAAACCTAAGTTTAGAAAAACACAGTATACTGCCACTAAAACTGAAGCCTTCAAAGACCAGTAAATAGCATGAATATGTTTCTAACATGCTCTTAGGGAAGAAAAAAACAAGTATAAAAAGGGTTGCACCAAGAGCTCGAACAGCTATTTCTCCTAGGATGACAGGCGGTCGATGAGCACACGCCCAACGTCACTGGCCAGGGAAACACCAATCGACAGAGCAATGAGATACCATTGCATCCCCACGACGGTGGCTGTTACCAGAAAAACAGAAAGTAACAACTGTTGGCAAGAATACGGAGAAACTGGAACCCCTCAGCCACTGCTGGTGGGAACGTAAAATGGTGCAGCTGCTGTGGAACACAGTTTGGCGGTTCCTCAAAAACTTAAAACGTAGAATTATCACATGACCCAGGAATTCCACTCCTAGGTACATACCCAAAGGTGAGACTCACCAATGTTCACTGCACTGTTATATTCATAACAGCCGAAACACAGGGAGAAAAATAAACCCAAGTGTCCGTCGACAGATGAATAGACAAATAAAATGTGGTACACACATACATACAATGAAATATTACTCGGCCACAAAGTGAAATGAAGTTCTCATACCTGCTACAACGTGGAGGAACCTTGAGAACATTATAGAGTGAAATACATCAGACACTAAAGGACAGATATTCTATGATCCCACTTTTGTGAAGTATCTAGACTAGGCAAATCCATTGAGAGGCGAGTTTATCAGGGGTTACCAGGGGCAGGGGAGGGGGCAGTGGGCAGTTACTGGTTAAGGAGGACCCATTTTGTTTAGGGAGATGACAAACACTGGCAAATGGGTAGTGGTCACGGTTGTACAACATGACGAATAGAACTAACATCACTCGATTTACACGTAAAGACAGTTAAAATGTAAAATGTCTTGTTATATATATTTTACTACACTAAATTTTTTTAAAAAGGAATTACGGTTGTCATTTATTAGTCTTTGAAAAAAATATTTTTTTAAACAAGGATATTTGCTACAGTGTTAAGTGAGAATCTGGGGCACCGAGCATCAAACGTTAGAATCTGAGAGTTGGGTGGTGGATACGCAGGACTTCACGATCGTATGTTTCTGCTTGTTGCTGTAATGAAGCACCACAGACTCAGTGGTTTAAAACAAGCTTATTATCTCACAGTTCTACAGTTCACAAGTCTGACCCAGGTCTCACTAGGCTAAAATCAAGCAGTCGGCAAAGCTGCGTTCTTTCTGGAGGCTTCAGGGAAGGATCTGTTTCCTCGCCCCTTCTAGCTGCTAAAGTCTGCCTGGCATCTTCCTCCGAAGTCAATGCCAGCAACACAGCACGAAATCTTGATTTTTAAGGGCAAAGATGAAAAACAAAAAATCTCTACTCATGGGACTTTACGAGGAAAAAACTAACAGAATTTAGGGCTGCCAAACCACCTTACAGGTTACATTAATAACAGCATGCTGTTGTCTCCCTGGGTGCCCCCTGATCAGACCCAACCTGGAACCATGACCATTTCTAGGCTCCAAACGCTAGGAGGAGTACTGGCTTATGGAGGTATGTCCAGAGAGGCCTGAGCTCCGTGGTGAAGAGGCAGGAAACCACGACACATGGCTTAACAGCTACAGGAAACGAGCAAGAACTTAAACAGCAGTCTTCAAATAGGTAAAGCGCTGTCACAGGGAGAAGGGCAACGTAACTGCAGAGGGCAAAGCTGGGAGCAATCATTAGCAGCCACATCAAGGTACATTTCACCTCTGTACGAGGCTGAGCTTCAGAAAGCCACAGCTAAAGCAAAAGTCGATGGGCTGCCTCATCACAGAACAAGCATCTCCCAATCAGGTGATATAGGAGCAGAGCCTGAGTGACCACATGTGAGGACTCTGCAGAGATGCTGAAAACAGCTAAGAAATTAGGCAACAAAACCTACAGAATCCTGTCCAAAGCACAGATTCTCAGAACCAACAGGCATTCTGTTAGCCATTAGACTGTCCCCTACCTGGAATAAGGTTAGAACTGCCTTAAAGTAAGGTAAATGCTACACTCTATTCTAGACAGAAACAGAAAAAATCGACACCTTATTTCCTAAAATACTTAATTTACCACTCCCGCCCCCCCCACACACACGCCATGCTGTGATTTTTAAGGGATAACTACAAGATTCGATCTCTTGCTCCCTATTTAGCTTCATTACTTTTATCAGCATACTTACAATTCTGGCCATGCTAAGCTGGAGTCCAAACACCAGGTTTAATTCTTTGCCTTTAAACCAACTCACAGCGTAGGTGTTCTGGGCCACTGCTAAGGACTCCCCGCCAGTTCTAAAAATGAACAGGAAAGGAAAAGTCACAGCTTTTAAACAAATACCACAGTTAAAGGAAAAGTCGTAGCTTTTAAAAAAAAAAAAAGTATAATTAAGGTAATAAAAACAAAATTAAGATAATACAAAGTGTTAAAACATGGTCCCGAAATTTTTTACTAATCCTCTTATCAACGCGTGGGCCCTAGGTCCCCTCCCCCTGAAACTAGGTGGGCTGTGACTGCGTCAACTAGCTGATATGGTGGGAGGGATGCTGTGATTTCACAGGTATAAAAGGGCACGTGCCTTTCACTCCAACACTGGCACTTGGAGCCCTGAGCCACCCTGTAAGACGACCAGCTACCCTGAGTTTGCCACGCTATGAGAAAGCCAAGCGCACATTCAGGTGCTCCAGGCAGCTGCCCTCGTCTTCAAATCACCGAAGTCCAGGCGCCAGACACGTGCATCTACAAGCCTTTAGATGATGCCAGTCCCAGCCTTCAATGAGTCTTTCCAGCTGAGGCCCCAGACATCACGGGGCACTGACAAGACATCCACGCAGGCCTGTCCAAACAGCTGCCCCACAAAGCCCATGAGCACAGTGAATGGTTATCTTACACGCGTTTTGGGGAACTTCAATACGCTGAAATAATGACTGTCATGGCGACCCCACGTGTGCAGAGCAGATCTGCTCCACAGGGCTTTCGAGGCTGTGACCTTTCTTCCAACGAGCTCTGGGTGGGTTCAAAGCGCCAACCTTTCCATTAGTCGTTGAGCATGTAACTATTTGTGCCACCCGGGTCGCCAGGAGGCAGGATTGACTCACTGGCAGCTGGTGGTGCACTTACAGTAGCTGCCAACAGCCAATACAGGGAGTCTGGCCTGCTCTGTGAACACACAAATTTATACTCTTCAGGCTAATACATAAGCTCTCCATCAATCATCCCCCAATTCACCTTCCATGCTCAACGTTCTCTTACCTCCTGGGTTTTAACTTTCCTTCAGTTAGTCTCCTGTACTCATCACTGCCCCTCCAAGCTTCCAGACAGGATCTTCCCTTCCTCCATATCCTACCTCTGAACCCTCTTTACCACTTAGTTCGAAATATTTTCCCGCTCTCCTACTAACCTGAATCCTGTAGACTTCTACCAAGGCTACTTCCACCGTGAGGCCATTAGTGACCACATTTCCCTCCCTGAATTCCTTTCAAATTTTCATATACATTTTGTTCCCTTCTCTCTTACTTAGCGCTCTCTTGGGGTATGTCACATATGCCCACGTGTCCCCGGGCCCCGTGGAAAGCGTGAATAAGCTATGCTTTTAAGCTGGAGCCTGAATAAGTTCTGCTGTCTGCACCCCTCAGGGCAGGAAGCCCGAGGCTGAACTCAGAATGGGCTAACTGAGCAGATGCTGACACCCACGGAGAGCAACCAGCCTTTGGGAACTCTGCTCCTGCGAGCCTCCTGAACAGGTTCCAAAATAGACCTGCACATCACCTACTAAGGAACAGTGAAATGTCCATGAATTACCAACTCAGGACCTGACAGTCCACACGCTTTTAAGTGAGGTTTAAATCATATTCTTCAATACAACAGAGCAAGCAAAAACTTCTAGGAAAAATATCACATTTCTGGAGAATTACTGAATATTCAAACTCCACACAGAGTTAACTACAACCACTCAAAATTTTTGCTTATTTTAAAAGAAAATTAAGACAACTGAGAGTATGTGGCTTATGCAGATGTGGCGAGATTTCAAGGATTTGAAGTAATTCTCCAGAACAATTTTTTTTCTAAATCCTTAATGTATTGATAAACTCTAAAACAGTAATACGTTAGGACAAATAAAATTATGCAGAACTTACCCAAATATAAACCTTCCAAATTCCATCAGCCAAAAGGCATTAAATATTCCACCCAGAGCAAAAACCACCTAAAAGGCAGAATTCTGCTGTCAATGAAAAAGTAAATTCCAGGTATTAAAGAGAAACAATAATAACTCATGACGAATCACACCCTCTACATTAATTTTAATATTCTTCCTTAGTAAGTCTATGAAATCAAAGCATTACTGTTAACCTGTCTTGAGGCTTAAAAGAGAATTATGCATTATACCACACGGCCATTTGTGGGCCCTGCTTAATTACATCAGGTATTCATTAAACACATCTTTGCTGGTGGAAGGAGACAAGAATTCAAAAGCCACTGTCACATGATCCATGAACAGTTTGGCCTTCCTTACCTGTCCAATGCAAACAAAGCAGCTAAAAATAATGGTGCCCCATCTGTCAGAGAGAGAGAGACACACACACACAAAGAAAACGGGTATGAGTTAAGAGTACATTGCCGTTAATTCAATTACCAAGTCCTTCAGTAATATTCACCTTGATGCTTTTTACCACCCTCTGCGTTTCCTCCAAGGAAAGAAAAATGAAGTGCTGGTCTGCTTCGGATGTCAGCAACTTCCCTGACCTGCACAAATGAATGCTGACCTACAGAAGTCTAGACTTCCTGCAGGGATTCTAGTCTTCAGTAATGCATATGCTAAATTAGTCCACTGTCATCTCTTAAACAAGATTTATCAAATAATCTTTAAGAAATTCCCAAGGTCTTAAACGCTAGCAAGCAGCCATCTAAGATCCATCAATTGGTCTCAACCCACCTGGAGCAAAGAAGAATGAAGAACACCAAAGACACAGGGTAATTATGAGCCCAAGAGACAGAAAGGGCCACATAAACCAGAGACTACATCAGCCTGACACCAGAAGAACTAGCCTGGCCACAACTGATGACTGCCAGGACAGGAAACTCAACAGAGAAATCCTGATGGAGCAGGAGGGCAGTGAGATGCAGACCCCAAATTCTCATAAAAAGGCCAGACCTAATGGTCTGACTGAGACTAGAAGGACCCCAGAGGTTATGGTCCCTGGACCTTCTGTTACTCCAAGACAGGAACCATTCCCAAAGCCAACTCTTCAGACACGGATTGGACTGGACAACGGGACAGAAAATGATACTGGTGAAGAATGAGCTTCTTGGATCAAGCAGACACATGAGACTATGTGGGCATCTCCTGTGTGGAGAGGAGATGAGAGGGCAGAGGGAGTCAGAAGCTGGCCAAATGGACATGAAAATATAGAGTGGAGAGAAGGGGTATACTGTCTCATTAGGGGCAGAGCAATTAGGAGCATATAGCAAGATGTACATAAATTTTTGTATGAGAGACTGACTTGATTTGTAAACTTTCACTTAAAGCACAATATAAATTAGGGAAAAAAAAGTTCTGAGGGTCAAAACCGTAAAATATGGAAAATCTTTGTAAAACTTTTATTAATAGTTTAGGATTGATTCTAAAAATTCCAAATTAGATAATTTTAAATGGTTATAATTCTTGACAATGAAAAGCTATTTTTAAAAGAACAAAAATCAACCATGTTAATACAGCTACAGATACACCCAACCTAACATACTACAATCAACATCTAATTGATCAATAATGTGGGAGCCCTGGTGGCGCAGTGGTTAAGAGCTCAGCTGCTAAGCAAAAGGCTGGCAGTTCGAATCCACCCACTGCTCCTTGGAAACTCTATGGGGCAGTTCTACTCTGTCCTATTGGGTCGCTAGGAGTCGGAATCGACTTGATGTCAACAGGTTTGGTTCGGTTTTTTAGAGTAATAAAATGCCAGCATAGAAAGACTTCTAAAATGTCATCTGAGTAAACCGTGCTTCTGAAACTCAAATCTCTCTCAAGATCTTTGTGAGATGGCCACACCACATTCCAATGGATGTTCTTCAGCCCTGGGAAAGCCACTATGACCCCTAGGTAATTCACATCACCTCCTGTCGATGTGATCGAGCACAGTCTTCATCACACTAAGTGGCATCTGTTCCCCCGAAGTTTCAAGCTAATTCTATACCTTGGAACTGAGCCAAAAGAAACGGAATTCTTCCTTCATGCTCTAACTCTTCAAAACATTTTCAAGTTAAGCCCCAAGTCTAAGCACTGACAGGTTCTTCAATCCTTACCCACCTGGCACGGTCTGAAGACCCTTCATCATCTTGGTCTCTGTCTACCGAAAATATTCCCAGTCTATATCCCTCTCACTGTCTGCACTAACAACACACACAGAACTGCAAGGATGAAAAATGACAAAGCTTGCAATGTTATTCCTTCCTCAGCATCTAACGGAAGTGGTCAAAAAAGGTCAATGCCCAAAGAGAGGCAGAAAACCTCACTGAAGCTAGGGAGGCACGCACTACCTACATGCCAGGTACTTTACATTCATCTCTCATTAACTCCTCATAACCACCATAACAGGCAGGAATTATCTTCTGTATTTTACCATGAGATAACTGAAGCTCAGGAAGTCATACAGCTTGAAGGTGGAGCAAGTGGCAGTAATGAGATTCAGACCCTGCTTTGTCTGACCCCCAGTGTGGGTACAATCTACCTCCAGAAAACTGAGTTACGTTCTTCCATCCACATTATTTACTAGTCCTTACCTCAAGTAAACTACTTTAGGAAATGCCAACCAACTTTCAAAAGCCAACTCCAGAGAGAGATAAAGATCATGGGGGAAAAAAGCAAGAACACAGATTAGCACTACTATCGATAGAGAAGTTTATTCAGTTCTTTCTAGAAATAACCTTAACTTAGTTCTGTACTTTCCTAATAATCAGTTTTTACCCATAAGTAAGATTTTTCTCACGCTTACCGTATTCCAAATACTCGGTCTATCAAAAAGCCACCAAAGAAACACAGAACTACATTGGGCCAAGAATACCAGGCATAGAGCAGCATGAACTTCGTGGTATTCACCTGCATATCCTGCACAAAAAGAAGATAAAACCACTGTTTGCAAACACATTCATCAACTTACAAATCAAAGCACAGCAATCTAAACTAAGAAGCGGCTGCATTAATTCTTTCTGTGCGGAGCAGGGGTTTCTTAGCCGTTTGTAAGTCACTAACTGCTCTGAGAAGCTCGTGAAAGCTACGTTGACACGTTGTTTCAGGGGCCTCATGATCCCAGGCTCAGGTGCCCTGTGACAGATCCCCCACGACACCTGCCTGTATCGTCTACATTCTCATTCCCTCTCTGCTACCTGTAACGGGGGCTCCTCCCACATAGAAACGGATAATCTTACGCCATCCTTATCCCCCACCAACACCTCCCCCGTTTCCTTCCCATTCTAGAATGCAAAGGGCCAACCTACAAATTTCTCCCTGTGCAAGTGTAAAAAACTATACAAAGAAAAAAGACTATTTAAAAACCCATGAGTGTAAATATTAAATACATTTTTTACAATGCACAACCACAGAAATACTACTGACAGGACAGTCTTCTGCAATCAATATCCATACTTTAAAAAACAAATAATGACAACCACATATTTAGAAGTCAAGAGCTATCCCATCAAATCACTTTTCATTCTGGTGACCAAGCAATGGGACAGTGAAATGCAAACAAAAATCTGCTAATACTGCTGCGCAATACTGTGGAAACAGTACGTAATTACGCACCTAAGGAGGGAAACAGTTCAAAGTCACACGTGCTATTACTTAATCCTTTGTAGCCACTCACTCCAACTCAGATGTTAAAGTGGAGTCAGTGGACAATGTTTTCAGGCCAGGCAGCCTGAGAGCTCAATGGTTAAGTCTGCTCCAACGTAAACAAAAGAAATACAGGCGAAATATTAACTTACCCGTTGGATCTGAGTCTGAAGGGCAGCAGGATTATCATAGCAAAAATAGCTACCTAGAAAAGGGAAGAGCAAATATCATATAATAACACTGTCCTTATAAAAATGTCCAGTTCTGATGACTACTCAAACGGCGACTTTAAATGCTTACACTAAGGGCTCGAGGACTCGCATGAGCCCTTATCCGTTAGGATTTTCTAAGTTAAACATGCCAAATCATTATCAAATTCTTAGCGTGCAGATACAGTAAATATTGGGAACCTGAATTAAGAAGTTAGTAATTAACTGTTCTTCCATTTTAGTTTTACACTTCACACCCTACTGTTCTTTAGTATCTTCATCAAGCTGTTACATCTTCCTCATTTAAGAGCTACCAGTACACACGCTAGGAATTTTACAAACATCTTCAGCAGTTTCCTCGTGAGTTTGATACATAAGAGCAGAGGAATGGACTCTAGCTATTCTAACTAAACCAGAACTTGAAACAAGACTTACAACTCTACAAAAAAGAACACCCAAGATCAAGTAATTCAATGAACACAAAAATGATGAAAATTAAACTGAGAATACTAAAAGATCAAAATAAAACATAATAATGTATATTAGGACGAGAAGGGAGAGAAGTTGCGAGAGGGCTGACATCATGCACTCAAATTTATTTTAAAAGTAATATAACTGACAGGTTCTCCGGTAGGCTACAAGATAATACCGCCTCCATTCCTCCACTAACTCTATTCAAAAACGCATTATCAGAAACTACCGGTTCAAAGGAAAGACAACTGTCATTAAATAGATAGGAATCTGGCTCTGAAACCCAAGCAGGTAACCAGAAATTACGAAAAACGGTCTGTTTTTTATGATTGAATAGGGACAATCTGTTTAAGTGCTTTGGTGGTGCTATTCTTGTCTTTTTGTTTGTTTCTAAATTCAGCAATTTCTGGCTCCAGCTTTACTAGCTTGTAAAAGACATCCACTACTTGCTTTAAAGCTCTTCTAAAAAAGAAAAAACAGAAAGAATTATTAAGAAGCCAAAGCATCCCTCATACCTACTTATACATCCCAGTGATACCACAAAAGTTGTCCACCTGTGTCCTTAAAACTGCTTATTGCACAGGTCCCAACTGCCCCCCCTGGAAAACACGATTCCCTTCGCACCAAACTAATACTGACATTGCGGTAGTTGCTGAATGTATAAAAAACTGGAACACAGGAAGATGCTGTAGAAATTATTTCAGAAACTGCTCTCAGAACGATCGGATTTCGTAAGTCAACCTCCCACCGCCAAGCTTATCACGTACCCCAAGCCAGAGTGGTTGCTTCAGAGCGGAAGGGCAAGAGAAGCTCTCTGAAGCAACCAGCAAGCCGCATTCACACATCTTCCCGAGTAGGGTGAGAAACATAAAAGACTGCCAACGAAATCATTTACATTTTTTTTTTTTTTTTTAAAGACTAGGGCTTTTTTTTTGTTCCCTTGGAAGAGGAGTGGAAACCCTGGTGGTGTAGTGATTAAGTGCTAATCAAAGGGTCGGCAGGCAGTTCGAATTCACCAGGCACTCCTTGGAAACTCTATGGAGCAGTTCTACTCTGTCCTATAGGATCGCTATGAGTCGGAATTGACTCCACGGTTCTGGGCTTGGTTTGGTTTTGTTTTTTGAAGAAGAGTAGGGGCATTGTGTTCTCAGTTCCTAGATTCCTCCCCAGCACAAACTGCCCTAACAGAAGCTGTGGAGGTCTGGGCCTGATCCTTCTCTGCGGCTCCCGGGGCCAAGGTGGCAGAGGGAGACTCGCCGGGCGCAGTCCCCGGGGGCCGAGGTGGCGCAGAGGGAGGCTCGCCCAGGTCAATGCCCGGGCCCGAGATGGTGCAGAGGGAGGCTCGCCCAGGTCAATGCCCGGGCCCGAGGTGGCGCAGAGGGAGGCTCGCCGGGCGCAGTCCCCGAGGCCCGAGGTGGCGCAGAGGCAGGCTCGCCGGGTGCAGTCCCCGAGGCCCGAGGTGGCGCAGAGGCAGGCTCGCCGGGTGCAGTCCCCGGGGGCCCAGGTGGCGCAGAGGGAGGCTCGCCGGGCGCAGTCCCCGGGGGCCGAGTTGGCGCCGAGGGAGACTCGCCGGGCGCAGTCCCCGGGCCGAGGTGGCGCAGAGGGAGGCTACCGGGCGCAGTCCCCGGGGCCGAGGTGGCGCAGAGGGAGGCTACCGGGAGCAGTCCCCGGGCCGAGGTGGCGCAGGGAGAGGGTCGCCGGGCTCAGTCCCCGGGCCGAGGTGGCGCAGAGGGAGGCTCGCCGGGCGCAGTCCCCGGGCCGAGGTGGCGCAGGGGGAGGCTCGCCGGGCGCAGTCCCCGGGCCGAGGTGGCGCAGGGAGAGGCTCGCCGGGCTCAGTCTCCGGGCCGAGGTGGCGCAAGGGGAGGCTCGCCGGGCTCAGTCCCCGGGGCCCAGGTGGCGCAGAGGGAGGCTACCGGGAGCAGTCTCCGGGCCGAGGTGGCGCAGGGGGAGGCTCGCCGGGCGCAGTCCCCGGGCCGAGTGGCGCAGAGGGAGGCTCGCCGGGCGCAGTCCCCGGGCCGAGGTGGCGCAGAGGGAGGCTCGCCGGGCGCAGTCCCCCGGGCCCGAGATGGCGCAGAGGAAGGCTCGCCGGGCGCAGTCCCCGAGCCGAGGTGGCGCAGGGGGAGGCTCGCCGGGCGCAGTCCCCGGGCCGAGGTGGCGCAGACGGAGGAGAGGAGGCCCCGCGGCACCAGCGGGCGCGGGGCGGACCCCGGGCTCTCCGTCTGCCCGAGAGAAGGCGGCGCCCTCGGCTATCAGCCCCCCGGCTCACCGAAGCCCAGGAAGCACATCAGCGACAGCACTAGGAGCCGGTGCGCCAAGCGGCTGGGGTCGCAGAGGGCCGGCAGCACCCTGGCGGCCGCGGGGACCGCTCCGCCGGCCTCGTCGGGGCCACCCGCCAGCAGCGCCCGCGCCTCCTCGTCCTCGTCCTCCATCCGGCGCCGGAGACGGCGGCGGGACCCGGGCCGACGGCGGGCAGACGGCGGCCACAGCCAGCACCGGCAGCGGTCACGTGACCGCGGCCGACACGTGACGCAGACGCAGGGCACGCTCACGTGAGCGGCCGTGATGACGTCACGGCACGCTAGCGAGGGAGGCGGGCCGCGCGGCGCCTCAAACTTCCCGACTCGCCATCCGGCCGCTTCGCCTCCCTGCTGACAGGAACCGCGTGTCAGACCCCGCACCCGTCCACCCTGCTGACACCCCGATTCAGACCCCGCACCCGTCCACCCTGCTGACACCCCGATTCAGACCCCGCACGCGTCCACCCTGCTGACACCCCGATTCAGACTCCGCACCCGTCGACCCTGCTGACACTCCGATTCAGACCCCGCACGCGCCCACCCTGCTGACACCCCGATTCAGACCCCGCACCCGTCCACCCTGCTGACACCCCGATTCAGACCCCGCACCCGTCCACCCTGCTGACACCCCGATTCAGACCCCGCACGCGTCCACCCTGCTGACACCCCGATTCAGACCCCGCACCCGTCCACCCTGCTGACACCCCGATTCAGACCCCGCACGCGCCTTCCCTGCTGACACCCGGATTCAGACCCCGCACGCACCCACCCTGCTGACACCCCGATTCAGACTCCGCACCCGTCGACCCTGCTGACACTCCGATTCAGACCCCGCACGCGCCCACCCTGCTGACACCCCGATTCAGACCACGCACCCGTCCACCCTGCTGACACCCCGATTCAGACCCCGCACGCGACTTCCCTGCTGACACCCTGATTCAGACCCCGCACCCGTCCACCCTGCTGACACCCCGATTCAGACCCTGCATGCGCCCTCCCTCCTGACACCCCGATTCAGACCCCACACGCGCCCACCCTGGTGACACCCCGATTCAGACCCCACACGCGCCCACCCTGCTGACACCCTGATTCAGACCCAGCACCCATCCACCCTGCTGACACCCCGATTCAGACCCCGCACGCGCCCTCCCTGCTGACACCCCGATTCAGATCCCGCACCCATCCACCCTGCTGACACCCCGATTCAGACCCAGCATCCGTCCACCCTGATGACACCCCGATTCAGACCACGCACCCGTCCACCCTGCTCACACCCCGATTCAGACCCTGCACGCGCCCTCCCTCCTGACACCCCGATTCAGACCCCGCACGCGCCCTCCCTGCTGACACCCCGATTCAGACCCCGCACGCGCCCTCCCTCCTGACACCCCGGTTCAGACCCCGCACGCGCCCACCCTCCTGACACCCTGATTCAGACCCCGCACCCGTCCACCCTGCTGACACCCTGATTCAGACCCTGCACGCGCCCTCCCTCCTGACACCCCGGTTCAGACCCCGCACCCATCCACCCTGCTGACACCCCGATTCAGACCCAGCATCCGTCCACCCTGATGACACCCCGATTCAGACCACGCACCCGTCCACCCTGCTCACACCCCGATTCAGACCCTGCACGCGCCCTCCCTCCTGACACCCCGATTCAGACCCCGCACGCGCCCTCCCTGCTGACACCCCGATTCAGACCCCGCACGCGCCCTCCCTCCTGACACCCCGGTTCAGACCCCGCACGCGCCCACCCTCCTGACACCCTGATTCAGACCCCGCACCCGTCCACCCTGCTGACACCCTGATTCAGACCCTGCACGCGCCCTCCCTCCTGACACCCCGATTCAGACCCCGCACGCGCCCTCCCTGCTGACACCCCGATTCAGACCCCGCACGCGCCCACCCTGGTGACACCCCGATTCAGACCCCACACGCGCCCACCCTGCTGACACCCCGATTCAGACCCCGCACGCGTCCACCCTGCTCACACCCCGATTCAGACCCCGCACGCGCCCTCCCTGCTGACACCCCCATTTCAGACCCCGCACGCGCCCTCCCTGCTGACACCCGCATTCAGACCCAGCATCCGTCCACCCTGCTGACATCCCGATTCAGAGCCAGCACCCATCCACCCTGCTGACACCCCCATTTCAGACTCCACATGCCCCCACCCTGCTGACACCCCGATTCAGACCCCACACGCGCCCTCCCTGCTGACACCCCGATTCAGACCCAGCATCCGTGCACCGTGCTCACACCCTGGTTCAGACCCTGCACCCGTCCCCCCTGCTGACACCTGCTTTTCAGAACCCGCACGCGTGCACCTTGCTGACACCCCCATTTCAGACCCCACACGCGTCCACCCTGTTGACACCCCCATTTCAGACCCTGCACGCGTCCACCCGGAAGAAAGTGCAGGTCTCCTGCTAGCTTCATCTGCCTCCTAGGTGAATGCTGTCCGCACTGAGAACCAGAAGAGCCGTGCTTCTCCCCGCAGCAATGCCCTCTCCACGGCTTCTCTGGCTACTCCTACTACTCACAAAGGAGCCCCCGGGTGCCAAAAACGATCGCAGCCAAGAGGTGGCTTTGGGCGGTTTGAACCCAACCAGAGGCACCTCCGAAGACCCCCCTGACATGTGCTTCCAACGGACCACAGCCTTGAAACCCTTATGGAGGCTTTTACTCTGCACACATGGGGTCGCCATGAATCCGACTCCAGGCAACTATCAACAATACTGTACTCACAAACTAGATTGTGCACCTTCTGATGTGTCTGTCAATCCATGTGCCGGGTACTGGAAATACAAAATGCGATGAGATAAGCTCTCTGACCTCAACGAGATCGTGGTTTGGTTGTAAAGTCCACAGAAACATATTCATGTTACCCAATTGGGGTCCGTGCCCTGGAGCAGTGGAACCAATGAAACATAATCCAAGTCAGAAAGGGAGAGACAGTTTATTAGGAGGTGACACCAACGGTAAGTCCAACAGCAACGCAGACTGTCTTTATGGAATCTCGAAAAGCAATTTCTACATCAGAGCTTATATATCAATTTTGCAAGGATTACGTAGCCCACATGTGGTCAGATGAGTATACATCACAAAACAATTATAAGAAACTCTTTATTAAACTAAAAATATGCATGCTGGACATCTGGACTCTAATCTGTATGCTTGTAAGAGGCTATATATATATATATATATATATATCTTTCGACTAGTGGAACTGGCCTCCCAAGTTTACTCTGAGTGAGATAAGGAGCAAGAAAGTAAGTTGCAGACCAAATGCACCAGGCTGCCTTCCTAGCTGCCATCTTGCAGGCTGAAGGCCATCCCCCAAGAGAACCAAGAGGAGGAGACCGAGGCCAAAAGAGCCGAGAAGGCCCTGCACCCCTTTGGTAAGAGATCAGTGCAGCTGGTGCAATAAAAAAAAAACTTATAGGTTACTTGGAGTATCATTTTGGCATTAATTATGTCAGGCTCTCAATCACCTGTTTTGAAAAGAAGAAAACATGTTGCAAGGCATTAGGGTCACACTTATAAAAACATGATGAATGAATGGATAAACAAATGAGGTGAGAACAGCAGCAGAGGTAGACACTGAATTCCATAGAAATACCTGGGAGGGGCACTTGGGAAAGAGAGTATGTGCACAATTTGACAATCTTTGGGGGGAGGGGGAGAGAAGGCTAAACTGGAAATGAGGGAAAGAACTCAAGGATAGAAACACTAAACCTTTTCCATGAGGAGCCATCAAAGATTTTGAGGAGAGCAGCAAGACTGTAAAATTTGTGTCTCTGAAAATTCACTCTGATAGCACAACCAACTCCCACTTTCTGGGTGTCCAGGTCTTCGGCAACAGATTTTTGAGGGAAACAAAGACACTGAATAACCATGAGGATAATTAGGAAGATGCCTTAGTAGTGAAGATTAGAGATGGCAAGTTCCTACCGGGAAGAAAATAGTGATGGAACAAAGAGAATCAAGTGTTTAGGATGTGAAAGAGGATGCCATTGTGAACAACAGCATGTGAGGTCCACAAGTGGAGGACTTGAGGATGTCTCCCAGATTTCTAGTTTGGGACCCCAATAAAAAACCAAAACCAAACCCAGTTCCATCGAGTCGATTCTGACTCATAGTGACCCTATGGGACAGAGTAGAACTGCCCCATAGACTTTTGGAGGAGTGCCTGGCAGATTCAAACTGCTGACCCTTTGGTTAGCAGCCGTAGCACTTAACCATTACCCCACCAGGGTTTCCGGGACCCCAGTAAAAAAAAAAAAAAAAAAAAACCAAACCCAGTGCCACTGAGTTGATTCCCTGGTGGCATGGTGGTTAAGTGCTATGGCTGCTACCCAAAAGGTCAGCAGTTCGTATCCGCCAGGCGCTCCTTGGAAACTCTATCAGGCAGTTCTACTCCGTCCTATAGGGTCACTATGAGTTGGAATTGACTCGATGGCATTGGGACCCCAATAAAAACCAAAAAAAATAGGGACCAGAAAATAGGAAGTTGCGCAGCGTCAGTTTGCAGTGTGCTGCCTTTAAATGTCCACGCGATGTCTCCACTTCCCACCTCTCATTCTCTCTTCAGCTCCAGTTGGAGGAACTGCCAGTCTACTGAGACTACAAAATTATCAGCTTCATCTTTCCAAGTATCTTGGCCACTTCCAGGGCCGGAGTAAGGCACATGAGGGCCCTAAACATCGATAACCTGTGGTGTCTGCTCCTCTGCTTACTCACACATTTGACAGAATGTGTGAGTTATGTACATATGTGTGTGTCTCAACTATCCATGATGTAACTTCTTTTTAAATGTGACTATAATACTACAAGTTTATGAGAATGAGATGACCTGGATTATAAAATTTTTAGTGGATGCGGGGTACTAAGATTTTTACTATACACCACATTTTCTACAAAAACAATATTCCACAACAAAGAAAATGAGTCAGTGAACTTAGTTGTTTCAATCAATGCAAAATTCTGTTGATCTCCCACAGTGAAAAGTTGGCTTTCACCAGCGTTGCGTTAAACCGCTCATACTTCAAGTTTGATGCTTGTTTTCTAATAAGTGCTATATGTATAAATGAACAAAAAGATTCATAAAAGAAAATTTAATGATCGGAAAACAAACTACTGTATTTTATTTTTACATAGATCTTTCATCTCTAACATGTTATAATTAAAAACATTTCTTTCTACTCTTTGCTCTTACAAATGCTTCAGTGATTTCATCACAATTAAGCTGCCAAACAGTATCTACTTCCATACATAATGATAATGAGTCGAGTTGACCTTCAGGGGTGTGGTGTACTTATTCTATTAAATCTGTAATTGGCTGACTTTCAGAAAGGGAGAAACTTTTCAAAACAAGTTTATTGAGGCAAGTTGTTCAACATTGACCCCAGGGGTGAGAAAACTTGTTTTAAATCTCAGGGTTTTTTAAAAAATATTTTATCACAAAAACGTAAAACCTACAGAAAAATTCAGAGAGTAATAAAGCAGAAAACCATGTACTCACCAACCTGAGCACTTAGTACAGGCCAGAGGAAAGAGCTTTTGAGCGAGTGCAAACCCCTGTGGGGTCGGGGGAGAGGGTTCTCCTTGAGGGGACTTGTTCCTCTCAGGAACTCAGTCTATTCGGTCATCTTGCCATCCCAAAACCAAACCAAACCAAACCCACTGCTGTCGAGTCGATTCCGACTCATTGTGACCCTATAGGACAGAGTAGAACTGCCTGACAGTTTCCAAAGAGTGCCTGGCGGATTCGAACTGCCAACCTCTTGGTTAGCAGCTGTAGCACTTAAGCACTACGCCGCCAGGGTTTCCCTTGTCATCCCAGCTTTGATTATTTTGATTAAATGGTGATTGTGTGGTTCGCCTGCTTTTGTTGTTAGAGAGGGAGTTACGTTCATTGTAGCTTTCTGCATCCTGATCAGAGAAATGTCTTTTCCCTGCATTTTTAACAGTACTCTGATGGGATATTGGAGCCCTGTGGCATAGGGTTAAGAGCCCAGCTGCTAACCGAAAGCTCAGCAGCTCAAATCCACTAGCTGCTCCTTGGGAAACCCTATGGAACAGTTCTACTCTGTCCTATAGGGTCGCTATGAGTTGGAATTGACTTGGTGGCAATGGGTTTGATTTTTGGTTTAACGGGATATTAGCCCTTCATATAGTGTTTCAGTTTTTTTTTTTAATTGTGTTTTAGGTGAAAGTTTACACAGCAAATTAGATTCCCTTTCAATAATTCATACACAAATTGTTCCATGACATTGGTTACAATCCCCACAATGTGTCAGCACTCTCCCCATTTCCATTCCACCTACCCCATCCCTCCAGTTTCCCTGCCCCTCCTTGCCTTCTCACCTTTGCTTTTGGGTAAATTTTGACCATTTGGTCGTGTGTAGTTGATTGTTCAAAGGAGCACATTCCTCACAGGTGTTATTATTTTATAGGACAACCTATTATTTGGCTGAAAAGTGACCTCCAGAAGTGGCTTCCATTCCGGGTTAAAAGGTTGTCTTAGGGCGATAGTCTGGGGATTCCTCCAGTCTCTATCATTCCAGTAAATTTGGCCTTATTTATGAATTTGAGTTTTGTTCTACATTTCTCTCTCATTCTAACTGGAACCTTCTATTCTGTCCCTGGTCAGAATGGTCTGTAGTGGTAGCTGGGCATCCTGTAGCTCTTCCGGTCTCAGGCTAGAAGAGGCTGGGGTTCACGTGGGCTGTTAGTCCCATGGACTAATTTCTTCCTTGAGACTTTAGTTTCCTTCACTCTCTTTTGCTCCGGATGGGAAGGGACCAATAATTGTATCTTAGATGGCCACTCACAAGTTTTTAAGACCCCAGATGCTATTCACCAAACTAGGATCTAGAGTATTATCTTTATGAACTAAGTTATACCAGTTGACCTAGTTGGCCCACGAAACTATGGTCCTGAGCCTTCAAACCCAGTAGATCAATCTCACAAAGTGTTTGTGTGTGTCTCAGCAGTACCCACAACTGTGCCCGCTAAGTGCTTTATTGCATGCATGAATACATATATGCAGCATATACATGTATATACCTATGCCCACAAACATACCTATATATGCACACTCGTGTACTTCCTTTCGACTTCCCACACTCATATAGCATACAAACCTGCCTATATAACCACTCCCTTATTTTGTACTTGTTATGACTATTGTTAAAAAATTGTGTATGTTGTAGCATTTAGTTGTCCTTTATTCTTGTGTATCTCTCAGTATCTTCATTTGCCTTGGTCATGTTGTCCAGACTTGCCCCGTATTATGTACTGCCTTTCCCTTCGCCAGAATTAACATGTGTAGCCTTTAACATGTGGCACAGCAGGTAAGAGCTTGGCTGCTAGCCAAAAGGTCAGCAGTTAGAATCCACCAGCCACTCCTTGGAAACCCTATGAGGAAGTTCTACTCTGTCCTGTTGGGTTTCTCTGAGTTGAAATCAACTGGACCGCAATGTTGTTGTTGTTGTTGTTGTTGTTGTTGTTAGGTGCCGTCGAGTCGATTCCGACTCATAGCAACCCTATGCACAACAGAATGAAACACTGCCCAGTCCTACACCATCCTTACAATCATTGTTATGCTTGAGCCCATTGTTGCAGCCACTGTGTCAATCCACCTCATTGAGGGTCTTCCTCTTTTCCGCTGACCCTGTACTTTGCCAAGCATGATATCCTTCTCCATAGACTGATTCCTCCTGACAACATGTCCAAAGTATGTAAGACGCAGTCTCACCATCCTTGCTTCTAAGGAGCATTCTGGTTGTACTTCTTCCAAGACAGATATGTTCGTTCTTTTGGCAGTCCATAGTATATTCAATATCCTTCGCCAACACCAAATTCAAAGGCATCAACTCTTCTTCGGTCTTCCTTATTCATTGTGCAGCTTTCACATGCATATGACGGGATTGAAAATACCATGGCTTGGGTCAGGCGCACTTTAGTCTTCAAGGTGACATCTTGCTCTTCAACACTTTGAAGTGGTCCTGTGCAGCAGATTTACCCAATGCAATGCGTCTTTTGATTTCTTGACTGCTGCTTCCATGGCTGTTGGTTGTAATAAGTTTGATTTAATGATCATGAGCAACTGTTCATGCGTTTGTTAGCCACCTGAATTTCCTCTTTGGTGAAGTGTCTGTTCATGTCCTTTGCCCATTTCTCGATTGGATTGTTTGTCTTTTTGTTGTTGAGTTGTTGAAATTTTCTACATATTTTAGAGATTAGACCCTTGTCAGATATGTCACTGCCAGAAAAATTTTCCCAGTCTGTAGGTTCTCTTTGCACTGTTTTGGTAAAGTCTTTTGATGAGCATAAATATTTAATTTTTAGGAGGTCCAAGTTATCTAGTTTATCTTCTGTCGTTTGTGCATTTTTAGATATATTTGATAGTGTATTTATGCCAAAAATTATGATCCCTAGCTTTGTCTCTATTTTATCTTCCAGGAACTTTGTAGTTTTAGCTTTAACATTTTAAGTCTTCGATTCTTTTTCAGTTAGTTTTTGTGTATGGCGTGAGGCATGGATCCCCTTTCATTTTTCTGCAAATGGCTATCCAGTTTTGCCAGCACCCTATGTTAAAGAGACTGTCTCTTCCCCATTGAGTGGATTTTGAGCCTTTGTCAAAGATTAGCTGTCCATAAATGGATGGATTTACTTCTGGGTTCTTAATTCCGTTCCATCAGTCTATGTGTCTGACATTGTATCAGTATCCAGCTGTTTTGATTTCTGTGGCTGTATAGCAAGTTCTGAGATTGGGAAGTGCGAGGCCTCCTACTTTGTTGTGCTTCAATATTGCTTTAGCTATTCGAGGCTGTTTTCCTTTCCATATAAAGTTGGAGATTAGTTTTCCCATTTCATTAAGGAATGTTGGGATTTGGATCAGGATTGCATTATATGTATAGATCACTTTCAGTAGAATTGACATTTTCACAATGTTAGTCTTCCAGTCCATGAGCATGGAATGTTCTTCCATTTATGTAAGCCTGTTTTGGTTTCTTCCAGTAGTGTTTTTTAGTTTTCCTCGTACACGTCTTTTACATCCCTAGTTAAGTTTATTCCTGCATATTTTATCCTTTTGGGGTCTACTATAAATGGTATTGTTTTCTCGATTTCCTTTCTGGCGTTCTTCTTGTTAGTGCAGAGGAACCCAACTGATTTTCATGTTTGCTGAACACTTCTATTAGTTTCAATACCTTTCTTGCAGAATCTCTGGGATTTTCTATGTGTAGGATCATATCATCCACAAATAGGGATAGTTTTACTTCTTCCTTACCAATGTGGATAGTACTCATTATCTACCTTTCTTGCCTTATTGCTTGGGCTAGGACTTCCAGTACAATACTGCATATGGGAAGTAATGATGGGCATCCTTTTCTTGTTCCTGCTCTCAAGGGGAATGCTTTCAATCTTCACTTGTCTTTTGACTTAATTATGGTGTTTTGGGTATTTCTGTCTGATTATTTGTTTGCTTGTTTGTTTGGCCTTAAAAGGGTTTCTTTTTTATTTTTATGTAGTCAAGTTTAATGCATCTGGACTTTTGACACATAGTTAGAAATCCTTTCCCTGCATCCATGTTAAAGAGGAATCCACCCATTTTTTTCCTAGTACTGTATAATTTCATCGTTTATATTTAAACGCCTGATCCATTTGGAGTTGATTCTTTTCTGATAGTGTAAAGCATGGGTCTAATTTATCTTTTAGCGAAAGGCTAACCAGTTGTCCCAACACCATTTATTAAAAAGTCCGTCTTTGTCCCAATGGTCTGAGATGCCATCTTTGTTGTATAGTAAATTCCCATATGTATTTGGGTCTATTTCTGGAGTTTCTTTCCAATTCTGCTGGCTTGCCTATCTCTTCATACACCAGTACCCCATGGTTTTTAGTTTAGAGGCTTTAGAGTGTGTTTTAATGAACAGTGGAGATAGTCCCATTTCATAGCTTTTATTTTTCAGTATTTTCCTGGGTGTTCTTCTGTGTTTATTTTTTCTTTGAGATTAGTATCAACTTGTCTAGCCCCTTAAGAACACTTGTTCATGTTTTTAATCAGAATTTTATTAATTTTATAAATTAACTTACAGAGAACTGACATTTTTATTATGTTAAGTTATCCTATTCAAGAACAGATATCTTTCCATTTCTTCAAGTCTACTTTTGTGCTGTTCAAGTGTTTTAAAGTTTTCCTCATATAGATTTTGCATATTTCTTGTTAAATATATTATTTTTGTTGCCTTTTAAACATGATTTTCTCTACCTTTATGTTATCTAATGATTATTATGTTATTTGTTTGCGTATATGAAGGTTACTGAATTTTGTATGTTAACTTTACATCCTGCCACTTTACTGAATTTGTTGTTGTTTGATTTAGTTTTATCCTTAACTCTCTACCATACCAACTACAGAGAGGTATAGTTTTACTTCTTCTTTCCTAACTCTCATGCCTCTGATTTTCTGGTCTAACCATATTGGCTGACACATCCAGTTCCAGTTCAATGTTAAACAGCAGTCAAGAGAGCATTCTTGCCTTCAGCCTGGAATAAACAGTAATTTTTTTTAATAATAATACATGGAAGGAAATAAACAGAGAAGGAAAGCTCTTCCTTACAACAGGAAGCCAACCAAAATGGAATGATAGAAATAGAAAATTGCCATTTGGAGCCATTATCATAATAACTGATTCGGGCAATAATCATCAATGGATATTGAAACCATGGGTGGAAGTTTGCAGAGTTAACACGATATACGCATAGGCATAAAGTATCTCCTCACAAGATACTTATTAATTATAAAGGGAAAAATAGCGCAGAAGCCAAAGACACACCACTTAACAAAGTGATCAAAGCTAATATCACCAAGATTGAGACAAACGGACAACTTAACCAGAAGTTCACAGCCTGAATCCAATCATGAGGAAACATCAAACCCAAAAATAAACTCATCACTTTTTCCTTCTTGATAAGAAGTGAATAGGGTCAGGAAAGAACAGGCAATATTACATTTTTCTAAACAGAAAATTTTAAAGGACCCTCCTCCCCCTAACTTCGTATAACAAAAAATTCTATGTAAATTAAAAAAAAAAAAAGTTACCATCCAGCTGATTCCAAACCATGGAGACCCCCATATTACAGAGTAGAACTGCTCCATAGGGTTTTTTTGGCTGTAATTTTTACAGAAGCAGATTGCCAGGACATTCTTCCACAGTGCCACTGCATGGGTTTAAACCAACAATCTTCAGGTTAGTAGTCCAGAGCAAACTGTTCTACCTAGGGAACTTCTTTGTAAATTAGACACTAAAAAAAAAAAAGCAAAACTGCACGTACTTACGAACAGCATACCGAGGAGGAGAAAGACAAAGGATGGGAAGGTATTTTAATTAAGCAACCTTTTGGAGGAACAGCATCAGGAAGGTAAATATGAACATTCCTTGTGCTGATTACAAATTTAGTGTCTCTCAGGTCCAAGTTCATCCCTTTTGCACCTAGTCTAAAATTTTAGTTTTCCTTTGCCACTTGGCAGAGTTTTAAGCTTTGTCAATAGAGGGTGCACAAGAGACATCTTGGGAGGAAAGCCTTCTGCCTCCCAGGTGGGTGCGCCCACTCCCAGGCTCCTGCCTCACTCGCTGCGTCTGAGACACAGGAGTCAGGGTGATGGAGATCAAATTGCTAGGCTTACGTGTTACACTAACTGGGTCTGCCAACACTCTGCTGAATCAGACTTAGCCCCAAACTGTAGACCTCCCCATACTGAGGTATTTGAGAAGAAATAGCCTTTGTCAAATTTACAATTTATTTATTAAAACAAAAATAAACCCTCATACCATATCTTAAGAACAAAAACAAGAAACGCATCCAATAGTCAGAAAAACACAATGCAAATGTGGGCCCTCAGTACTTGCTTGTTTTGTTTTTCCAGGACTTCCAGGCTAACCATGCCACACAGGGACAATTCAACAGATGCCATCAACTAAAAATATGCGTTCTACAAGCACAAAATAAAAATGGAGGCCTTTCTGACTTTTTTTTTAATAACTTTTTTCCAAATGTTTAATGAAAGCATCTTTTAAATTAATATCAAGGTAATTGAATGGCTTTTAAATGATGACTGCCAACCACCTCTGAGACTGGACTAAGTGCTGATGCAATGGGACAAGACAATGAGCTGGATACAGCTTTGCCCTGTCTAACAAGAAACGTCTCTCATTCATTAACATGGGCTTGTGATTATAATGTCCCTCTCTTAGGAAATCACTTTGAATTTTATATTCCCTTATTTTGGTAGTATATTGAAATAGTCCTAAAATTAACTGAATGTTGCCACCCTAGTGTAACT
Organism: Elephas maximus indicus; assembly: GCF_024166365.1. Classification (NCBI taxonomy): domain Eukaryota; kingdom Metazoa; phylum Chordata; class Mammalia; order Proboscidea; family Elephantidae; genus Elephas; species Elephas maximus. The sequence continues at coordinate 1,890,934 of NC_064841.1, forward strand.
AACTACCTTGGTGAAACAACCATGAGTCGATCCAAATAAAAGTAAATGGACCTCAAGGGAATTATGCAGAATTTAAAACAGAGTCGACCTCAAAAGGTTGCATAGGGTAGAAACTCACTTGTACACCATTCCTGAAATAATAGACTCATAGAGCTAGAGAACAGATTAGTGGGTCACTTGGGTCAGAGATGGGGGGGAAGGTAGGTGTAAAAAAAGAAAAAAACTAAACAGAATATAATTATTAATCGGGAAAGTACAACAATAAAATCCTATATATACTTTATTTTAAAAGTATTTATCATTACATATTTGATCGTTTTCATTTTCAAACACATACGGTTTCCACCTTGGTGATGACCTTGCTCAGTGGGAAACATAATATCTTTAATACATGAGTTAAATCTAAGATGATGGTCAAATGCACTGCAGGTAACTGCTTAGGTCAATAATAAATACAGTAGATTACTTTTAAATCCCATACTTGGGACTTTTTACTACAGATGCAATTGCTGACTTAACATAAATCAATGTACTTAAAGTGCCATATGATATCAAATGTTTAGCTTAACAGCATAAAATTGAGCAAAAACTATAAAACACGTTTCATAGGTGCTATAAAACCCTGTGGCTGAAAGTCCTGCTTTTTTTCATTACTCTGATTCATCAAACCCCCTGAACATTCCAGAGAGCCAATACACTTGGGGATCAAAAATTGGCTTTCAGAATTTTACTCACTTCAGTTGTTATGACCATCAGGGACAGTGAGCACAGGAGAGAAGCACAAGGGTAGTGTGGAACTTACAGAGAGTTAAACATTTTACGTCCTTTATAATCCTCTTCTGTTAGCAACCATCCTACTGTACCCAGCCTTCACAGCACCCAACCCCACATGGCCCCTTTAGCTTCTGAAAAAGGGGCTAATTGATATGGCAAGGAGGACTTTGTTGCTTGTCTTAAAATATATGTTTTCCATGGGGCTGTGGGCACTCATTCATTTACCCATCCAGGAAATTGATCTCTCCTTTCACACTGCATTGCAGTTCAGCAATGGACAAGACAGGGTAGAGGCAGTGAGGACAGGGCTGTGGATGAATGTGAGGGACACTGAGGAGACAGACATAGTCAGGCTTCGTGGTGAAATGGGGTGAGAAAGAGGAGTCAGGGAGGACTCCTTGGCTCTCAGCTCGGCAATTGGGTGGGTGGTGGAGGCACTGCCTGAGCTAGAGTACAGAGGAGGAAGAAGTAAGCACCTTGAGGAAGGGTGGATATGTTGAATCTGAGATACATGTGGGCCATCCAAGTGGAAATTCCTAGCAGCAATTGGATGCATGGATCTGGGGCTCAACTGTGGTAAACATTATGTTTCCTACCAGCAATCACCACATTCCAAAATATTACTTCCTTGCTAGCAGAACCATCTTCTGCTATAAAACCAAAAAACCAAACCCGTTGCTGTTGAGTCGATTCTGACTCACAGTAACCCTATAGGACACAGTAGAACTGCCGCATAGGGTTTCCAAGGAGCGGCTGGTCGATTTGAACCTCTGACCTTTCAGTTAGCAGCCAAGCTCTTAACCATTGTGCCACCAGGGCTTCTCTCCTACTATAGCGGATTAAAATGCCCATACTCATTTTCTCAGCCTTCCTTGCAGTCAGGACATTTGACCTAATTCTGGGTTATGGCTCGTAGAATTCTTCCAAGGAGTCTTTTTGAAACGTTTTCCTTCCTGATGAAAAGAGATACGTGAGAAGAAACTGTCCTTTTTTTCAGTTTTTGGACATAGTTGCATGAAGTGTGATACCTGGAGTTATAGGACCCATTTTGCAATCTTGAGGATTCCAGGTTTTGGACAAAAGCCAATATGCCAGGAATGGTAGAGATGAAAGATGGAAAAACCTTGGGTGTTGAATATCATCACTGAACCCTTCACCTAGAACTTCCCTGACTCTGGGCTTTTTATGATGTAAGATTACTAATGTCTTCATTATTTAAGTCTACTTTTAACTGAATTTTCTGTTACTTGCAGCTGAAAATACCTAGCCAGTACATCAACAAAGAAATGGGGATATAGAAAATGGAAATAGTAGGTATCAACCTCTTGACAAAGGAGTCCAAGAGACTGAATGTAATAACTGGAAGGAGTAGGAGGGACAAAAGAAGGTTTATTCTGAGAAGGAGAGGCATAAACGTTGATAGTGAAGATATTTCAGAGAGGTAAGCAGAGACAGAAAGAAACAGGGTGTTGGCTCTAGAAAAATAAAGAAAACTCTTTCTTTGAAATCAAAGGGAAAATCAGGAAGAGGGAAGATGACAGATGAGGTGTGCAGAGGACACCTGTCTCTGACCAAAAATATCTGAAGAATTACAGGAAATCAAGCAACTAAATAACAAGTGATACTCAATTTGGATTTTAGAATGTCCGTGGCATGACTTCTTCTCAAAGAACATAAAAGTACGCTAAAATTGGTAAACCTAGTTACATCTGGAGCCAAGGAGCTTTTGCTATGTTTGAAGTCGCTGACTGTGTCTTAGTCATCTAGTGCTGCTATAACAGAAATACCACAAATGGATGCCATTGACAAAGAGAAGTTTCTTCTCTCACAGTCCAGTAGGCTAAAAGTCTGGTTTCAGGGCGCCAGCTCCAGGGGAAGACTTTCTTTCTCTGTCGACTCTGAAGGAAGGTCCTTGTCATCAGCCTTCCCTTGGTCTGGGAGCATCTCATCATAGGAACCTCGGGTCCAAAGGATGCACTCTGCTCCCGGCACTGCTTTCTTGGTGGTATGAGGTCCCCATGTCTCTCTGCTCACTTCTCTCTTTTATATTTCAAAAGAGAGTGGCTTAAGACACTACCTAATCCTATAGACGTCATCAATATAACTGCTATTAATCCATCTTATTACACCATAGTGATAGGATTTACAACGTATAGGGAAATCACACAAAACGGTGGACAATCACACAATATTGGGACTCATGGCCCAGCTAAGTTGACAGATACTTTGAGGGGACACAATTCAATCCATGACAGACCATATTTCTCTTTTTTGTTGTTGCAAATGCAGTTCCTGTGACTCTCACGTTATAAAACCATGTATCTCATAGATCCTCTGAAGGATTATCTAGTTCAGTCCTCTGCCTCTATTTATCCAACCAGCCATTCATTTCTAAGTATAAGCCAACTACTTCTCACCTCTGACGTCTCAGAGTCTGTGACTTCTCCTCTTGAATCTCTGGAACCCAGAACTGTAGGTAACACCATAATATCACGCTGGGCTTGGCACAGAAGAAATGGAAGCAGGCAGTAAAGAAAGCTATGGAAGGCTAACCCAGGGTAAAATCAAATACTTAAAAAAAATTATTAATCCAAAAAAAGGTAAAGAGGAAAAAAATGGAACATAAAACAGGTAAATAAGATAGTATATATAAACCCAGCAATATCAGTAATTAATATAAATTGACTAACCGAAGCAAAAAACTAAGACTGCTAGAATGCATAAAATATTATATGTTGATACCAAAAGCACAAGCAACAAGAGAAAAAAAAATAGATAAACTGGGTTTTCATCAAAATTAAAAACTTTTGTTCATCAAAGAACACTATTAAGAAAATGAAAAGACAACCTACAGAGTACGTAAAGAACTCTTAAAACTCAGCACCAAAATTCTAACAACCTACTTTAAAAACTGACCAAAGCTTTGAATAAGCATTTCTCCAAAGAATATATACAAGTGGGCAATGAACACATGAAAAGATGTACAGCATCATTAGTTATCAGGGAAATGCACATTAAACCACAGCTAGGTACTTTTTTTTTTTTAGGTACCACTTTACCTCCCCAAGGATGGCTATTGTCAGAAAAATGAAAAATAAATGTTGGTGAGGATGTGCAGAAATTGGAACCCTCATTTATTGCTGAGGGGAATGGTACAGTCCTTGTAGAAAACAGTTTGGCAGTTTTTCAAAAAGTTAAACATAGAATTACCACATGACCTAGCAATGTCACTCCTAAGTGTATACCCAAAAGGATAGAAAGCAGTGACTCAGACACATGTACACCAATGTTCATTGCAGCATTATTTATGATAGTCAAAAGGTGGAAACAACTCAGTGTCCATCAGCAGATGGATGGATAAACAAAATGTGATAAATATATGTTAACAAACAAACAAACCAAACCTGTTGCTGTTGATTCTGACACATAGTGACCTTATAGGACAGAGTAGAACTGCCCCGTAGGATTTCCAAGGCTGAAATCTTTACAGAAGCAGACTGCCACATCTTTCTCCCGCGGAGCGGCTGGTGGGTTCAAATGGCTGACCTTTAGGTTAGCAGCAGAGCACTTAACCACTGCAGCACCAGGCTCCTTACAATGGAGTATTATTCAGCTACAAAGAGAAATGAAGTTCTGCTGCATGCCACCACATGGATAAACCCTGAAAACGTGTGAAATAAGCCAGACACAACAGGACAAATATTGTCTGATTCTACTTACATGAAATAGGTAGAATAGGCAAATCCATCAAGATAAATTTTAGTGGTTACCAGGGCCTGGGAAGAGGGGACAATGGAAAGTTTAAATAAAAAAAAAAGAGTCCAGGTCTAGGGAGTGAGGAAATGGGAGAAGACAGAGGAAAATATAGGTGTGGTGTGTGAGGACATGGGAAGGGCCAGCAGAAGGCAAAGCTATGGGGAGTAAGAAGGTAAGATGGGACAGGAGATGTCACAGGTGTGGCCAGGGAAGTGACAGAAAGGGCCAGAGGGCAGCACAGGTGTGGATATTGAGGAGGTGGTAGAGGAGAGGGTAGCCCAGATGTGGATCATGCAGTGGTGGGAGGGGCCCCAGGAAGCAGCAAGTATAGAAAGTGAGGAGGTAGGAGGGGCCAGAGGAATGGCCACAAGTGGATAATGAGGAGGTGGGAGGAAAAGGGGGGAAAAAACAACTGTATGTTGCTTCCAATAGACTCATTTTACAAGTAAGAAACGCAGAAAGATTGAGAGTATGAGAATGGGAAAAGAGTCCCCACACAGATACCCACCACGAGAAAGCTGGTGTGCCTATCATAGTATCAGACAAAATAGATTGTAAGACAAGAAACTTTACCAAACATAAAGAGGGCCGTTGTATAGTGGAGGGGTCGAGCCAACAGAAAGATGTGAAAATCCGTCTTAGCTATCTAGTGCTGCTATAACAGAAACACCACAAGTGGATGGCTTTAACAAAGAGAAGTTCATTTTCATACAGTAAAGTAGGCTAAAAGTCTAAATTCAGGGTGTCAGCTCCAGGGGAAGGTTTTCTCTCTCTGTTGGTCTTCTCCTCTGTCTTCCCCCAGACTAGGAACTTCTCTGCTCAGGGACCCCGGGTCCAAAGGACGCACTCTTCTCCCAGCACTGCTTTCTTGGTGGTATGAGGTCCCCCGTCTCTCTCCTCACTTCTTTCTTTTATATCTCAAGAGATTGCCTCAAGGCACAGTCCAATCTTGCAGATCATGTCCTGCCTCACTAACGCAACTGCCACCCATCCTTCCTCATTAACATCATGAAGTCAGGATTTAAAACATAAAGAAAAATCACGTACTACCGGGAATCATGGTCCAGCCAAATTGAAACATTTTTGGGGGGACATACTTCAATCCATGACACAATCCTAAATCCTTTGACACATCCACTAACATAGCTTCAAAATACAAAAAGTAAAAACTGGACTGATGCGAAGGACACTGAGTGAAGTCACTGACCCAGTTCAAAACTAGGCTCAGGTGTGAATTGCTCCCTCTTCTGAATGCAGTATAACAAAGCACTTGACTCACCTGGAACGCATGACTCACCTAGAGCATGTGACTCACCTGTTGGGAGTGACTCCCCTGGAGTGAGTGACTTACCTGGAGCAGATGATTCACCTGGAGCACTTGACTCACCTGGAGCACTGCCTAGCCATGAAGTTGTCTCAGGGCAGTCAGGCGGGGTAGTAGCTTGGCTCACTCAACAAACTTTCTAGAAAACATCTCCAGACACTTCAGTTAAAGCCAGCGTGTGTGTGGTACATCCTTGAGTGAGACAGGTGCACCCATCTGCAGTTTTCTAAATGAATTCTAATCTGTGTCCGCAAGTCACTCAGGGCCCTGTCCTGCCCTTGGGGTCCTCCGGCTCCTGATCTTCCTGTCAAAGAATAAACATAATCTGGCAGCTACATTTTGGTACCTGGCCCCTCAGGAGTCCTCATCAGAAACTTGTGAAGTGCCCCAGGATCACGGTCCAAAGGATTGGAACTATGTAGAGGATTTTAAAATGCTGGTTCCCTCCCCAGCGAGGAGCACATGTTTCAGCTCTGATGTGTGACCACTAGTCTCTGCCAGAGTCTCATTCTGATCCAGAAATTTTAGATCCTCAAATTCCTGAATATCAGAAATTAACCCAACAACTTCTTTCTCCCAGAAATTGAAGCCTTAGATGCATCAAGTGGCTTGTGCAACACAAATGTCCTAGACCTCCGAATCTCTTGTCTCCAAAACCAGGCTCCACTTCCAGTCTATAGCACAGCGTCAGGCCGTAATGATGCAACTTGATGTATTTTAACAGATTTCCTTCCCCAGATATCTCAGGGAAACCCTGGGGCTTTTTACATTTCATAATTCCCTCCTAATGGTGACAGTGGGTGCTCCAGCCCCTAATGCTGGCCTGAGCTCTCCCACTCTCCCTCAGGGCCCCTCTCAGTAGCTCCATCCTGGCCTCCTTCCGTCTCCTGTGTTTCTCCTATACTGTTTCTGGCAGACTCAGATACAGGTCCCATTCAAGCTGTGTGGGGAGATCCCCAAAGCCCTTCCTAATACCCCCATTCCCATTGCCATCGAGTGGATTCCAACTCATAGCTATCCTATGGGACAGAGTAGAATTGCTCCATAGGGTTTCCAAGGCTGTAAATATTTATGGAAACAGACCGCAACATCTTTCTCCCATGGAGCAGCTCGTGGCTTCCAACCATCGATCATTCAGTTTGCAGCAGAGTGTTTAACCACTGTGCCACCACGGCTCCTCTTCCTAACACCAAAAAGGATTCTGGGGGAAGGGATTGTGTATGGCCCCGGTCATTGCTCTCTGCCTCCCTCTCTTGGCATCACTTCTCTCCATGGTAAACATGGTCCTTCTTTCCTTCAGTTCCCAAATCTACCTCTACAAATTTGCGAGATAAGGTAGATGCTCCATGAAGGTTTTGAGTAACACAGAGGGTGCAGAGCAAAACCCCAAAACAAGGAGCAACCTAAAACTGAAAACTAATACTCATTGTTCTTAGAAGTCCCTTGGCTGCCTGCCCCAGGACATTTCTCCCTGCCAGTCAGGAACCTCAGGCTCACATTGCTGGGTTCTCACATCTCCACTTTTTCTTCTTTCCTGGATTCTTCACCCCTCTCCAGAGTGACCATGAACTTCCAAATCCATCTCATTTTGTTGTACAGAATGATTCAGCAATCCAGGTATTACTCTCTCCCACTCACCCTCACCTTTCTCAAATTAAAAAAAAAAAAAAAAATTTTAGGCCCCTCAAGACACTTCCAAACTTAAAAAAAAAAACTATACCTCCAGACACATCACGCCAATATCCTACAGGACAGAAACAGTAATTTTAATCCTAAATAATACTTTTATCTTCCAATAAGTACACCAGAGACTGCAGTAGGCAGAATAATGGCCCCCAAAGATGCTCACACTCGAATCCCCATTACCTATGAACATGTTTCCTTATACGGCAAAAGGAATTTTGCAGACATGATTAAATTAAGGATCTTGAACGGGGAGATTATCCTGGATTATCTGGGTGGACCTGTTCCCGATTAGGGTCCATGCCCTGGAACAGTTGAGCCAATGAAACATACTCCAAGTCAGAAAAAGAGAGAAGGTTTATTTGGGAGGTGACACCAATGGAGAATCTGACAGCAACACGGGCTGTCTTTATGGATTCCTGAAAGGCAATTCTAAATTAGAGCTTATATATAGCTATTACAAAGGTCAGGAGTGTCTTTTTGGCACGTAGCCTGAAGATGACATGGTCAGATGAGTTATTCATTACTAGATAATTACAAGAGACTCTTTATCAGACTAGAGAAATACATACTGGACATCTCCTTATCAGGCTAAAGATAGATATTCCAAACATTTGGCTCTAATACACATGTGAGGGGTCATAAGTCACAGGTGGCTGGACAGAACAAAACAAAGTCATCAACAAAAGTGTGTGGAAAGGAGAAGGCAGGCAGGAAAAAAAAATTTATAGGTCCATCATAGCATTAGTTATGTCAAGCTCTCAATCGCCCATTTTGAAAACGAGAAAACATGTTGGGGAGTATTAAGGTCACAAGCCTAATATAATCTTAAAAGTTCTTATAAGTGAAAGAAGGGGGCAGGAGAGTAAGACAAGGAGATGTGATGACGAAAACATGGGTTGGGGTGATGTCACTTCTCACTGGGAAGAGACCACAAGCCAAGGAATGAGGGTGCCTCTAGAAGCTGGAAAAAGCAAGGAAACATATTCTCCCTTAGACCCTCCAGAAAGGATGCTGTCCTGCCAATGCCTTGATTTTCCCTTAGTGATGCCCGTTTTGTACTTTCAGCCTCTAGAACTGTAAGATGATAAATTGTGTTGTTTTAAATCATTACATTTATGGTAATTTGTTACAGCAGCAACAGAAGAGTAATACAGAGAGTGAAGACTTCTTCCTTCCTAGAAAACCTTTTCCCAGAAAACACCCATGGAAGCAGAAGTCAAGAATTGAAACACGCATTGCATTGGGTAAATCTGCTGCAAAAGACCTCTTTAACATGCTAAAAAGCAAAGATGTCACCTTGAAGACTAAAGTGTGCCTGACCCAAGTCATGGTGTTTTCAATCGCCTCATATGCATAAGAAAGCTGGACAATGAGTAAGGAAGACCGTACAAGAATTGGCGTCTTTGAATTGTGGTGTTTATGGAAGAATATTGAATATACCATGCATAGACTGCTGAAAGAATGAACAAATCTGTCTTGGAAGATATACAGCCAGAATGCTCCTTAGAAGCAAGAATGGCAAGACTACATCTCACATACTTTGGACATGTTAACAGGAAGGATCAGGCCCTGCAGAAGGACACCATGCTTGGTAAAGTAGAGAGCGAAAAAGAAGAAGGGCCTCAATGAGATGGACTGGCACAATGTCTACAACAACAAGCTCAAGCATAAAAATAGTGAGGATGGTGCAGTGTTTTGTTCTGTTGTACATTGGGTCTCTATTAGTCAGAACTGACTCAACAGCACCCAACAACAACAGAGTACCATATCATCACACTCCTGTGCTCCTTAACTCATTTCCATCAAAATTAACAGCTTCATGTTCTGAGGGGACCCTGAATACTATTCATTCATACAATTCCAGAGCCACATGAAACAGGCCCTTGAATGGGCAGAATTGTGATTTATTTATAAGCATGGAGTATTTCTGGGAAATGAACACATTGATGTTGAGATTTGAAACCTGATTTGTTTCCTTGATGAATACATGAAGAAATTTTGTTATAAACAGGAAAGTATATATGTGTGTGTTTGTGTGTGTCTCAATTCAGACAATAAAAATCAAAGGGTTCTGGAAAAAATAACTTGCAAATTTAATTTAGAGATTTCACAAGTGACCTAGAAAAAATGAAAAGGAAGAGAAGACACACCAGAAAAAGGGAAATGGGGTGTCATGTTATTGCTTCACAGTTAGGGGAACTTTAAACATAATTAGGTAATAAATACATATAATTTTCTCTGACTGAATAAAGGAAAAACTTTTTCCCATGAAGTGAAAAATGCAAGTTGTTAAATACAGGAAATAATATTTTATTATTTGAAGAGAATATGAGTATTCTCTTCAAAGTCTCCAAGTTGGCAGCTGATTTCAAATTTTTTGGTGCCTAGAGGATAACAAAACTTTGTACTGTTTGCTTGTGATTCGCAACCCTGCTGTGAGTTAAGAGTGAACATATGTGTTAGAATCATGCAACTCCAACAAGAAGGCGCCACGCCTGCATTTACCGACCAGCATTAAAAAAAAAAAAATTTTTTTTTTTTTATGACAATGATCAGTGGGTAACAAAGTACGAACAAGACAAAGGTGAAACTAGCATTTCTATTTAAGGGGGCCTTTGGGAACCTCCTCACTGGGCAGGAAGAAGTCACCTTACCTTCCCATCGTTGCACTGCTTATGGGAAGGCAACCTGACCACCCAGCATGGATGCAAAGAGCATGATTCAGTGCTCAAGCCTGCAGTGTTGCTGCCCTGGAAACTGTATGGGCAAACTAGAAACCAAGTGTTCACTCCAAATGTGCCAGCCTTGAGCTCCCAGGTAAGTAACTCAACCTTACATTCTCACGTTGTGTGGTAAGTGAGAGATGGGGCAAAAAAAAAAAAACCCTATATTTATATAAATAAAATACCCTTCTCCCCATCCGTATAATTAACACCTACCAAATGGAACAAAATGCTACAAAGACAACTTGAAAAGACCAATGGCTATCGACCTAAGAAACCTTGGCTAGAATCTGATTGAATGCTCCCAAATAAAGAATATGTCTCCCGGAGGAGCATGGAAAAGGGAGAGAAGAGATGCCATACATCTTGGACAGTGCCCAAGAAAAGGAGACTCAGGATGCTTTTTAAGAAACTCAGGTATGAAAGGAAAAGATTGAGCAGTGTTTAGAAAGGAACCCAAGGTTGAGAACGGAAAGTGTTGACATGTTGTGGGTTGTTAACCAATGTCATAAAACAATACATGTACTAACAGTTTAACGAGAAGCTAGTTTTCTCTGTATAACTTCATCTAAAGTACAACTGAAAAAAAAAGGGAGAGAGAGAGAAAGAAACTTGAGTATGAAAGGAAAAGATTGAGCAGTGTTTAGAAAGGAACTTCAGCCAATGGATGAAAAAGTGCTAAAATGGATGCTTGCGTTTAATTATTGTTGGGTAACAACCCAGCAGCACCTGAACCCGAGGTCAGCCGCATCTGCAAGAGACTGAAGAAAGACTCCGGAACCAGCAATCATGACATATGTATGGTTTATGCGGGTAGCTTACTTACAGGACCGTGGCCCAGAGCAGCAGCTGGACCAGTTTAGCGCTCCCCAACCACCTAGCAAGGGACACAAGCTTATATACCACTCCAGCTGGGACCAAGGCTCATTATTTTTCTCCCACGTCCCTGGGCAGTCAGCATTCCCAGGGACTTCACATCCAGGCCCAGATGTTTTCCTTCCTGTTGCTAAGGTATTCCTTGGCCTTGGCCGCTGGCCCAGTCATGCCACTCCTGGCCTTGTACCTTAGCCTGAGTCTATCCTGAATTCATCCTAGCGTGCTTCAGGGAAGAGCAAAGCTGCTTCCTTTAGGAGGGGATGCATATAGCTGAATAGCATTACCCTACAATTACATTCCCTATCCTTCTTCTAGGAGCCCTGACGGCACAGTGGTTAAGAGCTGGTCTGCTAACCAAAAGGTCAGCAGTTTGAATCTACCAGCTGCTCCTTGGAAACCCTATGGGGCAGTTCTACTCTGTCTTATAGGGTTGTTATGAGTCAGAATTGACTCAATGGCAACAGGTTGGGTTTTTTGTTTTGGTTATCCTTCTTACCACCACCTGTCTGTCAGTTTGTCATACTGTGGTAGCCTGATGTTGCTATGATGCTGGAAGCTGTGTCACTGGTATTTCAAACATCAGCAGGGTCACCCATGGTGGACAGATTTCAGCAGAGCTTCCAGACTAAGACAGACCAGGAAGAAAGGTCTGGCAATCTACTTCCAAAATCATCCAATGAGAACCCTATGGACCACAACAGAATATTGTCTGGTATAGTTCTGGAAGATGAGTCTCACAGGTTGGAAGGCACTCAAAATACAAGGTGGCTGCAACAATGAACCTGAGTATACAAACGATGGTGAAGAGGGTGCAGGTCCAAGCAATGTTTCATTCTATCATACATGGGATCACCATAAGTTGGAGCCAACTCGCCAGCAACTAACAACAATGTCCTTCCTAAAGGGAAGGAGCCAATGGAGAGAGAGCAACTTAAGATGCAGGAAAAACACAGAAGAATTGAAAGTGGCAAGGTGGTGGTGGTGGGAGGGGGCAGCTGGCTCCAAATCTTGGTCTTGCCACTTAATGAAGGACTTTGTCAACCTGAAGGTGAATGGCAAGCATACAATGGAAGAAAGGGAAGAGAACTGGGGGTAATGATACAATAACTAACCAAGTTATGTATATCAGAAGCGAAGCAATTCCACGTGTTGCCTTGGTTCACACTGAGGCCAAGGGAGGGGGATTCTGGAGGAGAGTGGAGGAGATAGTCTTTGACTGCAGAAACGTCAAGGGTTCCCTGGGAAGTTGGGTAATGAAGGGGTCAGAATGGACACTGATGCCCTTGGGTGGGGAGACTCTTAGATGTGGCCCCAGGGCCTAATGAGGACTGAACAGTTCATTCTTTCATTCATTAAACAAATATTGAGGCCTCTAACTCTGTTAGACACTTGGGATACAGAGATCACAATGACAGGTCCTGCTCCCAGGGAGCTCACAGCCTAGTCCTAGACAGAGATGGACAAGGAGCCAGAATGCTACAGTCCAGCATGATGACCACAGTGAATGAGGGCATTACTGAACAAATGTAATTAAATACACCTCCTGCCAACCCAGAAACCCTCTCCACAAAAGTAGAAGAGAAAGGAAACAGTTTTATTCTTGAATGTGCATTAAATAGAATGTGATACGTATCACAGGCTCTCTGCTAGAGAGACTGCAAAGACAGAAAGGAACCTGACCCTTTATATAGCCAGGCAGATGCAACCCATTCATGTATGTTCTCAAGATAAATAACTAGTTTTCAAATAACAGACCTTGACAACATCAGTTGTCACACATAACAAAAATCAAACCCACTACTGTTGATTCCAACTCATCACAACCCTACAGAACTGCCCAATAGGGTTTATCAATCCTGTAATCTTTATGGAAGCATACTGTCACATCTTTCTCCTGTGGAGCGGCTGGTAGGTTCAAACTGCCAACCTTTCAGTTAGCAGTCAAGTGCTTAACCACTGTGCCACCAGGGCTCCTTGTCACACATAGTACATCCTAAGTTTACCTGGTAATTGGGTTAGCCACCTGTGTCTGCTAATTGCCTTTATCCGAAGGAAAAAATTAATTTCTCTTATTTTTTATGGCAGAGATAGTGTCAGGTGCCTGCCTCCGAAGTTAGGCTCCTAGCCTCCCGTGGAAACTGGGTGATAGGGCTGTGTTATGGATTGAATTGTATCCCCCAAAACTGTGTTGGAATCCTAACACCTATACCTGTGGATATAATCCCAATTAGGGTTTTCTTTGTTAAATTAATGAGGCCAGATAAGTCTAGGGTGTGTCCTAAACCTAATCAACTCTGAGTTATGAAAAGAGCAGATCAGAAACAAGAGGAAGTAGAAACAGGGGAAGACAGAAGCTATCTGGTGACAATGGAGGCAGATACATGCCCAGGTGCTCCTGTTGTACACAGGGTAGCTATAAGTAAGAACCGACTCAATGGCACCTAACAACAATAACAAAGAAGCCAAAACAGACAAAGAAAGACGTCCCCCTATAGCCACATCCTGCATTTGGACTTCTAGCCTCCCGAAGAGTGAGAAAACAAATCTCTGTTCTTTAAAGCCATGCACTGGTGGTATTTTTGTTATAGCAGCACTGAGAAGTCTAAGATGGGCTGCTATCTTCTTTAATGATTACATTTAAAGAGATAGCTCCCCATCCTTGGGAAAAAAATATTCCTGGGTTGTAAAACTGTGAAAGGGCCTATTTAGCTTTTTAAAGATTTACATGTATCTTAAAGAGACAAAGAATTTACGATTGCAACTTTTCTAAAGAAAATGCTCTAAGAAAAGAGACAGGGAGTCTCTTTCCCTTTTTGCACCAGGAAAATTAGTTTTGGTTTTTTGGTTTTTTCCCCTGTTTTGATGTATATTCACTGTTACAGCATACAGGGTCTCAGGGGACCTCAGTAAGGAGCACCCATGCAGAAGGTGGAGAGGTGGGAGTGAATGAGGGGCAGATGTCAGAAACGAGCATACAGAGAGAGAAGCATGGGTCACAGAGAAGGGAGACCTTACCAGTGGATGGGAGGCTCATCCAGAAACCTCCAGGCCATGTGGGACCACAAGGGAAGAGGACGACAACCACCTCTTCCCCTCGATCTTTCCTGCACCCCAGGACTCAAGTCTCAGTCCTCCCCCCACCCCCATCTCCAAAGTGCTCACAATCAAGCAGCTCTCTTAGTCAGAAATTATGCCCCCATCCCTCAGGCAGCCTTTAGAACTGAAGCGATTTTCACAACTCCATGTGAAAGTCTGATGGTCCTATGGTTCCCAAGGTACCAGCCTTTCAAAGGTGGATGTTTGCTGTGACAGATTATATTTTCCAAAAATGGGCACGAAGTATTGCTGATTCTATCTGCTCTTCCAGAACCTTGCTGCTCCCCTATTAAGAGGTGGGATCTATTTTCTTTCCTCTTGAAGTTCTGCTGTCTTTGTAATTCCTTCAGTAAAAAAAAAGCAGCTCAGAACCACCCCCCTACACCCCTCATTTCCCCCATCCATAGGCACCATCCTCTCCCAATGCTTCCCTGGGCATGGAGCTTTGGAACTGCAGTTCACACCCATACCAGTGAAGGGTGTGTCCTAAACTCAGTCACTTCTGAGTTATCCGGAGCAGCACAGAGAGAAAAGTAACCCCTGCCCGAGCTCTTCCCCACCACTGGGAGGCTCTAGTCACTGCCCTCCTCCCAGAACTCTCCCCATCTCTGCCATCTCTGTAGGGTTCCCAGCTGGCCTCTCTTCCTGAAGGTGGGGCTGGGGATGGATACAACAATGAGCAGATTGTTGCTAAGAAGTCTGGAATGATATCTAAAACAATAATCTTGTAAGGGGGAGTGGGAGAGCTTGCACTCGGGAATAGGAAGAGGCAAAGGGTGGTGACATTCCTCAATAAGACAGTCCCTACAAAGAAAGAGACGGGGTGGTGCCATTCCTCAATAAGATGGTCCCTACATAGTTAAACTTTAGCCAAGGAAATGATCTTTATAGGGGTCCTTAATTTGATAAAGTCTTTAACTTGACAAAGTCCCTAACTTGATAAGGTCCCTAACTTGGTAATTAAACCTTAAGCCAAGGAAATAATCTCCATAGAGGGGTCCTGTCCTGGCTGTTAAATGTTAACAGAAAGAGATAAGAGACAAGAAGGATATAAAACCCTAAGAAAATGACTGACTATCGGGGCACTTAGATTCTTTCTCTACCTGTGTAGCCGTTTGACGCTTCCTAGTCAAGTGTACTTTTACTACTAACCCTCTGCTTGCTAATAAACCTCTGCACACTTGGCACTATTTGTCTCAGTGTTTGAATTCTTTCCTACATCGAAGACAAGAACCAAGGCCATTCTCTGGTAACAATCTGAGGGTTTTTCTTCCTCACTTCCTTGTTCAAGGACCAAGTGGCCTCAAGGAAGAGTTGAGGTTGACGGACAGGCAGTGAAAAGAGCCAAAAATGGTCAAAGTTGAGCTTTGTGACTCCAAAGCTGCTTCTGGAAATAAAAAAACAAGGCCTGGGGCATGCAGCACACAGTCTATGCCACAAATACAGACCAAAGAGAAAGACCAGAGGAACTGCCAGACAACCCTAGCCCCAAGCCTCCCAGGAAGACCAGAGGAAGGTCTAGGAGCTGCGTGTGGGGAGGAGCAGAGAGGAGTCTGCGAAGAGGAGCAGGTCGGCGTTGGAAGTCTGGGGAGCATCCGAAAGCATTCCCCATCACCGTGTACCCCCTCTCCCCCAAGACGCCCTCAACCCATTGCTGTCCAGTTGATTCCTGTCGAGTTGATTCCGACTCGTAGCAAAGAACTGCCCCATACGGTTTCCAAGGACCAGTTGGTGGATTCAAACTACCAACTTTTTGGTTAGCAGCCAAGCTCTTAACCACTGTGCCACCAGGGCTCCAAGAGGCCCTCAGCCGCTGCCTATTCCCAGAGATGTCCTGAGACTCTGTGGAGCTCCATCTACACCCCCTTGAATGGACACCCACCTCCACACCCCCATCAGTATCTCAGGACTTGCATAAATACTGCATATGTTAGGAATACATTCAGCTGCATATAACAAAAGATCTGATTAATACTGCCTTAGATGCTAGTGGTTTATCTTCCTCACCGAAGAAGAAAGCTAGAGGTGGGCAGTTGCTTGGTAAAAAATGTAAATTTCCCCAGGATCCAGCACCTGAGATTAGGATTCAGTTAGTCCTGGGATGATACCCAGAATCTGTAATTTTGGAAGTTTTCCAGGTGATCCTACTTTGCAACCAGATACAGGAGCCATTGATCCTCAGTTCCCTGAACCTGCTGTGCTCACCCCTCTTCTGAGGAGTTTTCAGAGTCCTTCAGCTTCCAGCAGAGTCAACAGCAGCAGCAGTGAACAGCTGACTTGTTTATTCCTTCAAATGGTCAACAGAGTATTGCTCATCTACACGGCAGGCCCCAGCTCAGTGAGGGCTGTGAATGGGGCCTAGAGAAATGAGGATTTAGCAATACTATTCTAAAACTGGGTGAAATTTCCACAGACTCTATTTCAAGTATCTTTTTTAATACTGAAGAAAGATGAGAGATTTCCAGGTGAACATGGCAGATTTAACGCCTTCTTTTGCTGGCATTTCCTCCCCAAACCTCACTACAGCATAGAGAGTTTATTAAATCAAAAACCTTCAAGCACAAAGCTAAAAGAAACAGCAACAGTGGAGACAGAGTTGTGAACAAAATTTTGGAAACTGGAAAGCAGATGACGAGTGGTGAGTGAGTTAGAGACCAGGCATGAGTTGGAGAGAGGAGGTAGGAAGCAAACAGATGAGCCCTGCAGAGCCCCTGAAAGTCACAGGAACTGGAGACACTAGACGCTCGGCTGCTAATAGGTATGTTGATGGTTCGAACCTACTCCAGCAGCTCCAAGGGAGAAACACCTGGCAATATGTTCCCGCAAAGACTACAGCCTAGAAAACCCTATGGGGCAGTTCTACTCTGTCACATTAGTTCGTTAGGAGTCGAAGTTGACTTAATGGCACCTAACAAAAACAGGAGCCTCTCAGGAAGCAAGAGTTGGTTAAAAAACTGTACTAAAAGTAGGTTGACACCTAGACCCCTTCTCCAACCCACCAGCCAGACACCTGATCCATTTCAGTGGCAAACATACTGGAAGAAGGGAATTAAGGGCAAGTTGGCACGCTGAATGGTAGAAAACGCTAGCTCCTTTTTACCACTTAATCAGAGAATATTAGCGGCCTGGCTTAGACTCATCAGGCAACAGGTGGGAAATTTCCTCTATGGGGAAACTGAGCCCATCAAAAGACCTACAGACAATGTTGACCTATAGACAATCTGTAGACTATTAGGGACCTTAATTGAACATAGAAATTCAGGCAAAACTGAGACAAAGCAGAATAAACTCTCAGGAAAGCCATAATGAATATCTTCAGAGGGTAATAGGAGATAATTGCACTCACGAAAAAAATGAACACAATGATTCAGAAAACAAAAATGTTCTATGTTCTCAGTTTTAAAAACATAGAAAAACAGGAGAAAAAAAGTTCAATAGAATCCAAGCACACTATATTGGGAAGTTACCGAAGGATGTACACCACCAAAATGAGGGAGTAAACCAAGCAAAAGGAAGACACAGGAGTCAAGAAACAGAGATGCAAGAAAAGAGTCAGATGACAGAGCAGAGCAGGAAGACAGAGGGTTCCAGGGGGAGGGGTGGTGTTAAAAACTGTTTGACTCAGTAGATTAAATGATATATTTACAACAGTGGCAAAAAAGGAGCTGCTGAGGCTACTTATGTACAACCAAACACCTCGTGTGATTTTGTTTCTTGGTTTGGAGGTTTAGAGTCACGGTTTCATAGGACATCCTAATTAATTGGCCTAAGATCGTGCTTAGTGCTTCTGTTCTTCCTCCTAGTTTGCCTGGAGCCTTAAAAGCTTGCGAGAAGCCATTCAAGGCACAAAAATTGGTCTCTATTCACCAGCTGCAACAGAAGAAAAAGGAGAGTCAGGAACAGAAGGAGGAAATGGAATGGTTGGTTGGCTAATTGCCTTCATGAACAACTGCCTCCTTTGCCATGAGACCAAAAGAAATGAATGGTGCCCAGCTACCATTACCAAACATTTTTGTCAAACATTCTATACAAGAATTCTGATCAAAAGGGGGGGAAATACAAACCAGAATTTAAGTTCCCACGGAATCCATACTTTCTGGAGCCATGGAGGTTGGATGAGCCCCTGAAACTATTGCCCTAAGATAATTTTTAAACCTTAAGCTAAAAATATCCCCTGAAGCCTTCTTAAAATCAAACAATAGTTTAGCTTAACTAGTAAAGAATGTCTTGAGCAATATGCTCCTTTAAGTTCTATTATAAGGGATCAAAGTGACAATAGCAACTCAAAAGATTAGATAGGAACCTTAAGGGGCAGTGAGTTTACGTTAATGGGGGAGGAACAACTCAGAAAAGGAGGGTGAGAGTGGCTGCACAGCTCAAAGAATGTAATCAGTGTCGCTGAATTGCACATGTAGAAACTCGAATTGGTGTATGTTTTTGCTGTACATATTTTCAACAAAAACATCAAAATAAAATGAATTATTTTTTAAAAAAAGATTAACATTTATGGTAAAGAATTTGAGAGGAATTGTCGATTGTTTTTGTTGTCAGTGGCCATCAAATTGACTCCAATTCATGGTGACCTGATGCATTTTTTTTTTTTTTACGTATAGAAGAATGAGACGTTGCTGAGTTCTGCACCACCTTCGTGATCATCGGTAGACACGAGTCCACTGTTGCAGCTGTTGTGTGTCAACCCATCTCATGGAGACTTCCCCTCATTTTCATTGGCCTTCTACTTTACCAAACATGATGTCCTTTTCCGGCAAGTGGTCTTTCTTGATGATGTGTCCAAAGTTAGTGTGTTGAAGTCTCATCATCTTTACTTCTAAGGAACATCCTGGCTGTATTCCTTCTAAGACTGATTTGTTTTTTGGGCAGTCCATGGTATATTCAATATTCTTCTCCATTACCACAGCTCAAATGCTTCAATTCTTCTGTCTTCCTTTTTCATTATCTAACTTTTGTATGTGTGTGAGGTGATTGAAAAGACCATGGCTTGAGTCAGATGCACCTTGTCATTGTTATGGATTGAATTATGTCCCCCCAAAATATGTATTGTAAACCCTAACCTCTTTACCTGTGGTTATAATCCCATTTGGGAATGGGATGTCTTTGTTATATTAATGAGGTAGGATTAGTTTAGGGTGTGTCTTGAGCCAATCTCTTTTGAAGTATAAAGCAGATTAAACAAGGCAGCAGAGCAGAGATAGAGGAAGAGAGATGACAAGCTACATGAAGATCACCCAGGAGCAGAAGCTGAAGAGACAAGGAATTTCCCCCAGAGCCAACAGAGAAAGAAAGCCTTCTCCTGGAGCTGGCACCCTGAATTCAGACTGCTAGCCTCCTAAAGTGTAAGAAAATAAATTTCTGTTTGTTAAAGCCACCCTTAGTTATGGAAACCCTGATGGCATAGTGCTTAAAAGCCACGGCTGCTAACCAAAAGGTTGGCAGTTCGAATCCACCAGGCACTCCTTGAAAACCCTATGGGGCAGTTCTACTCTGTCCTATAAGGTCGCTATGAGTCGGAATCGACTCGATGGCAATGGGTTTGGATTTTTTGGGTTTTGGTAGCAAATTTGCCCCATGCAATATGTTGTTTGATTTCTTGACTGCTTCTTCTGTGGTCGTTGACTGCTGATCCAAGTAGAATGATATCATGGACAACTTCAGTTTCTTCTCTATGCGAGGAATTAGGATAGGTAAAAAGAAAACTAAGCAAATTGAAACACAGGTGAATCTTGAACTCCAGGGAGAAACAAAGGAAGTATTGTCAGAATACACTGCACATCTTAGCTAGGAAAAATATTTACAATAATCACAACAGGGTTAACATCAAATTTGATTTAACCAAAAACTATAATGTAATTACATTGCAAGGAGGGAAGGCACATGAGGGCTAGCTCTTCATTTCTCAGAGGAGGAAGTCAAGAGTTTACATCTAAACCTGAAGAAGCAATATGGAAGCATATTATTTAGAAACACGGAGTAAACATCCAAAGGAGCAGCTAAACCAGCTGGAAGTGGGACTTTCATTCCTCTAATAGGGACAGCCATGTGGGAAACGGTAATCTGTCAGACCACAGGGAATTTCTCTGGCCAGTAAGCCTAGGGATTTTGTGATTCTCCTCCTAGTTCACTGGGTTCAGCCAAAGGCCTCCCTTGAGGATTGCAAACTCTGAGGAAGCACACAAACACACACAATGAACTGTGTTTGAACTTTATTTCTTCCTTTTTTTTCTTAACCCCAAGTGCATAACAAATAGGTGAGGAGAGAGAACTGACGAAAAGAGAGCCTTTTGCTCCCAGTTTCTTCAGCAGCAGGAAGAACTGTGTCTTCGTTAGAACCCAACGGCCAGCAGAGGGACTGTTATGGACTGAATCGTGTCCCTCCAAAAACACGTGTTGTAAATCCTAATGCCTGTACACGCGAATGGAGCCCTGGTGGCACAGTGGTTAGTTGCTCAGCTGCTAACAGAAAGGTCAGTGATTCAAATCACCAGCCAGAAGAAACATGTAGCAGTCTGCTTCTGTAAGGGTTTACAGCCTTGGAAACCCTATGGGGCAGTTCTACTCTGTCCTAGGGGGTTGCTATGAGTCAGAATTCACTCTAGGGAAATGGGCGTGGTTTTGTTTTTATATATGAAAATAAAATCTTATCCGGGAATAGGGTTTCCTTTGTTATGTTAATGAGGCTATATCCCTGTAGGGTGTGTCTTAAACCAATCACTTCTGAGATATAAAAGGAGCAATTTGGGCACAGAGGCAAGCGCAAACAGAGGGGATGATGCACTCCACATGAGGATTGCCAAGGCACCAAGGAATAGAAGCTGAAAAGAGACAAGGACCTTCCCTCAGAGGCCTTCCCCTAGAGCCAGCGCCCTGAATTCAGATTTCTAGCCTCCTAACTGTGAGAAAATAAATTTGTTTGTTAAAGTCACCCACTTGTGGTATTTCTTTTATAGCAGCACTAAGAAACTAAGACAATGACTACATGTCTGAATGAAAGAGAATGAATGAATGAACATCGAACAAACCCATCATTTCTCATACATTGTGACTGCTTAACAAATGTTAAGAACAACACTGGCTCTAGCTCCTCTTCCTAATTCACTCAGAGATTTACCAACCCACTCTGTATGTTGCTATATATACTGTGAGCACCTATAATATGCAAGGGACACAACCTGCCTTCAAGGATATTACAATCCATTTGAGTAAGCAAATTGTGAATAAAGGAAAATCTAAACTAATGGCCACAGACAGTCCATTACTGTGGGACTTGAGCCCAACCTAAGTGATGGCCTGGTCCAGTCACATTCCCACCATGGCTGCAAATTCCCTAGAATCTTTTCCAAGTATTTTGTTTACACTGAAGATGGGAAGATTGTGTCACACCAAGTGGGAGCTTAGAAACCAATACAAAAGTCAACAAAGCACAAATTTGCTTGGCTTCCCACAAATATTCTCATGTTTAACTTAGTGCTTTAGCTCTAAAGCAGAGAAAGAACCTCTCCACCCTTCCTTCCTCACCAGGACACAAGAGGAGGATGCTTGTTGCTACCTGCTCTGCTCAGTCCATGACAGACGTCAGCTGATCCCCTGGGCTGGATTGTTTTTTCCCCTGGAATAGTGAGTAGACCATTACCAAGAAGTGGCAAAGAAAACCTTCTCTGGTCTGGGCCCTTTCTTTTGATGTCTCCTAGTTCTGGAATTCTGAGCCTCCATCCCTGCAATCTCAGGAATCCACCATGTCTGAGGCCCGCTCCACCAGTTCCTATCAGAGAATCTCCTTCCTCATTCTAGGACCAATATTCTGATGGCGGAGAATTCTTGGCCATGCTTTGCAGTTGTTCAGACTTGAAAGTATAGAGTCTTCATCAAATGTATTTCTTTAGCTCCGGCTGCTTTGTTATTACTTACTCTTGTAAAAATATCAGGAGGTACCTTGCTCTTACGGTTTTGTGAATATTCCTTATGTAAAATGCATGTCCTCTTTCTTAAAACTCCCTGACTTTGGGGAATAAGACAACCTCAAGAGGAGTTCAGTCTTTAAGACTGCCTTTCACTTGACAAGATGTTCATTTCTGGGATCTGTTGCTATGAGTCGGAATCAACTCGAAGGCAGTGGGTTTGGTTTGGTTGGTTTTGGTTGCTTGTGTGTGTGCTGGAGCGCTCAGTTCTCACTACATACAGCCAGAACAGAGCCTGACATAGAGTAGGCCCTCAAGAAGTATTTTTAAACCAATGTAAAATAAAAACCTTGCATCTATGGCCGCAAGCTTATCCTATGACAATACGAGGAGTTTTGAAGGGTCCTGTCATGGATTGAATTATGTCTTCCAAAAAATGTGTGTATCAATTTGGCCAGGACATGATTTCCAGCTTTGTGGGGTTGTCCTCCATTTTGTGATTGTAATTCTATGTTAAAGAGGATTAGGGTGAGATTGTAATACCCTTACCCAGGTCAAATTCCTGATCTAATGTAAAGGAGTTTCCCTGGGGTATGGCCTGCACCACCTTTTATCTCTCAAGAGATAAAAAGGAAAGGGAAGCAAGCAGAGAGACAGGGAGACCTCATACACCGAGAAGGCAGCACCAGGAGCAGAGTACATCCTTTGGACTTGGGGTTCCTGCACAGAGAAGCTCCTAGTCTGGGGGAAGACTGATGAAAAGGCTGATAGAAAAAGCCTTCCTCTGGAGCTGGCACCTTGGTTTGGACTTTTAGCCTACTTTACTGTGAAGAAATAGATTTCTCTTTGTTAAAGCCATCTACTTGTGGTATTTCTGTCTTTAGAAGCACTAGATGACTAAGGTCCTATTTTGTGTCTTTTTTTAAATGTCCACTTGTACTTTTTGCAACTTATATAGGCTCCGCCCACTCTGTCTGAGACTGCCCTGCGGACTTAAGCTGATAGACCTAGCAGCTCCATGCCTCTGATGGAGGAGGAAGGAGCCTCTCTCCCTGCTCCTTCCAAACTTTCTCCTTCATGATGCCTGGAGGAGGAGGCTCCAAATGCCATCCTCCATGAGCTACACCAGGCACATAAGCTCTCCAACATGGCTTGGTGTAAGGAAAAATCTCTGTGAGGGCAGAAAACAGCTGGAGGTTTCACCCTAAAAGTCATAGGAAGAAGGTCTCTGTCTCAGCTTCCTAGTACTGCAGTAACAAAACACCATAAAGTGGGCTGCCTTAAAGAACAGAAATGTATTGTCTCATATTCTGGAGCCTAGGAGTCCAAATGAGGGTATCAGCCATGTTGACTCCTCCAGAGGGCTCTGAGAGAGAAACTGTTCCATGCCTCTCTCCTAACGGTTCCCAGCAGTCCTTGGTGTTCCTTGGCTTGCATTTGCCTCCGCAGTTGCATGGCCATTCTTCTTCTGTCTAACTCTGTATCTGTCCTCCTTTTATCAAACACCACCCACATGGGATTAGGATACACTCTACTCCGGTACAACCTCACCTTATCCTCATTGAGAACATCTCAAAGACCCAATTTCCAACAAGGGCACATTCACAGGTCGAGTGGTTAGGACTTCAACATCTCTTTTAGGGGATAAAATTCAAGCCATAACAGTTTCCATAAACCATGTCCCAGCTATGCTCCACTTAAGCATTCTGTTCCAGGGGCTTAGCACCTACTACATGTCAGTAAGAAACGGAGTCTGCAGTCTCGTGGAGAGGCTGGAGATTACAGGGCCCTGTGGGGGCACACAAAGTCCGCGGGTGGCACAAATGGTTAGGTACTGAACTAGCAATCAAAGGGTTGATGGTTCAAACCCACCCAGAAGTGCCTCAGATATAAGGCCTAGAGATCTGCTCCCAAAAGGTCACAGCCTTGAAACACTTATGGAGCAGTTCTACTCTGTACACATGAGGTCACCATGAGTTAGAATCTACTCTATGCAACTAACAACAACGACAAAGGAGTGCATGTATAAGGAGCACGTAGCCCAGTCAGTCACGCAGAAAGTGGCCTGTGAGAGCTGAGGCCTGAAAGATGCGTAGGAATTACCAAGCCAGAGCAAGTGGGTAAGGAGAGGGCTCCGGGCAGGGGGACAGCAGGTGTCAAGGCCCAGAGGTGACAGGCACTGGGAGGCATTTGGGGTAAGTTTGGAACAGAGAGAGCAAGGGCGGGGGGTGGGAGTGAGGAGACACTGAAGAGAAGGGAGGGGAGAAGCAGGGGCAGATCACAGAGGATCATGTCAAAGAGGTGTGGACTTCATCCTAAGAGAAATGGAGAGCTGAGCAGGGAGGGGCATGGTCACTTGCATTTTAGAATGATCAGCTGGTGGTTTTAGCCAGGAGAGTGGCAGAAGAGTAAAGAGAAGCAGCAGAATTTTTGAGTCTCTTTTTGGAGGGAGAATTTACAAAAAAGGGAACGAATGATATGGAGGATAAGACAGGGTGAAGGGTCAAAACGAAGCTGTAGGCTTCTAGAACAAGCACGTGAGAGAGCTTACAGGAACAGTAGGTTTGGAGAAGATGGGAAGACAACTGATTCCGTTTTAACCTGTGGAGTTTGAGTTGCCTGTAGGACATTCAAGTATAGACAGATGGTTGTGTATTTGGGCCTGGGGCTCAGAAGAGAATCTGGGCCCCAGACGGGGATTTGGGCACCATGAGCGTGAGGGTGGTAATGAAAGCCACAGGAGAGGGTGAGAGTGCGCAGAAGAAAGGAAAAGAAGGTCTGAGGACAAAGCCCCAAGGAGCACCAAAGGTCAGAGGGAGAGGACTCTGCAGCACAGATTAAGAAGAGTCACCAGAGAGGAGGGAGGAAAAGCAGGAATGTGGAGTCACAGAAGCCAGGAAGGGAGGACAACACTGTCCAGTGCTGCTGAGAGACCAAGTAAAATAAGGACGGAAGAGTATGCTGGACTCTGCACCAAAATAGTGGTGGTGACTTTGACGAGCACCGTTTCAGTGACTTGACTGGAAGGCAGGTGGCAGGGGTTAAGGAGCCAGCAGGTATAAGGAAAGAAGTGTTCAATGACTGTAGTAAACAATTCCCAAAACCCTGCCTGTGAAGGAGAGGACGCAGGTGGTTGCCTGGAGCATTAGTTAATCGATTGGTTAGTTAGTTTAAAAGTAATATAGCTAGTTAACACTAGCTCTTCTGCTGAGGGCTCAGCGTGTATCTCAAAAACGTTAGATCCAGCTAACACACCCATTCTGATGGAGGTCCTACAGGAGCGCTGTCCAGTATGGTAGCCACTAGGCTCATGTGATTATTTCAATTTAATAAAATTAAAAATTCAGTGCCTTGGTCCCACTTGCCACCTTTCAAGTACTCAATAGCTGTGTATGGCTAATGGCTACAACGCTGGGCAGTGCAGGTATTACAGAACATTTCCGTCATCACAGAGAGTTCCCCTAGACACTGCTGCCCTGGAGTTACGTACAGTGCTGTCAAGTGAAGGGCTGCTAAACACAAGCCCATATGGTGCAGCCTAGAGTAGGAGGGAGAGTCAGCAACAGAACGTACCTCATCCCTAAGCCTCTTGTCACCCCAGAAGACGGGCTTAGGAACATCTAGACGCAGACACAGCTGTACAATGCCTGGCTTGTGCTCCAAGAGAGATCCTGGAGCTCTCCCTTTTTCCACAGACTTTGAGATCCAAGAGCTCTTGTAGAACCTGACCAGGGGTATGAAGGTGGAGGCTTTTGTGGTCAGGAAGTCTTGTAGCAGAGCCAAACATCTTGCAGGTGCCAGCTGACTAAGAGGTCCCTTTCCCGGAGGCCTAAAGGGGAAGTTGAGCCATGAAAGTTCCTTGGGTGGGGAGAGGGCACTTTGGGCCCAGCAGCTTGTTGCCAGGAACTGGAACAGAGCCTGGGTCATCTGGGGACAATCCTAGTTGAGTCATCCTCAAAAATCATGCACATTCCCTGCTTCTTTCCTACATTAAGCTTAAAACCTTTATTGAGGGTGTTATATGAATGATATAAAAATTTAGAATCACAGGACATAAGAAGCCATCTGGTTTAGTGAACCTTTTAAAGAGGATTCTCCTGACACAGCTGTGAGAGAGGGTGTCGCTTCTGCTGACATGGGACCCTCAGTGACCTCCCCATCCTCCAGTGGGGAGAGACTCCCTCTCCGCTTTGGCCGGAAAGTACATCTACGTTAGAGGAGGACTGCCTCCCTGGACTTGCTGGCATTGTCTCTGGGGCTAGAAAGGATGAAACTTTTCAGGATACTCTAGTTTACCTCTGTCCACCCAAAACCAACCACAGAGTTGGTCTGGTAACTCTGCTCAAACCGTTTAGAGCTTGCCACAGCCACATCACACTGGAGGTGCCCACTCTACTTGTGGACAGCAAAACAAAATACCACATACAAAGTTCTGTTTTTTAAGGAAGTTATTATTTTAAAAAATATATCATCATGATTAAAAGTTCAAACAGCATAGAAATATGTAAAGTGAAAAGTAAAATCTCTCCCCACGGCTGCCTCCAGAGTTCTGCCACGTGGGGAGAGCCACTATGTACCCTCATGGAGATTCTCTGTTCATTTCCACACATGGTGCCCTTTTCCTTCACTCCAGCCAGCACCACACTGACAGGTACAACACTACTGATCTCAAAAAGTTTGTCTTTAAAAGTGTGTGTGTGTGTATACACAAATACACTCCACATCATGAGATAACCCAATGTTGTGGGCTTTCAGCTAACAAGAACCAGTACAGCCCCATCCCCTTTGGCTATGCCTATATGAGCCTTTGTATATAACAAAAAAAAAAAAAATTTTTTTTTTTTAAATATAGTTTACACAAAGGTATCACAAATACTATCCAGCTCTACTACATTCTATGTAACAACTGCATGGTAATGCATTCCCATATTGGCAGATTTTCTTCCAGGTTTTTGTGCCGTTTGTTACAATGCCACAGTGAACTTTTTTTTTTTTAATTGTGTTTGGTGAAAGTTTACAATTCAAGGTAATTTCTCATACAAAAATTCATACACACGTTGTTATGTGACACTAGTTGGAATCCCTATAATGTGACAGCACACTCCTCCTTCCCACCCTGGGTTTCCTGTGTCCATTCAACAAGCTCCTGTCCCTTTCTTCCTTCTCATCCCACCTCTGGACAGGAGCTGCCCATTTAGTCTTGTGTACCTACTTGAACTAAGAAGCACACTCTTCACAAGTATTATTTTACGTTTTATAGTCCAGTCTAATCTTTGTCTGATGAGTGGGCTTTAGGAATGGTTTTAGCTCTGGGTTAACAGAGAGTCTGGGTGGTGTGTCTTCTGGGGTTCCTCTAGTCTCAGTCAGACTGTTAAGTCTGGTCTTCTTATGTGAATTTGAGTTCTGCATCACACTTTTCTCCTACTCCGTCAGAGACTCTCTGTTGTGCTCCCTTTCAGGACAGTCATTGGTGGTAGCTGGGCACCATCTAGTTCTTTTGGTCTCAGGCTGATGGAGTCTCTGGTTTATGTGGCCCTTTTGTGTCTTGGGCTTATATTTTCCTTGTGTCTTTGGTGTTCTTCATTATCCTTTGCTCCAGGTGGGTTGGGAACAATTGATCCATCTTGGATGGCTGCTCGCTAGCTTTTAAGACACCAGACGCCACTTGC